>NW_024429182.1:95960736-96560736 GCF_017639785.1 Mesocricetus auratus
AAAATCAGTTGACAATTCTTTATCCAAATTAACTAAAAGGCAGAGAAAATATTAAAATTAATAAAATTAGAAATGAAAGGGGGAATTTAACAACAAATGCTGAGGAAACCCAGATAATCCTAAGGGATATATTTTTAAAAACCTGTACTTAACCAAACTAGAAAAATTTAAAAGAAATGGATAATTTTCTTGATACATACTTCTTCCAAAGTTAAAACAAGGTCAGATAAGCAATAAAACAGACCTATAACCCCTAGTGAAATAGAAGCAGCCATTAAAAGTCTCCCAAACAAACAAACAAAAAAAGACAGAAAAACCCAAGGGCAGATGGTTTTCATGCAGAATTATACCACTCTTAAAGAAGAGTTAATGAAAATACTCAAGTATTCTACAAAATAGAAACAGAAGGAGCACTGCCCTGTTCATTTTATGAGGCCACAGTTGCACTGATAACCAAACCACATAAAGGGAATTACAGACCAATTTCCCTTATGCATTTAGATGCAAAAATTCCCAATAAAATACTTGCAAACCAAATCCAAGAACATATCAAAAAGATAACCCACTATGATCAAGTAGGCTTCTTCCTAGAGATGCAGGGATGGTTCAACAGACATAAATCAATAAATATAATTCATCACATAAACAAACTGAAAGACAAAAACCACACAATCATGTCATTAGATGCAGAAAAGGTCTTTGACAAAATCCAACACCCTTTCATGATGAAAGTCTTGGAGCGACTAGGATGGTCAAAAAACAGCAAAAGAGGACAGACAGGTCTTAGGGACAAGGAATAACATTCAAAGGCAGGCCCTTAGTGATTTCCTTCCTCTAACTCAACCTCTCCTTTCCACTCAGCTATTAACTCAACAGGTTAAAGCCAATGATGAGTAAGTTCCCCTCATCATCAATCCCACTTCAGAAGTACCACTATCTAAAAACCAAACCTTCTATACAGTTTTGAAAAATACTTCACATGCAAACTATAAAACCATGGTTAAAGTAAAGAAAAATATGGGAACATATGAGAAATGTTGTACCAACTAAAGACACATACCTGTAACCCCACAAGTTGGGAGGTAGAAGTGGTAGAATCAGAAGTTGTCCTTGTCCACATAACAAATTTAAGGGGCACAGCTATGTGGAACTGCATAGAGAAGGCCTATGGCTATTAGGCACTGAAAGGAAATGGACAGAAGCTGGATAACACTACTACTGCACTATGTGTATGGCTCCGATTCACACAGGATCCTTTATACCCATGTATCTCTTTTGAGCTTCATACTGATGATATCTACTACTGATCTCCCTAACTTAGAGAAGAAGAAACTTCTCTAGGCACCTTCCTGCTCTTGTCTCCCAGATTGGCCGTGTTTTTGGCTTCCTACCTTTAAGACTCATTGAATTTCCCTTCTTCTCCATTCCAAAAACATGTTGAGTTCATCTGCATATGTAAATTAACTTTTATTACACTTATTTATTGTGTGTATGTATGTATGTAAGTACATGCATTCATGCACCACAACATGCTTGTGGAAGTTAGTTCGGTTTTTTCCACCATGTGGGTCCCAGGGATCAAACTCAGGTCATCAGGCTTGGCAACAAATGCCTTTACCTTTACTGACCTCAATCTCTTATCACAAAGCCTGGTCACTATGTAGCTGAAAGCAGCCTTGAGCTCCTGGTATCCAATTTCAACCTTCCAAATACTGGAATTACTGATGTGCCACCATGCCCATCAGTAGTCTATAAAAATCTCCCCAGGAAGGAAGCATGTCTGCTTTACTAGTCTTTGTATGTTCAGCACCCAGCTCAGAGCAGACAGGAAATATGTGAAGAAGGAAGAAGGAGAGTGTGGACGTGAGGAGAGAAAAAAACAAGAACAAATAGAGAGGTCATTAATCCTCAAGTGAAGCAGACCTTACATTGGAAGTCAATTCTTCCTAATATTTGTGACTCACATTGCACATGATATACATATGGACAAAGACGTGGAGAAAGAACTGCATAAATACACAAACAGACAAAACCAGTTAGATCTAAAGGGAAACTGGGTTTGTGAGCTAGCTGACAAGTTCCCTGACAGGAAGAATCAAAAGCAGGGTTAATACCTAAAACAAGTTTGTTGTTTTTGTTTTTGTTTTTCTTTGTGTTGGCTTCACCACTCCAGGCTGCCAGGTGATACTAGAAATCTGCCTACAACCTGGTAGAACCCTGATTTTGTTTATATTACCAGCAACTTTGGAACTTTGATTTTACCTCCAGGACGCACATGCTGTAGGCATAACCTTTTGTCCCTAACCTTTTTGATCCCTGACCTAGTTTGCTCTTCTTCCTCTGATTTTTGTTAGACACTGACAAATCTAAATGCAGACAGGCACATACCCACACAAGTACAAAATGATGTATGTACACATGAGAAGAAATACAGGACACTAATACACATCCAGACAGAAAACCCGTCATCAGCAGGATTGCCATCCAGAAGAGACAAAGCAAACTCTACAACAAAGAAAGGAGGAAGGAAAACAACAGCCTGCTTAGTGAGAAAGAATTTCCCTGTCTGTCAAAGCAAGCCACCTTCTGGGTTTCCTGGAAGCATGAGGGACGCCATCTGGGGGAGCTGCTGCCTCATCCTGGATCTGGCAAGTCACCCAGACAGATTGTAAAGTATGCCTACTCTCTGAAATGTGTGGCTCCATGTGTCTGCCAACTGGGACCCTTGCTTGAGTGCCAACTGAAAATGTATCTTTTCCCCTACAGCACATACTAGATCACCACACCTGATTCCTATTGAAAATCCCACAGCTCTCGATGAATACCAGCACTCGGCCCTTAACTGTACTCCTATCTACAGGCATAATCCCAGTACTCAACTCAGGAGGCAGAGTTGAGGGAAACAATGCAAGTTCAAGGTCGATATGGTCTATCTAGTGAGTTCCAGGTCAGCCAGGGCTACATTTAGTCTCAAAACAAACTAGTGTTTCTGTTACAGACCACTTATAACTCTGCCTAACTAGCCATAGGGCTTGCCAATAGCAAAAAAAAAAAAAATCTAATCTTCATCTCAATTTCATAAGTGAGGAATACTTGACCTTAACAACTAAAAAACTCACTCAGGACAGACTCTAAAGGGCATACTCAGACTTGGGTTTTGTTTTGTTGTTTTGTTTTGAGAAAAGGTCTCAATGTGTATCCCTGTCTGGCCTGGAACTCAACATGTAAACTATGCTGGCCTCACAGAAATCCACCTAACCTCTGCCTCTCAATTGCTAGTATAAAAGGTGTTAGCTAGCCACTGTCTTAGGGTTTCCATTGCTTTGATAAAATACCTTGACCAAAAGCAACTTGGAAAGAAAGGGTTTATATCAACTATAGTTTTGAATCACAGTCCATCACTGAGGTTAAGTCAGGGCAGGAACTCAAAGAAGGTAGTAAACTGGCAGTAGGCACTGAAGAAGAGGCCACAGAGGAATCAGGCTTACCAGGTTGCTTGCTCCTCAAAGCTTACTCAGTCTGCTTTCTTACAGGAACTAGGACCACCAGCCCAGGGGTAGCACCATCTACAGTAAGCTGGACCATCCTACATCAACCATCAATCAAGAAAACGCACCACAGGCCATTCTGGTGGGAGCATATACTCAACTGAGGTCTCGTCTTCCAAAATGACTCTAGGTTGTATCAAGTTGACATAAAACTGGCCAGCATAAACTCCATGCCTGGCTCATGCTTAGACTTTTAAAAAGTCAGTATCTAGGTCTAGGTCAGTGAGACGGGTAAAGGCACTTGCCACCAAGCCTGAGTTTGATCCCCAGGACCCACATAGGAGGAGAGAACTAATTTCTGCAACTTGTCCTCCTTCTACATGTGAGCTGTGGTACTCAAGTGTGAGCACACATATACTCACACACACAATTGGTAATTTTAAAAAATTGCAAGTCAGTATCTAAGCCAGGCTTGGTAGCATATGCCCATAAGTCCCAGCTTCTCAAGAGACTGAAGCATGAGGCTGACTTGAAACTACTTTGGGGCAGCCAAAGCAACACAGTGAGCTGCCACTTACTAAAGAATAAAGCCTGATATAATGGTGCACAAATGCAATCTCAGTATTTAGAAGGTGAGGCAGGAGGCCGTCAGTGTGAGACCAGTCTAGGCTATACAACAAGGATAGCCTGAGGTACATAGTAAGACTCTCTTTCTAAAGTCTAAATAATTTGGTGATTCATGCCTGTAATCCCAGCACTTCATAGGCTGAAGCAAAAAGACTGTCATAAGTCTGAGGTCAACATAGGCTACATAATGAGTTCCAGGACAGCCTGAGCTACAAAATGTGAGGCCTTGACTCAAAAACACTAAGTTAAATAAAAGTCCTAAAATGTCAGTATCATTAAAGTTTAAGAAATCACAAAAATGAAGGCTGGATGTTTTAGTAGTTCTACATTTCTGCTTCCAAAAAATGTCAAAGAAACTCTGAGAGACCTAATGGTAATTCCCTTTCACCCACAGAGGCCTTTTATGGAGGGCCATGTGAAGCCTTGTCAAAGACAGCTGGCCAAGAACTAATA
The DNA here is from genome assembly GCF_017639785.1 of Mesocricetus auratus. NCBI lineage: Eukaryota > Metazoa > Chordata > Mammalia > Rodentia > Cricetidae > Mesocricetus > Mesocricetus auratus. The sequence continues at coordinate 95,965,305 of NW_024429182.1, forward strand.
CAACGTTTCAAGCTATAAACTGACTATGAACCAGGTGTGTTGACTCATGCACATAATCCAAGCACTTGGGAGGCCGAGGGCAAGAGGACCACTATGAGTTCAAAGTAAGCCTGGTCTACATAATAAGTTTCAGGCCAGCCAGGGCTATATTATGGAGAACTTGTTTTATTGCAGAGTTGATAGGGAACAGCAATAAAAGGAAAGTAAGAACACAGTATTTATGTATGCATATATATGAAAATATTACAATGAAACACATTACCTTGAATGCTAACTAAAGAACACACACACACACACAGGATTTAACTTATGTTTGTGATCCTAGCATTTGGGAGGCTAGGGGTTATCTAGAGTTCAAGGCTATCCTGGGCTACAGAGTAAGACCCTGTCAGGGGATGGGAGAATGATGAGGAAAGAACATTTCCTTGACCTAAGAATCAGGTTTCATATGAAGATTATTATTATGATGATCATCACTTGTTGTGTCCCAAAGGCCTAAGCAGAATTCAATCCATACTTTGTCTGAATAAATAGCAAGGCACCATCTTACCCCATGAGATAGGGAATAAGAGGGTGACTGCAATTGGATGTGTGTTAGAAATCAGGAAAGCAGAAAGACGCTTCTAGCACTTAGGCAGCAGAAGGCCATGAGTTCAAGGCCAGCCTGGGTTACATGAGACCTTATCTCAAAAATACAAAAACAAAACTAAAACAAATGCAACAAAGTAAGAAAAGTGTCTCCAAACTAAGTTCAAAACTTACTTTCCCAACCAATATGCATCTATCAGAAACCTATGCTGATACCTTCAGCCTTTATCAGAAAAGCTTCTTACCCCAGCACTTGATGATTAATGTAGACTCTTAACTGAGAGTTAACAGTGGAGTGTTTGGCCCTAAACAGGACATCTTTATCAAGCCCACCAAGGTCATTGTAGAGAAGAGGAAGAAAGAAAGTAAAAGCTGACAGAGGGCAAAGAGACATCTTCTGGAGATGTCAGCTGTTCCACTTATAAATTCACAGCAGCTGGGTTGCCTGCACAAGACTTGTACAATATTGGACATGTCTCCATTTCATCGTGGTTGGTGGAGGAGGCCATAAGACCCAACCCTCCCTGAGGTACCACTGGCAGTTGATGGTTACTTAGGGGTAGTGTGTCACTTTCATCAGTGGTGTAATCACTGATAAGTTGCCCATGCTCCAGTAAATAACCACCCACCCAACTTGCAAGGGGAGCAGGGAGCTAAAATGAGTGGGTAACATACACACAAGGCATGGGAATGGACTCAGTGGGGAGGGTGTCAGTGGGAGAGGGAAGGGTACACTGAGGTACCCAAGAATGGAAGACTGCATTTCATGACCTGGGCTACATAGATAGATCCTGTTTCAAAAAACAAAAAACCACACTAGGACTGGAGAAATGACTCAATGGTTAAGAACATTTGTTGCTCTTACAGAGGACCTGGCCTCTGTTCCCAGTGCCCACACAGCAGCAGCTCACAACACATTGTACCTCCAGTTCCATGAGACTCAGTGAGTGTTTCTGGCTTCCATGGTACCAGGAACACATGTGGTGTGCATATATACATGCAGGCAAAGCATTCTTACCCACAAAATAAAAAAAACAACTTTTTAAAACCCATAAATGATTCATGCCTTCTAACAGAATTCAGGGTGTCTTGTGGGACAGATGAGGATGAACCCAACTAGTTACAACACAAAGCACAGAGCATGCCAAATGGAAGGTTCACACCAAGTTCTCTGGAACCTGAGAGAGGAAGGATTACTTCCAACAGTATGGGAGATTTCTTGGGAAAGTTTTTTCTAAACGAGTCGTATTCAGCAGAGTAATAATAATTATTCCTTAGGTAGGTTACCATTCAAAGCTGTCAATATTTTTGGGCAGTCAAGTGGGATGGAGAAAGGTTTGCTACTGGCCTATGCTATGTAGAGCTAGGATGTTAAAGCTATCCTACAATGCAGAAAGCCCCCATAACAAAGAATCATCATCTAGCCCAAAACACCAATTATGCTGAGATTCAGAAACCTGATTTAGGCCTTGGTAGTGAGAAAATTTTACAGGCAAAATGGAAGGCAGGGGAACGTTCATCTATAACAAAAGCACTGTGGTGGATTATGAAGGGCATGCTTGGGATAGTGGTAGCATATAGTAAAGAAACAAATACAGCATAACATGAACCACTCAGATGATTCCCAGCCAGATTATGGGAGCACTGTAAGAATTTAATTAAATAAGCAAAGGAAAGCTACTCACATGCTTTAACCATCTTTAAATACACTTAGTAACTTCTAGCTCACAGAGAAACTGGAGACTGAATGAAACCACACACCTTATCAGCTGGTATTAGTTGGGCATATGGGAGTGATACATCCCTGTGAATATACTCCCTTTACCAAACAAAGAGATGCATTTTAGTGATTCCAGTATTCAAATAGACAGGCTTGATTTTTCCAGAAACCCTGCCCCAGTGCAGTTGCTTAAGAAGCTTTGCCATGTAAACCTTTGTGTCACATCAGTGTCCTTTGGAATGAGCCAGCAGTCTCACTTTTCACGTACCTTCCCTGACTTTCCCATCCTTAGTCATCTCCCTTATCTCAGCACTCAATTCCAAAGAATCTAGTCGATACCATTCAGTTTAGCATTTCATTAGAAATTGTTTTGCAGCAAGCATGGTGGTGCATACCTTTTGTCCTGGTACTCGGGAGGCAGAGAGAGGTGGATCTCTGTGACTTTAAGGCAAGCCTGGTCTACAAAATGAGTTCCAGGACAGCCAGAGCTACATGGTGAGACCCCCCTATCTTGAAAGAAAGAAAGAAAGAAAGAAAGAAAGAAAGAAAGAAAGAAAGAAATGAAGGAAGGGAAAAAGGAGAAAGTAGGGGAGGGAGGCAGGGAGGGAGGGAAGGAGAGAGGGAAGGAGGGAGGGGAAGCAGGAGGAGGAAAAGAAGGAAGGAAGGGAGGGAGGGAGGGAGGGAGGGAGGGAGGGAGGGAGGGAGGGAGGAAGGAAGGAAGGAAGGAAGGAAGGAAGGAAGGAAGGAAGGAAGGAAGGAAGGAAGGAAGACTATTAGCAGAAAGAATAGTTGCAAATAGGCCTGTTTCCAAAACTTGGTTTTGCCACTTAGTGGCTATGTGACCTTAAGCGAAAAACTTTAACTTAGAAGGCATTATTTTTTCAGGTATTTGACAAGAATAACTATTTTTAGAATATAATGTATACAGTGCCACAAGCACAGTATCTGGCATGCAATCAGTACTAAATCTTTGGGTTTTCTCCCTTTTCTAATATGATGGTACAGTTAGTAAGAGCTGTCCTGTACAGCATAGTAGGTTCTAATTCCAAATTTTCTGGGGATTTAGGTTACTGGTAAAGTAATTGCCTGGCATAGCAAGTTCATGGATGTAATAATCCCCGGCACCAAAACACACAAAACAACAATATTGAAAATCACCACTCCAACAACAAAATGGACTTCAAATTAGCCATCTCATCATGCCATGACAGCACATCATTCAGCAGTGTTGCTAACTTGATGAGGCTGGCACACTGCAGGAAGTCCTCCATCTTTGCTTGAGTGGTTGACTCAGGCCAAAGGACAGCTAAGATGACAGAGACAAAGGGATGAGAGGCACACTCGCTAAGAAAAGGCCTGGACATAGTTTGAAATGTTTATGACACAAATGAGAACAGAGCCAGACCAAAGTGGTAGCAGCTATGTCTAGAGAATCTAATAGAAGATAAGGCCAGATCTGAAGGGAATGAACGTTAGGCCCAAGAAGTCAGAAGAAACAGGAGGAGACCACACAGAAGACACAAAACCAAAATCTAGCTTAGGAAGATTACTGGTAGTAGACACAGTGGAAGTAAGTAAGGAAGAGACTAGTGGCAGGGGAAGGTTGTCTACAGTTATCTGGCTACAAGGAAATGAGACACAAAGCCTGAAGGTGAATATCAATTATTATTAGTAATCATAGTCATAATTTTATGTATAATCCTGCTACTTTCCCTCACCTAAATTAGCCCATACTAAATGCACTTCCTCTTCTCTTCCTACATAAATACTACTTCCCAACAAATCCAAATTTCTGCCTGCCCTTTGGATTAGTGCAAATGCTCTTCTGACAGTTCCCTTCTAGGTTTGCTTCTCCAGACCAAATTCTACCTGGCAGCAGCAGCTCCCAACATTTGTCCATACTCAGAGCCTACCATGACTTTACCATCCAGAAGGTTTTGAGCAGCCATGTGGGTGCCCTTAACCATTGAGCCATCTCTCTAGTCCCAAGATGTCTGTTTCTTTTTTTGTTTAGTTTTGGTTTTGTTTGTTTGTTTTTGTTTTTTTAAGTCTTTGTGTAATAGCCCTGCCTGTCCTGGAATTCAGTCTGTAGACCAGGCTGGTCTCAAACTCACAGAGATCTGCCTGCCTCTGCCTCCAGCTAAGATGTTATTTCTAATCTGCAAAACTCCAATATATCTCTAGCAGCACTATAATATGTCATTGTGGTTTAAGTTCCTCTATCCTTCTGGATTCATACAGAGAAATTTAGGCCTCAGACCTTTTATTGAATCCAGACCTTTTAAATATATATATAGGCATGGATGGGGTCTTACAGAGAAGTAGTAGCCCTTGCTGTTATGCCTGCTTTCTTACCATTACCACTCTGGCAAGGACAGTTTCATACATGTATTAAGTGAATTCTGATTATTGAAAACCATTACTTTAATCTCCCTCCCACCTCCCCACCCCCAAGTTCCTTTCCCACATTCAAGTCTTTTATTTTATTTGTTTTGTTTTGTTTAAGATCCACTGAGTTAAATCAAGATCTTCTGTGTGACCATAGATTTGGAACTAACCCACCAGTAGCCAATAATTCATCATAGGGCTCATGAGGCCTTCTCTGATCCACAAGTGACTGCTGATAAGCCCAGTCTTCTTCTTCTTTATTATTATTATTATTATTATTATTATTATTATTATTATTATTATTATTATTGGTGGTGGTGGTAGTGGTGTGTGTGTGTGTGTGTGTGTGTGTGTGTGTGTGTGTGTGTGTAGACGGGGTGGGGTGCCATACTGTAAGTACACCTTGTGTTTGGAAGTGAGAGGACAACATTATAAAGCTGGTCTCTCCACCTTTATGTGGATTCCAGGAATAGAATTCAGGTTGCCAGGTTTGCACAGCCTTCACAAGTGCCCTTACCATGGAGTCATCTCTCAGGCCCACTATAATCATAGCCACTGTGAGGTCATGACTGCAATGGCTGTGCCCTTCTTCTGATCTGCTGACTCTTACACCCCCCTCCCTCAGTTCTACAGGATCCTCAAGCCTTAGAGGAATGGTATAAATCCCTGTGCAGGGTTGAGCACTCAGCTGTCACTCTCAGTGCCTGAGCACCCAGGTGTCTCTGAGATCATCACTGCAAAGAGAAGCTTTTCTGGTTAAGGCTGGAAGTGCAGGGGAAACATCTTTTACTTAACATGACTAGATGAAGTTTTTGAGTTTATATATAGCCCTATGAATTTTAATATATATTTAGACTTGTATAATGACTTTTACAATCTGGGTGGACACAGAACAATTCTTTCATTCCATAATGTTGACTTTGTTATTAAACTTTCCCTATATTCATACCAACTAGCTGCCACTGATCTACTTTACAGCCTTAGAGTTTTACCTTTCTCAGAATGCCATATAAATGGAGTCACTGTTATTGCATGGGAATCAAGATTCACTAGACTCAGTACAGGTTAAGTGAAGTTTACTCAGGGAGAATGCACTTACACAAGAGGCGGGTGACCACTGCAGGTTCCAGTTCCAAGGATCTTCCCAGGCTGTTCCCTGGGACGGACCAGAAACAAGATAGTGCTCTGGGATCCAGGACCCCAGATCTAGTCCTCCCTCCATCATGTCCTCACCTGTGATCATGCCCAAATGGGCGTGGTCAGTGTGGGTGGGATGAATATCTCACTACACACTGTAATTTTTTTCTTCTCTATTTTTGAGACAGGATCTCACTATATAGCCTTGGCTTGCTATGAACTCACTATGTAGATGAGATACCAGCCAGACCCCACCTCCAGACTACTCTAATTGCAGTAATGGCCATTACCAGTCCCTTGAGAGGCAGGTAGCCAAGCTCTGCCCTACAAAGGAGAAAAAGGAAAAAGAAAAAAAAAAAAAAAAACAAGATCAGGCTACAAAATCCCATCAATCCCTGAGCTTGTCCCAAGAATCCCACTAATCCAGGCCACCCTGGAAAGCTCCACCTCCCCCCACTCAAGAAACCCTACATAAAGCCTGCCTCCTGCCTAGCTCTTTGCTGCTTCTCTTCCAAGTAGAGGCAGTCACCCTCTGTCTTTCCCAATAAATCGCTTGTGTGAGGCTTGTCGTGCCATCTGACTGTGGTTTTCCTTGGCTCCTGACTGCCAGGATAGCTTTCTCTTCAGAGTTGTAACACTTACACCTTTGTTCAAAGAAAATCATATATAATTTGTAGTATGGATATAAATTTTAATTTACCTGATAGAGTAAAAACCTAGAAAGAGAATTACTGGAACATATAGCAAGTCATGTTCATTTTATAAGAAACTGCCAAACTACCAGAAAGGCTTTATCACCTTACATTCCTATTAGCATGAATTCTGATGCCTCTTATTGCTCACTTGGTACTGTCCACTTAATTTTTTTAAAAGTATTTTAGCCATCTTGATAGGTTTATAGTAGAATCTCATTATGATTTAATGCTAATTTTCTCTAATATCTAGAATCTAATATGTACATATGGATGAGTGTTTATGTACATGAACATATACATGTAGATATTAGGCAGGATGTCATATACCCAAAGTGGGCCTCAAACTACCTATGAAGCTGAGAATGACCCTGAACTCCTGATATTCTGTCTCTATCTCCCAAGTGTTGGAACTATAAGCATTCATTACTACACCTGGCCTTTTTTCTTTCTTTTTTTAGCCTGGAACTCACTGTATATGCCAGGTTGGCCTCAAACTTAGAAGGCATGGTGATCTTCCTTGCCTCTGTCTCATGAATGCTGGGACAACAGACATACCATATCATACCCAGCTAGCCTAAGAAGTCTTAACAGTCAGTACTTTTTTTTATATTTAATCCTGACAACTATGCTGAGATAAGGATCAGTAATCGTTATTTTATCCTGAAAAAAGAAAGAGGGAATTATTAAACTACTATAATTTAATCACAAGAATGCAGGCTCCAGAAAATAGGAATCTGTTTTGTTCACAATAGAATCTTAAGCCCTCAAATAATGGCTAGAATAGAACAGATATCCAACTAGAATGTAGGAATTTCATTTAGGATATTTACCATCACCATCATTATTGGAAGGGTGATTGACAGCATATGTGTGAAGGTCAGTGAATAACTTCCAGGCATTAATTCTCTCCTTCCACTCTGGGTTCTAGATATAGAACTTGTGTCATTAGACTTGTGTGTCAAGCACTTTTTTTACCTTCTGGACATCTCACTGACCCTGTGTTTATAATGTTTTAATTTATTTACCCCCCCTTCTTTGAGGCAGGGTTTTATGTAACCTAGGTTGGTCTCTGGCCTCGAAGTTCCAGTGTAGCCAAGGATGACCTTGACCTTGATCCTCCTGCCTCCACTTCCCAAGTGCTGGGATTACAGGAATCGCCATGTGGTTCTGGGAATGGAACCCAGGGACTTGTGCATGGTGGTACTTAAGCGCTCTACTAAATTACATTCTCAGCTACCAAATAAATACCTTAATTTTACATGAGAAGAAAATAACAAGTAATACCACTCTCAATTCTCAAACCTCTGGTCTAAGACTGAGTTTGAGGCTAGAGACCAGCTTGAGATACATAAAACCCTATATATACAACAAACAACAAAGGGTCCTGTGAGGTGTCTCATCAGCTTGATGGCCTGAGCTGTTCAACATCTTCAGCTCATAAAGTGGAAGAAGAGAATCAACTCGTGAAAACTGTCCTCTGACTTCCATACAGAGATAGTGGTAAGTACACACACCCACACCCACACACAGAACTTTTGTTTTTAAGAGTCTAGTCCTATCTGTCCACCTCAGACTATTAGGATAATTTAACACTGTAGCAAGTCCTTTGCCCAGCTTCATACCAGCTCAGGAGTTCCCATACTATTAGCTTAGTAAAACTCCTGCTTTACCAAGAGACAGTCACTGCCAGGCATGGTGGTTCACTCCTGTAATTCTGTGGAGGACTGTGGAGGCAGAGGCCTGTTGTGAGTTTAAGGTTAGCCTAGGCTACATAGTAAGAGCCAGGCATGCCCAAGCTTCATAGTGAAACCATATCTCAACAAAACACAGAAAAGTGAGCTGGGGAATGTGGCTCAGTGGCAGAACTTTTATGTGGCATCCATAAGGCCAACACATCGAAAATTTCAGAACATTTGGCAATGAGGCAGACCTTTCAGTTCACTTCAGTTATCTGAAAAACTTACCAATATGAGGCAGAATATATCTGGCTTTTGAGGTTAGGGTATACAAGGGATTAAGCCTAGCGCTTCACATGTGCTAAGCAAACTACCACTGAAATATATATCCCAAGCGATTTTATTATTTTTCACTCACTAGGCTACCTACCTAGACTATAAACTCTGTAAGCCCAGGCAGGCCTTGAACTTGCAATCTTCCTGCCTCGATTCCCAAGTATCTGGGATCACAGGCCTATGACACCACAACTGGCTTAAATGAGGTTTTAATATTCCTTCAGACTTCTACTGATGTTCTTGGGTAATTAGAAATACCTTTACATGGGTCCCAAAAATCTGAGGTCTTTGACAGCCAGTGTAACCAGAACTTTTCCACAGCACCATACCATCCGTTACTCAGCCCTGCTATTTCTATCTAACTTTCTAGTTAGATCCTGAACTCTAACTCTGTCTCATACATGTTTAAAGCAAGTGAAGTACACACATTTTATTAATTTTTTGCTCTAGGACTCAGGTGTTAAGTGACCATGAACATGCACACTAGCAGCCTCTCTATAGAAGCCTGATATCACAGTGAGAATAGGGTAGCCCAGGCAAGGCAGAAGCCATGCTGAAAAAGAGCATCTCACACCACGGGTGCACAGAAAGCGGGTGACAGCTTTTGTGTTATTTTAGAACAGTTTGTGCTGATGAGATTTTTGTTGTGGTAACATTCCTCTAAAGAGAACATTTTCTTCCTTCCCTCTTTGACAAAGCAAAGTCAACAGAACACAAAAAAAGGGGAGCACTGACAAAGACATGCAGAAATTTTCAGATTTCATATCTGCAAATAGATTCTATCACCTTTTTTCTTTCTCTTTTTTAAGACAGGTTTCACTCTTTAAACCAGGTTGGACTCCAGCTCCTGCCTCCCAATAGTGGTATAATCACTTTAAAAAAAAGATTATTTTATGTGTATGAATATTTTGCATGCATCTGCCTGTGGCAGTCAAGAAGGATCCCCTAGAACTAGAGTTACAGACAGTTGTAAGTCCCCATGTGGATACATGGAACCAAACTCTGGTCCTCAATAAGAGCAACAAGTGCCCTTAACCTCTGGGCCTTCTCTCCAGACCCTACTATATCACTTTCTCAGTGGCTAAGTTGCCCATTCTCCAGTCTTCAGGTACGCTAGGAAAATGATTAGGCCTCATTTCTACCAGGAACATGGCTGGGGTTTGGTTTTGGTTTTGGTTTTGTCTCTGAAGATCAGTAATACTGCTAGATAAGACTGAAAATTTAGATAGCTTAACCATAGTTATTGGCCCTGTTTAGCTTATAACTGACAGCTTAAATTAATACAGTATTTCAGCGTGGTTATCTGGGCACCATTTTCCTTACCAATATTTAGTTCAGTGGTTTTCTTCCACAGTTCCTTTGTCTAGCCAAACCAATCCACTGTGCTTCTTACTACATTTATATTTTTCTCATTCTGATTCTCCACACTCAGGGAACCCTACCACTTCCATTCTGTTCAAGGTCCACCTTTCTTCCTTCTTGAATTACTTAGATATTGTTGATCTGTATAGAAGAACCAATCCCTCTACCAACCAATTAGTAGAACGGTACTTCCCACTTGCCATGTCTTCACGGCATTCAATAGTTAACAAGGTAGTATCAACCAGGAGATAGTGGCACACATCTTTTGTTGTTGTTGTTGTTGTTTTGTTTTTTGTTTTTCTGAGACAGGGTTTCTCTGTATTGTTTTGGAGGCTGTCCTGGAACTCGCTCTGTAGACCAGGCTGGGCTTGAAATCACAGAGATCTGCTTGCCTCTGCCTCCTGAGTGCTGGCATTAAAGGTGTGAGCCACCAATGCCCAGCTGTGGCACACATCTTTAATCCCAGCATTCAGGAGGCAGAGGCAGATGGATCTCAGGGAGTGCAAGGCCAGCCTGATCTACAAAGCAAGATCCAGGACAGCTAGGACTGTTACACAGAGAAAATCTGCCTCCAAAAACAAACAAACAGAGCAAAGCAAAACAAAAACAATGCAGTCTCTTCTATAACAAAACTATTTCAGGAGAATATGCCTGCTTTTAATTTCCTTACATTGGTCTTGCGCCCTTAGGATAAAGAAAACAAAACACTATGTAAGAACAGGGGCTTTGAGATCAGATACAAGCTCAAATCTAGCATGTGTCTTAAGCAAAACATTTAAAGTTTCTAGCATCTCATCCCTAATAATAAAACCAACTTCCCCAAGACTATTAAGAAATGAATAACTATGCTGTCTGACATGGAGAAAAAGCTCAATTGATGATAGATAGTGCCATAGTTTTCATTATCATTTGCTTTAGAGAAGGCTTAATATAACATAAGCTAGACTGAACTTAAACTCTTGATCCTCTGGCTTCCACATCCAGAGTGCTGGGATCATATGAAATTGCCACAATACTCAATCTGTCAATTTCAAAATCTTATTTCTCAACTCAATAGTCAAAACTATTACTTCCATGACAGGATTTTGATTTGTTATGCACCCAAAAGATCACATGCTGAAGACTTGATCTCAACTGGCCAATCTCATCATTGAGATGTGAGGAGCTCTACTCTACCACATGCTCCTTGAAATTAGTCTGCTTAACTACAAGTTCAGAAACAATGGAATTAGCAATGCACTGAAAGCTCTGAAAAAGTGAGCCATAATAAGTTTTTCTCAGATATTTTGTCACAAGAACCAGAAACTAACGTCTTTTCTTCACAAGATTCCAGTTTCTTCACTAGCCTGTAAATTATGTGAGAAAAGAAAGTATCTCATAATCTGTGTGGTCTACTGTCCTGTCTCCATGCCTAGCACAGTGAAAGGCACAAACATAATAGACATTTAATAATATCAATGAACTGTGTTGATGCTCTTGGTTGAGGTTTACTGTCTTCATCGTTCACATCACTCCTCTCTATTTAGTGTTTGTTGCACTAAAGTCTTCTGATGATGTAACATCCAAAATTGGACACAAACTCAAAGGTGGACTATTTACAAGAAGAGACTAGGCTTCTCTTTCATAATGTACACTATGTTCTATTGAATATTTAACATGGATAGGTAGCTTCAACAAACTGTTGGTTTATGTTGAACTTGAAATTTAGAAGCTTTTAAATCTTTCCCACATGTTGACCTTGTACTCCAGGCTCTGTTGATCTGGAGCTATAATAATGCCAAAAGGTACAATAGTAAGACAGTTCTTTTCTCCTTAAAGTTAGACTGACCATGCTAAGATTTGCTTCTTCCTCTCAAATAAGGGTATAAAACCCCAGACTATTTTTGCTTCCTTTGTTCACACACCAAAGAAGGCTGAATATAGATTAAATTTTCTTTCCACAGCAAGATCACACTAAAGATCCAGGGAAACTATAAGGCCATCTGAGGAATCCCTCCTTCCTCCCCTCAAACAGTTAAGTCAGTGTTAAGCTATTCACCAATCAGCAAATAGCTCTGCTGGGTAGCATCTTGCCTGATGGAAATAAGTTCGTAGGAGGCAACAAGGAGAACCATCTCTCTACAGGTACTACTAGCCTAGGCAGCTTCCAGAGATCATTTCACACACAAAGAGAAGAGCCATAAAAGGGAAGAAAGTTTACCTCATCACTTTCTTCCACATCCACATCACCATTGGCATCATCATCCATCAGCTTGTGAATGTTGCGGACAGCCTCGAAGCTGAGCTTCTCATCCTCACTGTGGCACAGGGGCTTGTCAATCCGGCAAAACTCTGTATGTATAAAGCAAGGAACAATATTACTCAGAGCTATCACTCAGCCTCCATCATCCTCTTGTGTCAGCAATCTTAGCTTCCAGCCCCTGATTCCTCATACAAGCATTTTAATCAACTACAAATACATGATGAAAGTGTATCATCTAACCTTTACCCCAAGTCTCTTAGAAAATGTGATGAGCTTGCCTATACAGAAACAATGCTTTATCATTCTCATAGCTCTCCAGCAGACAAGTCTAGCAAAGTCTAGGCCTACTCTAGGACACAGACAAGAACACAAAGAGCTCACAAATGAGAGGGGAAAACCAAAGGGACAACATATACAGAAAAAAGTTTGGACTCACCAATAATCAAGGAAATACATTATTTTAAACATAATTTCATCAGTCAAACAAATAGAAATTAATATAATTTTCTAGCACTAGAACAACAGTTCCAACATCTGAATAAATGGTATCGCTTTTCTTTTTATTTACTTTGTCACTAGAAATGCATATAATGCCAACCACAGGCTAACCAGGGAAACCTCTCAATAAAGGTAGGTGACCCTTATGTCCTTCCTGTCCTCTATTCCAGTCTCCAGATTTACTCTTAGTCCTGCTGCGGCCTAACCACAGGAGCCTCTCCTCCCAGTCCTCCTCCATCCTTTAGGTCCTCAGTCTCTCACTTTGTCACTACAGTGCTTACATAAGTATTATATATCTCTAGTAGGCTTTTAAAAATAATGGAAAAAGTTTACCAAGCTCTGGCGACCAAAGGTCTCCAGGCTGGACATCACTGGTTTTCTGAGGTCAGTCAGCATCTTTCCCAAAGGCCTATGGCAAATGCAAGAAGTTTGTATTTCTAACAGCAGGCTCCAATATGTAACCTGATCAAACAGACAGGTGACCTTTGCAGCTGGTATCATCTGGCATAGAGGATTAAAGGGATGAGGCTAAGAGAGGACAAAAGTTTGATGTCCCACATGACGTTAGAATTGTACCCAGAAAAACCATGTCAGCCAAAATTTACAAATAACTCCTTCATCCAAGCATTTCCTAAGCTGTCTCCTTGTCCTTCCTGAGACCTTTTCTATATCTTCCACACAGGCAGTTTCCCACAGCCATCTGGAACACCTCAAGAGATCCACTCACTTAGCAATACCTTTTTATTGCAATGAAAACACCCTGGACTTAAAGTCAAAAACACTTACACCAAAGTCCTATCTTTAATCAATTATAAACTATGTGAATTGGACAAGTGGTGAAACTGTCAAGCCTCCATTTCTCATCTGCAGAATGAAGTAATGATCTGCCACATGCAATTTTTGTGAGGATTACACTAAACTGTATATATCAAAGCACCTCTCAGGCTGGGCATGGTAGTGCCCAGGCAGAATATCAGAACTTGGGAGGGAGAAGCAAGAGGGCTGGGAATCTTAACTACATAAGGAAACCAAAGCCAGACTGGAGGACATGAGATCCTGTCTTTAATTTTTTTTATTTCAAAGTAAGTAATAAACCTGATATTCAATTCCTAGTATTCTTTCCTCCTTCTAGATCAATAAGTGAATAATTTCCATCTTCACATAATTGATTTTTCCTGACAGAATAAGAAAACTCAAACAAAGAAGATTCAGTTTGATTTGAATGTTACTAACCAGTTCTATCACATAAGTCATAGCTTCTTAAATTGTTGGTCACATCACTTAATGTGGGGGTTATAAAGCAAAGGGTCTTAACAGTAAAAGGCTTTTGAATATGCAATGACCAAAAATTAATTCAAAATAAAATGCATAATGAATATGAGGTATTATCATGTTGTATTGTGCAACTTCACTGCAGCCTTGGTTCTGAACACACAGTATGCTGACTGCATAGTACAGGCCATAACATCCACCACACATCATTAAGGAAGGAACACTTGCTTAAAAATACCTCAGCTCAGGCCGGGCGGTGGTGGCGCACGCCTTTAATCCCAGCACTCGGGAGGCAGAGGCAGGCGGATCTCTGTGAGTTCGAGGCTGGGCTGGACCGATAGCCTCCAAAACAATACAGAGAAACCCTGCCTCGTAAAAACCAAAAAAAAAAAAAAAAAAAAAAAAAACCTCAGCTCAGATTTGAGACTGGGAAGGGGAGAGGCAGGAGTGAACAAGGTCTAACTATGTAGCTTGGCTGACCTGAAACTCATTATATAGACCAGGCTGTCCTCAAACTCAAAGAGACCCACCTACCTCTGCCTCAGGTGTGAGCCTCATTTTTTTGTCACTGAACCTGGAGCTCACCAATTCTGCTGCGCTAGGTAACAAGCCAATCCCAGGCATCCTATTGTTTCTGCCTCCCCCAAAACATTTTTTTTTTCTTTTTGAGACAGGGTTTCTCTGTACCTTTTGAAGGCTGTCCTGGAACTCGCTCTGTAAACCAGGCTGGCCTTGAACTCACAGAGATCCGCCTGTCTCTGTTTCCCATGTGCTGTGATTAAAGGTGTGCGCCACCACCGTCGCCTAGTTTTTGTTGCGGGGGGGGGGGGGACTGGTCTCCCCAAAACTGGAATCACAGATGTGAAGTAGAATGTCTGGCTTTCTATATCAGGTATACATCGCTAAGCTCAGTTTGTGTGGTCTTGGGGATTGGACCCAGGATTTTATGCATGCTAGCTCAGTTCTCCACCAGCCCAGTCTCTTTTATTTTATTTTCTTTCTTGCTTTCTTGCTATTTTATGAGTACGAATGTTATGCCTGAATTTCTGTGCCCAATGTATGTGTTCGATGTCCACAGAGGACAGAAGAGAGTGTTGGCTCACCAGAAACTGAAGTTACAGATGACATGAGTCACCATGTAGGTAGTAGGAATTGAACCCAGGTTACATATATCTATGGTTACTTAAAATATGTCGAGCAAAAAGACGTTACAAGTGGAAAAGATTCAAGAAGCCCTGTTCTAAGTGACTAGACACTCTAGCAATGGCCTGAACTCTTACTAAATTATTTGTATCTGTTAGTAACATTTACCACACTGTGCTGCAACTGTTTAACATGTTATAACACTGGACTGTGACCTCCACAAATTACAATTAGCATGTCCCCAGCAGCAACCAAAAAATCTAGGTTCTTATTAAGATGCTCAGTAAAAAAATATTAAAAGAATACCTTAACATTAACTCTAGGTGGACCAAAACAAAATAACTAGAAGCAAAAAGAATAACAAAGCAAAGTTCTTGATTTTTTGGTCTCAGAATCTCTGTATACAGTTAAATTTTTTAATCCCAAAGAACTATTTGATATTTGCCACATTAGAAACTGTAACAGAGGGTCAGCAAGATAGTTCAGAAGGTAAAACTGCCTGTTGTTGTAAGCCCAATTCCCAGGTCCTACAGTGGACCTGGGAAACTTCTGAAAGTTTCACCTCTGTCTGATCTCTACCTGAGCCATGGCACGTACATGCCTGGACTTACACTTGCATGTGCACAAGTGAGCATGCACACACACACCATACATGCAATATATATTTTTTCTTTTTTTTTTTAAGAAGTCAGGTGTGGTGGCAATTCTAACACTTGGGAGATGGAGGCAGGAGGAGTAGGAGTTTAAAAGCAATTTTATGAAAATTAACTATGTTTTCTGGGCTGGAGAATGCAGATCAGTCGGTAGAGTACAGAGCCTGTAATCTTAGCACTTGGGAGGTAGCAGCAGGAAGATCAGAAGTTCAAGGTCATCTTTAGCTACATATTGAATTTGAAGTCAGCCTGGATACATGAGACTATTTAAAAATATTTTCTGACAACAAATTCATTATAACAAGATCATTTCATATTTTTGATCATTGTTAACATTTAGCTTAATAGAACACAACTATAATTTTTATCTACTTTTACATTTATGCTGTTGTAACGTAGTTCATTGAGGATCAAAACATAGACATGTAGCTAGAAAGGGAGGGTATTTTAATAGCTTTTCCAAATAAAAACTATGGTCTCTGATTTTACACCCAAACTTGACACATGGTCAAGTTTAAAGACTAGCTGCAATATGAAATCTGAAATTACA
Organism: Mesocricetus auratus; assembly: GCF_017639785.1. Lineage (NCBI taxonomy): Eukaryota > Metazoa > Chordata > Mammalia > Rodentia > Cricetidae > Mesocricetus > Mesocricetus auratus. Next base: position 95,981,565 of record NW_024429182.1, read on the forward strand.
CAGATGAATGTATTGTACTCCATAACATTCATATTCTTTGGTCTACCTTGTACTTTGAATGAATATTTCATACATGCATGGTTTTGTAATATGATGCACAGTCCATTTGGAAACTCTTGGTTCTAAATTATGTAGAGCATCCAAATGTTGATACATTCTATTTAGATGAAATCAAAATAATCATAATCATTTATGTCAAGACTGACTTCATCAGAAAAGCTTTTAATTCATGGGAGCTGTCAAACCTACATCAATTAATACAAACTTTCCAAAACTTAATTTTCACTTAAACATTGGGATTTTACCATTGGAAGCAAATATTATCAGTTGTTTTCCTTCAAGTAAATCATTCATTTCATTCACTTTCAAGAGAATGTCAAGTTGGATACTAATGACTCAAGACTATAATCATAGAACTCCAGCAAGAGGCTCAGCTCCAGTTTCAGGTCAGTCTGAAATATAGGATAAGACCCTGTCTTAAAAGGGTGGAGAGATAGGGAGTGACGAAGGTTCAGCAGTTAAAAGCACTTGTTGTTCTTTCAGAGGACTGGGATTTGATGCGCAGCACCCACATGGAGGCTAACAACCATCTGAAACTCCTATTCCAGGAGATTGGATGCCCTTTTCTGGTGCTTTTCCCTAAGAAAACCACCAACTTTCCTCTGAAGCAGAGCTTCATGTGTATTTCCTATTTCATGACACAAAATACTAAGCAATATGTACTCAAGGGACACAATTTAATAAAAAGAATGATTTTTTGCTTATCATACTGGAATAGAGAGAGAGAGAGAGAGAGAGACAGAGAGAGAGAGACTGAGACAGAGACAGAGACAGAGAGAGACAGAGAGACAGAGAGAGACAGAGAGAGAGACAGAGAGAGAGACAGACAGTGACAGAGACACAGCAGAGAGAGACAGATACAGAGACAAAGAGGGAAAGAGAGTCTTCATTGCTTTTTTCAGGCACACATCTCCTAAAATCCTTATAATCTTCAAATGATAAGGGTACTTTTGTATGTTAATGGCATATACTAATGCAACCTCTAAGCAGCTTTAGGATGGGAGGTAGCTATAAAAAAAGCCAAGACAAGGTTAAGAGACTTTCAATCTCCCTTCGGGGAGGAATTCAGAGTTTGATACCTAGAACTCCATGACAGAAAGAACTAACTCCTACAAGACATAAGCAGTCTATTATTATTATTATTATTATTATTATTATTATTATTATTATTATTGCAGAGGAAATTTCAAAGTTCTTTCCCAAATTTTCAAATCTCTTTCTCTCCCCCAGGCAGAGTTAGTCATTTGCTGCTCACTGTCCCATGCTTCAAAGCACTTTGTACATAGTTCTAGCATATGAATTTTCATGTTCTGCGTTGTTCACATGCCACATCCAGAAAAGGGCAAGAACCAAGTTTAACTCACTTTATTCCCAAGAGTCCAGTCTGTCATCACTGTTAACATTCTGCACGTCAAACAAGAAATCAGCAAATGCTAGCTGAATGAATGATAAACCCTTGCTCTCAGAAAGAGACCACAAGTCTAAGACTGACAAAGCTACCCTGGGAAGACTCTCAGATCTGGCCAACTACCAGAAGTTTCAGAGATAAAGCTACAGGGAAACTAAAGTGGAGACTGGGTAGGGGAAAGTAGATGAATGGACTGAATAGAAATGTGGAGACTAAGGATGGGAGCAGATTTATTGTTGAGAAGATGGGAAGCAATACAAACCCCAATGAAAAACATAGCAAGTCTAGCCACCAAGAGGAAAGATCAGGTCACTGGGATGAGTACAAGCCAGCCAATGTGACAGATGTCCTTGCACTTGTTAGAACACTGTGTTCTCATGTCCAAGAAGAAACCCAGTTCTTCTCAGCAGGAGGCAGGAATTCAGAAGCGCTTTTAGAGCTTTTCTTCTGAGCAAAATGGACTTCAGTTATCCAAGCAACATTGACAGTAATGACCTCAAATTCAAAACTCTGACTTTTGACCAAGATTGCTTCTCTCCAAGGGGTCATTCATCAAAAGCAGAATGGTGGCACATGTCTGTAATCCCAGCACCCAGAACACAGACGTAGGGGGAGCACCGCAAGTCGCAGGCCAGCTTAGTCCACATAGCAAGTTCCAGACCAGCTAAGATTCCAAAATGTTAATTCTGCTGAGTTAACATTCTGCTGTGTTAACCTGACAAGGATGCTGAAAACAAAGCATGGATTCTCTGCAAGAAAAGCATGCATTAATAACTTCTGAACCATCTCCTCTGCCCTGCTCATTATCCTTATGATAAACTTCAAAATTCTTATTGGTTGGGGAGTTTTTGTTGGTTTTCATTTTATGGGTTTTTTGTTTGTTTGTTTCTGGTGCTGGAGAATTAACCAGCTAATGCATGCTAAGCAAGAGCTCTATTATAGAGCTACATCCCAGCCCTGTGTTTGGGTTCTTTCACTTAGCATGCTTAAGGTTAAATCATATTCCCACACCAATTAGCTTATTCTAATTTTCAAGTAGCATTCTACTAAATGGATAAACCACAATTTGTTTAACCACTCACAAGTTGTGTTTTGTTTTTTCTGATACAAAACTACCATGAACACTTGTATATATGTATTTAAATGAAAATATGCTTTCATTTCCCTTGAGAAGGTATCTAAAAGTGCAAGTCCTGGGTTATATGAAAGGAGTATGTCTGACTTTAAAGAAACTTTTCAAACTGTTTTCCAATGTATTTGTATCAAGAGAAAGGTATGGCGGCACATGCCTTTAATCTCAGTACTTGGGAGGTAGAGGCAAGTGGAACTCTTGCTAGTTCAAGGCCAACCTGGTTCACATAGTGAAATCAGAGCTGTATAGTGAGACCCAGTCTCAAATACATACATATATGTACATACACTCTACACACACACGCACAGAGGGGATAGAGAGGAAAAGAGGAGGGGGTGCTGCATCATTCTCCACTCCTCCCAGGGGCACATGGACTATTCTGTTGCTCCATATACTGTTTTGTTCTTAGTAATAGTAATATTCAGCCCAGGTCAATAACTATGTGGAATTCTTCATCTGTGAAAGACTTTTCTTTCTTTCTTAGTTTGCAAACCCTAACTCAAACTGTCTTTCTCTGGTTAAATATGTTTTCTTCAAAAATCTTCCCTGTCACACCCTCCCTCCCAAATTGCATTAAGTCCACATAATGCATTCTCAAAAGTAACACATGTGCCAGGCAATGGTAGCATACACCTTTAATCCCAGCACTTGAGAGGCAGAGTGAGTTCCAGGCTACTACAGAGAAACACTGTCTCAAAAAAGAAATGTATGTATGTATGTATATATGTGTATATGTATATTTTTTCATTTACTTTTTCCAATTGTAATTACTTGTATTCTCTACTAAATACTGAAGTTCCATAGTGGCAGGAATATTGGATGTTTTATTCTTGGCTTCAAACCAATATTTAGCACTTAGTGAAGTTCACAGTACCAAGATTGGGCTTTAAATAAACATCTGTCAAATGAACAAATGAATTCGTGTAAGAAATTGTTGGATGAAAAAATTCAAACAAAGATGAAGAAATACAGTACTTGCTCTCAAAAATACTTAAGAAAGAGGGTGAGGAAACGGCCCAATAAAGGATGAGAACCTGAGTAGATCCTCAACATCTACTTAAAAAGCTGACTAGGGTAGCAAATGCCTGTGACCCTGAAGCTCAAGTGGATCTTGGGGATTTACTTGCCAGCCAGTCTAATAACCAAAAAAAGATTCAGTTCAGTTTCAGGTTCCAGGTTCTGTGAAAGACCCTACCTAAAAGTAGATAGATAGATAGATAGATAGATAGATAGATAGATAGATAGATAGATAGAGTCAAAGAAGTAACCTCTGCCTTCCTCACAAACCTGTATAGGAAAACACACACACACACACACACACACACACACACACACAAAGAATGAGCACACGCCTTTAATCCCAGCACTCAGGAGGCAGAGGCCGGTAATCTCTGAGGCCAGCCTGGTCTACAAAAAGAGTTCCAGAACAGACTCCAAAGATACACAGAGAAATCCTGTCTCAGGAAAAAAGGAAAGAAAGAAAAAAATGAATGACACAGAATATTAACTACAAAGACACAAATGAGACTAGAGAAGCAGAAGATACCACAGCTTGAAGTACAGATCAAAGACAGTAGGGACAGAAGAGAGGGTAATCTGAGCAATGAAAGTCCATAAGAACTCAGAACAGTATTTTGTATGCCTGGTATATTAAAGATCAGAAAGTTAACTAAAAGCAATGGTATGCACTTATAATCTGAGCACTTGGGGGCAGAGCCAAGAGGATTGGTTGACCTGGTCTACACAGCAAGTTCCAGGCCAACCAACAATACACAACAAGACCTCATCTCAAAACAACATCACTGCAATGTATGCTTATCAGTACAATAGGGGCTTGACTGTGGTAGGCATTACCAAATTCCCTCTGGATGGATTTAAGGCCTGTTTGGGGGGTGATAAGTAGACAACCTATGCCTAACACTACAAGCCCAGCTAACAACCCAGGTGTAGGCAGGTCACAGACTCAAGCTGGAAACATTATTGATATTTAACTAAATTGAGATAGCAGCAAATTGCCTTCTAAATATTTATGCTCCTACCCACAGACAAAAGCTGTTCCCAGGCTAAATCAGAGAAGCCTTTCCCTATAATGATGCAGAAAATCATGGCTGCCCAAAATACAAAGAATAAGCAATGGTTGTGGGCCCAGTTCTAACAAAGACTGTGGTAGTCTGAATGTAATTGGCCCCAATAAACTCATCGAGAGTGGCACTATTAGGAGGATGGCTTTGCTGGAGCAGGTATGGCCTTGTTGGAGGAAGTGTGCCATTGTAGGTGTGGGCTTTAAGGTCTCATATGCTTGAGCTGTGATCAGTGTAGACACAGTTAACTTCTTTTTTCAATTATTTATTTATTATGCATACAGCTTTTTATCTGTGTACATGCTTGTACCCCAGGAGAAGGCATCAGACCTCATTATAGATGGTTGTGAGCCACCATGTGGTTGCTGGGTATTGAACTCAGGATTTCTGGAAGAACATGCAGTGCTCTTAACCTCTGAGCCATCTCTCCAGCCCCACAGTTAACTTCTTATTGCCTGCAGATCAAGATGTAGAACTCTTAGCTCCTTCTCCAGCACCGTGTCTGCTACACACTGTCATGCTTCCTACCATAATAATGAACTAAACCTCTGAAACTGTAAGCCCAGGCCCAATTAAATGTTTTCCTTTATAAGAGCTGCCATGGCCATGGTGTCTCTTCACAGCAATAGAAACCCTAAGACAAAGACATTTGTATCATCCCCTCTAAGGTTCAGAGAACACTGTGATAGATGGTCTAGAAAGTTTTTAAAGGCCAAAAGATAGTGTGAAGGGTTACAAAATACTTTTCTCTAAATTTGGTGCAACTCTTGCAATAATTAACTCACAACAACTGTAGTAACCTGCACTGGGTCTACACAAGACCCAATAAGTCAAGGAAGGGAGAGGGACTCATGAGACACTACCCTTTATCTCTGAACTATAGGTTATTGCTAAATTCTGAGAAAGGGGAACCACTGCCTTCAGCTACAGTATACCCATCTCTGAAGTACCAGGCTCCTACAAATAACTCCTGGCTTACAGCTACAAAGATGGCCCTGGTTAATCTTGGTGAGTCACAAAGCTAAACAAATAGACAAGTAAAAGAGAAATTTGTGAGAAGGAAGTGGGGGGGGGGTAGGCAGGGGTTGGTTGTACAGGGTAGGGGTGAAGTGGTCAGTCAGTCTGCAGTATATAACAAAAATAAAGTACCACCAACATTATGCTGCCTGATTACAAAACTCCTTCTCCTAGACCACAAAAGGAAGCCCCACACAATAACTAGGGCCCTTGAATACTTTCTCACTCAGGTGACCTGTTTGTTGGCAGGGTATTCTGATCTGTATAATTGCTTTGCCTTTGAATACAATTTCCTCTTTGCAATCTGTGTCTGCCTGCATTACAATGCTGGGGGGGGGGGGGATGAGTACCTGGAAAGACCTAATCTAAACACTGACCACAAATTTACTCTCTGATAAAAACTAGCCAAAAGTTGCTTTCTCACTACATTTTAGAAATAAGTTGACAAATCACTAGAGAAGAATACTTAATCCCTGGTATAGTGTGTAAAAAAGAGGAAAGAGGAACAAGAGCAAAAGAAGACACTTCTATGAAAGGACAGGAAACCTAATCATCTGCTTGAAGAGAAACCGTCACCATTCTTCCTCAAGGAAGCACTCACTCACTCACTCACTCACTCAGCTACTCCTTAGCCTCTACATTTACATTCTTCCTTTCCTTGATACTTTCTTCAAACTCTGCTCTCACAAAAAGCTTTCTTCATACTGGGTGGGCGTTGGTGGAGCATGCCTTTAATCCCAACACTCGGGAGGCAGGGGCAGGCGGGTCTCTGTGAGTTCCCAGTCACCGTGGTCTACAGAGCGAGTTCCAGGACAGCCTCCAAAACAATACAGAAAAACCCTGTCTCAAAAAAAAAAAAAAAAAAAGGCTTCTTCAGCTTTTTAAAAAATGCATTCTAAGCAGGGCGTGGTGGTGCACACCTTTAATCCCAGCACTCAGGAGAAAGAGGCAGGTGGATCTATGGGAAGAAGGAAGGAGGAGGAGGAAGAAGAAGAGGAGGAGGGGGAAGGAGAAGGAGGAAAAGGAGGAGAAGGAGGGAGGGAGGGAGGGAGGGAGGGAGGGAGGGAGGGAGGGAGGGAGGAAGGAAGGAAGGAAGGAAGGAAGGAAGGAAGGAAGGAAGGAAGGAGCCTTCAAAAGGAAATGGCTAATCCCTACAGGTGAGGCATACCAAGCAGGACATGACCTTGGTGACACGGGTTCCTGATGCATTCTAATTGCCTTTGCCCATTCCTCAGTCTCTCACAGGACTGTTACTATTGCTAGGCAGCACATTTTCCTGGCTTTTTGTCTCTATACCTTCCTGACTGAATTAAAAGTATCTGTTCCCAGTTCAGTGCTCATACATATCCATTTCAGCATTTCACTCAACACTTCTAAGCAACAATTTGCTGAAAACAGAATTAGCTGAACTAGCCAAAGGCACTAGGAAGTCAGGATAATAAAACCCTTTCCTGGCCTCTGGGATTCCCTCTGTCCTTACCCTCTGAATTCCTGTAATACATTCTGAATTACAGAAGGGGTAAATGTGTGTCTTTGAATTCTAACTTTCAAATACATTGATTACTACTCCTACATATTAATTTTTTCTCTTCCTCCCCCCACCCTCTTATTTGTTTTGTTTGTCTGTTTGCTTGAGACAGGGTCCTAAGTAGCCCAGGCTAGCCTTGAACTCACTATGCATCCCAGGCTTGAATGCAATAAGTATCTCACAGCAATCCTCTCTCAGCCTCCTAAGTATTGGGATTACAAACATCAGCTCCTATTAGGCAGAATTAATTTTGTCTGAAAAATCAGCAAAGTCCTTTTAAAAGTGGTAAACCTACACCATTGTTGTTTGTCAGTTCTCCTTGTTCTGCTTTGCAAGAGCAGACTTTGATTTTTCGCCTGTTCCCCTGTATTTAGCCACATACTAGGCAACACAATTCCTGATGTAAGGACAACTTAAAGATGTGTACATTCTTTGAAGATTTGTTTTTCCCAGCTTCGGGGTACCACATGCCACAGATCTTTATATGCTAAAGCTGTCTATGTCAAGAAACAAGCCCTGGAGGAATTAAATCAACACACTTGTTCAAAAACCACCCCAAGCTCTCTGACTTGGAGGCTGACCTAACATTCTTGTACCCTAGCCAGCACTCATCAGAGTCTGGGATAGCCAAAAACATAATTAAAGACAACTCAAGACAGATTTCTACTGGAAAAAAGTTTTATCAAAGTGTTAGGGACCTAAGGACCATCCCAGATAGGGATTTTTGCATAGTGCCCACAAAATATGTTTAACCCATAGCTAAGATTATACCCTTTCCAGGTTCAGAAATGAGGCTAGTTCCAAAAACTATCAAGTCCCAATTACAACAGCACCAAATGCACAATGACATTAATACTAAGGAATCAAACACACCACAGCATGGGGTAAAAACAATGTGGATTCCAGTCTCCATAACAACAAGAAGATGGCCTCAAATCTCCTAGATGTGCTGCTCACTAGCTCACCAGAAAAGATATTACTAGACTCCACCAGAGACGAGAACTAGGAAGAGATTCACATTATTTTTATATCCCATACAAACTTCTATTCAAACAATAAATTGTAAATGGATCCTCATCTTCTCCTAGAAGACAGCCAAGAAAATTATTGAAAATCTTTGCATTCAAGATGATAATTCTAAGCAGTTGCAGTTTAAGAGTGACTTTTCCATGACCTTTCTCCATATGCTGCAGAATGCCTCCAGAGGACCATCCAGAAGGAAGCATGCCTGAGCCTCCTTACAGACCTGCTTGCTTCCTCATCCCCAGAAGCTGGACCTGATTTCTAAAAGTCAAGCCTCTACAGGAAAGCACATCCCGATCAAGAGAGCTTAGTCGAGACCTCAATGCCCTAGATAACCACAATTTCCTTAATGATCCCTCTGTCTGTTTCAGTTTCTTTCAGGCTCATCCCTTATCAAAAAGTAATCACAATTTTTCTGAGATTAAACTCCACTAGATTTTATTCTGCTGAATAAAATCCTTTACAGATTCTCTCCTCTCTCTCTCTCTCTCTCTCTCTCTCTCTCTCTCTCTCTCTCTCTCTCTCTCTCTCTCTCTCTCTCTCTCTCTCTCTCCCCCTCCCTCCCTCCCTCCCTCCCTCCCTCCCTCCTTCCTTCTCCCTCTCCCCTCTCCCTCTTCCTTTCTCTCCAGGAAACCTGAACAAGATCATCAGTAGACTGTATAAATGCCAATATTGTATTATAGTTTTTCCAAAATGACACTATGGAGAAAAGCTGTAATAATTCCCAGTGATGTCTCCATACTACTTAAAACTGCATGTAAATCTATAATCAATTCAGTGAAATTTTTCTGAAAATTTAATTTGATTTCTATGTTTATGTGAATGTATACCATGTGTATGCAGGCTGGAAGTGAGAGGCAAAATCCCTGGAACTGGAGTCACAGATGTTTGTAAGATGCCTGACATGGGTGCTAGGAAACAAAATTGGGTCCTCTAGAAGAACAAGTGCTCTTTACCAATAGGCCATCTCCCCAGCCTGTAAAATCTTTCTAAAATACATCCTCACTGATGGAATACTCAAGTCCTACAATAGTTATTCCAATGAGTTTCATATAATAATTATTGCATATTAACTATAGTGGTGAATACCTCTAATTCAAAATCTTCAAAAAAAAAAACTTGTGACAGGCAGGAGGAGTTTAACATCAGGTGAGGATGCAAGTCTAGCTCCTGTCTCAAGACAAAAACAGTCCTTTTAAGCATCCACTGATTGCCTCATGGGAATCCCTATTCTATGTTTCTGATCTTATGTGCTTCTAATAATCTAGAACATTTATTTGAACTCTCTGCCTCTGCATCAATCTGTAAAATAAGGAGAAAATAGTATCTATTTCATAGGGTTATGAGAATTAAACAAATTAACACATATAAACCACTTCAACTAGAGTATAACACATAATAAACATTTAATTATTATCATGTTCTTTTGTTGCAACTGTCCATCTAACCACTAAAATTAGTCTGCGGTAGCTGGATGAGAATGGCCCCCATAGGCCCATATATTTGAATGTTTGGTATCTAGTTGTAGAAGTGTTTGAAAAGAATTGGGAGGTGTACCTTAGTTAGAGATATGTTCCTGGAGGTGAGCTTTGACGTTTCAAAAGCCCCTACCAGGGTGTGTGTGTGTGTGTGTGTGTGTGTGTTTCTCTCCCCTCCCTCCCTCCCTCCCTCCCTTCCTCCCTCCCCCCCACTCTCTCAACTCCTGCTTGATGAATCAGATATAAGTTCCCAACTATTGCTACAGAGTCATGTCTGTCTGTCTGTCTGTCTGTCTGTCTGCCTGCCTGCCTGCCTGCCTGCCTGCCTGCCTGCCTGCCTGCCTGCCTGCCTGCCTAACACCATGCTCCCCACTATGATGAATACGGACTTACTGATGCTCTGAAACTATAAGCAAGGCCCCATTTTAATACATTCTTTTATAAGTTGCCTTGATCATTTGTCTCTTCACAGTATTAGAAATGTAATTAAGACAAGGTCAAAGCAAGAACCAGATTTGCATCCATCTCTACTTAAACACATAATAGATGGTAAATGTTTTGGGAAAGAATTAAGGGAGCTAAGACTGAATAGGTAAGTAGAATCTAAATTAAAGGTAGAACTAGAGATTTAGAGAACAGAGAACTATTGCTAAGAACAAGAGTTAGTAAGAGCTAAGAATAAGATAAACCTTTCTGGAAAAAAAAAAACACACAAGAAGGCCCTATTCCAGATTGAGAATTTGGATAAATAAGAAAAATTAAAAACTGCTAATTTACATGTATACTCCAAACTCACTCAAGTCAAACCAGGCATGGAAGGTCGCATGTATAATCCTAGTATCTTAGAAGACAAAGGAAAAGGACTGCTGTAGTTTGAGGTTAGCCTGTGCTGCACAAAGAGCTCCAGGTCAGCCTGGGCTAAACCACTAGCTCAAGCCACACTTAACCATTGTGTAGGACTCTTTAATTTGTCATACTAACCCAAAGAGTTGCTCAACCTATTGAAGGAACTATTTTTATAGCTATAAAATACAACATGATGCAATTTTTCTATTTAAGATTTTGTAAGCAAACCACATACTCCATGGATAAAAGTAAAACTAGCTTGTTTTGGATTTGTTTTTTCATTTTTTTTCAGACAGGTATCACTATATAGTTCTAAATAGCCTGGAATTCCTTATGTAGATCAGGCTGGCCTCACACTCAGAGATTTGCCTGCCAACTAGATTGTTCTTTTCTTACTCCAATAATTATTTATTTTTATTTTATGAGTATTTTGCTTGAATGTATGTATGTGTACCATGTGTGTGCCTGGCACTTGTGGTATCCATAGTGTCAGAACACTGGAACTGGAGTTACAAACTGCTGTCAGCAGTAGGTGCTGAGAAACAAATCTGGGTCCTCTGGAGGAGCAAAAAGTGCTGTTAACCACTGAGGTTAATAACTCCTTAGGTTCTCCTCTTAAGATTCATCTTCTCTTAAAATTAAAAAGAGCTGAGGCTGTAGCTAAGCGATAGAAACACACAAGGCCCAGAACTGCAAATAAACACATATTTTTTAAAAATAGGAGGTTGAAGCAGAAGAATAGGGAATGTTTTGTTTTGTTTTGTTTTAAGACAGGGTTTCCCTGTGTAGCTTTGGAGCCTGTCCTGGAACTCGTTCTTGTAGACCAGGCTGGTCTCTGAACTCATAGAGATCCGCCTGCCTCTGCGTGCTGGGATTAAAGGTGTCCTCCACCACTGCCCAGCACAAATGGGGATTTTTTTAAATGATTTCTTTATTTTATGTGTATGACTATTTATGTGTATGAATACCTGGTGCCCATGGAGGCTAGAAAAGGAAGTCAAACCCCCTAAAATAGGCGTTACAGATGGTTGTAAGCCAACACATGGGTGCTGGGATTGAACCTGGTTCCTACATGATAAGCTGGTGAATAGTGGCACAAATGTTATGGGAATAATCAACCACTATATCTGATTGGATTTAAGGCCCACAACATGAACTGGAATCCATACCTGAAATTTTTCAAATGGCCAAGAATCTGAGACTAGATAGGTCATGGTCCTAGGGCAAAGGAACATAGCAATTAAATGACTCTGAATGACATTCTGCTATGCCCATAGATCAGTGTCTCACTTAGTCACCATCAGAAAAGCTTTCTCCTGCAGTAGTTGGAACTAATACAGAAACCCACAATTGGATGCTGTGCAGAGAGTGAGAGACCTTGGAACACTCAATCCTAAATAAGATGTCTACATCAGACCTCTCCCATCAGGGTTCAGGGAACTATGCAGAAGAGGAGGCTACAAGATTGTAAGAGTCAGAGGGGATGGATGACACCAAAGAAACACTGTCTCCTGGACACAGCAAGACTGGTGCACATATGAACTCACAGTGACTATGGGAACACGCATAGGGCCTGCACAGATCCAAGACAAAAGGGGTCCCAGTGCAGAGAGGAAGAAGCAGACATGAGCTGCCACTCCTAGTAAAGAAGCTATCTCCAACTGACAACCACTTGCAACAGAAAAAATAACTTCTCCAGTGGAGACTCACTGGGTACATAAACCATACTTAAGGGCAGGCTCCATACCCAGAAGCAGAAGGTCAACACAAAATGAACTCAATGGTATTTTTGGAAATTTTTTGTCTCATATTGCTTTGAGCATATTTTACCTTACAGCTGCTTTTTGTATTGATTATGGTTTCCAATTTTGTGTTTTTATGGGTGTGTATGTGTGTGTGTTGATTTTTTCTGCCTTTATTCTCACTTTTTTGTTTTATTTGCCTGTTTGTTTTCTAAAAAAAAAAAAGTCATGGAGTTGGGTGGGTGGGAAAGATCTGAGAAGAGTTGGGGAAGGGGAAACCATGATCAGAATATATAGTATGAAAAAAATTCCAATTAAAAATAGAATAAATGAAAAAATACCAAGGAACAAATAAAACAAACTTTCCATTCATTCCTCTTCTCCATACAACTCATACAATCATATCCTAAGACTTGAAAAAAAGAACAGATTGCCATTATACACAAGGTTCACATTAAACAAATTCATCAAAGGATGGTTTTATCCTCAATGAAGTGCAATTCAAGATACACTTTTTGAAGGCAGAGTTTAATAAAAACTGTGTGGTTCTAGAAATTGCTAGAATATAGGTGGGATACTGAGTAAAAATCAACAGTTTTTTTTTCAGTAATTTATTTCTTGTTAGGATCTTAAGATCCCAATGCATATGATTCTAGTTAACTCTAGGACCAAACTCTGTCTTCTGTACCAACTTAAGATATTATAAAATGTTCTCTTCTCATGGGTGGGTGTAACCCTGTCCTTTCCTTTCTTAGCATTCCTCTCTTAATTGATTTAAAGATTTGTATGCTGTGAATGCACTGATGGAGGAGAACGTTTCCCTGAGGACATGGCTTACAATAGCTTTGTGTCTGATTAATCCACTCAATAAGTGGCCTCAGCAGACGCAAAGAAAGGAACATGGTATACCTAAGTAGACAGGATCCCATATGTGTGTATGGTAGGAGAGGAAGGGTGGTGCGATGAAGTGATAGTAAAATGAGAAGACAGTGACCAGAGAAATACTGAGTTCAGCTCTTCCTCAGCATCACCTTTTTACCATGTTTTAGATTTCCTTTTTGGTGACCTAGTAGAAAGGGTAGAAGCCAAAGCCTTTCCTGACATTGTTACCACCTATAATATATAACTGCTGCTTTGTGGGGCTCATCCTCTTCATAAGTCAAATGGGATCAGGACTGTCTCATCTGATTCTTGAACTATAGTGAAGACTGCTGTTGTTGGGTAGGAAGTCTCTGCAGATTAGAAGTGACAGTGTCTTGGTCACAGAGGAGAACTCTGTTTATCATCCCATCTTTTGTTATCAGGGTTCTGTCCCTAGAGGAATAAAATGCACTGCCCTGGTCCTGGATGATCTGTCTCCTCTGACCTTTGTGGTGTTTTAGCTGCTATGCAGTCTTTATATAATATGGGTGACCCAGAAATATCAGTGGGCCCTGCAAGCTCTTTCATAGTTTTGACTTCCCTATCAGTACTCATTAAAATGACATATCATTGTGTTTAGAGGTAAATATTATAGAGTAGCAGTTCTCGACTCTAATATTAATAAATTATAGTTATTAGTTAATTGTATTTTTATAATCTAGCAATCTAGCAAATACTAGATTTGCTACATAGAATAGTAAGTTTAGGTCCATGAGCAAGAGACTTGTCTAAGCCTTAGTTAATCTGTTAAATGAAGTCATAATCTTTGTCTTGAGGGTCTGTGTGAGAAATAAATGTATATGACATGCCAGGCAGTGTGCTAATGTCACTCCTCTGCACCTCAGCCAGATGTGTGATGAATGGGAACCAGCACCCTACCGTCACTGTATTACCCACACAGTGGGCTGTGCAACCCAGAGATGTTTGTGAGACGACATTTTCTGAGTATGTAGTCCATGACAGAGGAAGGAAGCAGCAAACCAGGATCATCTTTAACATTTCTGTCCTGCCTGTCTCTCTTTCTACTTCCTCCTCTTCTCTCTTCTCTTGTCCTGATTCTCTCTCTTCTTCTTTTCACTTTCAACAGTTTCATGTAGAGCAAGCAGGCTGGCTTCAAACTTGCTATGCAGCTGGGGATGGCCTTGACTTCTTCATCCTCCTCCCTCCACTCCCAAATACTGGGACCACAGGCCTTCACTACCAATGCCTGGTGAGGTGTTAGCCTTTTCTACCCACCTGCCTTGCTTGTTCCTGCTTGGATTCTGAGTTCCTAAAATAGTCACAACCTTTCTTCTTGTCTTCCTTTCTTCCTTTCTTTCTCTCTTTCTTTCTTTAATTTATTTATTGCCTCTTAGTTTTCCAAGTGTCTTAAGCAAGAGCTCTTTCATTTGACTTCTTTAGATGGGCTCTGTTTGGTTTTCTTGATAAGCTGTTACGATATTCTGATTGTAACTCAATTTTCTGACCTCATGTACCTTTTCCAGGACTGAACCAGCATTTTTGGTGATCATTTCAAATTATTTTTTTCTCTGAGCAGTGGGAAGCATCTGACTGTGAAGGTAACGCTCAAGCCCCAGTATTGGCTCTGCCACTAACATGTAACCCCTCTCTGAGTCTTGGGTTTCTCATCTTTAAAATGAAAGATTTTAACCAAATCAGGTGTTTCTTAGTATCCTTAAATTCTGTGTTTGAGTTAGGCAAATTAGTTCTTTTAGAGAGACTCTTGGTTCCCTCCTCAGTTTAATTCTTTTGGAGAGACTCTTGGTTTCCTCCTCAGTAAAACAAATAGGCTGGCCTATATGGGAGCCAAACATAGCCTGACTATACTCTCATTCTTAGCATCCACTCCACCCCCTCCACACACACACCCTTTCTGGAGATTTCTGACAGTTAACAGCATGGACAGGAAACCCTTTAACACTTCTAACTTGGCAAAGTTTGCTGCTCCCTCTGAACCTCATCCCAGCCCATTTCCTGTGTTTACAGCCTTTGGATTTTGTACTTAGTGACAGGCCTAGTCGGTCAGACTTCACTGCCGTCTCCACTATTTGATACAAGGTACAACAAAACGAGTGCAAATTTAAGGCTCAGGAGTAAGAATTTCAGTTTCAACTATGTGACCTCCTCTGTCACACTTCAACTTCCTGTCTGTAAAGACAAAGTTTAACTAGCGTAGTTTTTTGGCCCTGATATAGGAAAATAAGAGTACTTCTTTTCTATCCTCTTAGAAGAACCCTCTATGTAGTCTGTTTCTTCCATTCTCTATCTTGGAAAGGATTGAGGAGTCTCCATTTGTATTTTGTGTATTGGATGATGTAAAAGGAAGACTTATTTATTATATATAGTCTTCAGTCTGCATATATGCCTGCAGGCCAGAAGACGGCACCAGTTCTCATTATAGATGGTTGTGAGTCACCATGTAGTGCTGGGAATTGAACTCAGTACCTCTGGAAGAGCTCTTTAACCTCTGAGCCATCTCTCCAGCCCATGGACAATGTAAAAGGAAGAAAACAAACCAAAACGTTCACAATTAATTCCAGGCCAGCCTAGTCTATATAGGGAGTTCCAAGCTAATCAGGGCTGCAAACTGAGACTTTATTCAAATAAAAAGAAAGAAGTATCAGCAGGTGCTGCTGCCACTACCAAACAGCTTTCTAAGGCCCAGAATGGTAGCAGAGAAGAATTAACATGGGGAGCTGTTGTCACAGACCTTCCCTGCAAATTAACTCTATGATTGGAACCAGATAGATATCAGTATACAATCATTCTTGTCAGGATCTTTAATCCAAACACTTGCAGTACAGAGACACGCAGATCTCAGTGAGTTCAAGGCCAGCCTGGTCTACATAGTGAGTTCTAGAGTTCAGTTCTTAGCCACAACACTACACTACAATAAAGACTACCAGAACGGCTTTTATATATTTAACTGTGTGTGAATGATTTTAAAACACTTGTCACAGCTGAGCACAGTGGGACATACCTGTCATTTCTGCTATAATGGAGCCTAGGCTGTAAAACTACTTGAACCAAGAGGTTAAACTAGCCCAAACAATATAGTGAGTCCTACTGTACACACATACTAGGATGGGAGGGAGGGAGGGAGGGAGGGAGGGAGGGAGGGAGGGAGGGAGGGAGGGAGGGAGGGAGGGAGGGAGAGAGGGAAGGAGGGGAAGAGGGAAGGAGGGAGGGGAAGAGGGAAGGAGGGAAGGAGGAAGGAAACCCTTGCCCAAAGACACTTCTTTTAAATACAGTCCAAACTTGTGTCTGTTTAGCTACACTTCCACTGCATCTTTCATGTGCCTACTTGCTCTCTACAAGTTGACCTAATGTAAGACCTGACTTTGATTGATAGCTTGCTGTTCTCTTTCTTTTCCCCCCAAAGCATTAATCAGACTTTTAGATGCAGGTAGTCCTTCACAAAGGAGTGAGGTAAACAGATCTTCCAATAGTGTTCTGCCAACCACCCATCAGTCACTATATATGCACATTTTGTACATTATCTCATTTAATCTTCACAGCCTTATGGTATCACTATTATTGTCCCTATTTTTTGCAGACAAAGAAAAAAGCAGGAGGTGGGCAATAAGATAGCTCCTTCGTTAAAAGTGCTTGTTATGAAAGCCTAATAACCTAAGTTCAATCCTCAGAACCTGCATTATACCCATAGATGAATGTATCTCTAAACCCTCATCTGAGAGGTTTCCATTTGCCGTAGATGGTGATTAACACAGAGACCTACAAACTGGTAAGGTTAATAAGAAAATAAGAGACTTCAGAATGGTCAGCGTTCAATGGAATGTGTGTTCTGTAGCCCTCTTAACAAAGGTTCGGGAATCACTGCAGAAGTGTAACAGCCAGAGGCAGTGGGTGACAACAAGGAAATAGTGTCTTCTGGACACAGCAGGACAACTGCTGATATAAACTCACGACAGTTATGACAGCATGCACAAAACTTGTGGAAGCCTAAGCCATACCAAATTCCAGCATGGAGATGGAAGTTGGACAATCCTACTCCTATTCATAGACCTACTGTCAATTGTAAACAACTGGGAAAGGGAGAAACAGTTTTATCTAAGAGTGTAGCCCTTGACAAGTCAACCATGGTCAATTAAAAGACCACACATCCAAGAATAGTCAGTCTTGATCTTGAAGGATTTTTTAAAATGGACACAAAGTTGGGTGGGTAGAAAATGGCAATGGTTCTGGGAAGAGTTGGGTGAGAGAAGGTAAATATGATCAAAATGTGTTACACAAAATACTCAAAGAACTAACAAAACTTGGAGAAAAAAGTTGGATGGTGTAACAAACATAGGCAGCAGAAGAGAGAAGAGACTTTCCCAAAAACTAGCAGGCCAGTCAGCATGGAATACACAGTACAGCATAGTATAAACAACAGAAGAAAACTTGCCTCTATGAGGTGGAAAGAGAGAACTGACTGCCAAAAGCTGTTCTCTGACTTCCACAAGTATGCTTGTACACATATGTATGTGCATGTACAATATAATAAATAAAAGTTTTAAAAAGAAAAATTCAGTTTATAGTGTTAGCTTGCCAACAGCACACAATACTAAAGCACATTCGTGTTCCACTATACCTTCTAAGTCACTAATCACTTAATCTACACATTTAAATACTTAGATTGCACAATTCGGTTTGCATTTTATTAAAAACTGCCTCAAATTCATTTACCATTTAGGTATATGTCTTTTCTCTCCCACACAAACTCTGATCACCTCTACCCTCACCTGAAGGGCTTCTCCTAAAGCACTTAACAGTGACTACAGTGATTTACCAACCCCAAATTGATGGGTCTGGACTCACCAAGAGGAAAGAACTATTTTGTTCTGGGTAGAGCTGCTAGCAGCTGTGTCTTAACCATATATAACAACTAATTTATTTTAGGGCTAAAGAAAGAGCTCTCTTAATGGAGAAAATCACATAGTGAAATCTATGAGTCACCCTTGTCAACAGTGATATGAAGATTCCAGAAAACAAGCAACCAAAAAAAGAATCTCAGTAGGTGGAGTGTTTCTTCCCTGCCCACTCAGGAAGATGATGGTCTCCAAGACTGCATACAAGTTCAGCTACAGAATGAGGGAATACCAAAGAGAAAAAAATCAACAAAGACCACCTAAGCAAAACGGTACTCAAAGAAAGGTTTTAGGGGTTTTGGCATAATAAGATTGGGGAAACACAGTATCTAGGCTCTGGTTCTGTGTCATCCACTGTATTCAATAACTATTAATAACACTAATAATACCACTCAATTTAATATATAATTTGAACCATTATTTAACATCTGGGTATACAGGTCTTATCATCTCTAAAATGGCCTTATTAAGCACTTCCTAGCCCAGCTATACAATGCAGAGGAATTATAAGCAAAAAAAGAAAAGAAACTAGTGTCAGAGACACAAGGCATAGCGATGAGAACAATTTGCAGAAAGACCAGTGCCTACCCTCAGGTTCACAAAATGCCCCCTGTGAATTTGTGTTCCCATCTAAAGAATGAAGACAATCAATCTCATAGTTTATTACCTGATGATGCTAGAAAAACAAGTGTTAATAGTAGGTATTATGGCACATGTCTCTAATCCTAGCACTCTGGGAAGGAGAAGTAGGAAGGCTCTAAGTTCCAAACCAGCTTCAGCCAGAATGAGACTTTGTTTAAAAAACAAAACAAACAACTAAGGTGTCAGACTATCTGTTTCAGCATCATCAATGCAGCTGCAAACATGATAGCGGTAAAGCTATAGAGGAGTTCTGGTCTAGCTATCACAAGGAATTTGTTCCTCTCCATTTTCTCACCTTGCACAGCCCCCAAGGGTCAAACCTGTGAACCAAAAGGTCCAGCAGCCAAGACAGGCTCATCCCTGGCATTTCCTCCCAACACATTCCCTGGGTCAGGCCCAAGAGCTTAGAAGAAGAGCACGGGGTGAAGGGCAAGGTAAAGCAAAGCAGGCAAAAATGACACCTGCTCTCTCTCTGGACACCAACTACTACAAGTTGGGAGAGTTGTGAGGCCTTGGTGAGATACACAATGAGTTATAGAAAGACAATCTGACCCTGCCTTACCTACACATTTGTATCCAACAGCCCTAACAACTCTGGGAAAGAAAAAATTCTTCCCCACTATAATGTCAGGGGCTTTCAGAACCACTAGATAGATGGACAGGCCAGTTCTCCACTGAAAGAGAAAGAAGAATCGCAAATCCTGGATTTAAGGCAGGCATTAAGTACTAGTGCACAGTCAATCAACCAGAGCAACTATGTAGACTCTAAAGGCTAAACAAATCTCTTCTTACCAGCCATACTTAGTTCAAATGCTTTCTTCACTCATTCATTTCTAACCAGCCATTCCCAGTGTCCATCCTCCAAGAACATAGTGAAAGCTGGAGTAAGAGAGATGGTCCAACAAATCCAGAGCTAACTTACTCTTTAAAACAGTTATAGTTGCCGCATTTTAAATACACAAAAAAAAAAATTTAGCGGGATGGGGCGATGACTCAGCATCTAGATATTGCTCTTCTAGAGGACCTAGGTTCAATTCCCAGCAACCACATGGCAGCTCACAACTATCTGTAACTCCAGTTCCAGGAGATCTGAAATCCCCTCCTAACTTCCACAGGCACTAGAGACACACATAATGCACATACATACATGCAAGCAAAAACACTTATGCACAATAAATTAGTTTTTTAATATTTAAATAAATAAAGTTTAGATGTGGTGAGGAAAGTCTAGATTTTCTTCAAACTGGACACTTTCTTAAGCATCAGGCATGCTGAGAATCCTTGAATCACTCACACAGAAAAGCCAGGGAGATTAAATCAAGGTAGACAGAGCAAAAAAAAAAAAAAAAAACATGGAAACGCAATGACACACAAGACCTAAAATCAGTAATTATACTAGGAAACAACTGGGAGTGGAGAAAGCATGATCTCTGAAGAGTGAGTTCTCAGCTCTGATTTCAAACTACTGAACCTGACTTAGTTCAATGAACTTTGCCTCCTTTTTTTTTTTTTTTTTTTTTTTTTTTTGGTTTTTACGAGACAGGGTTTCTCACACTTCCTACTTCAGAGATTCTTCTCACTGTGTCCTCCCTTGGCAGAAAGAGCAAGCTCAGTGAAGTGTTGTTGTTGTTGTTGTTGAGTTTTAGGACAATAATTCCATCTATAAGGACCCAGGACTTATTACCTAGCAAATGTTCCACCTCTAACACCATCACATGGGGAGAGGAGTTAGGGTTTCAACATGTTTGGGTGAGATACAAACATTCAGTCTTAACATCTTGCCTCCATCCCACATTCAATCATGTACTTCCTAGAGGCAAAATAAATTCATAACATCCCAAAAGAAGCAAAATTTTATATTCATTCCTTATATTAACTTGTTCCCCCAATTCGAAAGTCTTAAAACTAGTTATCACATAAATCTTGACTATCAGATATAGATTAAATTCAAAGTGCAATCCATTCTGAGGTAATGTGCTTTTCAGCTGTGAACCTGGGAAACTAAACAATGTGGGCAGGCTGGAAAAATGTCAGTTAAAAGTGCCTACTAGGCCAGGCATGGTATTGCATGCCTTTAATCTCAGCACTGGGAAGGGAGAAACTGGCAGATCTCTGAGTTCAAGGCCAGCTTGCTCTAAAAAATGAGTTATAACCAACCAGTGTTACACAGTGAGACCCTGAATGAAAAGCAAAATTTGAAAAAACTGTGCTGTCTTGCAGAAAAATTACATAGGGTGGGTGGCTCACAACCACTTGTAACTCAAGCTCCAGAGGATATAATGCCTCTACAGGCACCCTGCGCGCGTGCACACGCGCACACACACACTCATACACATAATTAAAAATACTAAATCTTAACCAGAAATATAATGATGGGAACTAGAGGTCTAGCTTAGTAGTAGAACACTTAATGTAGCATATTCAGGATCCTAAGTGCAATACCAAATCATAAAACTAAACTTAAAAATAGGCAAAAGCAAAATAAACTAAGGAAGAATGACCTCAATTACAACAGTCTATATGAAAGCACATCCAAGACTTGCTCTCTTAGAATTAGGTGATACTGTCCCTTTGATTTTAGACAGATGAAAAGTGGCTGCTAAAAGCAAGATAATTATTCACCCCTTAGAAACCAAGGAGCCAGCCCTAATGATCTATGAATCACCTTCAGAATCTTTCTTTTCTTGTCTTCAAGTACAGTGCCCGGCTTCTGCTGAAACAGCTGACAAATGTTGTGGCTCCCCCATACTGACCATCGTATCATCATTAGAACACACACTCAGGATTCTCTTCCAAACATGCACTTTATAGCTAGCCATCCATCCATCCATCCATCCATCCATCCATATCTCTCTCTATGGATATCCTGAAAGTTTTCCTAATCTTTAAGTTCTAAGTTTATTGCTTTTTCTTTGTCACTAATTGTTTTGCTTAAAAATTCTGTCAGTCACTTATTTCCTCTACATCTTACTATAATCAAAAAGAAGGAACCAAGCTACACCTTCAATAACTTTGCTTAGTTAAAGTTAGTGAAATGGTTCAGTGGTGAAAACTACTTGCTGCCAAGTCTAACAACCTAAATTCAATCCCCAGGACTTATATATTGTAAGGAGAGAACCAATTCCCAAAAGCTGTCCTCTCACCTCATGCACACACAAACACAAACACATGCTAACAATCAATCAATATAGGTGATTAAATTTTTTAAGAAATTACTTTAGCTAAATGTTCCATTTCATTGCATGCAAGTTCTACTTTGCACAGAACAGTACAACGTGAACATAATTTAACCAAGTTCTTTACTACTTCAGAAGGATTGATCACGTTTCCTCAGTTTCCGGCACTCTTCTGATTTCCAAGAACTCATCCGAATCACCTTTATCAACCAGATTTCTACCAGCATCCTGTTGAGGACAGTCTGAAATCCTCTTAAGACTGAGACTGTCTCTACAGCTTTTTCCTCTTAAACTCTCTTCAGGATAAACTTTAAATGTCTATTAGTAAAAATAAAGATTTTTTCTGATATGTACCTCTAAATTATCCCATGCTCTCTTCACTGACTCAATTACAAAGTCACTTTCACATTTTTAGGTATTTATTACCTAATTCTTGGTTATAATTTGTCTTGGTTACAATTTAGATTGTTGTAATAAAAATACCATAGACTCCATGGTTTAAAAAAATAAATATTTATTTCTCATAGTTCTAGAAGTCAGAAATTCAAAACCAAGGAACTGGCATGTCCCCAGTGAGGCTCCACTTCCAGGTTAAGGGATGACTGTCTTCTTCACCATACCCTCCACGACAAGGGGCAAGGGTACTCTCTGAGGTCTCATTTATAAGGGCAATAATCACATTCATAAGTGATCAATCCTCACAACGCAATCATCTACCAAAGGCCCCACCTCTTAATGCCATCACACTAGGGTTAAGATTTCAAAATACTAATTTGGAGCAAGGGCAGGATCATAAGCATTGTCTAGCAGAATCCTAGCAATCAAGTATATGGTGGATATGAATTCAGGGATAAGGACAAATACTGTAAGTTTTCAGCTGAGACACGTGTCCTCTGTGATTGACAAGTAGGGTAAACACTCAAGGGCAGGCAGTTTCTTTAAAGGTGTTAAGTCCTGTCACATGGGACCCAGGAATCTGAGCCCAAGATCTAAGGTGACCTTACCATATGGCTACCAAGAAATGACATCATTACTCCTGACAGAGTTTCTTCAAGATGGGTAGGGACCACATCTGATTGTTTCTTATGATCCTAGTATCTGATATAAAGCAGCTGTAAACAGATTTTTATGATCTATAAACATACATGCATGCATGCATGCATACACACACTGGCATGGGCACGTCTAGTCCTTAAGATCTATTCTTTAGGTGTCTGAATATACTCTTCCTATCATCTAGAATTATATTCTTTAATTCCATCTACACAAATAATTCTTACCAAGTTTTAAGTGCCACCTCCTCATGTGTCACCCAAACAACATTGGATTTCCTGATCTGAGTATCTTACCACCAAATCCCTTATTTCCACTGACTAACATTCATCATACTTTTGTGATTGTTTTATTTTCTGACTTCCTTAAAACACTATAACTCTAGAAGAGCAGGAACTACATCTGTTTATCATATTTATCAGACTGGTTGCCAAGACCTAACATAATAGCAGGACAGAGGTAGTATCCAGTATGTCAAATGAACAAACAAGTGAATAAATGAGCAAGCTCCAATCTGAAAGATTCTGGGATAACTGAAATTCAGGATTGTCAAGTGAGCCTAAGCTAGCAATAATAGCTCATTTGCCAACAATCTTAAGAGCCTATAAATGCACATGCATGAAAGATAACAGCATATTTAGTGGGATAGCACAGTTTGACAGGAAAAATAAAATAGGCTTTACAAAACATGAACTCACCTCTGATTGCTATATATGCCATGGTAAGGAATATGATAGGCTTATTCATTTACATATCTGCTTACCTATCTATTTATTTACCAATTTAGAGAAGGTTGTGATATATAGCTGAGGGTGACCTCGAACTTCTGATCCTCCTACAGTGATGAGATTACAGGTGCACAGCACTATGCTCAGTTAATGCAGGAGTAGAGATCAAACCCAGTGCTTCATGAATTCTAGGTAAACACTGTACCAACGAGCTCATCCCCAGCCCAGAGTATACTTTATTAATCTATAAGAAAGGACACTGTTTAATTTGGATTCATTAAGGTCTTCTATCCCTTTACTATAGGTATTATCCTGTTACATCCCTTCAGTGAGAAACTTTTGTAGCTCATAGATTTATTTCATTTTCTTGAACTAAATGGATAATTCAATACAGTAATACAAGTGTCTCCAAGGATATCTGTCCAAATGATACTAGCCCAATTTTACTACACAAAGTTATAAACATGAAAGCTATCTTAATTTAGGAAGAAAAAAATCAAAAGGCCTGGATAAAGTCTTGATGGTTATATGACTTTAGTTCCCTTGTCAATCTTTTTGTAAGTTTCAGTAATTTCTGAAAATTAACATAACCTTTCTCAAAAGATTGAAGGAAAAGACTGTAATAACACATGCAAAGCACCTAATAAAGCATAGTATATGTAAGTGAGGACTAACACATCTACTTTAAAGAAAAAAAGAAAACCAATCCTAGAACACAAGGGTATGATTTCCTCCTAAATACTAAGTACTTCACTTGACCTAAAGCAATGCAGAGATCCAAAAGGCCAGACCTACTCACATAGACTTGAGGCTGCACTGCCTCCTAGAACAGGATGGGCAGGCTGCCCTGTTTCCATTCCCTGTCCAGATGTCTGAACACTTCAGAAATTACAAGAAGGGCATGGTTGGGGCCTGAGGCTCTTCCAGAACTTCAGATCTATTATTAGCCCAGCTGGCCACTTGTCCTGAGAGACATAGGACTATTATCTTCAAACTTGGTAACCTATAGCTCAAGACAAGCAAGTAAGGCTGGGTGTTTCAGAATAAAAGTGCCAACCTCCGTACACCTGAATAATGAAATGTGGAAAATTCAAAGTAACCAGAGGTGAAAAAGAAAAGTATTCAGAGATGTTGACTCTTCCCAACAGTTAAGGGAGAAAACAAAAGAATAAATCCTTCACCCTTCCCAACCTCACGAGCTTTAAGATACAGTAAGCCTAAGGTAGACCTTAACCTTTTAGATATTTTACTTTGTCCTTATAAATACCTTCAGGGGCTCAGTCAGTGAAGTGTCTGCAGCACAAGCATGAGGACCCGAGTTCACATACCTAGGAGCTACATAAAAAGCCAGGTGTATTGCTGAATGCCTAGAATCCCCGGAATGAGGAAGCAGTGACAGGGGATCCCTGGAGTTCACTGGCTACCTAGTTTTGCCTATGGGTGAGCTCCTGGTCTAGTGGCAGACAACAGAGAGAGAGCGAGAGACAGACAGACAGACAGACAGACAGACAGACAGACAGACAGACAGACAGACGGACAAAGACAGACAGACAGAGAGAGACAGACAGAGAGAGAGACAGAGACACAGAGAGACACAGAGACAGAGACAGAGACAGACGGTATAGGCTTTCAGGCTTGCAACATGGCTCTGCAGTTAAGAGTAGGCACCACTCTTGCAGAAGACCTGGATTCAGTTCACAACTGCTTGTAACTCCAGTTCCAGGGGGATTCCACAACTCTACCCTTATTGGAAACTTGAGTGCATATCAGACATAAATGCATAACCATAATTAAAAACAATAAAAATAGCTGGACAATGGTGGTGCATGTCTTTAATCCCAGCACTTGGGAGGCAGAGACAGATAGATCTCTATGAGTTCAAGGCCAGCCTGGCCTACAACGTGAGTTCCAGGACAGGCAGAGTGGTTCCACAGAGAAACCAAACCCTGTCTCAAGTAAAACCAAACAACAAAAAATTAGTATTATTATTATTATAAATGTTAAAAAATAAGATGGGGAGCAATAGTGGAAGGCATCCAAGGTCAAAGTCTGGCCCTTGCATGTACAAAGACATGTACAACATACACCTAAGCAAAGAAATAACTTCAGGCACCCATCCTACTCATGACTAAACATGGGGATATTAGATAACTCACTGTTCTCTGGCTTGTTGTCACATTTGAAACTAAAAAGGCTAGACCAAACGGTCTCTACATTTTTTTTATTTTGTCTGTTTTACATTCCAACTACAGTTTTCCTCTTTCTCCTCTTCTCCTACCCCCCCCCACACACACACCTCCTTCAATCCATCCCTCCTCTGTTCTATTCAGAAAGGGGCAGGCCTCCCATGGGTATCAACAAAACATGACATATCAAGTTGCAGTAAGACTAAGCATCTTCCCTTCTATTAAGGCTGGGAAAGGCAATCCAGTATAAGGAATAGATTCCCAGGAGCAAGCTGAAGTGTTAGGGATAGCTCCTACCCCCATTGTTAGGAGTCCCACAAGTAGAGCAAGCTACACAACTGCCACGTGTATGTAGAGGACCTACGTCAGTCCCATGCAGGCTCCCTGGTTGGCTCAGGCTGTGAGTTCCTGTGAGCCAAGTTATTTCTGTGGGTTTTCTTGTGATGTCCTTGACCCCTCTGGCCCTACAATCCTTCTTCCCTCTCTTCTGCAGGATTCTCCAAGCTCTGCCTAATGTTTGGCTGTGAGTCTCTGCATCTGTTTCCATTAGTTATTAAATGAAGGCTCTCTGATGACAATTGGGACAGTCATCAGTCTGATCACAGAAAATGGCCATTTCAGACTACATATCCACTATTATTAGGAATATTAGCTGGGATCATTCTTGTAGATTCATGGGAGTTTCCCTTGCATCAGGTTTCTATCTGACCCCAAAATATTTCCTCTTTTTTTTGTTTTGTTTTGTTGTTTTGTTTTGGAGACAGAGTTTCTCTGTGGCTTTGGAGGCTGTCCTGGAACTTGCTTTTGTAGAACAGGCTGGTCTAGAACTCACAGAGATCCACCTGCTTCTGCCTCCCGAATGCTGGGATTAAAGGCACCACTGCCCAGCTGTTCCCTCTTTTCAGTACTCTCCCCCTCCATCTACTCCCAAATCCAATCCCTTAAGCTCCCATCCTTACCAGCCCCTCATCCATCCAGGAGATCTCTTATATTTCCCCTTCTCAGGGAGTTCCATGTGTCCCCATAGATAGATAGGTAGGTAGGTAGGTAGGTAGGTAGGTAGGTAGGTAGGTAGATAGATAGATAGATAGATAGATAGATAGATAGATCTCAGAGCTAAACTAAAATATAGATAGGCCAATTGAGTTTTAAAGAAATAGCTCCTGAGCCATTAAAGTTTAACTGTTAAATGGATTGTGTCTATATTAACATATCTAATGATAAACAGTGTCCATTGGGGAGATTGGTTAATAAAAAGCAGACAAAAAGCAGAACCAGACATTTATTAGTAGACATTTATTCATTCTACAAATATTTACTGAGCATTTATTATAGGCCAGACATAATTGTAAGCCCTAGGAATATAGAAATATTGGCCATATGGAGCAGGGTGTGATGACGCATGCCTGTAATCCCAGCTATTAGGAGGCTAAGGCAGGATGATCATTCAAGACCATACTGAGTTTCAGGTAAACATGGGGCTACTAAGACCCTGCCTTAATACTAAGGCCCTGCCTTAAAGAGTCAGAAAGATAAAAGGGGGAGGAAGGGGGGTAAAAAAGTTCAAACATTCTAGTTGGAACAAGACTGTTCCTTCTTGAAGACAAATACATCAGGATGCTCTATCAGCAATGTTCTTATATGAACAACTTGGTTTGCAAGTTCTGCATCCAAGCTGATTCTGACTAGTTAAACAAAATAAACAAATAAATAAATACTTGTCAAAAGAGTTACTCAGCCTCACCTGGAGAAGTGGAAAATGAAAGACAGATGCCAAGAACAACACCTAAAACCAGGTAAAACTAGTCTGATCAGGTCACGTGTGTTTCCAATGCCAACCTCCACTATCCTAGCCAGTTTAGAACATCATTTTCTTTGCCTCTTTTCCTCCAGTAAGAATCCACAAGACTTCCCAATAAAACATAGGAGAAGGGAATGTGATTTGGTTTTCTTTTGCTTTGGAGAGGTAGACAGGTCTCACTATGCATGTAACCCAGGCTCGCCTCAAACTCATGATCATTTTGCCCAGCTTCCCAAGCACTATGACTATAGGTATTCACCACAATGCCTTACTATTAGGGGGGAAATTAACTCTTATTTTAGTTTTTTTTATCTTAAAATAGAAAATAATGTGCCAGGCAGTGGTGGCACATGCCTTTAATCCCAGCACTTGGGAGGCAGAGGCAGGTGGATCTCTGCAAGTTCAAGGCCTGCTTGGTCTTCAAAGTGAGTTCCAGCACAGTCTCCAAACCTGCAGAGAAACCTGTCTGGAAAACAAAAATAAGGGCATTTATAAAAGGAACTGCCTTTTAAAGATTATTAAGTGAAAACACACGAGAAAGACCCTGTTCTATAGGGTCAGCATACAACACTTGCCATTCCAGCACTGGGACAGAGAGGCAGAGGACTGAAGCAAATTCAAGGTCACCCTGTCTCAAAAGAGAGAAAGAAAGGAAGAAAGGGAGGAAAGGAGGAAGGGGAGAAGAAGGAGGAAAAAGAAATCCCCTCTCTATACAATAACAAAAAAGAAAATAATAAGTAATCTATGAAATAAGACTTCTTTTATTAAAATTATTTTTATTAAAGAGATTTTCTGGAGCAACTACTTAGTTGTAACCACTTTAGAGCAACTACGAGAACTATAATAGAGAGTCCTGGACTGGAGAGAGGGTTCAGTGGTTAAGAGCACTGGCTGCTCTCCCAGAAAACCCAGGTTCAATTCCCAGCACCCACATGGCAGCTCACTACAGTCTGTAACTCCAGGTCCTGGGACTCTGACATTCTCACACAGACATATGTGCAGGCAAAATACCAATGCACATAAAATAAAAATAAATAAATTATTTTTTAAAAAGAGTATTGAGTAATAGTTTAAAAATAGCCCTAAATACAAAATTCTTTCCTAAATCATTCATATAAGCAAGGTACTACAGCAAAGAAACTGAAACTAGAAATGCTAAATGCTACAAGATCTCATTGAAATTGCTGGGTTAAGGTTTTGGTTTTTTTTTTTTTTGTGACTAGAGGTTAACACTGGAGCCTCACACATGCTAGGCAAGAAGCACTGGACAGAGCCAACTCACTAAGTGGTCCAGGATGGCCTTAAATTATGATCTTTCTGAGTAGCTGGAATTATAGATCTGCACCGCCAGGTTCAGCACTAATAGAAATTTATTTTTTAGACAGAGGCTTACTATACAGCCCTGACTGACCTAGAACTTGATATGTAAACCAGGCTGGCCTTGAACTCACAGAGATGCTTCTCCATCTACTTCTGCCTCTGCTCCTGAGTGCTACGATTAAATGTGTGCACTTCCCCACCGCCAGCTCTAATAAAGTTTTTAAATAAAAGACTTGGAGAATATTTTTATGATCTTAGGGCACACAAAGTCTAATTTTGTTTTTTAACAAGATGTAGAAAGGGCCAAATATAAAGTCAAAGTTGATAAAATGGATTGTTTACGCAGAAACACAGTTGGCAATTTTGCTCAGGTGGCAGTGTTTGCCTAGCATGCAGGAAGCCTCTCAGCTACATCAATGCCCACCTAGAATTCATGAGACTCAAAACAAACAAGAAACTTATATCCAATGGCTAAGGGGATGCACCTCAGAAGGTGAGCACTTGCCTAGCATATGTGAAGTCCCAATATCTCAGCACACCTTTATCACAGTACTTGGGAAGCAGAGGCGAGTGGATTTATGCAAGTTCGAGGCCAGTCTGGTCTACAAAGCAAGTTCCAGAACATCCAGGGCTGTTACAAAGAGAAACCCTGTCTCAAAACAAAAAAACAAATAAAAAGGTATGGACCACCAAGCCCAGCAAAACTTAACTTTCTTGATTTAGAATTATGTTGCCAGATGTGTATACATTGTATTGTTTCACCTTGACAACCTCACCTGATCTTCAGAAACAAAACAATTCCTTAAAGTCAGCATTTGTTTTATTTTTAAGTCAGTGTCTGACTCTACAGCCCAGTCTGGCCTGTAACTCACCAAGATCCTCCTGCTTCAGCCTCCTGAGTGCTGGGTTCACATATGTAAGCCACCATGTCCAGCTCAGCATTAATGTTTTATAAATGAAGATACTCAGATTCAGGTAAGTGACTAGATTATAGTCATCAATTTGAAATCATGGTCTCAGTCTACAAATTCTCTCTGTTCACTACTTACTACTACTTTGCACAGTTTTCAACAAATTAAATGCAGAGCCAAGAACTGGCTGGGTTTAACACAGATTTGCTACCTCACCACACTGCTCCCCTGGCCCCGTGCAGCTCTGCCTTGTTTCAATCAGGCCTCGCCCTGCCAGGCTGAGATGCTGACAAGCCTATGACACAACTTCCCACTACATACACAAGAGATGTGTCATCACTCAACTGACTGGCAGCTCTCAGTCAGTGACCTTATTCTCACAGTAGCCCCAAACAGATCAAATATACATCAGTGGGTAAGATGTAAGGAAGCAGAAATGTCTTCTGAGATGCATACAATGTTAAAGAGCTGCATAGCGGCAACAGCAACCAAACCACCCTTTGATATCTGCTAGGATTTTACCCCATAACCATTACTGACTGTAGAAACCCCAAAAGCAAACTTTCAAGGAAAGTACACAAGACTCAACACTATTTTCAAAAATAATTCAGAGCCAGGCATGGTGGTGCATACTTTTAATTCCGGCACTCAGGAGATGGAGGCAGACAGATTTTGTGAGTTCCAGATGAATCTGATTTACATTATCTAGCGCTAGGCCCACCAAAACTACATTTTAAGACCCTATCTCAAAAAACAACAAAAAAAATCTAACTCAAAATGGACCGATATCCTAAACATAAAATTTAAAAAATAAATCTTCATGACCTTGGCTTTGACAATAGTTTCTTAGATATGAAACCAAAAACCATGAGCAATAGATAACTTGGAATCCATAAAATCTACGATCTGGGATATGTCTCAGTGATAGAGCACTTGCCTAATATGTACAAGGGCCTTAATTCAGTCTCCAGCACTAAAATAAATAAATAAACAAATTAAATAAACTAAAAGCACTGTGCACTAAAGGATATTATGAAGAATGTGAAAAGTCAACCTTTTGGAAAGAGTATCTGTAAACCACAATCATAATAGTCTAGTATCCAATGGAAAGGAATTTACAAACTCAACAAAAATACAAATAACCTAATTTTAAATAAATGACTTCAATACATTTCTTCAAAAAAGACATAAAAATAGCCAATAAACACATGGGAAGATAGCTTTGATAGTAACTAGGGAAGTAAAAATCAAGCTACACTGAGATGCTGCTTCATACACACAAAAATACCTACTAACTAAAAACAAAGTAGAAATTAAAAGCAATTGAAAACAAACAGAAAAACAAGTTTGGCAAAGAATTTGGAATGTTCCCATAAAACCTGGGATGCTTACATTGATTATAAGGGCGCAGATGGTGAAAACAGTTATAGAACTTGGCTAGCATGTGCAAGTCCTTGATTTCAATACCCATCACTGGTGAAAAAAATTAAAAACCAACAAAAAGTTAGTGCTCAAAAACTTTATAGAGTTAGCACATTACCTTACAATTCTACTCCCCCAAAAACTGAAAACAGGTATTCGAACAAATATATGTCAAAAAAGTAAGTCTACTGCAGCACTGGTTAGGGTTAGGGTTAGTGCCAGGATGTGCTAATTATTACCACTGAATTGGATACTTTTCTATTTGCTTGTCTGGTTTGGTTTGGTTTGATTTTGACACAAAGTCTCCCAACTTGGGCTGCCCTGGAATCATAGATAAGACTGGCCTCAAATTTGTGACAATCTCCTTGTCTCTGGCTCCTGAGTACTAGGATTAAAGGCATGAGCTTATCATGCAGTTTTGTTTTGTACTGGTCCTACCTCTATCTCCCCAAATACTGGGATTAAAGAGGTATGCCACCATACCTGGTTTGATTGTACAGTTACAAATTATTAAAGTGGCAAATTTTACTTTTACATATTTTATCCAAATTAGCAACAACAACAAAAACCCACAACTTTTATAAATGAATCAAAGCAAACATGATAATTAACACATATCTGTGATACCTGAACTTGGGAGGTAAAGAAAGGAGAATTAAGAGTTCAAAGTCTCCTTTTTTTGTTACATAGAATCTGAGACCAGTCTGGTCCACATGAGACCCCATCTTAAAAAAAGATAGCTCAGCCAGTAAAGTTCTTGCCAACAAGCCTGACAAACTGAAACTGATCCTCAAACCCTATAAAAAGCTGAACAGAGTGTGCAGTGAAGCTCATCCCGTCTCCCCACACTCCTAGGATAAGATGGGCAATGAGATAGGAGACTTGGCCTCAAACTCATGGACCGACTAGCCTGGAATACAAAGCACAGCAGTCTCAACAGGCAGAGTGTAAAAACCAACTCCCAAAAGCTATCGTCTGGCCTCCACGTGGTGCTATAGGACATGCACGTCCACACTCACACCCAGGTAACATGCATGCATGCTAAAACAAAGTTTGCCACTTGAATCACTTATAAGTGTGAAATCAAATTGAATATGGTGGTGCATGCCTTTAATCCCAGTACTGGCTCATTCCCTGTTGTATGCTCAGCTAGTTTTTTGATACAGCCTAGGTATGGTAATGCCCACAGTAGGCTGGGCCTTCCTATAACAATTAGCAATGGAGAAAATGCCCCCATAGGCTAATCTGATGAAGGAAATTCTTCCACCTGGGGTTCCCTCTTCCTAGGTGGCTCAGGTGGTGTCAAGTTGACAATAAAAACTAACCAGGACAATGAACTTCCAAATTATTCTACTACACTAAAGAAAGCAGTCACAATGGGTTACAGACAGTAAAATTCCACTGTTTTGAAACATTCCTAATAGGTAAGCCCCCTATTGATAGTCCTGAGGGGGGAGAAGAAAACTACTTAAAAAATAAAAATGTATTCCTTTGGAGTAATGGAAATACTTTAGTTTTGTCATTGTTTGCTTTTGCTTTTTGCTTTTCTTTTCAGTGCTGGATTGAACCCACAGCCTTGCACATTGCTAGGCAAGCACTCTAGCGCTGCGCTACACCACCAGTACAAAGGAAATAGGTGTACATTTTATGCACACTGTTCCTTACCTACTTCCTGGTTACACTCTCTGCCACCATCCCTTTCCCACCATTACAGACATCTAGCCCTCTGGAACTGTAAGCCAAAATAAACTCTTCTCTAAGCTGCTTTGGGTCATGGTGTTTTATTACAGCAACTAATAGAGAAGAACTGCAGAAAGGATTTCCCTAAGGAAAACTGGTTGCCACTCAGATTGAATGTAGTGTCTTCTGATTCTTAGTACTTTGTCCTTTCTACTGATCTAATTGCCCAACTCACATAAAAATCCTTATCAGCCCCTTACCATGTGCCCTCTGCCAAGAGAATATCATTCTACAGCTTGGTAACTCTTTACTTGGTAACTCTTTACAAGTAGTTTGTCAAAAAGAGTAAGCCCCTGCTGTGGGCGGAGGGGGGGGGGGTTTGCACACCTTTAATCCCAGCACTCAGGAGGCAGAGACAGGCGGATCTCTGTGAGTTCAGACCAGCCTCAGCTACAGAGTGAGCACCAAGACAGGCTCCAAAGCTGTCTCAGAAACAAAACAAAACAAAAAAAACAAAAAAAAGATTAAGCCCCACTATGGAGCTTCTCCAAAATCATACAAAAATAAAATAGTACAATGAACCACTCCCACTTCCACTAAAGTGGTTTATTCTCGGGTTTTTTTTCTCAGTAAACAGTCTACAAAATGGAACTTTCAGTACCTCTAAGGCCCTGGTAAAAAGGTTTCAGAAAATGGCCAGAGCAGTGATTCAGTAATTAGGAACTTGTACTGCTCTTTTTTTTTTTTTTTTTTTTTTTTTGGTTTTTCGAGACAGGGTTTCTCTGTATTGTTTTGGAGGCTGTCCTGGAACTGGCTTGGTAGACCAGGCTTGGTCTCGAACTCACAGAGATCCACCTGCCTCTGCCTCCCAAGTGCTGGGACTAAAGGCTCGCACCACCACTGCCCGGCACTGTACTGCTCTTATTAAAGGATCTAAATTCAGCTCCCAGCACCTGTGTCAGGCAGCTCACACTACCTGTAACTCCAGCTCTAGGGAATTCAACTCAGTTCTTCTTCAGACCACTGCACTCACTTGCACATACCCCCATACAGGCGCACATGCATTTCAAAATAAGATTAAAAAATAAGGATTATAAAGAAAAATAAAATTAAAGCCTACAGTCACTAGGACCTTCAGCTAGGTAAAAAGGCAAAACAAAAGCAGATGAATATCTTCCTCCCTATGCCAGGAATGAGGTCATATCCCCTCTAGGCAAGTACCAGTTCCCAAATTCTATCTTTGTCCCTCTGGACCATCCATCTCTACCCCTTGCATGGGTACACTAGAGTCAAAAACATTAAGTCTCTAGTGGAAAAAACAGCAATGTAAAGCCCATCTTGGAGATTCAAAGACCCAACTGAAAGCTTGGCTTCACCATTAACTAGTGTGTTTTCTAAGCCTATTTCTCTATCTCACAAACATTAAAAATACTTACTGTGTGTGGGGAGCTGTGGTGAACATTAGAACCTACCAAAAATGTCTGTCATGCAGAAGTTACCCGATAAATGGTGTTCTAAGTACGGATTATTAAAGACAATGTCTCCCTGTCTACGCCACACCCAGGGGCTAGAGCCTTCCAGGGCAGTAAAGTCTAGAGCTTCTACAACAAAAGTCCCATTCTAAGAGCTACAGCACTTTCACTGGTTACAATTACTAACTTTTCCTCCCTTCAAGCTTTTATCAGCTCAGTTCTCTTCACTCCCTCCAGCTTTGAAAAAAATCGTTAAACCCTGAATCCTCTTAAAAAAACATTACACTATTCCTTCCCTCCCCATGCCACTTTATTTCTCAAATGAGAAGTCTTCTGTGCCTCTGTATCGTAGCCACAGCAGTCTGGCTTCCGTCCCCACCCCTCCACAGAAGCTGTTATCACTCGGTAGCTTCATGTATCACCAATGACTCAGTGGCTTCATGGCGGGGCTCACCCTACTTGTTCTCTACCACAACTGACACTCTTCCCCGTGTTAGAAACTCGACTCCTGGCTTCCCAGAATGAATTTTATCTCTATGACTGCTCCTCCTCAGGCTGCCTAATTTCTGTCTGTATACACCAGAGTCCCTAGGGCTCTATCCTCAACTTCTCTCTATTTTATAAACTATTTTATAAAGATCTATTTTATAAGATCTCATTCTACTTTTATGGTTTCTACTATCACTTATATGTCATCATTCTCATTCATATATTTCTCTTTCAGGAACTTCAAAACTCATCTCTCCAAAGTAGCAGATGTTCCCCCATAGGTACCTCAGAAAAACTCCCTCTCTCTGTCTCTCGCTCTCTCTTACACACACACACACACACACACACACACACACACACACACACACACACACACACACTTCATGTGTTGAAAGCCCAACAATATCCAGTCACTCAACATTATATGCTTTACCCCTCTGTCACACAATTTAAGCAATGACCATTACTTTTGTACCAGCTTCATTATCTGCTACAGCAACAGTCTTTTGGCTAGCTTCCCTGCACTAGGGCTTTTTATTTGGGGGGGGGGACAGAGGATTGCTTGTCTTTTTGTTTTTACTTGGCTTTTTTTTTAAGAGGTAGTTTAACATAGCCAGGGCTAGCCTAGAAATCACTATGTAGTCAAAGCTGGCCTTGAAATCTTGATCTTCCTGCTTCCACCTCCCAAGTACAGGAATTATGGGTGTGAGCCACCAAGCCCAGCTCCAGCCTCTAATTTTTCCATGCTGGGCTTTTGATGTCACTCTCTATCTTAGAGACTCACAGTAAAGTTCACCTCCAATAGTATTTACTTAAGCTTTGTCATGAAATACAAGGTATTCAGGATCCTGGCCTCCCTAAACACCTAGTATCACTTCCCTCCAACACCCCAACTCTAGATCAAAGAACAACCCACAGTTCCTGAAGATTCCCTGCTTTTCTATCCTGACATTGTTCAGAATGCCTTGCAGGACCTCTCTGACTAACATACTTCTTATCTTTGAGGATCCAGCTTCACAACTTTCATTCCTTCTCTGAATCTCTCTTGCTATGAGCATTTAAACCCTTCTTCCTTTCTTTCTCTCCCAATGCATTTGTGTGTGTGTGTGTGTGTGTGTGTGTGTGTGTTCCTCAATTATAGCACTGAGTAATCACACTGAGTGGAATGACTTACCCGTTGACTTTCTGGGAAATCTGTGCTTGATCACAGACAGGGAGCATTTCATTCTCAGCTCTGTGTCCCAGCGCCTCACTGAGAATCTGAAGATGAGCCAACTAACAATCCTAAAGATACCTACCATCTACCCCCATTGCAGGACCCCAAACTCTGGTCAACAGGTTCAACTTCATCTCTTACAAATGCTTCCAGATCATGAGGTATTTGCTGGCTTAGCAATCACTTGGTTTATTCACTAACTGTTGAAATGTAAGGACAAATACTTTAATTTAGCTGTAAGCAACAGTAACATGAGTGGATTTTGGAGTTCAGTTATGAAGACCGCTTAGTTGGTTTCAAATATTCCAAGTCTATCCAGCTGCTAACAATGACAAAGCCATGATTTCCACTCAAAATACCTTTTCCTCACACTCTTGAAGTTTCACTATTGGTTAATTCTGACCAACAGGCTTAATTTAGAGTGTTAAATGATTAAATCTTAAGCTCAATATTTAAAAAAAATGCTGCCAGACGCTGCTTAGACTCTGACCCTAAAGGAGCTATTCCTAAATTCCCTCTCCCTGAAACAACCTATGCAGTAGAGAGAAGAATTTCTTTAGAATCAAAATTATTGCTGGGCTAGGAGGCTTAGACAGAAAGATCAAGGCCAAGCAGAGCTACAGTGAAACCCTGTCTCAAAAAAAAAAAAAAAAGAAAGAAGAAAGAGGAAAGGGAGGAAGAAAAAAGAAGACAAAGTTCAATGTAATCCCCATCAAATACCTGCACAATTCTTCACAGACCTTGAAAGAACAACACTCAACTTTATATGGAAAAACAAAAGACCCAGGATAGCCAAAACAACCACATACAATAAAGGAACTTCCAGAGGCATCAGCATTCCTGACTTCAAGCTCTATTACAGAGAGTCCTGAAAACAGCTTGGTATCAGCACAAAAATAGTCAGGTAGACCAATGGAATCGAATTGAAAACCCTGATATTAACCCACACACCTATGAACACTTGATTTTTGACAAAGAAGCTAAAATTACACAATGGAAAAAAGAAAGCATCTTCAACAAATGGTGCTGGCATAACTGAATGCTGGCATGTAGAAGACTGCTGATAGATCCATGTCTATCTCCATGCACAAAACTTAAGTCCAAATGGATCAAAGACCTCAACATAAATCTAGCCACACTGAACCTCTTAGAAGAGAATGTGGGAGGGACCCTTGAATGAATTGGTACAGGAGAACGCTTCCTGAACATAACACCAGTAGCATAGACATTGAGAAAGACAATTAATAAATGGGACCTCCTGAAACTCAGAAGCTTCTGTAAGGTAAAGGACACAGTCAGCAACACAAAAAGGCAGCCTGCAGAATGGGAAAAGATATTCACCAACCCCACATCCAACAGAGGGCTGATCTCCAAAACTTACAAAATACTCAAGAAGCAAGTCTCCAAAACACCAAAGGATCCAATTAAAAAGTGGGGTACAGGCCAGGCATGGTGGCGCACGCCTTTAATCCCAGCACTCGTAAAAAGCAAAAAAAAAAAAAAATTACCAGCCCAAAATACACACTGCCAGAAAAGATAGGAAACAAGGAGGACCCTAAGAGAGACATACATGGTCCCCTGGAGA
The DNA here is from genome assembly GCF_017639785.1 of Mesocricetus auratus. Taxonomy (NCBI): domain Eukaryota; kingdom Metazoa; phylum Chordata; class Mammalia; order Rodentia; family Cricetidae; genus Mesocricetus; species Mesocricetus auratus. The sequence goes on from NW_024429182.1 coordinate 96,019,353, forward strand.
AGGGGAAATGGACATGATCTTCTGAGCAAATTGGGAACATGGGGGGAGGGGAGTGGGAGATAGGAGAAAGAGAAGGGGAGAAGAGGAGGGGAGAGAAGGACATGAGGGAACAGGAAGGTTGAGTCGGGGTAAGAATAGAGGAGAACAAGAAAGGAGATACCATAATAGAGGGAGTCATTATAGGTTTAAAGAGAAAGCTGGCACTAAGAAAATATCCAGAGATCTACAAAGATGATCCCAACTAACAATCTAAGCAATAGTGGAAAGGCTACCTTAAATGCCCTTCCCCAATAATGAGATTGATGACTACCTTATAAGCCATCCTAGAGCCTTCATCTAGCAGCTGATGTAAGCAGAAGCAGACACCCATAGCTAACTGAACTGAACTGGAATTCAGTTGCAGAGAGGGAGGAGTGATGAGCAAAGGGGTCAAGACCAGGCTGGTGAAACCCACAGAAACAGCTGACCTGAATAAGGGTCAGACTGATAACCGGGAAACCAACACAGGACTGATCCAGACCTCCTGACCGTGGGTGTCAGTGAGCAGGCTTGGGTAATCTATGGGGCCTCTGGCAGTGGATCAGTATTTATCCCTAGCATAGGAATGGACTTTGGGAGCCCATTCCACATAGAGGGGTGTCCTCTAAGCCTAGACACATGGGGGAGGGCCTAGGCCCTGCTGCAAAGGATATGACAGACTTTGAAGATCCTCCATGGTAGGCTTCACCCTCCCTGGGGAGCTGAAAGGGGATGGGGTAGGGGGGGTAGGGGATTAGTGGGGAGCAGGAGGAGTAAGGGAGGAAGAGGGAACTGGGATTGACATGAAAGACAAGCTTGATTCTAATCTAAATTAAAAAAGGAAAGGAAAGGGAGGAAAAGAAAAGGGCTAGAGAGATGGCTCAGCAGCCAACAAGCCTGATCCATACGGTAGGAGGAGAGAACTCCAGCAAGTTGTCTTTTGACTGCTACATGGTCGTGCAGGAGGGCACACGCACATGTAAATATATAAACATAATAAAAAAATTTGGAGATGATAAAGTTCTTTGGAAAACGACTTTCAAAATGGGCTGAGACCACAGGGAAGACTGGCAGCTGCCAGGTTCATCTCAGGAAGGAATTTGTGAAGTAACTCAAGACCTTTATACACCTTCAAAAACAACTAGGTTGATTACTACAACAGCCTGTGGCTAATCTTCTTGCCTTGGGAAACTTTCCTGAACCATACTACATACAAAAGGCTGACATACTAAGCAGAACTCTAAGATGTCTTCTCACTGCCTAAAACTACATAGCACAGTGGTTAAAGGGAAAGATTCGGAAAGTGTATCACCTAAGCTTACACCCTAGTCCCACCATTTATTAGCCATATAAGTTTAAGTTATTTAAATTCACTGGGCCTTGTTTATAAAACAAGAAAATAAAAATACCTACCTCACAGTTTGGTATAAGAATCAAATAAATAATTTTTCAGATTTTTTTATTTAAATTAGAAACAAGCTTGCTTAACATGTCAATCCCAGTTCCCTCTTCCTCCCCTCCTCCCCCAAATAAAATAATATTTAATAATTAAATAGTAACAATTAAATAGGCTTGGTGGCAAATGACATTATCCACTAAGCCATCTTGCAGCCCTCTTAGAATCTTTAACTCTAAGCCTGTTTTATTTCAGACTACATTCTAAGAGGTCATGATTAAGCCACAGATGCTGCACTAGGTATAAGGACACAGTATAAGATTTAGTAATTTAAAGCCGGGCGGTGGTAACGCATGCCTTTAATCCCAGCACTCCGGGAGGCAGAGGCAGGCAGATCTCTGTGAGTTCGAGGCTGAGCTGGACCGACAGCCTCCAAAATAATACAGAGAAACCCTGTCTCGTAAAACCAAAAAAAAAAAAAAATTTAGTAATTTATACCCTTAGAGATTGTGTCTCACTATGTAGTCTTTGCTGGCCAGGAACTTGCTATGTAGCCCAAGTTGGTCTAGAACTTATCAAGACCTTTTAAAATAAACAACTATTAAGAAATATAGTCTAGCCGGGCGGTGGTGGCACACGCCTTTAATCCCAGCACTCGGGAGGCAGAGGCAGGCGGATCTCTGTGAGTTCGAGGCTGGGCTGGACCGATAGCCTCCGAAACAATACAGAGAAACCCTGTCTCGTAAAAACCCAAAAAAAAAAAAAAGAAAGAAATATAGTCTAGCCAGATGTGGCAGTTTATACCTTTAATCCTAGCACTCAGGTGGCAGCAGGCAGGCTGGTGAGCAGCCTGGTCTACATAGCAGGCCAGTCAGGGATACATAGTGAGATCCTGGCTTTAAAAAAAAAAAAAAGACATATTCTTTAAAATCAAATGGACTTAGATGTGAACAAAAACACTTCATAGCTTTGTATCACAAAAAAGTCAATTAATCACTAAAGGCTAAGTTTCCCTATCATTAAAAGAGAATTCAAATGTTTCCATTTCTATGTGTTCATTGTGTGTGCCTGTGGTACACATACACAAGTCAGAAGTCAGTTCTTTCCTTCCACCATGTAGGTTCCAAGGATGATACTCAGGTCACCAGGTTTAGCAGCAAGAGCTTCATCAATGGGCCATCTCTGTAGCCCAGGATTAAAATTTTGATCATAGATATTCATTTAAGATTTATTTTATTAGGAGCTGGAGAGAGGACTCTGCAATTAAGCACACTTGTTGCTCTTGCATAGGACCAGAGTTCAGTTCACAGCAACCACAAGGCAACTCACAACCATCTGTAACTCCAGTCCCAGGAGATACTGTGTCCTCTTCTGGTCTCTATGGGTGATGCATGCTTGTGGTACACATACAAACATGCAGGCAAAACACAAACATGAGATAAAAATAAAGAAACCTTTCCTTAAAATATTTATTTTATTTTCCATTATGTATGTGCTGTGAAAATTCAATTGCCCTCAAAGTCCAGAGAAAGGTGTTGAATCCCCTGGAACTAGAGTTACAGGTAATTGTGAACTTCCTTAATTGGGTGCTAGGAACTAAATTCAAGTCCTCTGCAAGAGTACCAAGTGCTCTTAACTGATGAGCCATCTCTCCAGTTCATATAATGTTTTTTAATCAAACTAAATTAAGCACTTAATACAGTACTTGGTGCATAAGAATTATTCAACTTTATGGAACTATTCAGCTTTACTCTCCTATATACATACACAGAGAACAATAGTCTGGAAAGTCAGTTTAATTAGCAATAAGTAATTAGCTAAGTACTGCTTTGGGGTTTTGATCTTTTCATCTACAAATCAAAATACTTAGTTCAGAGAAATTAAATAAAGCATGCTTGAGTCTAAATAAACTGTTGTCATATTACCCCTCTGGTTTATAAAATCACCCCTGAATCACACTGCATAAAAGTGTCTTGCAGCTCAAGTACACTACCCTCTCAGAGGCCTAAAGCCTACAATAAAGGGAGGGAGGATTTGCACTGTCACTAGGCGACAGTGCCTGTCCCACTAAGGAGCTGAAGTGAGACACTGCCAGGTGGCTTTCCTCCAGAAATCTCTAGCTAATTAAGGTCCTGCCCCTTTGCCCTGTCTGCCTGTGACCTCTGAAAAGGCTGGAGAACACCAAGTTCTCCACAGCAGCTCTTCCCTTGGCCAGAATGACACAAGTAAGGTATTGTTGGGCGTAGATCAAGAGGTTCCTGCACTTGGTTTTCCTTAGAACATAGTGAAAACAAGGATCTCTGCTCTCCTTTTCCTAAGATTATCAGATCAGAATTCCTGGGAATCCATCCTAAACACAGATACCAAGAATATGGGTCTGGAACACATGAAATATGATACAACTAAGGCCAGACCATCCAGGCCATTTAGACAAGAGGGAGCCCCGTTAGGATATGAAATATAGGGCAAAGAGAAGAGGCTGGTCCATCCTCCATCACCACGCACTCACCACCCACCCTTATACCCAGCTAAGCGTATTTAATCTTAGATGCTCCTGGGGCTGTATTTTAGTCTCCTCTTCAGGCTACAGAAGCCCCAGGGACTTAACCACTTCCTTTGCTCATTAAAGCAGAACTGCCACCCCTAGGGCTCCCTTCCTTATGACTGGCTCTAGGGAAAAAACAGTCCATCCACCTACCCTTTCAAAAGTTAAAATATATGGGCCCTTTCTGCTGCAAAGGTTTAACTGTTGGATTAGAAATGAATGCAGGCCACAAACAACAAGCATGGGGAGGTTTTTAAAAAATGTTTAAGAAGTCTGACAAGTTAGTTACATTCACTGTCCCCATTCCATAGCCCCTGGTTCCTGTCATAGAGCTACAATCCAATAGTTTTCAAAACTTACTTTTTAAACAATAGAATTTTTTTCAAATACAGTTTTAGTTAAATCAACTAGGTGCCTCAGTGTCTAATTTAGTCTCTAATGAAATAACAAGTGTAAGTAATAAATATAAATGGGTCCTAAAATTATTAGGCAAAAAGCTTCTAAGAAGCCAGATGCAAGCTGGACATGATGGCATATACCTTTAATCCCAGCACTTAGGAGGCAGAAGCAAGCGAATCTCTGTGAGTTCAAGGCCAGCCTGATCTACATAGTGAGTTACAGGAAAGCCATAGCTATATAGTGAGACAGGAAAGGAAAGGAAAGGAAAGGAAAGGAAGGGGAGGGGAGATGAGGGAAAGGGGAAAAAAGGAAAAGGAGCCAGCTACAGAAATACATGCCTCTAATCCTAGTATACAGGAGGCCAAAGTAGGAGAAAGACCTATACTAGGCCTGCACTACATTTCTCCAAAAGTGCTCCTGCAGCAAGTGGAAGTACTTACTGCCAGGCAAGAATAATGACCTAAGTGTGATCCTCAGAACCCATAACGGAAAGAAAAAACTGACTCCCAAAAAGTTGTCCTTTGACTTATGCATACAGACACATTCAGACACATCGTGCACACACACAATAATAATAGTAAATATTTTTAAATATTCCAAGAATCGGGAGGGTAAAAATGAAGAAAGCTTGAAAAAATTAGTCCTAAGTGTACACCTGTAGATGATAAGTAACTGGTATGAGAAGCTCACCATACACATTATTTTTTTAATTTAATTTTTTTATTTAAATTAGAAACAAGGTTGCTTCATATGTCAATCCCAGCTCCCTCTCCCTCCCCTCCTCCCATGCCCTCCCACCAACCCTCCCAGGCCCCTTCCCCCATCCCCACTCCGTTCCCCAGGGAGAGTGAGGCCCTCCATGGGGGATATTCAGAGTCTGTCATTTTTTTCAGGGCACAGCCTAGGTCCTCCCCCAAAAGTCCAGGCTGAGAGAGCATCCCTCATCTTCCTAGTTTTAAATGTTTAAATTTTTCCACTAAGTTTCTCGGAGACACTTTTTTAGATAAAGTATGATTATGTAGCCCAGACTGGCTTCAAACTTAGCATCTTCTTGCCTCAGCCTTCTGAACGCTGGAATTACATCTGTACACCATCACGTCTGGACAGTTTTTATTGTTTTTTTGTGGTCTATTTCTTTTGAAACAGTCTTTTCAACTCCTGATGTTTCTGTCTCTGTCTCCTAAGTACAGGGATTACAAGCATTTGCCACCATGCCAGGCTCACTAAGTATGGAGGGCTACCATGAAGACATGAGAGACAGTCAGAGAGACATGGCTCAACAGTTAAAAGTGACTAATGGTCTTCCCAAGGACCCAAATTCAGTTCTAGCACCCATGGTGTGTGACTCAAAACTGCCTATAACTCCAGATCCAGGGGATGATGCACTCTCTGGCCTCCATGGACACAGGCACACGTGTAGCATACACACACAAATAAAAATTTTTTTTGCTTAAGTACTTGTGATAAAAGTCAGACATTGGAAGGAAATGCTTTGTTATGAGTGACAGTTTAACTGCTTATTACTGACTTACTGACTAGAAAATACTGAAATGTACCTTTTTTTTCTGTTTTGTTTTTTTTGTTTTTTTTTTGTTGTTTTTTTTTTTTTTTTTTTTTGGTTTTTCGAAACAGGGTTTCTCTGTATTGTTTTGGAGGCTGTCCTGGAACTCGCTCTGTAGACCAGGCTGGTCTCAAACTCACAGAGATCTGCCTGCCTCCGCCTCCTGAGTGCTGGGATTAAAGGCGTGTAGCACCAACGCCCAGCTAATGTACCTTTTACCAACACTTGAGATTATTTTCCTTCACAGCTCCTCATGGTTCGAGGGTATTTTTGTCTATATACAAAGTACGTATACTGAGAAAGAATTCAACTTTTCCAGCTGTGTTTATTAACACTACTTTTTTCTTTTCAAAAATGTTGATCTAGATTTTAACCAACTACATACAAGTATCAAAACTTCATGGTGGGCGTGGTGGTGCATGCCTTTAAACCTAACACTTAGGGGGCAGAGAAGGCAGAGCTCTGTGAATTCCAGGCTAGCGTAGTCTACACAACAAGTTCCAGTATAGCCAGAGATATATATAGAGAGAGACCCTGTCTCAAAAACGAAACAAAACAAAGCTTCAAAAAATATTGTTTTGAACTAATATTTCTAATGAGCAACAAAATAAATGCATGTACACTAGCCCCTGCTAGCAGTGATCATTACCTCATTGAACAGGTTTATGTCCTACTATGCTATCCATCACCAAAGAACCTATCAGCATAAGCAAACTATTGTACTCTCAGAATTGGCATAATTTAAGTCAAAAACAAAAACTACTTGTATATAAATATACAATTTCTAATAGGCTTATTAAGATATTAAAAGTAATTTAAATTCAATTATTCATTCAAGAACAAATATTTACTAATCATCCTTATCCATCCATACTAGCTAGGTACTAGCAGCAAAATGAACAAGATATACAGTCTATGCTCTTATGGCTTCCACACAAAACACATCATTTTTACTGCTTTCGTGTATTCCTAAGGTCCAAAGAACATAGGCCAACAAAATTACAAGAGTTTTGGAAGATAAGACATTCTTTTTTTGGAGGGGGCGGGGGTCGAGACAGGATTACTCTGTGTGTAGCCTTGGCTACCCTGAAAGTCACTCTGTAGAAGATATGACATTCTTACTCCTTTATGAACAGAGTAGTTTTGTTGAAAGGCTCTAAAATGAATCCCATAAAGCACAAAGCTACCCTAGGATACAAGCTGCACCTGCTGAAATATTTTAAAGTTTCTTGCCTGGTGTGGTAGCACATGCCTATAATTCCAGCACTTGGGAGGCAGAGAAAAACTGATCTCTGAATTCAAGATCAGCCTGATCTACAGAACCCCTTCTTCAAGGAGGAAAAGAGTTTCTGGATCAAAGTCTTTGTGCACTATTCAACATTTACTGAATTTCTATTTTATCTTTGGATATTGACCTGACAAAGAAGAAGCAAACTGTAGCCCTCAGCCAAATACTGCAAAACACCTATTTTTGTAAGTATGTTTTATTACTTACTGTCTGCAGCTGCTTCCCTCCAACAACTTGCAATGTGGCTCCATAAAGTCTGAAATACTATCTGGCTCTTCACAGGAAGTGTTTGCTGACCTCTCTGCTAGACTCTAGAGATACAGGAATGTATTCACAGCTTGGCCTTGCTTGCTTGCTTGCTTGCTTGCTTGCTTGCTTATTTGTATATGTAAGTTTGGATTTCTAGGGGCAGGGAATCTATCCCCGAGTCTTGTATACGCTATATAAGCAATTACCACTAAGCAACACTCCTAGTCCTGTATCTATATTTAAGCTAGACAGTTGGATAGGAACACACACTAGTTAAAATTCATCAAGTATCGATGCCAAAACTCAGCACCTTAACCAGACATGATAATACATACCTGTAATTCCAACACTTGGGATGTGGAAGGAAGGAGGATACAGAGTTCAATGTCATCCTTAGCAATACAGAGAATTCATGGTTACTCTAGACTATGTGAAGCCTTGACTCAAAAACAAAAGTAAAAGCAAACAAAAATAATCCTCCCCTCACTATCAGTCTGAGATGAGTGATTCAGTCCATAATCCTCACCTTCAAGAGAAACTCAGAGGGCTGAGGAGATAGTAGCACATTTGCCTTTCAAGTATAAGACCAGTTGGACACCCAGAATCCATAATAAAAAATAATAATAATTAATAATAATAACTTGTTATTCATGTACTGGAAAGGCTGACAAAGGTGCACCCCTGGTTCTCCCTGGCTAGCCAGCCTAGCCTACTTGGCAAGTTCCAGGTTAGCATGAGATCCTGTATGAGAAAACCAAATAGACAATGCCTGAGAGATAACATCTGAGACCATCCTCCGATCTCTGCCAGGGATGCTGGGTATGTAATCCAACACAGAAACAGAGAAATTTCTAAACAATTGGGGGGGCGTAAGATACTCTTGGTGATCTCCATGACAAACTTAAAGCTTCTAGATGCCCTTTCCTACATTAGGAGCAAAAGAGGATGATCACAGAAATCATAGATTTGGAAAAACCAGAATGTCCTCTAGAGACCACTACCTAGACTGACTGCTTCCAGAATGGAGAGATGTGTATTATAATGATAGAGAGATAGCTCAATGGTAAGAGCACTGGCTGCTCTTCCAGAGGACCTGGATGTGATTCTCATCACCTACATGGTAGCTCACAATTGTATGTAACTCTAGTCCCAAGGGATCGAACACCCTCTTCTGGCCTCAATGGGCACTGCATACACATATGTGGTGTACAGACAGACATGCAGCCAAAACACTTAACATAAAAATAAATGAACCTGCAGGGGCGGTGGTGGCGCACACCTTTAATCCCAGCACTGGGGAGGCAGAGGCAGACGGATCTCTGTGAGTTTGAGACCAGCCTGGTCTACAAGAGCTAGTTCCAGGACAGTCTCCTAAGCCACAGAGAAACCCTGCCTCGAAAAACCAAAAATAAAATAAAATGAAATAAATGAACCTTAAAAACAACAACAAACAGCCTGAACCAGATGGTCAGGGAGATTGCAGTAAGGAGCTACAGGTAAAGGAGGGAAGAACAAGAGTTGGGGTCCATACATAACATTCCCTGAGCAACACAGCTCTCACAAATTAAAAGGGCCCCTCCGAGCTTTTATACCTCCTTTAATACTCACTACCCAGTAATACCTAGTTATATATCTCTCCACTCAGCAGTAGCTCTTCAAAGTTTTACACTTTATGTTGTCCTTCTCTGTATTACCAACATTTAGCTGAGAAATACCTGCTGGCTTTGAAATTACTTAGACTAGCCTATTAACCCCACAATACTAAAAAGTAAGGCATAAGCATCCTTTTATGTGTCTGTCAGGACATAGGACAGATCCTCAAGAAAGAGCCTCAGTGAAGTTAGTACAAAGTGACTTTGGTCAATTAATTTAGCATCTTATTTTGCCCACTTATACGGTACTGCTAGCATTAATCTTCCCAGAACACTCAATTAAAATGCAATGTTAACAGGCATGGTGGTATGCACTTATAATCTGAGCACCCAAAAGGATAAGGCCAAAAGATCCATGCAAATGTGAGACCAATCTGAGCTACATGATTAGTTGTGGTCAGCCTGAACTATATGTGAGTTTTAACACCTGTCCACATAGTTAGATCCTATCTCAAAGAAAGCAAAACCACACACACAAAAATTAAATGTCTGTGAAAAGCCAGCACTGAGGAGGTAGAGGCAGGAGAATCAGGGCTTCAAGGCCAGTCTCACCTACAGAACAAGTTTGAGAGCAGCCTAGACTACATGATAATTACTAAACCACAACAAATTCTTGTTTGGAGCTTCAGAGGTATGGCAATAATTTTAAATGTTTCTGTTAAGATTCAGCACTTACTATGGCACCTTTCATAGCCCATATCTGCCTTGTACACAGTATGTACTTGCTAAATAGAATAGTTCAGGACACATCCTGAACATGGACCACTGAATGGGTTACTTCCCAGTATTGCATGAATGGTCCACCTGCTTTGCAAGTCCTGGAAGTAAACAAGTATAGAAAGTGACCAAGTCCATGGCCAGCAATAAGCCTATACATTTACAAAGCCTCCCATCTCTCACAATAAAGGCTGGCAATTGAGATGACAAGAAGTATCCAGATAATTCCTCAAAGCTGTTTAAAGGATAATATGGACCAGGTGTGATGGTATACACCTTTCATCTCAGCAGGAGACAATGGTAGGTGGATCTTGGAGTTAGAAGCCAGCATGGTCTACAGAGTAAGTTCAGGACATCCAGGGCTACATAGAGAAATGCTATCTCAAACAAACAAACAAAAAAGGACCATGTGGAAATGTTTCTAACTATACAACATCTCTATTTAAGGCATGGGTGGTAATCTTAAACTGAATAGCTACATTTACATTTCCTACACGGCACAGAAGGGACAGTTGTTCCTTCCTTTTAGAACTGTTTGTTTAGAAAAACTGATCTCCTGGGAAATTGCTGGCAACATATCCTGACAAAGGGATCTAGCAAAAGCTTGAATCCCACAAAAGCATCTCTTTCATTACACCTTATGGGGTTTCAAAACTGACAACAGCACCAAATGCAACACAAGCTATGCAGACTACATCCAGCTTCACAGCAAAGGCAAGTCTTAAGCTTGGGAAAAAAGACAAACACCTAGCTCAGCAACTAAAGCAGAGCTAAGTCTCACCTGTTTCCAGTCCCATAGCAACTAGTATAGCTCTGGCACCAACCAGGATTCATCTTTCCAAAACAGCAATGGGACACCTTCTCCAGTCACTCTATCATAGCTTGGAAAGGAAGCAGGAAGAAAAATACCGCTGGACTCAGGCTGTTAAATCTGAAGGTGGAATAAAAGGCTAAAAACAGTCCACATCCAAGAGTATCTGTACCTCTGTTGCATCTCACAACGACCTTAACAGGTTCCTCATTTAGAGCCTTTCCTAATACATATTCTAGGGTAGGTTTACCTAATCTCAAGATAGAGTCAGTCTGCAGTCTGACATACCAAGTCCATCTCTTGTTTGTGATATGCCTTAAGCCATGTATGACAGTCAACTCTCTCTAGACCTACCCCCTGGATTACAGTAAGCACTTAACTTAAAGAAGCAGGTTCTATATATCATAATGCATGTTTACAGTTCTGCAAGGGCAGGGCCAGGCTCAGAAAAGATACTTAAGGAAGGATTGGTTTGTTACAGAGTAAAACTTAGAAGATATAATAACAAGACAGGAGTAAAAGTTCAAGAGTGTTTCCTGCCTTCTCCCCCTTGAGGCCTTCACCCAGTGCAAGCAGACCTTTAGCCTTGGACTGAGGGTGGATTTCCCAAGTATTTTTCTTATTACCAACTTCATAGACATCTCTCCTTCCTCTGACTGGAAAATCAGAAACTGGCCTCTGAACTACCTGTCATCCTAAGTGGTTGCTTCATCCTGTTGGTGTGTTTGGAGATTCCTTGATTACAGAGCTATTTCTCTTTATATGGTACAAAACACAATACCAACCAAAAGGAAGTACATCAGTATCTGTTTACAGGCTAGGAGAAAGAAAAACTCAATTTCTCTGAACATCATAATTTCTTACTGTGAGATGAAAAATTCCTGCCAGCCAGGTGTAATGAAATATATCTGTAACACCAGGAGTCCTAGCTACTACTCATGGGACCACTGGGGCCCAGAAGTTTGAAACCAGCCTGGGCAACATAAAAAGACCTGTCTAAAAATTAAAAAGCCTGTCACTTATATCCCTTAACCAATTGCTCCCACTGGCTTCAGTGTTTTGCTTTCTCCAAGTTTCTAGCTGGTTCCCAGGGAACACTCCCATCTTAGTAACTGTTACACTGCTTTGAAGAGACACCATGACCACACAACTCATGAGAGAATGCATCTAACTGGGGCTTGCTTACAGTTTCAGGTGTTTAATACATTTTCATCATGATGGAGAGTATGGCAGCACACATGGTGCTGGAGCAGTAGCTGAGAGGTATTTCCTAATCAGCAGGCTGAGACAGAGACACTGGACTGGGTGTGGGCTTTTGAAAGATCAAAGCCCACCCCCAGTGACACATATCCCCCAACAAGGCCGTACCTCCTGGTCCTTCTAATCCTTTCAAATAGTGCCACTCCCTAGTAACCAAGCATTCAAATATATGTCTATGAGAGCCATTCTTATTCAAACTAAAACATTCCACTCCCTGTCCCTCAGAGACTTACAATTATATAATGAAAGAAACAAAACAAAACCATATTCAGTTCAACTTCAAAAGTCCCCATAGTCTATATCAGTCTGAAGAGTGTCTAAAAGTCCAAAGCTCAATCTCTTTTGAGACTCATGGTAATCTCTTTACAGTAAACCCCCATAAAATCAAAATCAAGGGGGTTGGAGAGATGGCTCAGCAGTTGAGAGCACCAGCTGCTCTTCCAGAGGACCAGGGTTCAACTCCTAGGACCCACATGGCAACTCACAACTATCACATTCCTATGGATCTGATACCTTCACACTAACGCACATAAAACAAAGTATAAAAAAAGGCAATAAAAGCATTTAAAAAATCAAAATAAAAAGTAGATCACATATTTCCAATATACTGAGACACAGAATATATGTTACCATTCCAAAGAGAGGAAAGCAAGTATAATAAAGAAATTCTGAACCAAAACAAGTCCAAAAACCAGTAGGGCAAACTCTAAATTCAATGTGCTCTTCAGATCCCCAACTGCTTCCAGCTTTGTTGACCGCAAAATACTTCTCTCTCTTAGGCTGGTTCCACACCCAGTCTGCAGCTTTCCTTTGTAGGTATCCCATTGCTCTAGCATTTCCAACATCTTGGGGTCTCCAACACAATCCAGGCTTCACCTACATAGCTTCACATAGTGGACTAAGCTCCATTATACTTCTGGTGTCATTCTTGGTTGGAACCCCTATTAGCTGAGTGACTTTAAGGGTCATTCAATAAGAGGCCCATTCCAACTATTCTGCTTAAGCTTGTGTTGGTGTCTCTGTCTCTCTCCCCTCCCCTCTCCTCTTTTCCCTCCTCTCCAACCCACCTTTTTCTTTTTCTTTCTTTCTTATTTTTTTTAGACAAGGTCTCATGCAATCCAAGATGGTCTAGAACATGTTACCTAATAACCTTGAACTTCTGATCCTTCTGTCCCTGCCTCCCAAGTACTGAGATTACAGGCATGTGCCAACAAGCCCAGTTTTACAAATTTAGTGTTTCATACATGCTAAACAAGCACTTTACCAACTGAACTATATTCCCAGACCTTTTGATTACTCTCTAACTCTATCTTGTTTTCTGGGGCTTATAATTATGTCATTATAAGGCATCATTATTTATTTTCTATACTTAAGTACAGGAAAATGGAAGCATTATCTCCTTTGCATATTAAGCAACAAGCAGGGCTCTTGGCATATAGTATGCCTCAAATATTTACTATATGAATGAATTTAGTACAGCTCCCACTGATCCCTTTACACTATTACTGCCAAGCAAGCCTTCTGTCTATACTCAAAATTCTAGTCTATGTTGACGTTTCATTAAGCTTTTACTAACATCCACTATATGCCAGTTCATGTGTTAGGTGCTAAGAACAGGGTCAAATCTAATGTAATACACGACACTAGAAACATAATCTAGAAGTTTGAAAAAGACAATAAAAAGGTGTTCCATTATAAAAATATTTATAGCTAGAAAAAAATGGCTCAGCAGTTAAGAGTATTGACTGTTCTTCCAGAGGACCTGGGTCAATTCCCAGTACCTATATGGCAGAGCATAGCTGCCTGTGACTCTAGTTCCAGGGGACCCAACACCCATGGCAAAACACCAATGTTTATAGAAGAACATACATAACCAGTGGAAGAAGAAACAGAAAATAATTAAGAGAGATTCCAAGAGGGGATTACATTTGACCTGAGCCTAGAAGAACAATTATAATTTCACCACCATAAAAAAATGGGGGGAAAGACACAGATTAAAAGACATGAAAGGATTAGGTATATTTTAGATTAGTGAGTAATTCTGTTTTGTTTTGTTGTTCTGAGATGGGATATCATGTAGCCAAGGTTAGCCTTAAACCTTTGTACTTCTGGCATCTAGCCAACATGGGATTACAGGAATGTGCCACCATACTTGGTTAGTGAGTGATGTTTGAGTTAAGATAGTTTGGCTCCAAAATTATGTTTTTAAAAAAATTAATGTTGGGGCTACAGAGATGGCTCATTGGTAAACAGCACTTGCTGCTTTCCCAGAGGAGCTGAGTTTGGCTGTCACTCCAGTTCTAGGGAGTGTGTGTGTGTGTAGGTGTGCACTTACGCATGCACAAATGGAGGATAGAGGAGGACACTGGGTATTCTGGTCTATCATTTTCTACCTTATTCCCATGAGACAGGGTCTTTCACTAAACCTGGACTAGGCTAGCATCCAGCAAGTCCTGGCGATCTTTTTATCACCACCATTTGGGTAACAGGTATGTGTGCAGCCACACCTGCCTTTTTACATGGGTGCTGGAGATTCAAACCCAGGTCCTCATGTTTGTACAGCAAACTGGTCTTGAACTCGTGATCCTTCAACAACAACCTCCAGAGTAGTGGGATTACAGATATTTCGTTCCATGCTTTTGTTGTACATTATTAATTGTATTATTTTTGGTTTTTGCTGTTGATTTGAATTACTTAGTGTGTTTATTCCTTGTCAGATACTTTTGTCCCATATTTCAAGTTGCATCTTCAGTTTGCTAGGTAGAAGCTTTTTTAGTTTTATGTAATCCCATTTTTGTTTTTGTTTCCTGTGGGTTTGGGGGCCTTGCTGTGGTTTTGATAGGCCTTTTCCTGATAACTAATAATGTTATCATCTTTTCATGTGCTTATTGCCCATTTATATATCTCCTTAGGAGAAATGTCTGTTCAAGTTCTTGGTCATTTCTTTAGCTGAGTTGTTTGTTCTTATTATTGTATTATAACAGTTCTTTATAAGCCAGGCAGTGGTGACACACACCTTTAATCCCAGCACTCAGGAGGCAGAGACAGGTGGATCTCTGTGAGTTCCAGATCAGCCTCTGGTCTACAGAGCGAGTTCCAGGACAGCCAGGACTGTTACACTGAGAAATCCTGTCTTGAAAAACCACCCCCAAATATTTATTTATTCATTTATGTATTTATTACTTATTCATTTATATTTTTGTGTGTGTTTGCCTGTGTATATATGTGCACCAAATGTATGCCTGGTATTGTGGGGGTCAGAAGAGAGCATTGGATTCTTTGGAATTAGAGTTACGGGTGGTTGTGAGCTGCTTTGAGGGTGGTAGGAACTAAACATAGGTCCTTTACGAGAGCAGCAAGTGCTCTTACCAGCCCAGCCATCTCTCTAGACCAGCATTCATGTATTTTAAAAGATTTATTATTATTATTTAGAAATTGTGTGTGTTTGGGTGGGGAGTATGAACATATGAGTGTGCTCGCGCGCGCACACACACACACACACACACACGGGGAGGGGGAGCATGGATATGGCATACTGATAGAGGCTATAATTCAGATAAACCTTCAAAACTGTATGCTAAGTGAAAGAAGCCAAGCACAAATGGTTACATATCAAAAATTCCATTTATATGAAAAAAATCTAGGGCTGGGGCTGAAGCTCAATTGTAAGTTTCAACAGAGAGAAACAGAGGAAGAGAATGAGAACATCCAGAATAGATAACTCCACAGACAGACTGTATATTGGTGTACTGATGACTGAAGAAAGGAAAAGGCCAAAATGAAAAGTAATTGTTTAATGGGTGTGGGTTTCCTTTAAGAGGATGAAAATCTTCTTAAACTACTTAGAGGTGATGGTTGCCCAACATTTTGAATTTATTACGTGCCAATGAATTGTATACTTTAAGGAGGCTAATTATATAGTATAAGACTTTTTTTATTGGTTTTGAAGACATGGTCTCTCTATATAGCTCTAGTTAGCTTGGAACTCACTTTGTAGACCAAGCTAGCCTTGGCCTTGCAGCAATACTGCCTCTGACTCCCAAGTGCTAGATTACAGGCCATAAACTACCACATTTGGCTCTCATGTTAACTATCAACTCAATTAAAAAGGAAAAAAAAAAACATTGAATGGTACGATGCTCTAATAAGATGAAAAACTCAAGTTACAAACGTTTCCCCATCCAACTGTGCCTTTATGTCTCTCCAGGAAGCCAGCCTTCTTGCCATCCTTAATCATCCAAACCTGGCATCTTAACAATGAACAATGCTCCCTTCGTCGTATTTTCTAGTCATTTCCTGTATGTTAGGCATTCTAAAAGCCCCCAAAGAAAAAGGAAGCTCCTTTTTAAATAGAATCCAAGTTGTCCATATGTTTCATCCTGTTTTCCCTACAGCACAGAACAGGTCATGCCTGGGGAGTATGAGACACATTCTGGCTGACTTCTCCTAAAACAGCTGTCTAGAGTGAAAGACACCACCATTGCACAATGATCTGAATCTAATTTTCCTTCAGAGAGAAAGGTGAGAATTCAGGAAGATACAGAAGTACTTAAATAGCTTGGAAGCAGTATCTAGTTTCAGAAATAACTAAAATTTCTCAATAACAACTAGGTTCTTGACTTTATAGAAACAATTCTCATGCCATGTCTCCTTCACAAAAACAAAAAAACAAAAATTTTACTTCCAATTATTGGCACTGTCTATAAGCTATTTTCCTTGCCCTTAAGAGGCTCTGAAAATCAGGATATTTGAGTATTTAGGTACTGCATTTATCCTCAGCCCCTGTTAGCTGACAGGCTTAATGTTACATATATGCTGTTATCATCGATGCTTGGGAATCAAGACTCCAGGAGTAATCCATAAGGGTAAAAAACTCAACTGGCTCCTTGTTCCCTTCAGGAAATCTGTACTTCAAATAATACTGACAATGAAAATCATCAACAAATTCTTTTTGGCTTTGTTTTGATGTGTTTGAATATTTTGCCTGCAGGTATGTCCATACACCATGTGCATGCCTGGTGTCCACAGAGGCCAGAAAAGAACCTTGGGTCTCCCTGGAACTGGAACTACAGACAGTTGTGAAATACCATGTGGGTGCTAGGAATGAAACCTGGGTCTTCTGGGAGAGCAATAAGAGATTTTTAACCACTGAGCCATCTCTCCAACCCCATCAACAAATGCTTTTAAGGGCAATTTTGGCCCTTGAATAAATTCTCACAATAGTCCTGAAGAAATTAGTGATTAACCCAGGGTCACAAAACTAGCAACAGAAAAGCCAGATTTCAAACTCTGGTTCGACTGCTTCCATTGTGGTTCTTATAACTGCCCAGAACCATACATCATGTTCTGCTTCCTGGATCTTCCTGAAAGAATACTGAGAGTAATCCAATGCTTCTCGATCCTAGCAGCCACAGCCACATGCAATACAGAACTCTCAGCAATACAGAATACTGAAGCCACCAAGAAATATCTAGAATTGCTCTCTAGGTTTCTCTGACATTCCCAGCAAGCAAGCCTTCTGAAAACCACAAGGCTGACATTCTATCTCGAATGGCCCTCGGATGGCAGCAGGGTAAAAGGCAAGAAAAAGTACGGCTGTGGAGGGGACTGCAGACAAACACTAAACCAGAAATCAGTAGATCTAAATTTTGGCTCAGCTTTGCCCTAATTAAATATGTAACCTAAGGAAGCCACTTGCCTCTTTTGCCTTTGTTTTCTCTGTTTAATATGGGCATAGTAACCCATATTAAATGCCCCTGTGACCAACAGAAAATGAAAAGGCGCACACCTTTAATCCCTGCACTTGAGAGACAGAGGCAGGTGATCTCTGAGCTTGAGGCCAGCCTGGTCTACAAATTGAGTTCCATGATAGCCAGGGCTACATAGATTAACTCTGTCTACCTGTCTGTATACGCACCATACACATGCCTGGTGCTCACTACAGCCAGAAGATGTCGGATTCCCTGATGGACTGGAGTTTCAGGCAGTTGTGAGTCATATATAGTAGCCAGTGCTTTTTAACCACTGAGGCATCTCTTCAGCCCATCCATATAATTTTTTAAATAATAATAAAATATTTTTAAAGAAGCCCTGGGGCTGGAGAGACACTGGATTCCTTGGACAGCTGCATGCTCCTACAGAAGACCCAGGTTTGATTCCCAGAAACCACATGGTGGTTTATAATCATCCATAATGCCAGTGGCAGGGAATCCAGTACCTTCCTCTTGCTTCTATAAGCATCAGGCACGTACACAGTGCACTTGCAAAAGACTCATACACATAAAACGTAAGTAAATAAATCTTGAAAAATAAATAGAAGTCCTTCTGCTCAATGGCCAAATAATTCCTCTCTGCTTATGTCTTCCCAAGAAACAAACCAGAAGAAAAATCTCCAAGATCTAAATGCTTATCAGAAAGAGGAGAATGACTGGTCCAGTGCTTTAAGACCACAGGCTAAAAGAAAGAGGTTCTGGCTCCTTTTTGAGTAGCACATAAATCTCACTAGTCTTTGTGTATATCTGACAAGGGCAGGCAAACCTATCACAACTTCCAGCAGTTTCAGGAATGCTAGGTTAAGCTTGCTAGAGTTACTCAGGCATGAGAGCAAAATGAAGTTTTCACCGAGAAAGGTCAACTCATAAATACGTGATTAACCCAAGTGAACATGCTCTGCTCCAACCCCTCAGAGAATTTACAAATGATCCGGAACAGAAGTCAAGTTGAATACACGTTCTCAAAACCAGTTAATTATTGAGAGTATGGAGTCTAGTGCTAGCTATAAGAGCCTAAACCAATTCGGCTAAGTTTCGTCTTCAGTGGAAGTTGCTTCCTTTAGAACAACCTCTGCGCAAACCTACAGTGTAAATGTAACCTCTAAAAGAACAAGATTCAAACTCTCCTACCAAGATCTGGGAGATCCAGAAAAGCAGAGGATATCAATTCTGAGACCCTGGTTAGTCCCAGGAGGCTCCCTGGGACTAGCATCAATAGTTCTGAGCTCATACATTGGAAAGACATTGTCAGATCAAATCTAACCTCACAAACAGTTCTGCCTCTTCCTGGGTGCATCTATTACACTTTATGAACCAGAAAGAGAAGATAAAAAGAACTATGTGCTAGCTAGGTAGTGGTGGTACATGTCTTTAATCCCAGCACTTGGGAGTTCAAGGCCAGCCTTGTCTATAGAGCCAGTTCCAGAACAGCCTCCAAAGCTACAGAGAAACCCTGTGTTAGAGAAAAAGGGGGGAAGAGAAAGAACTATGTGTTAGGCTTTATACAAAGTGTGGTTTGCTTTTGGGTTGTTTTTTCATATTTTATATGTATGGGTGTTTGCCTGCATATATGTCTGAGCACTTGAATGCTTGGTACACTCAGAGGATAGAAGAGAGGGTAAAAGCCCCTAGAACTGAAGTTATCTCTCCTCTCTCTCTCTCTCCCTCCCTCCCTCTCTCCCTCCCTCCCTCCCTCCCTCTCTCTCTCTCTCTCTCTCTCTCTCTCTCTCTCTCTCTCCAGGCACTAGACAAAGGTTCTTAAATGTTTGGGTTTTTGGTTGAGCCTCCTCATGACCTTGTGTGAGAGCTAATCCTAGTCTCATTTTATGAAAGAAACATCTGAGTGACCTTCCCAGAAAATGAGCTAGTAAAGTGCAGAACCCAAATACCAACCCAGTCTTTCTGACTCCAAAGCTTAACTCTTTTTTTTCATCAAATATTTACTGACAGTTTATTACATAGTAGGCACTACTCCTGGGTGAATCTACAGCAACATCTGAGTCAGACAAGAATCCCTTTTTTTTTGGAGCTTTCATTCTAAATCAAGCAACTTCTATATTTTACCAGTTTTCTTTCTCCTTCACGAGGCAGAATAAAATAGATACATACTACAGGAATGAATGCATGCCTTTCTCTCACCACAGCTGCTGCCCAAACAGCATTCAACTGTGTATCCATTAATTCTGCATCCTTCCTCCCACCTACGTCAAGCCATATCTTAAATCAAAAGCTTCCTTGAAATGTTAGCAAACTGGTTCCAGATACCTAGTAAGTATGAAAATAAAAGTACTTCAAGATTTCAAAACACTTTCATATAAATAATTTTATTTATCTCTCTAAAATTAAACAAGATAGGTATTATTCCCATTTAAGAGGCAAACTGACACCTAGAATGCTTAGTTACTAGCCTAAGGATGCACTAAGTAGAGGATCTCAGCTCCACACAGCTCTCTAACCTCAGGATACATTCCTCTTCCCTCCTAAGAGTAGTGCTCCGCGGGGCGGTGGTGGCGCACGCCTTTAATCCCAGCACTCGGGAGGCAGAGGTAGACGGATCTCTGTGAGTTCCAGGCTGGGCTGGACCGATAGCCTCCAAAACAATACAGAGAAACCCTGTCTCGTAAAAACCAAAACAAAAAACAAAAAACAAAAAAACAAGAGTAGTGCTCCATGGAGCCGGGCATTGGTGGTGCAGGCCTTAAATCCCATTACTCGGGAGGCAGAGGCAGAGGCAGGCGGATCCCGAAAGTTTGAGGCCAGCCTGGTCTACAGAGTGAGTTCCAGGACAGTCTCCAAAACAATACAGAGAAACCCTGTCTCAAAAAAAAGAGTGCTTCATGGAAAGAGGGGGTTGGTGGAAGGCATGGGAGGATGGGAGGGAGAGGGAACTGGATTTGATATGTAAAATAAGACTGTTTCTAATTTAAATAAAAAATATCAAACAGAAAAAAAGTGTGCTTCATATTCTTCAGTACAGAGAAACCAGAAGAGTGCATCACTAAGTTAGTTCAGATTTCCCTTTATATCAAAATAAATAAGTAGCAGCAAAAACATTCTTGCTAAAGTCAGGCCATAGAGGCACACATCTATAATCTCAGCACTGGGAAGATAGAGGCAGAAGGAATTCAAGACTAACTTCAGCTACTTGGAAAGCTTCAAGACAACCTAGAACTACATTAAAAACTGTTTCAATTGCTGTTGTTGTTGTTGTTGTTTTACAGCTCTGACAGTCTTAGACTTTGTGGACCACACTGGGATTGTTTTATTTTGTTTTTAATCTGCTATGTAGCTAAGCAGTGGTGGCTCATGCCTTTAATCCCAGCACTTGGAGGCAGAAGCAGGCAGATCTCTTGTGAGTTTGAGGCCAGCCTGGTCTCTAGAGCCAGTTCTAGGACAGCCAAGGCTAGACAGCAAAACCCTGTTTCAAAAGAAAACTTTTTTTAATCTGATATGCATCCAATTGTAGCATTTACTTTTATTATTAATTGTAGCACAAATAAATAAAAGACCCAGAGTTTGATATTGGGGTTCAAGCTTCAAGTTGAAGATGAAAAAAGCAAAGTAGCCAGCCACTAGCTCTCACCTCTACCTCAGCTCAGACCAAAGGGGCGATCCTCAGATGCTCCTGACTTCACTGTTCCTCAGATTCACTCAGACTGCTATGCTCTCCTCATAAGTAGCTAGAGACTAACTCTCAGACTGAATGCCAGCTCTGAGACCCTGCTCTTGTTTTATATACCTTCCTAATGATGGGATTAAAGGTGTGTGATTCCAGGTGCTGAGATCACCTTTGTATGAACTGTTTCTTTTCATGCTAGATCAATTTAGTGTAGTCAGGGTGGCCTTGAACTAACAGTGATCCATCTACCTCTTAATCCTGAGTCCTAAGACTAAAGGTATATATCCCCACCACCTAGCTCTAAGGCTGCTGGAGTTAAAGGTATGCATCACCTTTGCCTGATCTCTATAGCTTGAGGCTGGTTTTGCTTTCTGAATCCTCAGGCAAGCTTTAATAAATCATAAATAATATATCACCACAATTAATATTCTATCTTACCACTTTTCATATAGAAGGGAAGGGGCTGGTTGCTCAGCAACTAAGAGCACTTGTTGCTCTTCCAGAGGACTAGGGTTTAGTTACCAGCAGCCACTTCAGGCAGCTCACAACCATCTGTAACTCTAGCTCCAAAGGATTTGACACCACTGGCCCCAAGAACACCTGCGCTCACATGAACCTAACCACACACAGATCCACACAACCTACACATAATTAAAGATCATTTTTTAAAACTTTTTTTAAAAGTATATATCCTATTTTCACAGAAAAGTGCCCCCAATAATTGGTTTGGTTTGGGTTTTGGTTTTGGTTTTGGTTTTCCAGATAGGTTTTTTCTGTGTAATAGCTCTGGCTGTCATGGAACTTGCTTTGTAGACCAAGTTGACCTCAAACTCAGAGATCTGCCTGCCTCTGCCTCCCAAGTGCTGGGATTAAAGGTGTACGACACTACCACAGGCTTAAAAAAATACTTTTACAATTATTTTCCAGTCATTGAGAAAGAAAATTCAACTTATTTTAAAAATGGCTTTACACATGCTTGCCTCTTCCAGGAAAGCCTATTTATTCTGTGAAGTGATGCATTTCAGAGAGCAAATGTTACAGAAAGTATATGTCCCAAATGCTGGGTTAATAATTCAGTATGTCCTTGCAAAAAATAATAATAATAATAAATTCAGTCAGCAGGCAAAGTCCAGCAACTGAAACTTCATTATACTCCTCTATCCTAATACCAATGAGCCTAGCTCTACTGTCTGCAAAGGTAACTTTAAAGCCACACACCAGGAAAAGTAACCCAAAGGAAATAATACTTACCTCTGGAGAAGCAGAATGCCCTTGGAAGGAGATCTGTTGCATCCAGAATAAAACACCACACTAAGCAAACCACAGGCTGCACTTTACTCAGAGAACTAGCCAAGACTCTGCCCAAACCCTGACTTTCATCAGTCTGTCGTGACAGCTGAAATCCCAACCTTACAACTTCATTCAGATCTCCTTGAAGAAATAGGAGAAGTCAGTTAAGGAGAGCAGAGGAATCAGTGTTTGACTTTAGAAATTAGAGACGACTTCCTGAAAGTGAGAAGTTGGCTAGGTTTAAAAGGATAAAAGGATATAAGAACAAGACAGTGGTAAATACGAAGTCCTAGCTACTTGGGAGGTTGACATAGAAGATTCATTGAGTCTAGAAATTCATGATTAATCTGAACAATTGACTGCAAAACAACAACAAAAGCATGAGGTCATTTATGCCACCTTGGGGAAAGTAACCAGAAGCTTAACAGATACCTAAATTCTGATTTGATTGATAACAAGCTGTAATGACCATCAGGCATACTTTCCCTTCTCTCCACTTCCTTGCCTATAACACAGACATTATGAGGCATATCCCAAAACAAAGTTGTGCCTGATATGACACATGGTGGGACTCAATAAATATCCTTTCCTTATTCCTTTTTCTGGTTAGAGCAGGAACGCACACCAGGGAAGGATACTCCAAAAAAAGAGAAATTACTTGCCAGCTAACAGAATAAACCCATGGGAGGTGGGGGGAGACACAACAAAATAAGAAATGAACCTCAGGGGCATATTAGTAGTCTGAAAATAGCAAATCCAGGACATATCCAGGTCTCAGCACACATTTCACTTCACCACCAGATGTCTGGCAGCCTATACGGGACAAATGTCACATCATAGTGTATTTAGTACATGAGGAAATTGAAACCCACTCCTGCTCCTCAAGAAAGGCAGTCTATGGCAAATGCTAGACTTCCAGGAGGCTGAAACAAAACCTAGTGCAAGGAAAAGTATTGGGTCCAACTGCCAGCATGTTTTAATTAGTTCAACCTTAAAAGTCTAAAACTATAGGAGATTAAAGAGAGCCCCCAGGGAAAGCTTCTGCCCTTCACACGGTTCAGCCAATTAGAGCTATTCAAGTGCCCTAATTTTCATCACTGAATTCCATAGGGAATCAGACTCACCAGGTTCCAAGTTCTGTGTGAGGGCATAGTATAGGCATATGCTCAGCTCAGAAGAACAGCTGAGTAGGGGCTACAAGACAGGCAATATCTAGTATGCTTTGTGATGCTGACGCCCTTCATGTACAGGTAAGCTTAGCTAACAGAACTGCTCCCCCAACCCAGAGTCCTACTGTAGCCCATTCTCACAGTAACCATATCCCAACCTAATTCATGCTAGAATTCTAGGGAGCAAGGGCAAGTTTTGATCCCTCAGTTCAAAAGTAACCCTATCGGGCTGGAGAGATGGCTCAGTGGTTAAGAGCACTGGTTGCTCTTCCAAAGGTTCTGAGTTCAATTCCCAGCAACCACATGGTGGCTCATAACCACCTATAATGAGATCTGGTGCCCGTTTCTCACATAAATTTATATACACAGATAGAGCACTCATATACATAAAAAATAAATACATAAACCTTTTTTTAAAAGTAACCTCATCAAAATAGCACTTGTATTTTTGTATTGTTTTAAATATTTACATTAACTTATGGATTTTACTATTTTAAAAATGCTTGTACTTGATTTTGTGTGTGTGTGTGTGTGTGTGTGTGTGTGTGTGTGTGTGTGTTTGTTTTTAGACAGGGTTTCTCTCTATAGCATTGGTTGTCCTAGAACTCACTATGTAGACCAGGCCTGGAACTTACAGAGATCCACTGCCTCTACCTCCCAGTGCTGGGGTTACTATGGGATTCAATGTGTGTACCACCATGCCTGGCTGAACTTGCATTTTAAACTGGGGGGGGAGGAATTGGGGGTGTTTGGGGAGTTGGTTGTCTCCTCCCACTTTTATATGGATTCCAGGAATTGGAACTAAGATCCTCAAGTTTGTACAGCAAGTGTTTTTCCTACTGAGCCATCTCATTGGCCCTAATATTTATATTTTAAAGGGGAGGTCCTCAGAGATAGAACTGATTTCAAAACTCAAAAGAGGGCTAGGGATACAGTGGTAGAGTACCTGCCTAGCATGCATAAGGCCCTGGGTTCAGGCCCCAACACCAAAAGAAAACAACAAAACACAAGCAAAACAAAACCAAGTGTGGTGGTACATGCCTACAGTCCCAGAATTCAAGTAGAGACAGGAAGCTCACAAATTCAAGGTCATCATCCTCAGCTACATAGTGAGTTGAGAACAGTCTGGGATATAATTAAACTTAATTAAAATATTGTCAACTTAATTAAAATGTTGTATGGGACTGGGAAGATGGTGGTTAGATTGCATACTGTTCTCAAAGAGGCCTGTGTTCAGTTCCCAGTACCCACATTGGGGGGTTACAACAGCCTTTAACTCCAGATCCAGGGGATCTGACACCCAGCTACCATTAGCATTCAAACATGTTCACCTGCAAGTGCACACACATGGGGTGAGGGGGGCAATAAGTGAAAAGTAAAAATAAAATCCTTTAAAATAAAGAAGATATAATACTCCAAAGCCAATGAACTTCACATTTCCTCAGGAGCTGAAGTCCTCTACTCTACAACTGAATCAGACATAATGTCAATGTAATACAGTCATTCTCCTGTTATCAATTAATTTTTTTTAAAGTCAGGTGATGGTGGCACTTGGGAAGCAGAGGCAGGCGGATCTCTGTGAACTAGAGGCAGCCTGGTCTACAGAGCGAGTTCTAGGACAGCCAAGGCTACACTGTCTTTAAAAAGAAAAAATGTAACAGAGTATGTTGGCTCACCAGTATAATCCCAGCACTTGGAAGACTGAGATTAAAGATTGTTAAGAGTACCAGGCCAGCCCAGGCAATGAATTCTAGGTCATCTTAGGCTACAGAATGAGAGGCTGAAAGAAAAATAACAAATTAACAAATGAATGACAGAACAAAAGAGAATGGAAAGAAAAGAAAAGGGCAGGTATGATGGTGTATAGTTCTAGAACCAGGAGGAAGCTGAGGCAGAAAGGTCATGATAGCCTTGGGCTACATAATGAGACATTCTCACACAGGGTAAGGGAGAGAAAGTATGGCCAGGCATGGTGGTGCATACCTTTAATCTCCATATTCAGGAGGCAGGTAAATCTCAGTAAATTCAGAGCTAGCCTGGTCTACATATTAAGTTCCAGGACAGGCAGTGTTACATAATGAAAAAAGAAATGAAAGGGAGGGGGAGGGGGAGGGGAAGGAAGAGGAGGAGAGGTGAGGGGATCCAAGCTCTTTCAACCTTTTACTGGAAAAGGTAGTGTGCTCTTAAATTTCAAGTGTCTGCTACATGAGTTTGGGGCCAGCCTGGGCTAATGAGGTCCTATCTAAAAAACAACAACAAATAGAAAACGACAAAGCACGGGGCTGAATTCAGGACCATCTACCTCCATGACCCTTTCTGATGTTCCTGGAACAAAGGCCCATCTTTATTAGCTAACTTAATAGCTAAAAAGTGATTCCAGGAATACGTTGTGGAGTATGGCCCCTTGCCCAGCACTTCACATAAGGTCAATGGCCCTACCACTTGGCATTCCTGGCTGCCATGTTTTCTGTTAATGGCACAATAAATCTCCTTACTGCATTCAAAACACTGGTGTGGCTTCAACTCTTCTTTCTTTCTCTGACTATACTTAAGTCTACCTATTCTGCCTCCACAGCAGACTCTTATCTCCTCTGCTTAGGGACAATTTCCAAGTCTCCTTTCAAGCTTTCTGCCTTCAATCTTACTCTCACCAATGGTTTATGAATATTCTATGAGATTCAATCTTCCTAAAGCACAACTTGGGCCTTGTCACTTCCCTCAAAATCTGCAAGGATTTCTCACTGCGTAGGAATAAACTCTAAATCAGTGATTCTCAGCCTTCCTGAGGCTGTGACCCTTTAATACAGCTCCTCATGGTGTGGTGCCCCTCCCAACCATAAAATCATTTGTTGTTACTTCATAGCTGTAATTTTGCTACTATTATGAATCGTAATGAAAACATCAATCATACCAAATATGCAGGATATCTGATATGTGACCCCTATAGAAGGGTCATTCAACACCAGAGGTCACAACCCACAAGTTGAGAAACACTCGTCTAAACTCTTTAACCTAACATTCGGAACCTCCATTACCTTTCTTCAACGAACCTTTTGCACTTATTTTATAGTGCTTTTCTGCACAGCTACCACAATACAAGCAATCTGAACTAATGTTTCCCAAAACTTCAGTTTTTCTCTCTCCATACCTTTACTCATAATATTGGCTCTAACTGGAATGTTTCCCTCAACCTTCCTTATATTTCTGCCTTTAGTACCAGAAGGCCCACTAAGCCTCCACAAAGCTTCTCCCTTCTTTCTTCCAACAGGACTACTAATACATATCATGCCAGGTGTGGGGGTGCATGCCTTGAAATCCAGTACTTGGGAGGCAGAAACAGGTGAATCTCTGTAAGTTTGAGGCTAGCCTGGCCTGGTCTATAAAGCAAGTTCTAGGACAGCCAGAGGAAACCCTGTCTCAAAACAAAGTATATATAGAGAGAGAAATTTATATATGTGTGTGTGTGTGTGTATATATATATATATATATAGACAGATAGATAGATACATATATAGATGTATATATATACATATGTAGATATGTATATATATATATACAAATATCACAAGTCATTGAGTCTAGATAGCACCTTGCACAATAAGAGACCTGTTATGAAAATTAAAAAGATCATGTGAACTGGGGAGATAGATCAGCCACTAAAGAATTTGACTTGAAAGCACAAAGACCTAAGTTTGACACCCAGAAGCCATGTCTTTGTTTGTTTGTTTGCTTGTTTTTATTTTTGGTGTTTTGTTTGTTTGGGTTTTTTGTTTTGTTTTGTTTTTTGAGCCAGGGACTCAAGAGATAGTTCAGCGCCTTAGAGTGGTTACTGCTCTTCCAGAAGACTCCAGTTCAGTTCCTACTACCTGCAGAGGTAGGTTCACTACCACCGTCTACAACTCCAATTCAATGGTATTCTACACTTCTTTTTCCAGAGGCATCACCACGTATGTGCACATATTCACATACAGACACATAAGTAAACATAAAAAATAATAAAAACAAGAGCCAGGAGTATTGGTGTATGTCTCTAATCCCAGGAGGTAGAGGCAGACACATCTCTAGTTTTAGGCCAGCCTAGTCTGCTTAGTGAGTTCCTGGACAGCCAGGGATATGTAGTGAGACTCTGTCACAAAAAATAAAATTAGGGTTGAAGAGTTGGCTCAATAGTTAAGAGGGTCTGTTATTGTTGCAGAAGACCCAGATTAAATTTCCAGCACCTATATGGTAGCTTACAACCTTGTTTAACTTCAGTCACTTCTGACCTCAATGGGCACCAGGCCTACACATGATGCACATGTAAACATGCAAGCAAAACACTCATATTACAAAATAATAAGTAAATCTTCTAAAACTTAAATAAAAATAAAGTCAGGCAGGGGTTCATACCTTTAATCCCAGGATTCCAGAAGCAGAGGCAGGTAGATCCCTGAGTCTTTGAGGCCAACCTAGTCTCCAGATGGAGTTCCAGGATGACCAGGGCTACACATACAAATCCTGTCTCAAAAAAAAAAAAAAAAAACAAGAAGCAAAACAAAACAAAAAAGGGAGAATAAAATTTAAATAAAAATAAATCTTAAAAAAAAAAGACAGCTCAGCATCTTACCTCCAAATCTGACAACCTTAGCTCTGTCCCCAGGACCCACATAGTGGAAAGAATCTATTCCTGTCCTCTGACCACAACACACATGTGCCCACATGCATACATACATATACACAAAATAATGAATAAAATGTAATTCTTAAAAATGTCAGATGAGCGGGCGTTGGTGGTGCACGCCTTTAATCCCAGCACTCGGGAGGCAGAGGCAGGCGGATCTCTGTGAGTTCGAGGCCGGGCTGGACCGACAGCCTCCAAAACAATACAGAGAAACCCTGTCTCGTAAAAACCAAAAAAAAAAGTCAGGTGAGAGAGTCATGGTAGCACACATTGGTAATACACTGTGAGTTAAAGATAGACAGATCCTGGGGCTTGGTGACTAACTAGTTTAGTCTATTTGGTGAGTTCAAGGGCAATGAGAAATCCTGTCTCAAAATATGGTGGTCAGCATATGGTAGACAGCACTCCCAAGATTGTATTCTGGCCACCATCACACACACACACACACACACACACACACACACACACACACACACACACACACACACACACACGGAGTATCGAGTATTTAGCTTATTCCTAATACAGAACAGGGAGCTCAGTTGGTTAGACAAAGCCCTGGGCTTGATCCTCATACCAAATAAACAGGGAGTGATGGCACACACCTGTCATCCTAGGACTTGAGAGGTAGAAGCAAGAAGATCAGGAGAGCTACACATAGGATTTGAAGCCATCCTGGGCTAGATAAGAACCTTTATTTAAAAAATAAAATAATAGAACTGGCTCCTGCTATTATACTAAATACTTCTATAGGATAGTGATTGTCACATATAACACTATGTCAAATGTTAACTAAAGTAAAGACACTGCATGGTGTATCCAGTCACTATCCTAATTCTCCTATCTAGAACAACCCAACCAGAGTACTACTTTTTGAGAGATACAAACTGAATATGAACCACTCAGCAGCTAAACACCTCACCAAGTAATACTACCTACTCAAAATTTGTAAGTAAAACAGTCGATCTTTCTCTCGCTACAACCCCCAAACTCCTAATTTTAGCTTCTTTCAGGACACTTCATGGTGGAACAAACTAATACCATTAACAGTTGTATTGTTTCTGGTCAAAATGCTTATCTTTACTTAAATCCAGATAGCAGTTTCTTTCCTTCCATGGGAGTTATTAAACAAAAATAGAATTCTTTTTGGTCTTGGGATCAGATAAAGCTCAATTCAAATCCCAATTTAGTCATCCTAAGAAAATTACCTTAAATTCTCAGAAACACAGTGAACAATATAGACCAGTAAGGGTTGTTAAATAGTTGTAAAACTTTACCCAGAAGCTCAACAAATCCTAGCTACCATCATCATTCTTTTTTTTTTTTTTTTTTTTTTTTTTTTTTGGTTTTTACGAGACAGGGTTTCTCTGTATTGTTTTGGAGGCTGTCGGTCCAGCCCGGCCTCGAACTCACAGAGATCCACTTGCCTCTGCCTCCCGAGTGCTGGGATTAAAGGCGTGCGCCACCACCGCCCGGCTCATCATTCTTATCATTTGGTTTCAAACAGGGTTTCTCTATGTAGCCCTGGCTATCCTGGAACTCAGACCTGGCTGATCTGGAACTCACAGAAATCCACCTGTCTCTGCCTCCTGAATGCTGAGATTAAAGGCAAGGACCACCACTGCCCAGGTGAGTTATTTGAATTGTGTGAATTGAATATTTATCTCTTTAGAGATATGAAGTATGAGTTCCAGTGACCTTTACCCCTGTTAACAAGTTTCTCAAAAAAAGATCAATGGAGATTTGATCTTCCAACAACATACAAACACAAAGCACAGATTTCTTTCTAACCTAGGGATGCAGGCATCCATCTTCCCTGGCTGGTATATTTTAGAATCTGGCTCTGAGAACTTGGCAAACATAGGCACATTTGTTTTAACATTCACTGTAGTGATGAGAGTTCTGAGAGCTTCTTGAGAGGCCTGAGATAACCCAGAGAGGCCAAACAAGTACAGAACTACTGGATCACACTTTGAAAATTAGACACACATGAGATTTGGAAGCCTGCCTGCCTGCCTGCCAGGGAGATCTCTGGTCATTACCTAGACCAGAGCTCAACACAAGGCAGCCAGGAACTTTGGGAATATGGGTAACAGAGGAAAGGGGCAGGTTTGTTCTGTTTGGGCCATGCAGACAGCACAATGGGCTGTCTTCTTTTGAAATCTTCCATGAAGTCCAGAAAGGCCCCTCCTTAATGCCTTGAAAGGTCCAAGGAGTTCTCAGCATCACTGATAACATTTTAAAAGCAATCAACACATGACTCTCCCATCTCCTTTCTACACAACCAGCACAGCAGTGGAGACCATAAAAGAAGGTTCCCTCCTCCAGCCCACAAGCCAGGCTAAGAAAAGTAGTTAAAAGTTCATTCTGTTTATCTGGTTGTGGCATGTCTAACCTGAAATAAACCCATATAGACCACAGAACCAAAGATAGAGCAGCAGGACCCAAGGAAGCCTTGTCCAGAGGGGTCATGTCCTCCTGAGGCCTATCCTTCCTCCTTTCCTGCTGCAGCCACTTGATCAAGGTAGTCATGACTGTTCCAAACAAAAACTGCCAACCAGAGAGAGACATTGGCAAATGTTCCCCAGAGGATGACTGAAGCTGTCATTAAGCACAGCTTCTTTAGGCACTTAAGAAATAAAGATGAAGTCTACAAGAGCTAGTTCCAGGACAGCCTCCAAACCGACAGAGGAACCCTGTCTAGAAAAAAAAAAAAAAACAAGAAATAAAGATGAAGTA
The DNA here is from genome assembly GCF_017639785.1 of Mesocricetus auratus. NCBI lineage: Eukaryota > Metazoa > Chordata > Mammalia > Rodentia > Cricetidae > Mesocricetus > Mesocricetus auratus. The sequence goes on from NW_024429182.1 coordinate 96,050,497, forward strand.
CTAGACCAGGCAGAAAACAATGCCCACAAAAGCATCAAGACACCAGCCATGCAAATTCAACCTCTAATCCCAAGGCATGCTTACCTAAACCTTTTTAGAAACCAATGTTGATTTATTTGGTGCTCTCACTACCCTCTTACCCAATCCAGGGATTAATTCATTATTATGTATTCATTTGTTTATTCAACAAATATCTATGAAACACATGTTCTCTGACCAGCACTGTGACAGACACAGGAATAAGCTAGATACTTTTACACACCATGGTCAACAAATCAAACCCTTACCCTCAAAAGACATGGAAATACACAAACAAGAGGATTTTAAAATTGGTTTTAAAACCCTCATATACAATAGCTCTCTCTGAAGTCCATTTTCCAATATGAAGGTACTATAACTGAAGTCATATCATTAGAAAGGTAACAAGCCAATATCAAGTATTTGTTTTGTTTTAACAAGTACTAGGCTTCTTCTACCTGCCAAGCCTTGCAGTCTTGCAATACTGTGGCTTGCCCCAGTTCTCTGACAACACGTAACACTGCCTCTCAATGCAGAAGCATAAGCCCAGTGTGACGTGGGTACACAGTACTGGAGATGGTAAGTGCCACCAGACTCTGACCAGCGATGAGAGAGGTATGTCATAGCTAGCCCTGAGGATGGAGAAACTAGATAAGAACAAACGAGATGGAGGAAAACATTCTGGAAGTAATTGACATAATAAAAAATAAGAGGGGGGCTGGAGAGGTGGCTCAGTAGTCAAAAGCATAAAATGCTTTTCCAGAGGACCTGGGTTTAATTCCCAACACCCACATGACAGTTCACAACTGTCTGTAACTCCTATTCCAGGGGATCCAACACCCTCACACAGATATACATGCAGGCAAAATGCCAATGCACATAAAATAAAAATAAATTATCAAAAAGATGGGCAGTGGTGGTGCACACCTTTAATCCTAGCATTCAAAAGGGAAAGTCAGGCAGATCTCTGAAAGTTTGAGGCCAGCCTTGTCTACAGAGTGAGTACCAGAAGAGCCAGAGATACACAGTGAAACCCTGTCTTCAAAAGTCAAAAGCAAAAATAAATAAATAAATATAAGAGAAGCAGTAAATAGCATATTTAGCCACCACACCTTTAATACCAGCACCTGGGAGAAACAGCCAAGCAAATCTGTATGTCTGTGAGTTCGAGGACAGCTTGGTTTATACAGTGAGTTCCAGAGCAGCAAGAACTACACAGTGAGACCCTGTCTCAAAAAAAAAAAATAATAATCAAGTATTTGGTAGACCAAGATAAAGAAATGTGCCAAGAATGCAATGAAGAGAACAGAGAAAGAAAGTGAGTAAACTTCTCTGGAGCTGGACCCCTGAGTTCAGAAAGCAACAGAGACTGCAGCACCTGAACCTTCTCTGTTCTCAGTTACCCAGCAGAAAACAAAGTTATACTGCTGCTGGCTCATTTCAGTCTTTTCCTTTCATATTCTCTCACACAAAACAACCTACTCCACTCTAAAAACCATGACAGAGCTATAGTCTGCCCTAATGACCCTCACCTGCCCTAGCAAGTTGTAGTAACAGGAAAGAGTTCATTAGATTCCCAATGCCAACAAAGCTTCTCCTTGGAACTTTCCAGGTGACCACAAGTAACCCTACAAGGCTTAATATATTACACATCACTGCTGTCTGTGGAAGCTTCAAATCCATAGTACGACCCACTGAGTCAAAGGATGGGGAGACATATGACATAAGGCCCACCTCCTTCAGAAGTCTATTTTGTATCCCTGGACAGAGATCTATTGTTTGCCAAGAGGGTAGTACAGAGCACAGATATTAGTCATCACATGCAATAATACTGCTGGACTTATTTTTATGAACCTTATATAAATGTTTTCCAGCTGGGCAGGACCTAAGAAGCAGAAGTTGGACCTCTCTTCTGTTTGGGTCCTGGAGACTTCACTGTGGAAGCTATCCATGATATAGTTGAGAGGCTCCCCCACAGCGTGGGAACAACACTAAGTGAGAATCAAAGAAACAGCTACTATTACTGGCTTAGCAATACATCAGGTAAATTTGTTCTTCTCATACATAAAATAAGACATTTATAAGACATGCTACCTAAACCCCCTTCCGGGTATTACATACTGGGATGTGAAATCTCAGTCCCTAATGCCAATGGCCAAAATGACAGAGTAACTGTTTTTCTTTTCTTTTCAGGACAGAATCACACAATGTAGTCAGTCCTAGTTTGCCTGAACTCTCTTTGTAGACCAGGCTGGACTCAAACTCCCAGAGATCTGCTTACCTCTGCCTCCTAACTGCTGAGATTAAAAGCATGTGCTACCAGAGTAGGTTTTTCATCTGTCAATGTGTAAAAGTCACTTCAGTTATACCTCTAAATTTATGTATAGAAACCAAGTTGTAGCAGCAGAGACTCCAACGCCATTTGTCAAAAAGTTGTTGGGAGGGCAGGACCAGAGCCTAAGATAAAAAGCTAATTAGGACTGGGTCTAAGAAAAGCAAGGAGAGGGGGAAAGAAGTCACATATGAATCAAAAGGAGTGATGCCAAAGGAAACACAAAAAACTCTAAATTCCTAGGAGGAAAGGCCAGTGAGGTGGCTCAGCAGACTCAGAGAACTTGCCATGCAAGCCTAGTGACCCAATTTTAATGTCCAAAACCCTAGTGCAAACAGCTTCCCAAAGTCATCCTCTGACCTCCACAAGCACACTGTGGCATAAACACACACACACACACACACACACACACACACACACACACACACAGAGTAATAATAAATAATCCAACTAGGTGGTGGTACACACCTTTCATATCAGCACTTGGAAAGCAGAAAAAGGCAGACCTCTGTGAGTTTGAGGTCCACCTGGTCTACAGAGCTAGTTCTAGGACAGCCAAGGGTACACAAAGAAACCCTGTCTTGAAAAAATGAAATAAGTAAATAAATAAACAATTTTTTAGTGATTCTCATGTTTCTGGGAATGGTGATGTACAAATAAAGTAAAGTGTACTTTATTCCACCACTTGGGTGACAGAAACCAAGGAATCTCTGTGAGTCTGAGACCAATCTCGTCCAAATAGCAAGTTCCAGACCAGCCAGAACTATAACCCCACCTTTAAAAAAATTGGTTCTAAATTCATGGCAAGGTGGCAAAGGTCTATAATGCCAGAATTTTAGAGGTAGAAGCAGGAAAATTGGGAATTCAGGCGAGCCTTAGCTATACCAGACCTTGTGTCAAAAAAAAAAAAAAAAAAGCCGGGTGTTGGTGGTGCACGCCTTTAATCCCAGCACTTGGGAGGCAGAGGCAGGTGGATCTCTGTGAGTTCGAGGCCAGCCTGGTCTACAAAGCGAGTTCCAGGACAGCCTTCAAAACAATACAGAGAAACCCTGTCTCAAAAAACCAAAAAAAAAAAAAAAAAAAAAAGTCAGGCAAACAGATGAACAGACTCTAAAAATAAACAAGAGAAGTAAAGGAAAATTCAAAAGGCTATAGCACCTAGAAAGCATAGTTTCTAAGGCTCTTGTACCAGATGTGTGCTAAAGATGGCTCCAATGATCTCTGTCCTTCTGGTCTTCATAGTCTGTGTGATCCATCACTGAATATGGGCTGAGCTTAATGACTTTGTCCTAACAATTATGGAAGAGATGATAGCATAATAATTCTAAAGCTAGACAATAACAAGTTTGAGCCATTTATCCAGAGTATCCTCTCCCTATGCCCTTATCACTTATTCTGGGAGAAGGAAGCCAAGTCTCATGTCATAAGACTGCTCAATAGAAAAGCCCATGTGACAAGGGACCAAAGCCAGCCAACAGCAATGTAAATTAGCTTGGAAGCACATACTCTTGTCCTATTTGAGCCTTTAGACTTAGCCAACAGCTTGACTGTAACCTCATGAAAGAAGCCAACACACAAGCACCTGGGTTAAGCTACAACTCAGATTCCTGACCTGCAAAAACAAAGAGATAAAAATGCTTATTTTAAGCCTGGAAATTTTGTCATGATTTGCTATGCACCAATAAGTAATCAACACAATTAAGGACCAAGCCCATCTGCTCAACTATTTCAAGACTACAGGTGGGCCTAAGAAAATGGTTATATCCAGAAAAAAAGGGGGAAAGTTCAACCCAGATATAAGGTCAAATACTGGCAACCAGATTTTATTAACCATTTTCTCAAGGCCAAAAGTAAGCCTGAGATAAAAGCTTTGTTCCATTACACCCAGATTCTACTTCTGAAGAAAGACAGCAGATGCAACTACCCTTGGAGGTGAAGACCTTCAGAGTCTCACTGAAGTTTTGGGCCCACAAGAAACAAGGCTGAGAGGACCCAAATACCTCACATCATGTTGTAACTTATAAAGCTTCAAAGTTCTCGATTTTTAGGACAAATAAAGGAACCAGGGCAGAGAGAAATGACTGCCTCTTCAATAGGTCTATACAGTTAGTAAAGAAAGGGGCTAGAACTCTAAATCCCCTAATTTCATAGTGTGGCCAAATCTGACATTTTTGAAAACCAAAACCAATCATCACAATTTGTCTAGGGATCTATCCAGCTCTACCCCTCATTTCCCAACTGCCCCTCCTCTCAGCAGTCCTTTGTGGAATTAGTTTTCCCTACCACTCTTTACTCTTATTTTTCCTCCTCCTCCCAATTCTGGGGATCAAACCCAGGGCCTCTACATTCTAGATATCCCAGCACTTTTAATCATTTTCTTCTGAGGAATTGTAATTATAAGAGCCTGGCCTCTTTAAAATCCTACATACATGGACTATCCAAATAGCTCAGTCAATAAAAGCACGTGCAATGCCTGGCAACCTAAATTCAACCCCTGGAATCCACATGTCTTAGTTGCTTTCTATTGCTATGACAAAACACCATCACAGGTTAGATAGAGTCCATCATGGAAAAGCCAAAGCATATACTAAAGCAAAAACCATGGAATAAAGAGGCTTACTGGGTTGTTCAAACTGCTTTCTTCTACATCCCAGAACCACTAACCCAAGGATGGCATCTCCTTCAGTGATCTGGGCCTTCACTAACCATTAAGTGTACCACAGACTTATCTATAGGCAATCTGATAGAGGTATTTTCTCAGTTAAGGTTCCCCTTCCCAGATGACTACAGCTTGTGTCAAGTTGGAAAAAAAACGAACAAGGACACTACTAAAGAATTTATTACCAAACGTTTTCCTCTCATCTCTACACATGCACCATTCTCCCAACACACACATACATCATGCTCACACACAATGATGAATTAATTAATACTTCTTCCAAATAAAATGAGTTTGTTGGTCCCAAACTGATCTGGAGTTGAATATTTGTTTTATTTTATTAATGGTGTGTGTGTTGTGTGTGGTGTGTGGTGTGCAGGTGTAGTTGTCACAGATGTATGTGGAGGTCAGAAGACAACTTAAAAGAGTTGGTTCTCTGCTTCATTGTGAGTTCCAGGTTGGTGTGGCAAGAGCTTTTACCCACTAAACCATCTCATCCACCTTTTATTTTACTTTTTCAAAATTAATACAAGATTCATTTGCCAAGTGAATATGAAAATCTTAAACAATGAACTTTCAAATCAGTGGTTTGTTTTTTTGTTTCTTTGTTTTGTTTTTTATTTTGGGTTTTTTGTTTGTTTGTTTAGTTTTTTTAAACAGTTTCTCTGTGTAGCCCTGGCTGTCCTGGAACTCACTCTATGGATTAGGGTAGCCTCAAACTCACAGACAACCATGTGCCTCTGCCTCTGAATGCTGGGATTAAAGGCGTGTACTGCCACCACCCAGCATGAAGCTTATTTCTTTAGCAACTCCAAGAAAAATAATTTTCAACTTTCAAGCACCTAGCAAACTAGAATAGAATCCAAACTACTTAACAAAATCTAATTCAAATGCACAACCTTTATAATACGTATGGTATGCCATATACCAAGCCTTGTATTAAAACTGTTAATTGTCTCATTTATTCCAAGCTAGCTTCAAACTCCTTATATAGCCAAAGGTGACCTTGAATTTCTGATCCTCTTGTCTGTAATCACTGAGCTGCAGGATTACAGATATGAGCCACCATGCCCAGTTTATGCAGTGCTGGACACTGAAACCCAGAGCCTCATGCATGCTAGGCAAGCACTCTAACCACTGAGCCGATTCCCAACACAGCTTTGTAATGAGTGGCTATATGTACTATTCAGACTCCTTGGTCAATATAACTACAGCAAAGCTATAGCAGACAAAGGTTCTGAGGACCAGATCAGTGAGTGGTATTTGCTCACTTTGGAGCACACCAATGAGTAATGGTTTTAGTTAAAAACAGCATGGGTCCAAATTCCCAGTTATTACTCTGAGACTGTCCTTTTGAGCTATTCGGTCTAGAAGGCAAATTCTCAGCTACAAATGCTTCTTGAAGATGGCAAAAATGAGGATAAATAAAAGATTAAAGAGAACCAGGTGTCAGTGGTGGCACAGGTCTTTAATCGCTGCAGTCTGGAGACAGAGGTAAGCAGATCTCTGTGAGTTTGAAGCCAGCCTGATCTACAGAGTTCCAGGACAGCCAGAGCTACACAGAGAAACCCTGTCTCAAAAAACAAAACAAAAAGATTAAAGAAGGATCTGAACTTAGATAAAATGTAGTATCCTGAGTAAACAGTACTACCTCCAAAGGATGAGGAAAGGCCCAAAATATGAGATATTTGAAAAATATCCCTGTTTTTCCAACAAACTTCAACAGTGGGTAGGCTCAACACAAAACCAAAGGACAATCACTCCTATCTTCCTTCACAAAGATCCCAGGGAAGAAAATATATATACAAAGTACTAGCCAGGCAGTGGTGGCTTGTGCCTTTAATTCCAGCACTCAGGAGGCAGAGGCAGGCGGATCTCTGTGAGTTTGAGGTCAGCCTGGTCTACAAAGTGAGTTCCAGGACAGGCTCCAAAGCTACATAGAAAAAGCCTGTTCAAAACAAAACAAAACAAAAAAGTACTATGTTTATATCAGAAAGTCATACAAAGTGTCCTTAACTTAATAAAGAAAACTCTATATTGTTACTAGTTTATTTCTTTGTGCAGATGAACATTTTATATTTTGTTATTTTAGTATTTCACCACTTTTTTATAAACAGTAAAACAAAAACAAAGCCATAGTAAGCTAAGTTTGATATCTTTTTTTCCTCCCCAAAAGCCTGACACTCAGAGCTGCTGGGTTTTCTGAGAATCATTTCCCACAGATAGCCATGAACCACAATGTGCTCATGAAGCCGCTCTGCAATGTGACTCAAAGGCTACCCATCAGGAAACCAAAGAACCCACAAGGACTTAGAGCCCAAGTTCTGTGAAGACCTAGAAAACCATTCCCTTCATCAAGGCCTCAAACCTTCTACACAAACAGCAGAAATTTGTTAGGGAATTTTGTTATCTGTTCTGGGGTTTTAGAGACAAGGGTAACAGTCTGTAGCCTAGGCTGGCCTTGAACTCATGGCAATCATCTTGCCGCAGCCTCCAAAGTTGTGGGATTACAGACATGATCCACCATGTCTGGTAAGGAACAAAAACTTCTATTGTGCTTTGTTTTGTTTGGGTTTGGTTTGAGTTTGAATTTGGAGACAGTCTCATGTAGCCCAAAGTTGACCCTCAATTCTCTACCTAACTTAGAATGGTTATTAAACTTCTGATCCTACTGATCTGCTTTACTTTATTTTGTTTTTGACACAGGGTCTTACTACATAGCCATGGCTGGCAGAGAACTCATTTTGAAAACAAGTTTTTTAAGATTTATTTTTAATTCTGTGTGTGTGTGTGTGTAGAGATGAATATGGGACATGAGTGTGAGTTAGCCAGAAGCAGTGGCTGTAATTATAGGTAGTTGTGAGCAACCTGATGTGAGTGCTGGGAAGTAAACTCTAGTCCTCTAAAAATGCAGCACATACTATTTCTCTAGCCCTTGGCATCAAACTTTTTTTTGTTTCTGTTTTTTTGTTTTTTGAGACAGGGTTTCTCTGTGTATCTTTGGAGCCTGTCCTGAAACTTGCTCTGTAGACCAGACTGGCTTTGAACTCACAGAGATCCACCTGCCTCTGCCTTCTGAGTGCTGGGATTAAAGGTGCCCACCATCACTGCCCAGATGCTTGGCCCCAAACTTAGTGGGGGATGTCCTTCTGTATGCTGCGAATATATTTTTCTTTTATTGGTTGATGAATAAAGCTGTTTCGGCCAATGGACAGGCAGGATATAGCCAGGCAGGAAGTATAGGCATGGCTACCAGACTAGGAGGATTCTGGGGAGAGGACACAGAGAGGAGACACCAGAAAAATGCCATGTAACCACTGAAGGAGTAACAGGTCTGGGCATTCTCCAGTAAGCCAAGACCACATGCAAATACTTAGATTAATACAAATAGGTTAATAATTAAGAGACAGCTAGACAATAAGAAGCCTGAGCCATCAGCCAAACAGTTTCTAATTAATATAAGCCTCAGTGTGTTTATTTGGGACTGAAGGCTGCAGGACCAGGTGGGACACGAAATTCATCTACACAAACTTTTGATGATCATCCTGCCTCTATCTCCAAAATGCCAGGTATAGGCATGAATCATCATACCCAACCTACATCATCATTTTCAATATTATCTTATTGCAAATTAGTATTTCTTTCAAATATATGGTTACATGCAATATATATGCAATCAACTACAATACTAACAGTACCTATGGTTTTTGTCACCAACGGAAATCATAGTCTCACATATTACATTATTATAGATATCTTAAAATAGTATTTACATTCATCATTACTTTAAATTTATAGTAATATTGAGGACCAGCAATAGGTCCCACATGACTGAATTTTTCCTATCTTCAGTTGCTCACATGAAGCAGTTAGCCAGCAATAAAGCACCTGTCTAGTTAGCCAACCACCTAACAGTGGCATCCCATATGTTCACACTGGTCACCCAGATTTCCACAATACCATCTTTCCTTCAGCTCGCTCCTTAGCCTACTGTAGTCTATACATATCTTCCTTCCTTTGCCTACACAGTCTATACTGCGCATTATATTGTACTATTACCTAAATAAATCCAGGCATGGTGGCATGAACACACCTGTAAGCCAAACACTTGGGAGATAGAGACTGGAAAACCAGCTCAAAGTTATTCTCAGTGACACAGTAAGCTCAAGGCCAGCCTGGGCTACATGAGACTCTACCTCAAAAAAAAAAAAAAGGAAAAAAAAAGAAAAAGAAAAATTAGGCTCAGGCTCATTGAGTAGTTCCTTCTATGGTACAAGCAAGCAGTAAACAGTCATTAATCTGACTTACACACTGAATAACCAAGTCTGGATCTTCAGCTCAAATGTCCTAGTCTAGTTTCTCAACTAATAACCTACTATGAAACATAGAGTTAATGCCTTTCTAAGTATCAGTTTCATCATATATAAAAACAAGTAGGTTGAACTTGTTTCCATCTCTTAACTTTGAAATTAAGCAGCCACTTTTTATCTCCACAAGATCTGAGAAAAACTATGAGGGAAACTGTAAAGCCTCCCCCAGCTCTCCCAGACAAGGTTAGTCACTTCGTCCCCTGGACTTCCCACAGCTTTCTGTATGAATGTATGTATTATGTATGTATGTATGTGTATACGTATATACTTTCTCTCTCTCTCTCTCTCTCTCTCTCTCTTTTTATACTGTGACTTTTACAAGATAACTTTCTAGCTAAGTTAGTGCTAAGGAAAAGAATTCTGAATTCAAATGCTGGTTCTCTTTACTGTCTGTGTAACACTGGGAAATTTATTAACCTCTCTCATTTAATTTCCTGCCCTATAAAACAAGGATAACATCTATCACAGAAGCTGGTTGCAATAATTAAATGAAATAAAAGTTTATAATGAGCCAGGAATGGCAAATGAGTTCAATCCTAGCACGTGGGGGGGTTCAGGCAGGTGAATCTCTTTAAGTTCAAGGCCAGCCAGAGCTGCATAGTGATTGCTATCATTATTGCGGATATTACTCTGTATCACTCTGTCCTGCTAGACACTAGCTTCCAGCTTTAACTGTGTCTCTTGTCCCTTCTCATTTCCCTAAGCACACTATTTACATTTTCCTCCATTACACTTTTCACAAGACAGTGTTTATTTGTGTGCTTATTAACTGTCTCCCCAACAAGAATGAAACTTACATGGAAGAAGACAACTCTTTCATTCATCCTTAAATCCCCACAAAAGGTATACACAGTAACTGACCCAGAGCAGTCATTCAAACACTTGTTGAATAAATACCATATGAGCTGGCACTGTTCAATGTTTACTGAATCAATTAACCTAGCTAAAGGTGATTGCCAGAGCTGAGACCTGGAAGTAAATACATCCTGGCTGCCCCAGAATAGCGGTGTCCCTCTTGCCAGGCCAGGGTATTAGCTTCAACCAAGCTCCACCCACCTGCTCTTGGCTCCATCCTAGTTCAGGAGCCACCCTCAGCTAAAATTAGCATAGCTACCAAGATGGTCAGGCCATTTATAGCCTTGGAGGCAGCAGCAACTAATTGGGTGGGCTGGCTGGGCTCTGACCTGCCACTCCAAAGAGGTTGATTGAAAAGAGAGCCTGCACTCTGCATAGGAGCCTATCCTCCAGGACCTTATTCCAGCTAAACCAGTTTCTGATTAGAGACTCTCAAAACTACCTGCCATGGCAGCCACAAATCCAGACTCAACCTGAGGTCTCTCACACAACACAACAATCTATTGAACATTTGAGTTTCTGAAACCCTAGAGTCTAGAGGTTCCTGGTATTCATTTTGAGCCCGCTTCAAAAATGTAGGCCCTACAAACACCTTTAATCCCAGCACTCGGGAGGCAGAGGCAGGTGGATCTCTGTGAGTTCGAAGCCAGCCTGGTCTACAAGAGTGAGTTCCAGGACAGCCTCCAAAACAATACAGAGAAACCCTGTCTCGAAAAAAAAAAAAAAAAAAAAAAAAAAAGTAGGCCCTAGAATAACACAGTAATAGACAGATTTTTCCTGAGAAAATAATTTAATACAACTAGGTGTTCCGGTACTTTAAAAAGCAAAAAGTGGTAGGGATGTTCTCTCCACTGCCCAATGAGAGCACTACAAGCTCAGTATTCAGAGGTTTTGTTGATCTGATTGGTGGGTGGATTGGTTTTGGTGTTGTATGAAGATAGTTGATAGAGTGCTTGTACAAAACTCTACCAATAACCTTAGCCCCCATGGCCAGAGTTTTATTTGTTGGGTTTTGGATTTTTTTATTTTTAGATTTGTTTATTTTTATTTTATGTGTGTGTTTTGCCTGCATTATTTATGTGCACCAACTGTATGCTGGGTGCCCTCAAGGGTCATAAGAGGATAGCAGAGACCCAGAACAGGAATTAAAGGATGGTTGTGATCAACCATGTGAGCGCTGAAAACAGAACCAGGTTCTCTGCAGGAGCAGCAAGTATTCTCAACAGCTGGGTCATCTCTTCAGCCCGTGGTCAGGGTTTTATGTTTTGGGGGTTTTGTTTTGTTTTGGCTTATTTTAGTTTTGGTTTTTTGAGACAGGGTTTCTCTGTGTAACAGCTCTAGCTGTCCTGGAACTCACTCTGTAGACCAGGCTGGCCTCGAACTCACGGAGATCTGCCTGTCTCTGCCTCCCAAGTGCTGGGATTAAGGCCCACCACCACTGCCCGGCTGGGTTTTAATAGTGTTTTGTATAGATGGGAAAGTCATTAAGTATTTCTTTTTTGTTAAGTGGTGCCAGAAGTGGAACCCAGGACCTTTCATACACTAGCCACACACTCTACCACTCAGCTACACCGCTAATGCACCATAAACTTTTTTTTTTTTTGAGGCAGTCTTCTCTATATATTCCTATCAGCCTGGAGCTCACTGTGTAAACCAGCCTGGCCTAGTTTACAGAAATTTACCTGCCTCTACCTCTGCTGCCTAAGTGCTGGAACTAAAGGCATATGTCACCATACCTGGCCCCTATAAACAAATCCTTAGATTCAAATTTTATGACTAAAAGGAAATGGGTTGCATATACATCCAAAGAGGGTAGAGTTGAATTCTTTCATCAACACTCTCCAGAAGAGAGAAAAAAAGAGCCCCCTTTTCTGGGATATAGAGTCACCAGGGCCTGCCTAATTGCCAGAAGGAGAGCAACATTCTCTAGGCCCCACCCAGCACTCTTTTGACAGGAGAGGACATGAAAAGACGGAAGATGTCCAGGCCTTATGCATCAGAACACCTGCTTCAAATACCAAGCAAAGAACCTAGTGTCTGTCTGTCTCTCTGTCTTAATTTTTTTTGGGTGTGTGTGTGTGTGTCTGTGTGTGTGTGTCTGTGTGTGTATCTGTGTCTGTGTATCTGTGTGTGTCTGTGTGTGTGTCTATATATCTATGTGTGTGTCTGTATGTCTGTGTGTGTGTCTGTGTGGTCGTGTGTGTGTGTGTGTGTGTGTGTGTGTGTGTGTGTGTGTGTACGCGCGTGATGCACATTTGTGGGCCCATGTGCCATGATGTACATATGGAAGCCAGAAAACAATTTTTGGGGAGTCAGTTCTTTCCTTGCACCTTTCCCTGGGTCCCAGGGATTGAGCTTAGGTCACCATATATGCACAGCCAGAGCCTTCACTTGCTGAGCTTTCTTGATAGCCCAAGGCATTTATTCACATGTTAAAATAAAGATTATTACGCTTCCCTGTATTTTAATAGGGCTATTGTGAATGTAACTGTAAAATACAAGCTGTACACAGCACATAAATTTACCAGTTATGTTGAATCTGGCTGAGAAAAGTGGTAGCTAGCCAGGTATGGTGTTTTGTGCCCTGTAGTCCAGCACTGAAATTGTGGAGGCAGGAATATCAAGAGTTCAAGACTGGCTTCAGCTACATTTTTAAGTTGAAGGCCAACCTAGGCTACTGAAGACTCTATCTCAAAAAAAGAGGGAGAGGGAAGGAGGTGATAGCTTTAACAAGTAAAAGGCCTGTGTTCTGTGGACACAGATGGGTTGGAAAGGCTTTAAGAGTGCCTGGCTAAACTGGGCAGTGGTGGCACACACACCTTTAATCCCAGCACTTGGGAAGCAGAGGCAGGTGAATCTCTGTGAGTTCCAGGCCAGCCTGGTCTACAGAGCTTGTTCCAGGACAGCCAGGACTGTTACACAGAGAAACCCTATCTGAAAAGAAAAGACCCTGGCTATATAGACAGTTTCTCCCCAAACCCTTTTGCAGAGCCCAGGCTAATGAGCTACTTCTTTGAAAAAAATAAGTCCCTGCCTGAGCCAAAGTTCCACAATCACCCAAGTAGACAAGCTAACAAAACAATACTGGTAGGACACCCACATTCCTACAAAAACCTTAGGCATCCCCAACATCCAGAGGCTCTGAGACCTTCCTCCCTGGAAAATAATTACTACAACAATGAAAGCCAATTCCTAAATTAAGAGGAAATAAAGATGAAAAGAGAGGCCTTTATAAAATAATCTGAATAGCCAGTCCTCTAAAAATTGATGTATGAGGAATGTCTCCATAAACTCAAGTCATGAGATATTCCTGAGGAATGCTAGAATCTCTACCTTAAGCAGCACACACACACACACACACACACACACACACACACACACACACACACACACAATCTAAAGTCAGCATTCTAAAGGTTAGCTAATGCCTGAAACTCGAGGCTGCATCCTTCTAGTTTAAAACTAAAGTACAGAACACCCCTCAAAAAGATTCATTTTATGCCATACTTGCATATTCTGAAGTGAAAACAAAAGAATAAATTATCAGTTAGAAACAAGGATGTCTGTCACTGGGAGAGCAGAAATGCTACTCATGGTTACTTCACAGTTCACCCAATCTTTCCCTTCATAGCCCAGTGAAGAACAACATTTAAACTAAGTTTCAGAGGTCTGGGAAACTTCCTATGGAGAGAAAGGACTTGTTTGCAGGAATGATCTATCCTAAAAGCAACAGTCCAAATTCTATGCTTATGGGAAAGTCCTGGCCTCATGAAAACATGCCCTTGAAGCACCTAAAATTATACCCAACTAAGTCAAGAAAGCTGGGGGAAAAAAAAACTATCACTAATGCAATCCATGAAACTCTTCAACCACCATGATTTATACTTTTCCTACTTGTATCAGCGGATACCCACTGAGACATCCCCTCATTGCCTATCTTCAAACACCCCAGCTATTCCTCTACCCCCTAGCCTTCAAGTCACAGTTTTTAGGTAAATCATAGTAACAAGGTGTGAGAAATAGGAGAAGAGAACTGACGGACTTCTAAGCTATATGTAAAAATAATTCCTTTTTGCTGCAAGCTACTGTTGCCGAATAAGGTTCCACGAGTATGCAAGGAAAATAAGGACAGTTCAAAAATAATAACATGGAATCCTTATTTTCATCATCCAGAAGAAACAGATTAAGTCAACAAGTGGTCCCAGGATTTTTTTATTATGGAGAAGTCAAGAAAGAGCCAATTAACTCCCTAGTGGTAAACAGGATTCCAGCTAAGGACTTGTTTTGATATTCCACATTGGCAAAACCAAAAGACAGATTACCTAAGGGAAGGGCGGGACTAGGAATCTCAAAGTGGTTAGAACGGAAGGCACAACTGAACACCTGGCTACAGTCAAACAGCCAACCAGCTCTGATCCTCTTGGGCCCTTCCCAAGTGGCCACCCCACAACCCCCTCAAGTGATAAAACTAGCTAAAAGCAATTTTAACACCTGGGAAGGCCACTCTTCCAGACAAGAAGTCCTGAACGAAGACTTAACCTTGCTGATCTGAAAAGTCAAAGTGCCCCAAAGGTTTCCTCACTCCCACCAAAACATCCCGAGGAAAGTTGTCCAGGGGAATTGGTAACACTGGGCATGGCTGCTACACAGAAAGAACTTCTTGAACTACTGAGAGTACACAATGCTATGTGTGTATCCTCCACTAACCTCACATGTGCGGAAATTCCATTTGCCAACTTCGGGACACCCAGTTTTGAGGCCTTACCTGCTTCAGTGGACTCCTCTGAAGTCGTCCCAGAGCCAGCTCCTGTATTCTTTTCGCTGTGACTATGGCTGAGGCTCTGGCCCTGATGCAGGAGGAGCCCCCAAAGAAGCCACAGGGCAAGACGGGCGCACACATCCATGACTGTGGGTCTCAGTCAACATGCGCTTGATGTAGACACCTTTGGATGGCAGAAGCAAATCCCAGAGTCAGGGAATGCAGCCGATGATTCCCAGGCAAGATACCCTCGTGGCCCCGCAGCTGTCCAGCCACCTGCGGGCTTGCCTCCTCCGACAACCGAAGGTCAAGTGCTCCAAGTTTGGGAGCAGAAGGATCGGACCCCTCCGTTCCAACGGTGGGTCCGTCGGGGCTTCGGCGGCCTGAGCTCTAGCTGCTTCCGGAGAGTTTGGGCAGGGTGGCTGTGGGGCCGCTGTCAGCTCCGCAGCCTGCTGCACCCCTGCGGGAGGAGGCGGGCAGGATCTCCCGCCCGCACTGAGGTGGGGGAGGGAAAGAAGGGAGGAGAGAAGGGGGGCACCTGACCTCGCCCCGCGGACCAGCGGTGAGCGGCAGCAGCTAGGACTTCAGCGTGCGACCTGCAGGCCCCAGCGGACACCGAAGTCTCCGGGATCCTAAGACTCCTAGGCCGAGGTCAGCACCCACACCCGGTCGTGTACCTCTGCGGCTCCTGGTGCCCCGGTGCAGCAGGCGGACGCGCACGGGCCAGGCCCGGGACAGCGGCTCCCGGGAGGGCGGGAGGGCGGCGCGGGGCGGGCCCGAGGTGGGCGGAGGCGTGCTCTACCGCCGGCCCGCCCCGCGCCGCCCGGCCCCCAGCGAAGCCCGGGCCCTCCCCAGAGCCGCCTTATCCCGGAATAACCTGTTGGAGATGTCAGGCCGGAGCCCACCGCAATCGGCGGGGTGTCCCGGGGACCCGGCCTGCGCTGGCTGTCGTCAGGTCCGCGGCCCCGCGCCAAGGATGGGACCTCGGCCTCTGCCGTGCGCACCCCAGCCTCCCGCTCTAACGCCCGCCCGCGGGCGAGCCCCTGGCACGCAGTTGCTCAGGTAACTCAGGCCTGCGACGGAGGTGACAGCGACTGCCCTGCCCGGATCTCTGGGCCGCGGCGCTGCTCCCCTGGCTCCACTGTAAAGTCAGGTTGAACAGAAACTGCGGCACTACGATAACCGACCGGGAGCCGCCTGAGGTGACTACATCCCCGCTAGGTTTGGCCCGGGGGCGCGCTCCCAGCCCCCAACTCCCGGACTCCCGGACTCCGCCCTTTCGACGCGCCTCGCAACCAATCGGCTTCCGACTCTCTGCGGCTCAGGAACCCGCGCGTCCTGTCTCCCGTACGCAGCGATTCCTGGTGGCCACATCTAAGTACTGCAAGCAGGACTAGATCCTAGGTGGCCTTGACCCTTTCTAGAGGGTTGCTGAAGAGAAGCCCCTAGCCAAGTCCACTGAAGCTACAAGTGTTTACAGAAGAAATTGTTCTGAAAAACAAAGTGAAATGTCCATCCCACTGTAGGTATTATTTCACTTGTACGAGGCCTTCCTAGCTCTCTGACCTATGTCAGATGAATTGCGTGACTCTTGCAACCCATTTTCCTACCCTCCCTTCAAGCCCCCCCACCCTCTTGAGGTTTATGAGATAAGGCCGATAGCTGGTTCCTCACTTTCCCACCCCTGATTTAGTTAGAGGAGGTTGCAGCGACTTGAGAACGAGTGCCCCCAAAACAGAGAACTCCGCCCGGGCTTCCTTGAACAAAGCCTCTACTTCCTGTTCTCTTCTCAAGCATACGGTCAGCAGATCTTTACTGAAACCTCTGTGCCCTACCCCTTGTCCTTGGCACCGAAGGCAGGAGACTGGATTACGCCCTGTCCCTCTTCTGACAGTGATAAACCAGCTCCTGTTCTGAGCAAGCCCTTTGAAGACCAGAACACGGATTTGCCCAACAGCTGCCTGGCTTAAGGGTTAGGCTGTTGATATAAAAATACATGTCGGACGTCATCTACTACCACTCTCCCCACTTTTTTAAGCTCCCATCACATTGATCTTTCTTCTTCTTTGTGTGTGTGTGTGTGTGTGTGTGTGTACTTTTGCAATATAGTGTGTCAAACCCAGAACCTCGGACATTTTAAACAAGCACACTACAATCCATGGGCCTTCAGGAAGTTTCCAAACACATCAAACAGGCTTCAGAGCCTTTGTGTCTGTTGTTGCTTCTACTCAAAACCTTCCTCACGCTACTTCCCCTCCACCTGCCCCACCAATAAAGTTAAGCTCTTCTTAGTCTACATATGGTTGAATAGCTCCTTAGAAAGGCCAACCTAGCCAGGTGATGGTGGCTCATGCCTTTAATCCCAGCACTCAGGAAACAGAGGCAGGAGAATCTCTGTGAGTCCAAGGCCAGGCTGGTCTACGAAGTGAGTTCCAGGACAGCCTAGGCTATACACAGAAAGGCTGGCTACCTGTCTCAAAAAGCCATGGGGGCGGGGGAGAAAATGCTACCTGAATCAGTCTGCAACCAGAGTTGGACCATAAATATATATATCTGTTCCTGCCACTATAGTTTCAGAGGTCATTCGTCTCTGAGATATACACCCTGCAGGTAATGAATACTTAGTAGAAGCTCGATGTTGTAAGAATTAGTTAATTCATTTGATCACTCAAATATTATTGAGTGACAGCCGTATGCTATAAAATTGGCCAGAACAAAAGGCAAACCTCTGACCTAGATTCTATTAGACCTACGTTTGAAGCCAGATCTCAAACTCAAATGGCAAAAGGACAAGTAGGTAATATGCCTGAGTGATTAGGTAGGAGTAATAGTGAGTGGTGGAGACTACAGATTAGAAAGCAGGCAGGACAATGGACCCAGTATCAAAAGACTGTCGCCAAAAAAACGATAGAGGAGCCGGGCGTTGGTGGCACACGCCTTTAATCCCAGCACTCGGGAGGCAGAGGCAGGCAGATCTCTGTGAGTTCCAGGCCAGCCTGGTCTACAGAGTGAATTCCAGGACAGCCTCCAAAGCCACAGAGAAACCTTGTCTCGAAAAACGAAAAAAAAAAATGATAGAGGAGCTGGAGAAATGGCTCAGCAGTTAAGAATGTATACACTTTCAGAGGATCCACATCAGGTCTGTCATAACCACCTGAATCCAGCTCCAGGAGGATCCACTGCCCTCTTCTGCCCTTCACAGGCACACACACACACACACACACACACACACACACACACACACACACACACACGCACGCACGCACCAAAAAATAAATAAAACTCAGAGAAATGGGGAGCTGGAGATACAGCTTAGAAGCACAGTGCTTGCCTCCCACACCAAGACCCTGGGTTCAATTCCCAGCACGTTGAAAAACAATAAGTTAAAAACAAAAACTAGCATTGCTCAACACAGGAAAACACAGACAGATGGAATAGGAAAGGGCTGGGAATGTAGCTTATGGGTATTTGCCTAGCATGCGCAAGGCTCTGGGTTTGATCCCTAGCAACATACACAGACAAAGTAAAAAGATTTTGTTAGGCATTGTGGGTCACACCTCTAACCTCAGCATTTAAAAGCTAAAACAGGAGAATTATGCCAAGTTCAAGGTCAGCCTAACTACTCAGTGGGTTCTAGGCCATATGGTACAGAGTAAGACTTGAATCAAAAGTGTCTTAAATCAATGAGTGTATGAGTGTAATCCTAGCACTATGGAGTCTGAAGCAGAAAGATTGTCAGTTTGAAGTCCGTCTGGGCCACATAGTGGGAGCCTGTCTTAAAAAGAAAAAGAGGCCAGGTGGTGGTGGCGGCGGCGCATGCCTTTAATCCCAGCACTCGGGAAGCAGAGGCAGGAGGATCTCTGCGAGTTTGAGGCCGGGCTGGACCGACAGCCTCCAAAACAATACAGAGAAACCCTGTCTCATAAAAACCAAAGAAAGAAAGAAAGAAAGAAAGAAAGAAAGAAAGAAAGAAAGAAAGAATGAAAAAGAGTCTCAGCCAGGTAAAGGTGGTGCATGCCTTTAATCCCAGAACTTGGGAGGCAGAGGCAGGTGAATCTCTGTGAGTTCAAGACCAGCCTGGTCTACAAGAGGTAGTTCAAGGACAGGCTCCAAAGCTACACAGGGAAACCCTGTCTCAAAAAAAGGAAGGAAGGAAGGAAGGAAGGAAGGAAGGAAGGAAGGAAAGAAGGAAGGAAGGAAGAAAGGAATGCAGAGAGAGAGAGAGAGAGAGAGAGAGGCCATGAATAGTCACACATAATCCCATCACTTGAGAAGTAGAAGTAGGAGTTCAAGGCCAGCCTCAGCAACATAATTGTGGTGGTGTGAAAGAAAATGGTTCCAAAGGAAATAGCACTATTAGATGTGGCCTTTTTGAGTAGGTGTGGCTTTGTTGGAAGAAATGTGTCACTGTGGGGATGGGCTTTGAGGTCTCCTATGCTCAAGCTATGCCCAGCATCACCATTCACTTCCTGTGGGTCAAGATGTAGAACTCTTGAGTTCCTTCTCCAGCACCATGTCTGCCTGCAAGCCACTATGTTTCCCACCAAGATAATAATGGACCAAGCCTCTGAAACTGTGATGTTTTCCTTTTCAAGAGTTGCTGTGGTCATGGTGTCTCTTCACAGCGTTTGAAACCCTAACTAAGACAATAGTGAATTTGAGGCTAGCCTGGACTATATGAAACCAAATCTCAAAAAAAAAAAAAATCACACACATACTCACAGAAACTCTTTAAAGGGAGACCTTGAATTCAGTCCCCTGCTACAACAAATTGAGCTTTCCATATCTAGGGAAATCACAAGTGTCAGCACATCTGTAGTACAATGGTAAGCCTCCCTTGCAAGTACTATCATCATTATCATTATTATTATTTTATATTTATTTATGTGTACAGTGTCTCTGTGTGTGCATGCCCAGATGTATGCAGATGCTCACAGAGGCCATAAGAGCACCACATCCCCTGGAGCTAAAGTTACACGCAGTTTTGAGCCATCCAACATGGATGCTGAGAACACAGATCCTCCTACCCAAAAAGGAGATGGTATGTGCTCTTGACCACTGAGCCATCTCTCCAGCTCCAACATCTCTTTTTAAATATTGAGCAGATAACTTGTTGTTCTTCTTGCTCTTCTGTTCTTTCATGTGAAACTAAGTTTAAAAATATAAAACCAGGCCGGGCGTTGGTGGCGCACGCCTTTTAATCACAGCACTCGGGAGGCAGAGACAGGCGGATCTTTGTGAGTTCGAGACCAGCCTGGTCTACAAGAGCTAGTTCCAGGACAGCCTCCAAAGCCACAGAGAAACCCTGTCTCGAAAAACAAACAAACAAAAAAAAACAAAACAAAACAAAAAATATATATATATATATATAAAACCAGGCTATGGAGCTGGCTTCCTGGGTAAGGTGCTTGTAACCCAGTGCTGGGGAGGTAGAAGCAAGTGGATTCCTGGGGTTCATTAGCCAGCCAAACTAGCACACTTGGCAAGCTCCTAGTCCATGAGAGATCATGTATCCAAAGAAACAAACAGCAAGGCAGTGGGGACAATGGTGGCACACTCCTTTAGTCCCAGCATTCAAGAGGCAGAGGCAAACAATCTCTGTGAGTTTGAGGCCAGCCTGCTCTGCAAAACAAGTTCCAGGACAACCAGGACTTCACAGAGAAAATCTGTTTGGAAAAACTAAAACAAACAAAAGCCACAGTTGATGGCTCCTTAAGAATGACACCCAAGCCGGGCGTTGGTGGCCCACGCCTTTAATCTCAGCACTCGGGAGGCAGAGGCAGGCGGATTTCTGTGAGTTCGAGGCCAGCCTGGTCTACAGAGTGAGTTCCAGGACAGCCTCCAAAACAATACAGAGAAACCCTGTCTCAAAAAAACAAAAAAAAAGAATGACACCCAAGACTGATTTCTAGTCTACCAATACACAACGCACACACACAAGGCAGGAGATAAAATATGTAATTCAGTGGTACAACACATACTTTCCTTGTGTGAAGACTTGAATTTGGTCCTCAGCATCACAGAAATCAGTAAACTTATATAAGTGGCATAAAATACATCTATAGCCTATTAAATCTGCCTAAACCACCTCCTGTTTGGTTAAGAAGACAGGCATGAAACAGCAAGGTAGTGCATGTTTGACAAAGTTTCTTTCAAAAGTAACTAGATTGTTTCTCTTAACCGCCCATGATTTCTGTGGTAGCATAACCAGCTTGACACAGAAAGCTTTGGTCTCCCTGGGCCTGGTAGAGCAAGCCAGTAATCCCAGCTACTTGGGAGGCTCAGGAAGTGGTATCAGTTATTCAAGGCCTATCCTGACTACAAAAGGAGTTCAAAACCAGCCTTGACAACTTAGCCCATGTTTCAAAATAAAAAGTAAAGAGCTGGAGAGATGTATGGAGGTGCTTGCCACTTGCAGAAGACTGGAGTTTATTTCAGTACTCATGTGGGACAGCTCACAGCCACCTCTACCTCCAGCTAGTGGGGATCCAAAGACCTCTTCTGCCTTCTTCAGATACCTACATGCATGTGGTGTACAGTCACACACACACACACTAAAGGTTTTTAAAAAAAATCTTTAAAAATAAAAGTAAAATGAGATCTCATTGGTAGAACACCCATCCAAGCTGGGTGGTGTCGGTGCATGCCTTTAATCCCAGCACTTGGCAGGCAAATCTCTGTTAGTTAGAGGACAGCCTGGTCTACAGAGCAAGTGCCAGGATAGCCTCCAAAGCTATATAGAAACCCTGTTTGGGGGGGGGGTGTTAAAGAGTTGACAGATAAAGGAGCTTGGTGCTCGCTGCCAAACCTGATAACCTGAGTTCAATCCCCAGAATCCACATGGTAGAAAGCATAAACCAACTTACACAAGTTGTTCTCTGACCTCCACAAGCACACCGTGACATGCACACACATGTGCAGACACACACAAATAAAACTTAAAAAAAAAGAAATTGTAGCACACAATACTATATAGATAGATCTTTGAAACAATGTTGATAAAACCAATCATGAAAGAAAAAAAAAAACATGATTCCTTCCATTTAGATAGTTTCCTGAGAAGTCAAATTCACAGAGACAGAAAAGAGAACAGTAGTTGCTAAAGCTAGCAGGAGAGCTATGAGCTGTTTAATAGCCTGTTGCAGTTTTGCAAGAGGAAGAGTTGTGGAAGTTAGTTGTGCCACTGTGTGAATGTGCAATACTTAGCATGGCTGACCTGTACACTTAAAAATGATTAAGAGATTGAGGCTGGAGGTCAATGGTAGAGCCCTTGCCTATCACGCGCAACCCCAGCAGCACAAAGCCAGGCGCCATGATGTGTATCCATGGCTACAGACAAAGCTAAGGCAGGAGGACTGCTTGAGCCCAGGACTTCGAGACCAGCCTAGAAAGCATAATGAGGCCCCTGTCTCAAAATAAAATTAAAGATCAAGATTTTAGCCAGGAGCTGGGCATTGGTGATGTGAGTTCGAGGCCATCCTGGTCTACAAGAACGAGTTCCAGGACAGGCTCCAAAGCTATACAGGGAAACCCTGCCTCGAAAAACAAAAAACAAACAACAACAACAACAAAGATTTTTAGCCGGGTGGTGGTGGCACATCCATTTGATTCCAGCACTGGGGAGCCAGAGGCAGGCAGATCTCTCTAAGTTCAAAGCCAGCCTGGTCTACAGAGTGAGTTCTAGGACAGTTGAGACTGTGCAGAGAAACCCTGTCTCAAAGAAATTAATAAAAAAGAAAGATTTTATGTTGTGATTTTTTTTTTATTTTGATGTATGTTGAGACAGGATTTTTCTATGTAGCCATGGCTGTCCTGGAACTCCCTCTGTACCCCAGGCTGGCCTAAAACTCAGAGATCGGCCTGCTTCTGCCTTCCAAGTACTAGGATGAAAAGTGTGTGCCACCACTCCCAGCATGGTGTCATCTTTTTAATTACTATAATTTTTTTATCCTGAATTTAGGTTACTCTGAAATGCTTTGAGGCTTCCAGATTGCAATGTTTACACAGCTGCTATGCAACAGAAACAGACTTCAGTGTAGGCTAGAGAACCTGTATTTAAATTTTTGTCTCATAGTTTTGATAAGTTTTTTAGATAGTATACAAAGTAGTGGATTTACTTATCATTTTCATACAGAAATATCATATGTTGTTCTTATTAACCCCCTACTGTCCTCCCTATCCTCTTCCCTTCTTGCTGGTCCCTTCCTTCCCCCAATGACACACCTTCCAGTTTCATGTGGAGTGTACTCAATTCTTCTCCCCTGTCCTCCCAGCCTGCTCCCTCTGCCACTCTCTGACCCTTTTGTGCTTTCATGTCCTACATATATATGTATATACATGTGTATGTATGTATATATATATGTATGTACATACACACACACACATATATATATGTAACTAAATCTAGATTGCATATCAAAGCAAATATACAATACTTGTCTTTCTGAGTCTGGTTTGTTTTGCCTAATATGATGATCTCATTCTATTCACTATCCTACAAATGTCATAATTTCTTCTTTACAGTGAATACAATTCCTCCATTGTATATATGTTCAAAAATTTTTATGATATCAGTCAGGTGGTAACACTCGGCTGTAATATGAGCAATCGAGATGTGAACAAAGGCGGGTCAGGAGTTCAAAGCCATTCTTAGCTACAGAGCCAGTTAGGAGGCCAGCCTGGGCTGTATTAAATACTATCTCAATACAAAGGCACAAAAGGGTAGATATAATTCAGTGGAAGAGCATTTGCTTGACATGCATTCCCAACAATTTGGGTTCTACTCACAGCAACAGAGAGAGAGAGAGAGAGAGAGAGAGAGAGAGAGAGAGAGAGAGAGAGAGAGAGAGAGAGAGAGAGAGACTTGTAGATCTGCTTAGAAAGGTTTCGCCATCCTTGTCTGGAATGCTTTAATAGTGGCACTCCCTGGTGTCCAAAATAGGAAGTACAGTTGTTACTGAGAAATGACCCATGATTTGGCTGCTTGGCTTCTCCAAACAGAATCATCTCCCTTTCCAGCACTGCTTCTAGAATTTTTTTTTTTTTGGTTTTTCGAGACAGGGTTTCTCTGTGGCTTTGGAGGCTGTCCTGGAACTAGCTCTTGTAGACCAGGCTGGCCTCGAACTCACAGAGATCCGCCTGCCTCTGCCTCCCGAGTGCTGTGATTAAAAGGCGTGCGCCACCAACGCCCGGCTTTAGAATTTTTTTTAAAGATCCAGTTTGATATATGTGTCCTGGAGATTGAACTCACCAGACTGGACTTAAACTCATGGAGGTCTTGCATCCCAAGTGCTGTGATTAAAAGGGTGCACCACCTCAGCCTGGCTCCAGCCCCACTTCTTGAATCTTTTTTTTTCTTTTTAAGATTTATTTATTTACTATGTACAGTGCAGTGAAAAGGGCATCAGATCTCATTGAATATGGTTGTGAGCCACCATGTGGTTGCTGGGATTTGAACTCAGGACCTCTGGACAAGCAGCCAATGCTCTTAGCTTTCACCAGCCCCCACTTATTGAATCTTTCTGTCAATCTTCATTCAGTCACTCAACATCTATTGAGCATTTACTCATAATAACATTTCCTACCCTGTACATGAAAAGATAATTAGTAACTTGGTAATGTCTTGAGAGGGAGTTGTACAAGAGTAGTAAGTATAGAAAAAGTAATTACCTAGAAGTAGTCAAGGAGGTTGTGCAGAGGCAACGTTTGGGAGGACAAGCAGCAAAAGGGCTGCTTCAGACTGCCTAGGTTCATGTGTGAGCTCTGGTGTGTGTGACTCTCAGCAAGTCACTCAAGCTCCCTGGCCTTTAATCTCCCTCTATCCTTAGCTTTTCCTCTGAAAAAGGAAGGGTTCCACAAAGCTCAGATGAGTTAAAGCTGTGTGGTAGCTCACACCTGAAATCTCAATACTTGAAAGGCTGAGTCAGAAGAACTGCTATCAGTTCAAAACCAGTCTGTGCTATAGAGTGAATTCCAGGCTAGCTGGTCCAAGAGTAAGATTCTGTCTAAAAAAAAAAGTAGATGTTTAATGTATATAAAGGGATCAGAACAGTGTCTAGCATAATATACTCAATAAATATTGACTTTATAAAAATATCAAAGCCATTAAAGAATTACACCAAGACCAACTATGTATATTAGGTGTTATAATGTACTCAATGATCCAAGCACTCAGCAGGCAGAGACAAGAGGATAAGGAGTTCAAGGTCATCCTTAGCTACAGAATGAATTAGATGTCAGTCCTGGGTTACATGAAACCCAGTCTCAAAGACAAAACAACAAAATCAACTAAATGTACATGTATCAAATCATCATGATGATAATGATGATAATAGATTGAAGAAGTAGAAACTAGACAAGGGAGGTAGTCAGGCAGATGTACACACAACGCCCAGTTGACCTTGTTCCTTATTTAATTGCTGTTTATGTGTATGAGTGTTTTGCCTGGATGTGTGTCTATGCACTGTCTGTGTGCCTGGTACCTATGGAGGCCAGAAGAGGGCATCTGACCTTTGTGGGTCTGGGAACTCGTAACCACTGAGTCATTTCTCCTCACCTTCTTATTAGATGGGTGAACTTGAGCACAACCTGAGGAATAATTATGATTGAGCAATAGTTGAATAATAGAAAGGATCAAGATTTGTTTTTGTTTTGTTTGGTTTGGTTTGGTTTGGTTTTTCAAGACAGGGTTTCTCTGTATTGCTTCGGAGGCTTTCCTGGTACTCACTCTGTAGACCAGGCAGGATCCAGATTTGTAATGTATTATTTGGTAATTAATTGGATAATCATGTAAGGCATCAAGATTGATTATGATTGCCGGGCGTTGGTGGCGCACGCCTTTTAATCACAGCACTCGGGAGGCAGAGGCAGGCGGATCTCTGTGAGTTCGAGACCAGCCTGGACTACCAAGCGAGTTCCAGGACAGCCTCCAAAGCCACAGAGAAACCCTGTCTCGAAAAACCAAAAAAAAAAAAGATTGATTATGATTAATTACTGGCTATGACTTTGTAATGAACTTTTTAATTTCTTAAAACTTAAATTTTTCTTGTTATTGTTTTGTTTTTGAGTCTAGACCAGCCTTGATTTGCTGTGTAGCCAAGAGTGACCTTGAACTGGTCTTCCCAGTTCTACCTCCTGAACACTGGCATTACTTGTATGTGCCATCATCCCCAGCTGGTAGGCACTATTACAGCCTAGATATGTTAAACACACTGCGTCCAATTATTCTTTCAACAAATATTCATTGGGTCAGACACTGAGAATACAGCACTAGATAAAATAAACATAACTTACTGCCTCTGTTGAGTATGCCTCACATAATTAACAGCCACAGTAACCTGATGATTTCCCATAATTCTGATTCATTTTATAAAGGTTTAAATTAAGACTTTGCTAAGTCCTATTTTCCTACATGGAGGATGTGTTTTTAATCTATAAAATGAAAGGAGATATTGCCTGCCCCGAGGAGCGCTTATATAGACTAAAAAGCATAACACACATCTACATTATGCTAAAATCATAACTTTTGCAGGGTCACATAGAAAGTAAATGGCAAAGATGAAAATTAGAGAGAGGGCATAGTGACACATACATTTAATTCCAGCACTTGGGCTATAGAAGGTGGATCTATTGAAGGTGGATCTCTGAAGTTGGAGGCCAGCCTTGTCTACATAGTAAGACCCTGTCTCAAAGGAAAAACAACAATGAGAGAGGTAGAAGGACCAAAGAGAGGGAGGAAGAGGAGGGGGAAGGAGACAGGGAATACTAAATTACTTAGGTATCTATAGAGTTGAGTTGTTCCTGAAGAAGAGGAATTTCTCAAAAAGGGATTATGCCAGGTGAACTGGGTACCACCCATCTCAAAAATGCAAAAGTGTTCTGTAGAGAAACAGGACTCTCTTGGAAAACTGGGCATGATCATTGTATTCTCTCCCTCCTTCTAGATACTAGGTTCCTCAAGACAGTCAAAAACAACCACTTGAGCTTTGTTTAATTTGTCATTTCCTTTGTTACTTCTTTCTGCTGTCTCCCATCTTTGCTATCAAAGCCCACAAATTAGGACAAGGAATTTGTCTTTAGCAATATGGTTAAAGAAAAAAAATGAAGAAACTGTCTACTTCTCAGGCAGACTGAGAAAGACCAAGGGATCAAGAGGAGCCCAGGGAAAGCTGAGTTCCCCTAAGCACATCAGAGACTAAGGAGAATTTAGATATAAGGTTAGTCAGCAGGGTAAAGTTGTTAGCCAGTAGACTAAAGCTCAGAACACCCTGCCAGCCTCTGGTGAGCCACAGGAGTTGGAGTTTACTGGAGAGTAGGGGTGTGAAGACCTGCTTGGAAACCAGCAGAGCTCAGGTGAGATCACCCAGGAGAATTTTCCTCTCTGTCTCTGAACCCTTCAGTTTGAGGGGTACTAAATCAACCCTAGCATTTTGACTTAAGAAACAGAGAAAGTGGGGAAGTTTGAAAATGTCACTAGGGAATGGAAATTAAGGCTTATTTGTTGTACTAATTTGCCATTGCACAAGTGTACTTTACTTCATCTGCACAATCCATTCAAGACATTTGTCATTCACATCTTAAATAAAACAAGCTGGGCGGTGGTGGCATATGTCTTTAATCCTAATACTACAGAGGCAGGCAGATGTCTGTGAGCTCAAGGCTAGTCTGCTCTACAGAGCTGGTTCCAGGACAGCCAGGGCTACAATAACCAAATAATAAATAAATAAATAATAAAATGAAAGTATCTCTGTGACATACTTTTAAAATACTCTGATTTGTGTAATATTTGTTGAAGATACCTCTCTCTGAAACAGGGTTTTGCTACATAGCCTTAGCTGTCCTGGAACTCTCTAAGTAGACCATCCTAGCCTCCAACTGAGATATCTGCTTGCTTAAGATGTCTTTATTTAATTTTTTTTGTTTTGTTTTGTGAGACAGGGTTTTTCTGTGTAGCCTTGGCTGTCCTGGAACTCTCTCTGTAGACCAGCCTGATCTGGAACTCACATAGATCTTCCTGCCTCTGCCCCAGAGTGCTAGGATTAAGGTTGTACACCATCACTGCTTGACTTACTATTTTTATTATTTAGATTTATTTTTTACTTTATGTGTATAAATGTTTTCCCTACTTGTATGTATGTGTACCATGTTTATGCCTGGTAACCTCAGAGTTCAGAAGACAGCATCAGAATTGGAGCTATTGTGATTACCTGGGTCCTCTGCAAGGGCAACAAGTACTTTTTTTTCATATATGAATTTTATTTAAATTAGAAACAATCTTATTTTACATAGCAATCCCAGTTCCCTCTCCCTCCCATCCTCCCATGGCCCCCACCAACCCCCTCATCCCATCCCCCATCCACTCCCCAGGGGAGAGTGAGACCTTCCATGAGGGATCATCGAAGTCTGTCAAGTCATTCAGGGCAGGGCCTAGGCCCCATGCATCTGGACTAAGAGAGTATCCCTCCATGGGGAATGTGCTCCCAAAGTCCATTCATGCACTAGGGATAAATACTGATTCCACTGCCAGAGGCCCTATAGACTGCCCAGGCCTCCTAGCTGACACCCCCACGTTCAGGGGGCCTGGTTAGGTCCTATCTTGGTTCCCCAGCTCCCAATTGTTCAGGTCAGTTATTTCTGTGGGTTTCCCCAGCATGATCTTGATCCCTTTGCTCATCACTCCTCCCTCTCTACAACTGGATTTCAGGAGTTCAGCTCAGTGCTTAGCTGTAGATCTCTGCTTCTGTTTCCTTCAGCTACTGGATGAAGGCTCTAGACTGGCATTTAAGGTAGTTATCATTCTCATTATAGGGGAAGGGCATTTAAGGAAGTCTCTCCACTATTGCTTAGATTCTTAGTTGGGATTATCATGCAACAAGTTCTCTAAACTGCTGAACTGTAACAAGTTTTTCTCTGTACCATCAGCCAACTCCTAAATAATGACACAGACTTATTATGAAAGCTCAACTATACCTTAGGCTTGTCCTACTAACTCTTATAACTTAATCCATTTATATTAATACATTTTGTCTCATGGGTTTTTACCTAACTCCATACTACCCATTCTGCTACCTCTGTATGTCTTGCTTCTCCTGAGTGCCTAGATTCCTTCTCCTCTTTCTGTCTCTGCCCAAATGTCCTGCCTATACCTCCTGCCTAGCTATTGACTGTTCAGCTCGCTATTAAACTTATCAGAGCAATATATCTTCACGTAGTGTACAAATATCCCATTTACACCTTTTTGTCTAAGTAAAAATGAACAATTTTTAACTCTAACATAGTAAAACTATATAGAATAAAAACAATTATCCTATAAGCATTATATTTACAATGTCTAGTCCATTAGTGTTGGCAAATTCAAAGAAAATACTCCATTATCTATCCTATCTTGGTGAGTCCAAAGTTTTGTACCTGATTTGCTTTCTATCCTAACTTGTATTACCAACCCAAAACTATCTTTTTAGTCCTCAAACATTTTTTAAATAAACAACTTAAGCTTTTATTGAAAGACCCTTCAGTATTTCTCGCAGGACCCTCGCCCCAAAGACCACCAAGGAGCTGAAGTTCATTGCAAAATGCAAGAGGATTTTTATTAAGCCGATGAGCCAGGGTTCAGCAACCTTGGGAAGGCGTGAACCCCAAGCAGAAATTACAGCAAGTTTTTAAAGCCTAAAACTGCAAACGGGGTGTTGGGGGTACAAGGGGAGTTTGGAAATTGGTGCCAGACCTTCATGAATCACGTACACTTGTGGCTGTCTGGCTGACTGGCTCGTTATCTGTCTTAGGCAACATCTGTGGCCTGACTGAACTTTGTGACCAGCCTGGAACCTTGAGGTCTGGGAAATGTTCCCAAGTACTTGACGACTGAAGTCTGGGAAATATTTTCAAGTCCTTGAGGACCACCAGGGGAAGATGTTTAAGTGTAGCTGCTCACTTCCAAGGATGGGACAGCTTAGCAATTTTCCAACTATTGGGGGGCTAACTGTTAGGGCTCTTCATTATGTCTCTCAGTCTTATATACTTTATACCTCTTTTGTGAGTTTCTTTTCTGAATTTTGTAACAAGGAAAACTGTAATTATAACTATCTAACCTTTAATCCCATCAAAGACCAGAAAAGGATATAATATTATTAGATTAAACAGAAACTGCAGAGAAAGCAGCTTCCAAAACTAAGAAATGACACAGAGATCTCATTGACTGGCTGTCACCCAAGGTTATTCTGCAACACTGGAGCCTCTGGTCTTCAGCCTCCAGGTTCTAGAATATCTGACAGACTTTTCTGTGAAGCAGGAATTTTTAAGGACTGTCCTACCTTGTCTTGTCGAGTTTGGTAGTCACTTTCGTTTGTGTCCTGCTTGCCCAAATTGGACAGTATACTGTCAGTAGTTGAGGCAAAGGCAGTTTCTTGCCAAATGGCTAGCTCTGCCACATTGAAGGCAAACTCCATAGGGAGGTTCTTCGATGATCATCATTCTTTTTTGAAGTAAATTGGTGCTGCCAGGAGCAGACATGTCTCATGTTATTAAAAAAAAACCTTATGTTATTAAAACATCTTAAATGCCATATTCTGTAGGTCCATGAAGTGTTTGTAAACCACCTCTCTATATAAAATTATCTGTTTAACCTTAAAAATGTACCTAATATAGCTGCAAGTTTGACCATTATAGATGACTAACTACTAGCCTATATTTCTTAATTATACATTACATTTTCTTTTGGTTTTTCGAGACAGGGTTTCTATATGTACCAGTCCTGGCTATCTTGGAACTCACTTTGTAGATAAGACTGCCCTTGAACTCACTGAGATCCACCTGGCTCTGCCTCCCGATTGCTAGGATTAAAGGTGTGTGCCATCACCCAGTTTACATTACATGTTTAAATGAGATGATTGGTACAATACCTTAAACAAGAATAAAAACATATATACAGTGTAACAAAAGTAACCTTAAATTTGTATCAATATTAAACAAGAGTAGAAACATATATATAGTGTAACAAAAATAACCTTAAATTTGTATCAATATACAAAATGTCTTAAACGAGTAGAAATATATGTACAGTATGTTCTAACAAAAATAACCTTAAATTTGTCAATATACAAAAATCCATACTAATGTAAACTATTTGAGATTAATAGCTGTTTTTTAAAGTAGGTTTAATAATCTACCCTTTTATCATACCCTTTCTATAGCCCTCCTTTTTTCTTCAAAAAGAGATTCTTGAATCCAACCTTCTTTATATAATTTACTCCTTTACCATGATCAGTAACAACTTGTAACCAACTCCCCTAAATGATGACATTCATAACCAAACAACCAAAACCACCCACCCATCCCTTGAGAATGTGGGTGTTACATTTCTATTTATTTATTTATTTATTTATTTATTTATTTTTGGTTTTTCAAGACAGAGTTTCTCTATATAGCTTTGGAACCTGTCCTGGAACTTGCTCTGTAGACCAGGTTGTCCTTGAACTAACAGGGACCCACCTGCCTCTGCCTCACAAGTACTGGGATTAATGGCATGAGCCAACACAGCACAGCAGGTGTCATATTTGTATAATTACATTCTGCTATCTAGGAGTAAAAGTATCTTTAGGGGACCCTGAGGAAACTGGGACAATGATCAAGATGTATTATTTTTTGTTTAGTTTGATAGGAAAGTATAGAGTTTATTCAAACTCTTGACTGGATAGTCTGTGAGGTTGGTCCATCTCACCTAGGATGGAGAATTTTGAGGAAACAGCAACAGAGGCATTCTAAGAGGCTGGATCACCTAGGTTACTTGTCTTTATTGGCACTTGTTTCTTTTTTTCTGAAAACACATAAACTTTTTTTTCCAAGACAAGGTTTCTCTGCAACTTTGGAGCCTGTCCTGGAACTAGCTCTGTAAACCAGGCTGGCCTTGAACTCACAGAGATCTGCCTGCCTCTGCCTCCCGAGTGCTGGGATTTAAGGTGTGTGCCACCAACGCCCGGCTCCGGCTTTTAAACTTTTAAAAATATAACATATATATATTTGTATTAACACAAGTGTAGAATGTGTAGTGTGTGCAAGTCAGCTAAAGATGATTTTTTTTTTGTTCTATGTTTGAGCAGGTAAAAGACATCTGTCAACTTTGTAAGTCCATTTGGGTTGTAAAACCAAACTTCTATCCATGTCATATGAAAGGATGGCATGTAATGATAAGTCATGAGAACTACTCTATAACCAACAAGATTTATCATGTCTCATCCAGTCTCAGAGCTGTTCCCATGTCAAGGGATCAGCATATATGTCACCTGTCTTGTAGTTTTTCTAGGTTTATTTCCTTATGTCTATAGCCAAGATTTTCAGGGGGTCTCCCCAAACTAAATCTGGTCTCTATTAATTTTGAAGGAATCCACAGCCTTTCATTTCCTGTGGGAACAAAAGCATAACCTCTCTCCCAACACAATACATTTTCTGAATTCCACTTTAAATTCAAGACATCCCTAAATGTTTAATTCAGCAGTTCCTTTTATAATCTCATGTTTCTCAGCAGCTGCCATTTGTTCATCAGCATTCAAAAAATTCAAAGCCAACAAAACCACATAGGATAGCCGGGCGTTGGTGGCGCATGCCTTAAATCCCAGCACTCGGGAGGCAGAGACAGGCGGATCTCTGTGAGTTCGAGGCCAGCCTGGTCTACAGAGCTAGTTCCAGGACAGTCTCCAAAACAATACAGAGAAACCCTGTCTCGAAAAACCAAAGAAACAAAACACATAGGATT
This sequence comes from Mesocricetus auratus, assembly GCF_017639785.1. Lineage (NCBI taxonomy): Eukaryota > Metazoa > Chordata > Mammalia > Rodentia > Cricetidae > Mesocricetus > Mesocricetus auratus. The sequence goes on from NW_024429182.1 coordinate 96,083,236, forward strand.
CAGACTCCCTGTGTATTTCCCATCTTTATATGGCTTATTCTTTTTATATTACTTTATTCTTTCCTTAAAGACTTTAATTAGTTTTAAAACTATTTTTCCTATGATTGTCTATACCCATTTTCTTTTCTTATGCACCTATGCACACTGGACCAGTTTAAAATTTTTTTCCATTTTGGATCTGTTTTACTGTGCACCTGTAGTGTTCTCCGACCACGTGAGCCAAACCTTCAACTGTAGCAGCTAGGCCTTCTACCCTGAGGCTCTGGTGGCTGACTCTGCCCCCTCCTTAGTCTGTAAGAGCTGAGCCTTGAGCCCTTGAGCCTGGCCAAGAGCTATATTCAACTGGGAGCTATGTTTAACCCAGAGCTGCATTTAACCACCCCAGTTCTAGGAAGCTGGTACCCACAATGTGGCAGGCTTTTTTTTTCTTTTCTTTGTTAGATGTTTCTTTTTTTTTTTTTTTTTTTTTTTTTTTTGGTTTTTCAAAACAGGGTTTCTCTGTATTGTTTTGGAGGCTGTCCTGGAACTCACTCTGTAGACCAGGCTGGCCTCGAACTCACAGAGATCCGCCTGCCTCTGCCTCCCAAGTGCTGGGATTAAAGGCATGCGCCACCAACGCCCGGCTTTTGTTAGATGTTTCTACTTAGCACGCTGGCTGCTCAAGTGCTCTGCTGCACAGCAGCACCTCATAAAGGAGCGATATCCATTTTTTGGCTCTTTTTTTTTTTCAGCTTTTTCAGGTCCTATGTGGAAATTCAGGCCCCATGTTGAGCACCATATGTAACAAGTCTCTCTCTGTTCCACTAGCCAGTCCCCAAATAATGACACCGAGACTTTATATTAATTATGAAAACTCAACCTTATCTTAGGTTTATCCCACTAACTCTTACAACTTAAATTAGACCATTTATATGTAACACAAAAAATAAAAGACCCAGAGACAGATATTGGGGTTCAAGCTTCAAGCTGAAGATCAGAAAAGCAAAGCAGCCAGCCACTAACTAGATCTTACCTCTACCTCAGACTGAAAGGCCACCCTGGCTCCACCAAACCTCACACTGCAATCCCAGACTGCTATGCTCTCCTCAGCATGGCTGGAGAATCCCTAGACTGATTACTGAAGACCCTACTCCTATCTTTTATATCTTTCTAGTGCTGGGATTAAAGGCATGAGCTCTGTTACTCTTTCAGCCTGATTGTGTAGCCCTAGGTGGCCTTGAACTCAGAAAGATCCATCTGCCTTTGTCTCTTGAGTTCTAGTATTAAAGGTGTGTGCCTGGCTTCTGTGGCTAACTAGTATGGCATGCATTGCTATTTTGATCTCCAGTAGCTTTAAAAAATCATAAACAATATATCGCCACATTTATATTGATCTGTGTTTTTGCCTTCTGGTTTTTCACCTTATCTCTGTACTGCCCATCCTGCTTCCTCTGTTTGTCTCGCTTCTCCTGAGTGCCTAGATTCCTCCATCTGTTTCTATGCCCAAATGTCCTGTCTATACCTCCTGCCTAACTAATGGCCATTCAGCACTTTATTAAACCAGCCACAGCAATAAATCTTCATACAGTGTACAAATATCTCACAACAATTCAGGAGCTCAAGGTCAGCCTCAGCTAATTAGGCACAGATCCTAACTACATGAAACAAACAACAAAAACAAACAAAACACTTCCCTATTTCCTCTCACTTCTAAATATCTAGATTCTGTGGGTATCCTTGTCTCTCAGTTGTTTGTAAGCATTAACATGTACCACTGGCTGGGCTGGAGAGATGGCTCAGTGGTTAAGAACACTAGCTAAACAAGAATACTAGCTGGTCCTCTAGAGATCCTCAATTCAATTCCAGCAACCACATGATGGCTCACAACCATCTGTAATGAGATCTGGTGCCCTCTTCTGACCTGCAGGGATATATATACAGACAGAACACTATATACATACTAAGTAAATAAATATCTTTTCAAAAAAATGTACCACTAGCACAAACTCACCTGATTAGGGAAAGCTCATGACAGACTAAGAAAAAGAATATGGGATGAACTTGCTTCTGTTTAACACTCTGCTCATCCAAAAAAGTCATTCCAGTATGCCTTTAATCCCAACACCCAGGAGGCAGAGGCAGACAGATCTCTGTGAGTTCCAGGACAGCCAGGGCTACCCAGAGAAACCCTGCCACAAAACAAAACAAAACAAAACAGAAGCCTTTCCACCTTTCTGCCTATTCCCTTCTTCTGCTCTTATTGACCTTTCTCACATCTGTGACACAAACGCTACTCCAAATCACCTGGATGTCAATGACTTAATACACAGTAGTAATTTATTGAAGCCATTTCATTCCACAGATGCTTACTGAACACAGTGTGTGCTCAGACCTGCCTGTGCCAGGCCCAGTGGGTGGACACAGAGATGAATCAGACACAACCTCAAAGGACTTAACAGTTGGTAGAGGAGACAGACATTAGACACAGATACAATTTACTAGAACTCAAAACAGGATGACATAAGTGATATTAAAGAACTATGAGCAATATGCTACATGCATAAACCTCAATTACTTAATTATTATTCTCAAGAGTGCATCACAGAAAGTCAGAGCTGAAGGGTATCATCTACTTCAAGCCCTTGTTTTCCAGTGGGAGAACCTGAAATTCAGAAATGGGTAAGGATGTGCTGTAAATTCTTTCTGGCTAGTTGAGTCCAGTCTTCAAGGTCATCTGAAACCCAGTCCTGGAGGTTTTCCTCCTCTTCTGGTAGCTTCGAATCCAATAGTCCAATATCCCATCAAACAGATTGCTGGGAAAGCGCTTCCTTCTGGTCTAAGGTGGGGCAAACCTAAAACACTGAGCTCTCAGGAGGCAGAGGATGATCCCAGGCTGCCAGCCCCATCTTTCAATCTACTGTTCTGAATGCTCTTACCACCCTGTTCCTACCACTATGCCCTGCAATTGACTCTAAAATACACATGCCTTTGTTTGTGGTGTTGGGCTGCCGCACATGATAAGCAAGCAATCTACCACTGCCACTGAGCAATAATCGAATTTTCAAATATTTTTTCAGAATTTTTTTGTTTTGCTTTGTTTTTGGAAACAGGATTTCATATGTAGCCTTGGCTGTCCTGAAACTCGCTCTGTAGACCAGGCTGGCCTCAAACTCACAGAGATCTGCCTGCCTCTGCCTCCCAAGTGTTGGGATTAAAGGCATGTGCCACCACGCCCGACTAAGACTATTTTTTTTAAGGTGTCATATAGCCCAGGCTGGACTTGAACTTCTGAACTTCCTGTCTCTAGCTCATGAATGCTAAGATTATAAGCGTGTGCTGCCACATCTGGCTTGGAAGGTATTATTATTAATGGCTTAATTGAAGCCACCTGGATGTGAGGTACACTTCAGGACCCTGTTTTTTCTAGGATTCACAAGCCTCTTTCCATGTACCAGTTTTGCCCTCCCAAATCTCCCCTTTCCCCATAGAGAGGAATATGTCTCAAAGACTAAAGAAGAGGAAGAAGGTTCAAAAGCAATCAGAACAGGTTTCTGAGAGATCTCAGAACATGCTTGCATTCACTCAGTCATTGATCAGACAGCCTGAATCTGATCGTCCTAACTTTCGATACAGTAGCACAGACACCTAGTCTTATTTTCACATCCTCAGGGTGAATTTTTTGTTGATTTGTGAGAGAGAGAGAGAGAGAGAGAGAGAGAGAGAGAGAGAGAGAGAGAGAGAGGTTAAACTATTAAACTATTTTTTATTTGTAAGTCCTTGTAAGTACCTAGCAGACCTCTGCACGTGCACGTGGTAGGACACCCAGAAAGTTAAAAGAACAAGAACGTGGATTCTCCAGTCAAAGCTCCGCGCCGGGCCTGGGTTAGAAACACCAGGGGGCGCCCACGAGTCCGTCCACTCGCCTGTCTCTAGGGCCCAAGCTGGACCTCAGGCCTGGGTGGGGTCCCACTGCTCCAAGCAGCTGCGCGCCAGGCCGAAGTCGGGTAACAAGAGGAGCCCCACGTCTTCCCACGCCCCACCCCCTCCCTGGAGCCCCGCGGAGCCGCGAAGTGCGGAACCACGACACGACATCCTGTTTTTGGGGGCCCGCGCAGCTCCGCCTGCGGCTCTGCTGATCATGTCTTTTTCCCGGGGTGCTGACGGCAGCTGCCCTTCCCCTAGTCTCCCCAGTCTCTCCACCCTCCCTAGGGGTCTGGGACCTTCCCACTGCTGAATCACCACCATCCGGCACTCTCCCAAGGCTCAGAGCAGGGGTGGGGACTGCCCCAGCCTGCCCCATTCCCGCTAACCCCTAGCCAGCCACAGCTACCTCTAGATCCCCGCGCTGAGCGGAAGGCATTTCTCAGCCTGCCCGCGGAGGTTGCCGGGCGGGAGATACCAGGAAGAGAACAAATGCCTAGCGCATAGCTTAGGGCCTCTGCTGGGGTGGGATGCCAAGTGAAAGCGGGGAGACCTGACCTTGAGAGGCCAGACCCGAGGGGGTCTCAGGGGCCAAAGGGCGAAGGGTTGGGGGGAAACGGGGCGCGGGACTGCCTGGGGGTAAAACTTGCAGAACACCAGGGGCAGGGGGGGTGGGAAGCCGCCGACTTCCTGGTCCGCCCCGCCCCGGCCGGCCCGTCCCCGCGTCCCGCCCCGCCCCGCCCCGGCCCCGCCGGCCCGTCCCCCACCCCCCCACTTCCTCCGGCCTCCAGCTCTCACTTCCTTCTTGAGCCCAGAGCCGCCGCCGCCGCCCCCAGCTCCCCCGTCGCGGGGAGGGCACCAGGTGAGGCCCGGCCCGGGCCGGTGGGCAGGGGTCCTGGGCAGAGGAGCGCGGCCGGTTGGGACTGTCTGGGCGCCCGGGAGCCAGGAAGTTTGCAGGAGGGAGCCCGCGGGCGGGAGGCTCTTCGCTTACTGCAAGTTGGGCGGGCGCGGCAGGCCGGGCGGGGACAGCGGCCACCTCGAGTCGATCGCTGGTGGCTGGTTTGAGGGTGGGAATCCAAAGGACAGCGCGGGATCCCGAGAGCCACGAGGGATCTCTGAGATCCGAGCCGTGAGAAGCTCGCAAGTGGGAAAGCGCTGAGCTGTGAGGATGGGACTCTGCGGTGGGGTGCCCTCAAAAGTTGTGGGGGGTGTTCGGTAGTGTGTGAAAGAAGAGGGCCTCTGGGCTAGAGAAGGCGCGCTCTCTAGCTCTGCAGTTGTGACATTTGTGAGGCTGGGAGGGGGCGGCGTCTGGGGCCTCTGAAGCCTGAGAATGCAGAGAAAGGTTTCACTCGGGAAGGTCCGGGCCAGTCTGTAGCTACACTGTTGCTGCAAACCTCAGGAGCTCAGGAGGACCCAGTGGGGAATCCCCGCTCCTTCTCTCTCTTCTCTCTCTCTCTCTCTCTCTCCTCTCTCTCTCTATATATATATGTATATATATATATATATAATTTTAATTTTTTTTCCTGAGCGCCGACCTCTTTATCTTTGTGCCATGCAACAGGTATTTAGTGAACATGTCTGTTATGTTTAGCTGACTCAATCTGGCCGTGCTTTTTTTGAGGATAAACTGAGGAAGGAAAAGGTCTTGGTACCCTCAGTCACTGATAACGTATAGGACTTTGAGAGACAGCTGGGCTTGCGGGAATGATTGACAGCTGTCTCTTAGTCTTTCTCACCTGAATTCCACATACTGTCTTCCTCCACTCTCCTTAGTGCCTACCACACATTTGTCTTCTTCGGTCTCTTTTCTCCCAACCACGTAGATGTACTTAAACCCTAATCTCCCACTTAACCCTGCCCTGCCGCTCTCTGCTCGGTTCTCTGCTGCCTCCCATTCCCATCTCTTCTCACACATATATCCCTTTGGTTTCCGTTTTCCCTGCTGCCTTCTGTCTCCTTTCTTGTGTCGGTGTCTTTAGCTTTGGTGCCCGAAACTGCATTAGACTTGAGTTTGGGAGCCTTTTCACGCCTCTTAGAGATGCAGGCTGCAGCCTCCCGATGCTGGAGATGATTAAAGGGCTGGAAACGAGCACATGTGAATAAGCATGCAAGTTCTGGTGTGTCAACATCTTTATCTCTTAGAGACAAAATAACTGCCCGCAGCCTTGAGAAGGCCCAGAGAAGAAGCCAGCAGAATGAAGGGAGCCTGCAGTGGGTGACATTGTGGTTAGGCAGGGGGAAGCAGTGTGCAGCAGTCAGGGTAGGGTGTCACAAGAATAAGAAAATAGTGAGAAGGGCCATGGGAAATCAAAACTACCCTGATCCTCGGGTGCTCAACCAACAGTCAAGCCCAGGAGTTGGGGGGCTAGCCTGAAGGTCCCTGCCCTTACTGGTTCCAACCAGTGGGGAGAATGGGGGTGGGCTGTTCGTTGTGCTAGGAAAAGGAGGGGGCAAGATTCTGGAGGGAAAACTGCAGCTGATCTAACTTCAGTCCCTACTGGTCGTAGATTTTAGGAAAGGAATGTAAGAAAAAGGGGCTTGTCCCTCTTCCCTGCAGCTTTCTGGGAACTGCAGAGGTTGGGTACCTGCATTTTCTGGTGTGTGTCAGAACCTGGCAGGCAGTTCTGCTGACACGTCTGTCTTTAAGCATCCTTGATATTTGCTTCTTACTTAGGACTCTATTCCCTCTCCCTAAGAAGTTTCTCCAAAGTCTAACTTAGTCTGTCCTGACCCTGTAAGTTCTTTTCTCCATTCTGGAGCCCCTTCCAGCCTTCACATTGCATGCTCAGGGAATTTGTTTGTCTCTCCTCCACTCTTCTGTATTAACTTCCCTCCACCAGAATAAGAGAGAAGTGGAGGGGAGCAAATGCCACTATTGGGGGAATCTTCAAGCAAAGCTAAATTTAAGAGCGAGGCTCCTTCCCCTTCCTATCCTCTTACCACCTCACAGTTGTCCCTCCCCATCAATTGTTTCTTCTTCTGGTCTTGCCCTTCTCCACCTGTCTCTCCTACTCTCGTTTCTGGGAGGTACAGAGGTTTGGCCCCATGGAGGAAATCCAAGGGATCTGTATTAAATCCCAGCTCAGGAAAGGATGTGCATCACAGCTTCAGTAAAAATCCTCAGGAGCCCCGAGTCCTCATCTGACAAACCAGTACTTAATTTAGTGTTCTGTATAGCTAAGCAACCCACAGGGCTCTGAGGGCAAAGATAGGATGGAAGTAACGGGGTTTTTCTCTTAGGCGAGGTCTGGCTCCGTTGGAAGTTTAAGCTAATTACAAGAAAAATACGAGCAGGGTGGGAGGGTTCTAACTGGAAAAACACCATGGGTGGGGGCTACCTAAGAAGCTGCTGTGGAGGCCTTGGCTACCCATTATGGCTAAGGTAATACGAGAAGAAGTGGTAGGGTGACATTGTTACATGTCCTGCTTAGCAATCTGGGCTTTGGAGAGTTGCTTCAGGGGAGATGTTAAGGCTGATGAGGTGTCTGATAGGAGCTTATAGGGGGTTATGAGCAGGAAGATATGAGAGACTGTGGTTATACAGGCGGCTGTGACGATCGATATTGGGATGATAGTAGCTGGAGGACTGGGAATAAGAAGGGTACCTGGGTACAGACTAAAAGCCCCTTCCCTTCTTGTACAGTATCGACCCATTAGAGGTAAGGTTTGTAGGGGTCTGGGAGAAGATCTTTGAAGGGAAACCAAAGACAAAGCCTGGGCCACCTCCCCAGATCAGACTGGTTTTCCTGTCCAGGGTCCAGCTTCCTCTTTTGTCCTCATCTCACATGGGGGGAGGGCATGTCCCCAGGAGCTAAAAGCCAAGGCAAAGGAGGAGCTTCTCAGCTAGGGCAGGACCAGGGTGGCTGTCTGTGCAGTTACACTGTTAGTGCTAACACTACAAGATGGGCCCGGGGCTGGGGGAGACTTGGGGTTTAAAAACAAAAGGATGCAGATGGGTGACTCTTTGGGCCCATTTCTTTATTTGAGATTTGTACATGGGTGTTTTGCCTACATATGTATATGTGTACCACATCTCTGCCTGGTGCCCATGGAGGATGTCAGAGCCCCCGGAACTGGAACTCTATGAACCTGTGAGCCACCATGTGGGTGCTGGGAATCAAATCTGGGTCCCCTGCAAGAACAAGTGCTCTTAAACCCACTAAGCCATCTCTCCAGCCCCCTGGCCCATTACAAAGGAGCATGTTAGGGTCGCCTTGAATGAAGTCAAAGGTCACCTTCTTACTTCGTGAGAATAACATCAGGCCAGAGGTTAGGGGATCCAGGTTCTTACTCTCTCTTGGCTCTACTTCAACATTAGGTTGTAAGTGAGGTGATTGGGGGGCAGAAGCCAGTCTGGTCTACATATCAAGTTCCAGACCAGCCAGTGTGATCTAGTGAGACGTTGTCTTAAAAAAAAAAAAACAACAAAAGAAGATTTGCATTTTCAATACTTCCAAAGGGCACAGTGAACACTGGTAGATTTGACTGCCCCTCCTCAAAGAGATACAGCAGTGCCTCATACTCGCCTTCCTGTCTTAGCAGCCTTGATCTGTCCAGGGCAGAAGTGCCGCTCCTTATGCAAAGTACAAAGATTGCTGTGGGTTGAGAGATAATGCAGTGATGCTGGGATTTTGTTGCAGAATTCCAGGATGGTGGTATATACCCTGTCCTCTGCCCCTGCACTGTAACCGCTGATAGTGGAAAATAGATGTGGAGTTTCCTCCCTGATGTTTTTTCCCTTGTGGAAACCCCCTCAGACCTGCAAGGCATACTAAAAGGACTGGGAAGCCCTGGGTTTCTCTGTGTTGTTAAGTGAAGGAGACAGGATTGCGAGGTTGGCACTCACAGCCTCGTGTGAAGTGAGCAAAAGCAAAGGAAGTGCCACTTCACAGGCCTTTCATGGGGCCCAGAGATTGCTGAGCTGCTGCTAGGCGGGGAGAAGCCAGTGTATGAGCCTTCCTCTGTGCTGCTGGGTGGGGGAGGGGCAGCTTGGCTCCCCAAGCTGGAGCTGTCCTGTCTCTGGGGCTCACCCTTTGTGGAACACCCTGGGTGTTGGGATGAGCTGTCTCAACCCTCTGACGACCTTGTCAGCTGCAACTGGCTTGTTCCTTCCTCCTCTGCAATCCCTAGTAAGTAGCATCAACTCTCTCTCTCCTCTCTCCCTGCCTACGGTAGTGCAAAATCCTTTCTACAGGACCCCAGAGAGTGACAGAAAGGGGAGAGCCATCTGTGTAGGATTTTTGTTTGTTTGTTTTTGTTGTTGTTTTGTTTTTCGAGACAGGATTTCTTTTGTTGTGTAGCCCTGGCTGTCCTGGAATTCACTTCATAGACCAGGCTAGCCTCCAGCTCAGAGATTTGCCCGCTTCTGTTGGGATTAAAGGCATGAGCTCAGGATTTTTTTTTTAATAAGGCTGAGAACTAGGTTCTTGCTGATGCTGAGAAGGGGAAGAGTCCCAGCCCTTGGCCTGGTCCCAGTCCCACACTGACCTCATGTCTTCCCTAGCTTCCTCCTCTCAGCCCAGCTGCAGGCAGCTGCAGCCCCATGTGAGCCTCCTTGTGTCACCTCTCCTCTGTCTCCCCTTCCAAACAAACAAACAAACAAACAAACTTGCAGTGCCCTGTCCCTGGCTTGGTATCTTTGGCCAACCAAGTTAATCCTTAGTCTATCTTCTACTTTTTCTTCTCATTTTCTTCAGTCCCTCTGAGCCACTGTTGCTTGATCTCACTCTTTGAGCTTAGGACAGAGCAGTCTAGCTTGTGTGTTCACTACCCTAACTTTCTGTTTCTCTGGGTGAGGAAGAAGTTGGCTACCTTTGTCCAGTGTCTTGTGGACATAGAGACTTTCCTTGTTCCCAGTCGCAATGTCAGGCTTGATGGGGGGTGGGGGAGCACTGTATGTCACTCTACAACTTTTGCTCAGCCTTGTGCTAGGCTTCTGCAAATAAGCAGACTCCCTTCCCAGCAATTAACAGAACAGTCGGTGCTGGGAAAGGTAAAAGAGGGAGGGGCCTGAGGTAGCCTGGAGAAGGTGGGAAACAGAACTGAGCCCAGAGGACCGGAAGAATCTGAAGGGGTGCACAGCATTCAGGGAGATGAGCTCTTGTGTGCAAAAAGGGACAGATTGAGCTCACTGTTTTTTACTGACAGCGCCATGTGCTATACTCAGGAAGTCAGAAATCAGGCAGGACTTTGCCCTTTAGGCTTTCCCAGTCTAAGGACAAGAGATAAGATTCTGGTCACCCTCCATATGAAATAGACAGGGACTAGACATTGGATCAGTGAAGTCACTTGTGATGTGGACTATGAACAAAAACTTTTTTTTTTTCAAGACAGGGTTTTCTGGCTGTCCTAGAGCTCGCTCGCTCTGTAGACCTGGCTGGCCTCAAACTCCCAAGTGCTGGGATTTAAGGTGTGCGCCACTGCCGCAGCCACTACCACCACCACCACCTAGCTTGTACAGAAATATTCTTGGAGTAGGTAGCAGTCGTGCTAGACCCTGCTTAGTCTTGCTTTTGTTTTGGAAGTATAGACTTTGGAGGTCACTTTGCAAAGGATGGGGTTGTGTAATCAGAGGTAAGGTTTGGAATGTTCGTCGTCAGTAGTGGGGGTTGCAAAATCCTGAGAGCCTTGTGTTAGAGGGGTGGCTTAGGAGGCTGTAGGATTACACGACCCATCTTTTAGAGACCACGCTTCCCCTCCCCCCACTCCCAGTTGGGACACTTCCCCTGCTCTAACTGCCACAGAGATCAGGCAATCAGGCAAACATCAGTACTTCCTTTTCCTCCCCATTCTGGGCCTGCCTGGGACACACCCCAAGGCCAGGGCCCACTGGATGCTAGCTGGACTCCAGGGACCATCTTTCACCCTGATAAGCTCCATCCTCTAGCACCCTATGAGCATACTAACCCTTCTAGAGTCATTTCAAGCTAATTAGGCAGATATCTTTTTTCTGTCATTATTCTCACTAAAACTCAGTATTGTTTTTTATTTTTATTTTTTGTTTTTTTATGAGACAGGGTTTCTCTGTATTGTTCTGGAGGCTGTTGGTCCAGCCCGGCCTCGAACTCACAGAGATCCGCCTGCCTCTGCCTCCTGAGTGCTGGGATTAAAGGCATGCGCCACCACCACCCGTAATATTGTTGGCTGGGACAGGCTTGAGAGGGATCCATCCTATTCTTCATAATAAGTGCTGGCCCAGCACATCAAAAGGCAGTGATTGTACACTCCTGTGTTTCTAGCCCTATACACAAAAAGCTTTTCTGTGCTTGAGTTGACAGAAACCCAGTCTGCTATTTAGGGCGTTGTCTGTCACTTAGTATAGAAAAGTAGATTCACATGGAGCAAAAGCAGAGCTAAAAGGGGTGACCATGCTATGGAAATGCAAATAATTCAGTAGCTTCATGACATGGTGAGATTTAGGCTAGGCCTTGAAGAGTCAGGAAGATTTGAGGGGAAGGGAATAATAGCAGAAAGAAAAATAAGAATAAAATCTGAGATAGAAGAATAGCTAGGACTTGCCAGGTGTGGTGCTGTACACCTGTAATCCCAGCACTCGGGAGGCAGAAGCAAGTGGATCTCTTGTGAGTTCAAGGCCAGCCTGGTCTGCACAGCAAGTTCTAGGCTACACAGTGAAATCCTGTCTCAAAAAAGGGGGGAAGCAGGGGAGAATGGCCAAGATTTGCTTTAGAGACAACACTGTTGACTTTTTTGGAAGAAGGAGCTAGGAACTCATACTAAGTACCTATATCAAGTACATACTGTATATTAATGCTGTATATTAATGCACTTAGCCTTTATAGCAACCCTGTGAGATAGTACTATTGTGGCCCAATTTGAGAGATAAGGAAATTGAAGATTACAGAGGCAATTCATCCTAAGTATAGGGTCACAGAATGGGTAAGTGGTAAGGATTTAAATTCAGGGCTGTATGATTCTACAATCCCTCTTATATTTTGATCAACTTTGAATGACAAAGAGTCCAAGCATGATCTGAATGAGTTAAATTGGGTATAAAAACCTAGAACAAGTTGTTGTCATTTGCTAATATATAGATCTTCAAAATCAATTTATTTACTAACCAAGTTTGTTTATTAAATTATATCTACTACTAGGGAGTAGAATTCTGGAGATTGAAATTGGACCTTTACATATACTAGGCAAGTGCAGTATCACTGAGCCACATTCCCAGCAAAGAATTTTAAGTCATAATCAAAATCCAGTCCTAGACATTGGCCTTCTGCAGCACTGACAGTCTTTTCTTCCAATTTGACATAAGTTAGATAAGCCTATGGTGTATAGTTTAGTGGGTAAAGGGGACTTAGCTGACCCACTTCAGCCAAAGAATCTCAAAAAAAAAAAGACCTGCCAGAGAGCTGGAGATAGAGCTCAACGGTAGAGCACTTGCCAAGCTTGTGTGGGGCTCTAGATTCAATCCTCAGTAGTGCTAACAACAACAAAGATAAAAGTACTAAAATAAGGGGAAAAGGAGAGGAGAGTTATATTGGGACATGGTGAAGGCTGAGTTGGCAGTGAATAGGGAGAACTAAGCCAATGCTACTGCTCACACGAGTGTCATATGCCGTGTGAACAATACACAAAAGTATATTTTCTCTTGTGCTACATCCCCGCGAGGCCAGGAAGGCACAAGTGTTGTGACTCTTGCTATACAGATGAAGAAACTGAGGCTGTAGTAAAGGAAGTGACTAATTTGTTCAAGACCCCACAGTTAGCTGGGAGCCATGTGATACAATGAAGAAGACTTAGGACTTTGGATCACAGAACTGAGTTGTGTCCTGGTTCCCATACTCTAAATAGCTGTTTGAGGTTGGAATATGTTAACGGCTCTGAGTTTGTTTTCTTTGTCTGTAAAATAGAAGTCCTATCAATAGGTCATGAGGAGGATCAAATAACATATCATGCCATCTGTAAACACTTGTACCATATAGATGTGTTTTATTGATCAGCAGGTGAACCTAGTAGGTCTGATTCAGGTATTTAGTGCTCCTGATCATATACCACACTGTGCTTTGGACACTAACTCATTCCTGATCCTTTTCCGGTGTCGGGCCCTCTTCCCTTGCCAGCCCGGAAGCTATTCTCCCTCCCCACTTCTTTAAGAGCTGGTTTACTGATTGCTGGTTGATAACAACCTCCATAGAGAGCCTGGTGTACTTTCAGCCTCTTGGGCCTTCTGACTGCTGGCCAGGATTCCCTCCTTGCCTTCCTGTGTCATTCATTGCTGGACTTTGGGGGGCGGGAGGTCTTTGGGATTTTTTGTTGTTGTTGTTGTTTTTTGAGACGGTTTCTCTGTGTAGCTTTGGGCCTGTCCTGGAACTCCATCTGTAGACCAGGCTGGCCTCAATCTCATAGAGATCTGCCTGCCTCTACTTCAGAGTGTGATAAAAGGCATACACTACTACCTCTGGTTAGGGGTCTTCGTCTTACTGCTGCTTAGTCCCCTTCTTTGTTGATCTGAAGATTTCAGGCCCAGGAGTTTTTTTTTTTTTTTTTGCTGGGAAATGCCAGGACTCAAATAACACAGTGGACACAGCTAATGACCCCTACCCCTGCGGCTTTTTTAAGTTCATATATAAGAAAATAGATTTCATTATGAAGTTTTCCTGTATGTATCATCTTTATCATTATACTCATAGTCGCCCTTCCTCTCTCTACACTGATGTCCTTCCTCTTCCCAAACAGTTCCCCTTCTGCTTTCATGTCTCTCACACACACATTTAACTCTGCTGTATATTTAAATTTAGACTTCACATATGAGAGAAAACATGTAATGTTGTTTTCCTCCTTAAGCCTGTCTTTGGTCTTGCTTTGGGATGGGGTTTTACTGTATATCTTCGACTGGCCTAGAACTCACCAGGTAGACTAGGTTGGTCTCAAACTTACAGTACTCTGTTGCCTGAGTACTAGGATTATAGGTAAACACACCACACACAGCTGTGTATGCGTGTGTGGTTTTGCATGAGTGCTGGTTCCTACAGAGGCCAGAGGCAATGGCTTCCGTAGATCTGGAGTTACAGGCAGTTGTGGAGCTGTTCAAAGTGGGTTCTGGGAATTGAACTCAGATCTTCAAAGCCGTTCCTGCTCTTAACTTCTGAGCCATCTCTCCAGCCCTGTCATAGACCTTTTACCTTATTTCCTGAAAAGAAAAACTGAGACCCAGAGGGGATAAATGCTTCGTGCTTGGCTGCAGTGAGTCAGAGAGCTGAGGTAAAACTTAATCTGGTCTTCTAGTCTGAAGTTCTCTCTACTGCTCTGAGAGTAGTCTGCCCGAATACCCAAAAGTTGAACCCACATGAGTACAAATTAGATGGGAATCCTGTTAAGAGGAACATGAGACATGGCCTCATCACATAACACTATTTCCCTACCAGCTGGTCCTAGAAACTGCAGCCTGGGAGGGGACCTGTGCCAATGTTTGGGTCCATTCCAGCCCCACAACACCAAAGTTCCTTTTCCACTTCCCAACAAGGGGTCTCTCTATCATGACATTGTCTTTAATTTTTGAGGCTTTGGAGCAAATATTGGGAGATCAAACTGGTGAAAGGAGTCCCTATGTAATAGGTGATCTAGCAGATCCTTGCATAGAAGAATAATTAAAAATAGCTAGTATTAATTAACCAGGTGCTGCCCTCAATGTTTTTTTTTTTTTTTTTTTTTTTTTTTTGGTTTTTGGAGACAGGGTTTCTCTGTGGCTTTGGAGGCTGTCCTGGAACTCGCTCGGTAGACCAGGCTGGTCTCGAACTCACAGTGATCCGCCTGCCTCTGCCTCCCGAGTGCTGGGATTAAAGGCGTGCGCCACCAACGCCCGGCACTGCCCTCAATGTTTTAAATGTAATAACCAATCAATACCATGGAGTCGATATTGTCTCCATTTTGCAGGTAAGAAAACTGAGGTTTAGAGGAGTGGTTTGTTCATTGTCATTGCTGGAAATAACAATGGGATTTGATCCTAGGCTGGTACCAGAACTCATATAACGCTGCAGCTTTGCAGCATCTTGCTCAGTACCTCTCCTTGTTTCTAAAGTTTGTCACAATGAGACTTGGGATGAAGTCAGGATAACTGAACAAGAAGTAGTTTTCCTCTGTATATCTTCATCTTTTCTTCTCAATGGTCAAGGAGGTGTTTGCTGAGGCTGTACAGTCTCCTAAATCAAGAACATCCCTTTCATCTCTCCATAGGTTACTTCTTCCAGTGGAGTCCAGAAGAGGGAGGAGGCACTGCCTCCACTCCGGCAGCTTTACACACAATGCAGAGCATCAAGTGTGTGGTGGTGGGTGATGGGGCTGTGGGCAAGACATGCCTCCTCATCTGCTATACGACTAATGCCTTCCCCAAGGAATACATCCCCACTGTGTTCGACAATTACAGTGCCCAGAGTGCAGTTGATGGGCGCACAGTGAACCTGAACCTGTGGGACACTGCGGGCCAGGAGGAATATGACCGCCTCCGCACCCTTTCCTACCCTCAGACCAATGTCTTTGTCATCTGTTTCTCCATTGCCAGTCCACCCTCCTATGAAAATGTGAGGCACAAGTGGCATCCAGAGGTGTGTCACCACTGCCCCGATGTGCCTATCCTCCTGGTGGGCACCAAGAAGGACCTGAGAGCCCAGCCTGATACCCTACGGCGCCTCAAGGAGCAGGGTCAAGCGCCCATCACACCGCAGCAGGGCCAGGCACTGGCCAAGCAGATCCATGCTGTGCGCTACCTCGAGTGCTCAGCACTGCAGCAGGACGGCGTCAAGGAGGTGTTTGCTGAGGCTGTCCGGGCAGTGCTCAACCCAACACCGATAAAGCGTGGGCGGTCCTGCATCCTCTTGTGACCCTGGCACTCAGCTTGGAGCCTACCCCTTGTTCCCTCACCAGTTGTGCCTTGGCGCCTTGTCTGCTCCCAGCTGTGCCTTAAGGACTAATTCCAGGGGACTCCCTGAATGCCTTTTATTCCTTAAGGAGGTATACAGGGAAAGGGGCTTTGGGCCTCACCCCATTCTGCTTGGGAATACCAAGTATTCCATGAGTTCATCTAAGCCAGGTTGACCTTTCCAAGAGGCCAACCCAGTGCTGCCTTCCATTTCCTGCTACTGACCAGTTCATCCAGCTTTCCACAAAGTTGTTGCTGCCTGTTGTGGTGCCTCCTCTCAGGTTAAGGGCTCTAACCTCTGCCTTTGCTCTTGGAGTAGGCTCTCCAAGATATTCTCTCCCTCCCCCAAGGGAGGAGCCACAGAACCCTGAGAAGAAAATTGCCCTAACCTGCCCCATATGCCCAGGCCTTATGCGTCTGCTGACTGACTCAGGCCCCATGCTTCTGGGGGCCTTTCCTACCCCCATCAGCATCAATAAAACCTCCTGTCTCCAGTGGCCCCGGCTCCTCCCTATGTGCTGGGCATTAGCGGGTGGGCATGAGCTAGGGCTCCCCAGAGACTGGGAACCTTTTGTTTCCTCTAAGAGAGGATAGGAGACAGTAGGCTTCATTGTGGTTCTCTACCACCACCCCTCGATTTCCCTAACAAAGCTCTGGGGCCTGGCCACAGATGCCATAGAGGACTAGGATGCAAAGCTTGAGGAAAAGACTTCCTGGTCAAGGCTCCAAAACGGGTGTTGAAATCCATGAGTCTAAAGATGTGCTTTCAGTCATACAATCGAGTTGAAGGCCTCTGCTCCAACTGAAGACTCCTAGCTAGCCCAGCTTCCAGGATGAGTCATTTCAGAGATAGCTCAACCACTTCTGTATGCCAAAATGGAGGCTGAGGCCAGCCTTAGGAAACACCAGGCAGAGGGTAAGGGAGATACTACATGAAAATGAGCTGCTGTAGACTTAATCCCTCCATTCCTTGCCTAAGGTCCCATGTACAAATGAGCCCCAGTAGTAACATACTTAACCCCAATTGTTGGCAAATGAAAAAATTTATTGTTCTTCAAAATAAAATATACAAATAGAAGCTGGGGATCTGGGGCAATGGAGAAAATGAAGGAGAATTGAGGAACCCATTCTGGAGTAGGGAAATCTGGTGACCCCTGCATCCTTGTTGGAGGGAAAGGTCTTACAAGCCTGTGATTTGAGGGGTTGATTTTTTTTTTCTTCTGAGACAAGGTCTTACTGTATAGCCCTGACCTGCCTGGAACTCACTGTGTAGACCAGTCTGGCCTTAAGCTCCCAAATGTCAGCCTGCCTCTGCTGTGCTGGCATTAAAGGCATGTACCACCATGCCTGACACTCCACTTTGGAGACAAGGTCTCAGAGTAGCCCAAGTTGGCCTGGATCTTGAAGCAGTCCACCAGTCTCAGCCTCCAATGTGCTAAGCTTACAGGCACACTTTAGTGTGCCCAAAAAGCCGGTTCTAGATAGGAAGCAAAATACATCCTTGGCTTCTGGGCCAAGTCATCTGTCAAGTCCAGAGCACTACTTCTATCAGATGACCTCAGAGACACCAGCAAAGCCTTCCCCCAGGCTTACACGGGAACACGAGGCTGAAGGGAAGAGCGTACATCTAGAACACCTGCGCAATTCACAGAACTACAGCTGCTCTGGGGTGTGCACAGTAGTCACTAGACACATCAGTCAATGAAGGGTCTAGAGAGAAATATCTTCAAGTAGTGGGCCACTTCTCAGGGGTTCCTGACCTCAGTGAAAAGTGTCATTATAAAGGTCAAAAACTAAATGATGGTCATGAACTTCAGGACTTTTTTTTTTTTTTTTTTTTTAGCACCAATGATGGGGCTTTCCTGCCAGCTCAGTTCTTAGTACCTTTCACTTACTGGTGATGCCTCTTGAAAACCCTGGGAAGGTTGGGGATAAGCCAGCAGTGCTGGGGTCAGCCTTGTCATACCCACTCCTGCTCTTCTCCCTGCTCCCTGCTCAGTCCCCAGCTAGAGAAGGGCCCGGAGAGGACATGGAGATAGGGACGGCCAGAGTGGCTTCTTGCTTCTGGGCAGTAGGTTGCCTCTCCCCAGCATTAGAGAAGGGTGGTTTAGAATCTCTTTTCCTCCGGCTGAGAGGTTATTAGCAGCTCTTTGTTCCCGAAGTCCCACCAGGCTGTCATGTGGAACGCCATGTTGGTTAGGACAACAGTGTACTCCAGGATGGCAAAGATGGTATACACTGTTATGAGGACACAAGGATAGGGTATGATGAACCTCTCGTTTTACCCTCTTAGTGGCTTCTTAAATCAGCACATAACCAGCCCACCACAGAGAACACAATGACAGCCAGGGCCCATGACCACTGCCTACTATAAAATTAAACACCACAGCTGCTCTGAAGTCACTTATGGCCAATTACAGATCCTAGCCTGGCCTCACCTCCAGCCTCACAGTACATGTTGTGCCGGAAATAGACAGCCAGCGCCGAGAAGAAGGAGACGAAGTTGATGATGAAGAGCCGCTGTTTCCAGCTGTAGGACTTGCGATCCTAGAGGATGGACTATCTGATCACTCTGCAGCTTGTTGGGTATTGTGGGCTTCCCTCTTAGACTCGGTTCCTAAAGGCTGGGACTCCCCCCTTGGTTCCCAAAGTGGTCATGGAAGGGAATATAGAAAAGGGCAGCAAAAAACGATGAGCATATCCACAACCCTGCATTTAGGGTGACAATGAAGCCAAGAAATAGTGCTATCTCTTGCCCTTCCCACTTCAGTGGGATGGAATAGGAAAGATGCATGGAGTTCACCAACCCAACACTTTCAGGTGCTGTGGGGCAAAGAAAGGTCGTGTATGTGGGTGAGGGTTATTATAAACCAGTCCACTGACCGTGTTTCTAACCCACTGGGCCTGGCTGCTACCCTTGATTTGGCCCCATTTCCAGCCCCTATGCATTCTCCAGTACTACCCAAATGGTTGACTGGAACAAATCAAACATTCTCCAAGCCTCAGCCCAAAGCCCCCATGCCCTTCTGCTGGCTTCCTAATAGAAAGTCCTTAGTCACCCATCATTACCCACATCCTGAGGACAGATGTCCTTGATCTTCTTCTGGGCTTCCTAGTACCCAGTAGGGATAGACCGTACCTCCTGACTTACTGTGTGCTTCTTGGTCAGCCGCCAGAGAATGCAGGTGAGGAGCATGTAACTGAGGGATGCCGCGATAAACACAATGAAAGCGTTTTCATGGATGGCTGGAGGGAGAAAGGAGGATGGACACCACCCTCACCCTTAGGCAGGAACGAGGGCTGCGCCCCCTTCCCGTGCCCTTCACCCCTCCCTTGTCCGGGCACCCACTGAAGTCCTCGGAGGAGGAGACGTAGGTGAGCACAAGCAGCGCGAGGTTCTCCACCACGTTGAGACTGAAGTTGAGGCGGCAGAGAAGGCGGTAACCGGGACACGGGGATGCACAGCTGAGGTAGTGGTTCCAATAGGCGAAGGCCGTCAGGAAGCGGGGTGCCGAATGCAGGCCAATGCAGAAGCGCCAAACGTAGCGCTGGGGAACCTCCCCACCAATGGCAGAGCTCACTGATGGCAGGTAATTGGGCACCTAGAGATTTAATCCAGGAGTCTAGGCATCCCCTTTGCCGATCCCGCCCACCAGGAAGGCCTTCTTCCTATCAATTCAAGCCCCTCCCTTTTTTTCCAAGTTCTCCTTCTGACACCCTCCCAAGCCTTCCACTTCTAGGTCCCTGGACTTACATGTTCATTCCCTAGTCTGTCTGGGATTTGGACAAGGGTAAGGTTATCTCCAACTTTCTTGAAACGGAACCTACACATTTGAGCAGGTGTACATATGAGTTCAGATTCTCCTTACGCTGAAATCTCAGGGTTGTGCCTCAATAAGGCTCTGTGGGCATCCCAGGCTCCCAGGTTTGGTTCCTGAAGACCAGGATGAGTCACAGACCTTTGGACTTTACTTGGAACAGTGCCACCCTGCTGAGCTGTTCCTGTCACTACTCCCAGTTCCACTCATTCCCCCGGGCAGGTGCAGCAATGTGTGAAGAGGATGCTGTGAGATCCTGAGGGGAGTCAAGAGTTCCAAGTGATCCCTTATTGTAATCAAGTGGTCGCGTTTCAGAAAGTGGGCTCTTCTGCAAGGTAGAAGAGGTGGCAAACTCCTTTAATCTCAGCACATGGGAAGCAGAGGCAGGTAGAACTCTGAGTTCCAGACCAGCCAGGACTACAAAAAAACAAAACAAAACAAAACCTGTCTCAAAAGAAAAAAAAGAAAATGTCCCTGTCCCTGTGCACCAATTCTGTCCATCTTTCTCAGTGCCTGGAACTCCTCGTTTTCTGTGGAGCTGCAGTCTCGCTCTTTAAGCTTGATGAAAGAGAGGAAGGAAACAGTCACAGAGCTGAAGGAGTGCTGTTGTTATCTGTATGACAAGCAAGAGGGTGGGGACAAGTGAGCAGTGGTTTAGATGGGGCTGGGAAAGCCAGGGGCTGGAAGAGGATCTCCTGCAAAGCTGTGCTTTGCAAACTTCAACACACATGGACTCATTTGGGAACTGTGTGGCATTCAGGCTGGGAAGGTGAGAGTGGCTTTTTTTTTTTTTTTTTTTTTTTTTTGGTTTTTCGAGACAGGGTTTCTCTGTGGCTTTGGAGGCTGTCCTGGAACTCCCTTGGTAGTCCAGGCTGGTCTCGAACTTACAGAGATCCACCTGCCTCTGCCTCCCGAGTGCTGGGATTAAAGGCGTGCACCACCAACGCCCGGCTGAGAGTGGCTTTTGTAAAAGATTCCAATACCAGAAGCTGTCAACCCGTTGCCCCACTTTCTACAGACTTTTAGACTCAACAGCCAGGGCAGGGTAGAGCCCAGCAACCCAGCGACCCTGCTCTAGCTACGAAGGGTCCAGTCTTTAGATCTTCAGAAACAGAATTCTGGGAATTCCAATCCTTCCTTTAAAGAAGATGCTGAATGAGCCTCTGGACTGCTGGTTCAGTGGGCAATGCTGGAGGAACCTCCCAGGGCATAGGGTAGGCATCCTGGGACCTCCCAGCCACCACAGCACTGCAAGAGGAAGCTTAGTGCAGAGTTCTCAGAGAAGCTGCTCCAAAAGCTGGGTTCGTGTCCCAGTTGTGTCTTTATCATTAGGTGACTCTGAGCAAGGCTCTCTCTTCATCTCTCTGAGCTCCAATGTCTTCATTCGTAATACAGTTATTGTGTCACCTATCTTATAAGGTGATTTGTTTAATTAAAGACAGAATCTCACTAAGAAGCCCCAGCTGGCCTGGTACTTGCTATGTAGACCAAGTTGGCCTTGAATCACAGAGATCACAGAGATCCATCTGAGAGTGCTGGGATTAAAGGCATTTGCCAGTATACCTGGCTTTGTAGGGAGACAGAGCATCTACAGTGTCAGGCCCACAGTGGGTATAAAAGTGATGGCTTTCAGAAGTCAGGCTTTCATGAAAAGCCTGCACAAAAGGTTGTGAGTCACAGGGCTAATGAGTATAAGAAACCCACTTAGAAGGGAAAGGCAGCACACCAGACATCGAGTGAGACCTCTCGCCTTTACAGCCCCTCTGATGCCCTGAGTTGGGTAGCTGAGTGCAGTCTTCCTATTATATACATTCTGAAGACTACTTCCCAACCTCAGTTTACTTTGTGGGGAATAGGACAAGCAGCTAAAGTCTACTGGGAGAACTGAAGGAAGAGAAGGTTAGTGACTGTGAGGCTGTCTTCACAAACTTCTTTCAGATTAAAAGTGAGGCAGGATTTTAAGAGTAGGGACTGTGTCATCCATCACATACAAACATACACATATAATCATGTAAATATTTCCGCTTCCTTCTCCAGCACATCAAGTTTCCCTAATTTACTAATTGTGCCAACAACAACCTCAGAAAAATATCAGACACCAGATACACACAGTTCATTCCAAATGTCCCCATAAGCCCAGAGCTAAAAGCACTGATGAGCAAAGAGTTCCCTTCTAATAGAGAAGTAGATCAGAAACTCATTGGGGGAAAGTTCTAAGAAATTCCCTAACTAGCGACTTGAAAGATAGCTCAGTAAAATGTTTGTCTTGCAAACATTAGAACTTGAGTTTGCGCCCTAGTCTTCAGGTAGAAGCACAATGGCATGCACTTGTAATTCCAGTGCTGCAGAGGCAAAGATAGGAAGATCCTTGAAGCTCAATGGCCAGCCAGCCTAGCCAAATGAGACTGTCTCAAAAAACAAAGTGGGGGGGGGGGGCTGGAGATGGCTCAGTGGTTAAGAGCACTGGCTGCTCTTCCAGAGGACCCAGGTTCAATTCCCAGCACCCACATGGCAGCTCACAGCTGTCTATAATTCCTGTTCTGGGCGATCTGACAACATCACACAGACATTCAGGGAAAACATCAATGTAAACAAAATGCGAATAAATATATGTAAAAAAAACAAAGTGGATATGAGAGCCCATATCCTCTGACACACACATTCCTTATCAGATTATACCTTTTTATTTATTTATTTTTTGTTTTGTTTTGGTTTTTTGGAGACAGGGTTTATCTGTGTATCTTTGTAGACCAGGCTGGCTTCAAACTCACAGACATCCGCCTGCCTCTGGCTCCCGAGTGCTGGAAGTAAAGGTGTGCACCACCAACCAGCTTCAGATTATACCATTAAAGAATAGTTTTTTGGCCTCAGGGAAAAGTACCCACCCCACACACACATACACACAAACACATATACTAGCTATGAAAGGTTATCTAGGCCAGGAGATATAGCTTCTTGGTGCTGGTCGTCAGTAATAAAAGCCACTAAGCTAGCATTCCCATTGGTCTCCCATTCTTTTTGTTGTTTTGGTTTTGGTTTTTGGAAACAGGGTTTCTTTACATAACTCTGACTGTCTTAGGCCTTGATCTGTAGACCAGGCTGGCTTCCTGCCTCTGCCCCGGGAGTGCTGGGAATAAAGGCATATGCCAGTATCGCCTGGCAGTCTCCCTATTCTTAATCCCTAGTATTTCTCCATTCAGAAGCTGGAAGGAAATTATAAAGCACAACCCTGATCATGTCTCTTTCTGCTTAAAATCTTTCTAAAGCTCCCATTACCCTCAGGATAAAATCCACAGTTGTTAGCCTGGTATTCACAATGATCCCCTCTCGCCTCCACACATTGCAGCAACAAAGTTCCCTCCTTCAGAAAAGAAATTGTCTCCAGTATCCAAGCCAGGGTAAATGTCTCCTCTGAGCCCTGTAGTCCATGCATCCCCTTTTATCACAATAAGAATCCCAATTCAATGGCAAGAGATGGCTCAGTGGTTAAGAGAGCTTGCTGCCTTCCCAAAAGACCCCAGTTCGGTTCCCAGCACCCACCTCAGGCAGCTCAGTTACCTTTAACTTCTGCTCCAGGCGACCTGATGCTCTCTTCTGGCCTCCATAAGTACCCACATTTATGTGCACATACCCACCCACACACACACACATAAAAATAAATAAAAATAAAATCCTAAAAAAAAATTCCAACTCACTATATTGTAACCATGTCTAAGGATAGTCTCTTGTGTGAACAGATGCTAAGAGCAAGTGTATACTCATCTCCATGCCTCTGACACACAACTTATATTCCTGGTTCCTCAGAAAAGACCAAGTAGATTGATCTAGGAAGCAGGAAGTCCATCGTGGTTTCTAGCTACCCTGAGTGGACACAGGTGTTGGGACCTAGGACTGCCAGTAGAAACCAAGCTAGGAGATCTCAGAACAGGAATCATTCCCTAATCTGAGCTAAAACTGCTTGTTACTTATCCTGACTCCTAGACTCTTACACATCCTTAGTCCCTAGCTTCCTCTAACCTAGTTTTCCTTTACTATCTTTCTCCTTTTCCTGCCCAATCCTGCCCAGCCCCAATCCCTCCCCTCCCCCACATGCCCTCACTATGCTCGTCCCAAATCTTGTACTTTCTGTCTTAGAGGTGGCAGTGACTCTACTCTTGGAGTTCCTGCCTCTAACTTCTCCATAAACTCTGGCTTGTCCCACGCCCACCCCTTTTGTCACTTTCCTCTCTCTGACCTTCCACTTTTCCCCTCGGTCCCTGATTCTTCCTTTGGCACTGCCTCATAACTTGCCCCGGGTGCTGGGAAGCCTGGAACTCACCCCGCAGTCAGTGGCCACCGTGTACTCAAAGTGGAACACCAGAGACCAGATGATGCAGAAGAAGAAGCCGAACAGGGGAAAAGTGATGACCCACCAGACAAAGGCTGTGAAGCGGAGCCGGAACACGGTCCCATCGGGGTCCAAGGGCGTAGAGAACATGCTGTAAGGAGTGGGCAGCGCAAGGCAAGGGATACAACTTGGGGCCTGCTAGGATACCTGGGCCTGGGAAAGTGGAGCCTTTTCCAGAGCTGGTATAAGGAAAGAAGGACAGAAAACAAAGAGATGGGACAGGAGTAGCAGACAGACAGGGGCAGCGCTTAGGAACCATGGCGCCCTGATACTCTAGACAACAAGAGGATCCCAGCGGCCTGAACACTTCATAACCACTACCCTCAACTGGGAAGGATCAGAAGTGGAAAAGTTATTATTCCCATTACACAGAGGAGACAAAGGCCCAGAACTATGCCAGGATCAAGTACCTGGTCTAAAGCCTTTGCTACCTAGCAGCTTAAGGCTCTAAATTAAGGACCCTTGGTTCCGACCAGCTAAGCCCTCCCACTGACCCTGTCTGATCACATTCCTCCTTCTCACCCATGTTCAACTAGGAATAATGAGTGTCCTAGGCCCATTTCAGTAGAACTACAAGTTACCAGCCATTCCACCCCCAGGGTCTGAACACCCCACAGAACAGCAGCATTCTGATCCTGTGGAGGACCAAATGTCCATTCCTTTCCCCTCCGAGAGGCCTAGCTTATCCAATCTCAAATATGGAGGAATATTAGGGTCTTCTGAACCTTCTCCCTTCAGCTTCAACTTAATGTACTGAGTCAAACCCAGGAAGCCTCCACCCAGGTTAAGCACAAGCCCAGAAAACTGGCCTTTTCCTACTCGTTTTCCCCTCCTGGCACAGAAGTCCCTCCCCACAGCCCCTTTGGCCCTGATCACCATGGCTCTTCCAGCTGGGCTCCCTTTCGGGGTAAGCTGGGGCAATTAGAGATGGCTTTGGATTAAAAGGCCTAGGCCCAAATCTTTCCTTGGATCCCATACTTCCTCCCATTAAGTGGACCCTAGTCTACCAGACTAGCTCTTCATCAGGAATGGGGTGGAATGGGAGGCTGATCAAGAAACACTTACACTGGGTGCTGAAGAATCCTGGGCTGGGATTGAGGGCTCCAGCCAGACTGAAACTGCTTCAGACCAGAGGGTCACACCCCCAGGTCCTCAGGGCCTGCCCTCCGCCCACAAGCCAAGTTCTCCACGCCTGCCCAGGCACACAGCCTTCTCAGAATCAGCAAGGCCACCTCATAAATCCCAGAACACTGTGCCAACTGTAAGAAGTGATAGCGACTAAGGTCAGCCCACTAGCTTCTTTGCCAAGCATGGAGGTGGAGATCTTTCTAAATATTATGTCTAGGGGAAACAAGTGCATTTCTAGAAAGGGAAAAAGAGAAAGAATTGGATCTGACTCTTTTTGATTGAAACATGACTGGGAATACTTTTTTAGCTCACTAAGAGAGCTGACTACTCCTGCATTAAAAGAATCAAGGGGCCAGAGACATGGCTGAAGGGTAAACGCACTTCTCAGCAGCCTGATGACCTGTAGATCCCCAGAACTCATATAAAGGTAGAAGAAGATAATTGACCTCAAAGTTATTCTGACTTACTTACGTGTGCCATGGGACATGTATGCATGACATGTGCTTGAGCACACACATAGACAGCAAACAGAATAGAATCAGGTCAAAATTCTAGAATATGAGGTATCAGTGTCCAGCCTGTATTTGTACAGAAATAGCTAATGGTAGCTTGGGCTACATCAGCAGAAATAGGGATGAACAGTATTGCTTGTGCCTGTATTGCCCAGGTCAGCTGACGTCCTGCTATCCAGATCTGGGCCCAATACAGTTACCAAATGGACCGAGTCCAAGGACATATTTAGGGTTATAAAGATCCTATATACCCTATCCTGGGAAGGTTAACTGCAAAAATTATAGCTATGCTACCAGGACAGATTTAGAGGTCTCCATTACTGTCTTCTCATCTCTGCAGGACTGAAGAAAATCCAGGAGGAGAGCATAGCTCTATGGTTATCACAACAGAGCCAAGGCCAGGGTAGACAGTTGGGGGAAAAAATCTGTAGTGCATGCCTTTAATCCCATCACTTGGGAAGATGAGGCAAATGGATCTCTTTGAGTTCAAGGCCACCTAGTTGTACATAGCAAGTTCTAGGGCATCCAGAACTATATAGTGAGACCCTGTCTCAAAAAAAAAATTAACCTCCTCCAAATCTATGCTTATTATAAAAAAGAGTGCATTGTTAGCTACTAAACTGCTGTAGAACAGGTTACCTATAGAAGGGAGCTCCCTGTTACTTGGGATGTATAAGCAGAGGTGACATCATTAATGATGGTATGTTATGCTAGGTTACTTATTGTAATCCTAGGGTTGTTCCTTCCTGGAATATTCTGGATAGGAAATTTAAAACATGAATGAAAAGCTTCAATTGTATCCAACAGAAGAGTCCCAAGGAATGGGGATGAAATATTCCCAAGGTACTAGTCACGCAACTACTCATGCTTTAGTTCCCTAACTGGTATGCCAAGAGTGGGTAGTAGGTATCAGGTAGGCTGAGGTCATTGGTCCCGTTAGCCCTCAGGGCCAGCTAGAAGGGCATAGCAAACAGCCTACTCTGTTGAACATATAAACTGTAAAACCTTTTTAATTTTGTTTGGACTATCTGCCTTTTCCAGGGCACCAGACTGGGGAGTCCTATCTATTTACTCAACAAATACTTTCTGACTCAGTGCAGTGCTTGCTCTCATGGAGATTCCAGTATGGTGAA
This sequence comes from Mesocricetus auratus, assembly GCF_017639785.1. Classification (NCBI taxonomy): domain Eukaryota; kingdom Metazoa; phylum Chordata; class Mammalia; order Rodentia; family Cricetidae; genus Mesocricetus; species Mesocricetus auratus. The sequence continues at coordinate 96,109,992 of NW_024429182.1, forward strand.
GAAGACAGATACAGATATAGAACAAGAGAAATGTTGCAATAACACCAATAATAGTAGGCACTTAGAAGAGGGAATTAAGTTTGCCTCAAAGAGGTGAGGCAAGGTGTTCCAGAGTTGGAAACACCTTGGAAAGAATTTTCAGGATGGACAAGAGTAGGTAATGGGAACACATGCTGCATTATCTTAGGTAAAGATCTTAGATCACCTAGCTCAGTGGTTCTCAACCTTCCTTATGTTTTTTGTTTTTGTTTTTGTTTTTGTTTTTTTGTTTTTTCGAGACAGGGTTTCTCTGTGGCTTTGGAGGCTGTCCTGGAACTCCCTTGGTAGTCCAGACTGGTCTCAAACTCACAGAGATCCGCCTGCCTCTGCCTCCCGAGTGCTGGGATTAAAGGCGTGTGCCACCACCGCCCGGCCAACCTTCATTATGATATGGTGACCCCCAGCCATAAAATTATTTTGTTGTTGCTTCATAACTGTAATTTTGCTACTGTTATGAATAATAATGTAAATATCTGATATGCAGAATATCTGATTTTTGACCCCAGGGGGTCACGACCCACAGGTTGAGAACTACTAACCTAGCTTCTCTCTTTTCTCCTAGTCCTGTTCCTTCTATTTACTTATTTTACTTATTTAGGGTTTCACTCTTTAACCCAGGTTGACCTCGATTTCAAGTGAGTCCTCCTGTTGCAGCCTCCCTACGGCTGGGATTACAGGCATGAGCCACTACCTATGGCTTCCTTATCCCTGATTCCTTCTCTGCTCTGATCTCCCTCATCAGGTTGTGTACACTCAATCAAAGCTCATGGCTACAAGTCAGAAAAAAGTTTTTCAAGTCATACTCAACAAAGGAAGTGAGCCCTTAACCCAAACTCCCAGACAGGATCATCTGCTAGACCTAGACCTATGGAGCTGAGTGAGGATCATATGAAGGAAGCTAGCAGGGGCCGTCAGAGCTCTCTCTAAGGCTAGTTAAGTTCCATATTTAGGCTTTGCCTCACCTGGGGTCCTGCCTCTGTATCTCCTGACCCACCTCCTAACCTTAGGATCTCTTATTCCTTCTCATTCTCTTTCTCCTCCTGTTTGGCACTCCCCAACCCACCTTCCCATGCTTTCTCTACCTGGAGCTCTATACTAGCCTTGAAAAGAGCAGGGCTGGCATTATCAACTTCTCTATACACACAGAAACTGAAGCTCACTGGGTCTCAGGTAGCACTGTCGCTCAGAGAATGAGGAGTATAACAGATGTCAACAGTCTTACCCCATTCATTCTGATATTTGGTGGAGAAAGAAACTCTCAAATCTCTCTTCATAGTTCAAGCACTCTCAGAGTGCATTGGACTAACCCTAGAACACACATTCATGCCCAGAACTAGGTCTGTTCTGTGCACAGAGAGTTTCTCTCACACACACAACCCTACTTGAAGCCATTAAATATAGGCATGTCCCTCACAATCACAAACAGACACATACATGCACAAAATCGCATTCCCGCAAACACAGGCACAAGCCCACAGTAACACATTGTAAGACCTACACTCTCATCTATACTAGCCCTATCCTCACCTCACCCTCCAGGAAACCTTGGAGCTCCTGAATCTGCTCCTCTATGAAGGACTCTAGGTTTTTATGTCTTTGTTTCTAAGGCAGAGTCCTTCTATATAAACCTGGCTCGATCAGCAGTAAGGAAATGTAGGGTGCACAAAAAAACCATATATTTCAACTCTGACTTTATTGATCCCTTTCTTTCTTGAACTCATTATGTAGATCGGGCTGGCCTCAGAGATCCATCCACCTGCCTGTGCCTCCAAAGTGCTGGGATTAAAGGCATGAACCTCTAGACCTGCCCCAGGTTCTGGGTTTGGGGACTGAGCAACTTTAGTGACTCCAGTTCCTAGAATCTTTATGGAAAGTATAAGGAGCCTAATTCATGAGACTTCAATTTATAAGTAACCCACCACCACCCAGTAGCAGAGTATATTTGATGGAGACTACAGGAGAACTGGCTAATTCTGTTAATACCAAATCAGGATCTCAGAAAGGGCCCAGATGGGTCTGAATATGAGCCACCGGTACCCTCCAAGCCATACCCCACAATGTGTAGATGTTGTCTCCTTGAAGTGGAAGAGCAGGGACCAAAGGATGCAGAACAGAAAGGCGACGAGTGGACAGCAGACCGTGACTAGGGCCACCATGGTGAAGCGGAGCCGAAATAGGGTCCCATCCCGGTCCAGCGTCAGTGGAACTTGGTACATCTTGTCAGACCTGAAGATGGAGGGCATGTTGTCAGGGTCCCAGGCAGCAGGGTTGAGGGCTCAGTGGTAATGCTCGCGCTCATGCTCAATCCAGAACTTAGCTATGCTACAGCATTGAGAGTGTGAGGAGACTCCTAAACTTTTACAGTTCCTGTCCTGGATAAGAAAGACTGGCTTAGAATCCCAAGGCAACACTCAACTTCAGTTTCTGAGGGAAAACAATGAACTTCATCTATGCTAAGATAAAGCTTGAAACAGGCTGCACAGTTTCCTCGAGCTTCTGCCTGTCCAGACAGACCTGAGACTACAGGAGTTTATTTAGCTAGTCTCTCATTGGTTCAAGAACCAAACTTAAAAACAACTGGTAAACAGACTGGCCCATGTCCCCCCATTCTCACCCCTCCCCCAAGCCTCTTGGTTCATGGCCTATCAGTCCTCACTGCTTCACTCACCAGTGCAGGGCCCTACTGCCCTGTCAGGACTTCCCAGACTCTGGAGTGCTATATGCAGGCACAGCATTCCAGTGCAACAGGGACTCCATGGAAGCTGACAGAACCTCTGTCCCACGATTGTCCCTGCCTGCTGCCTCACGTGCTCTAAGGATGAAAGGTTTTGCAGAATCAGGCCTGGTAAGAGCCTGGGCTTGCTGTGTGCAGGTCAGAGCTGCCTGGTCAGCTTCTGGTGGCTTCCCAGTGCCTCCTGAGAGGAGGTGAAGGTTCCTGAAAACTGATTTTTCCCACAGACAAGATTGCCAGGCAGTGGTGGCTCACACCTTTAGTCCCAGCATTTGGGAGGCAGAGGCAAGCAGACCTCTGTGATTTCAAGGCCAGCCCAGTCTACATGGCAAGTTCTAGGACAGCCAGGGCTCTGTCACACAGAGAAGCCCTGTTTCAAGAAACAAAGAAGCACATGCCTTTAATCCCAGCACTCGGGAGGCAGAGGCAGGCAAAACTCTGTGAGTTTGAAACCAGCCTGGTCTACAAACCAAGCTCCAGGACAGGTTCCAAAGCAATACAGAAAAACCCTGTCTCCAGAAAAAAAAAAGAAAGAAAGAATGTCTAAGGCGAGGCACTATAATAGTTAAAGTACACACTGACAACCCTAGCCCAACCCTTCCAGATGTATACAAGGGTAACTGAAGCAGGTTTCTACTCAGGATCACCAGTGAGGAAAGGTAGGGTCCACAACTCTGACTTCCTTCATCCCTCTCTCTCTGGACCAAAACTCTAGACAGGAAGGTCAGATTAGGACAGGAGTGAGCAAAAGACAAAAGAAAACAAATATGTGGAACATGGTGGTGCACGCCTTTAATCCCAGCACTTGGGAGGCAAAGGCGGGTGGGTCAGCCTGGTCTACAGAGCAAGTTCAAGGTCAGCCAGGGCTACACAGAGAAATCCCATCTCAAAAAACAAAAAAGAAAAAGAAAACAAACACTACATATAGATGAGTCAATCTGCCTGTTCCCATTGTAAAGATGGAGAAACCAAGAGGCAGAGAATCTCTTCTTCAAGGCTGAACCTGAGGAACAGTCATTCCCAGAGCCAAGCTACAGTTGGCTCTAGATACATAAAAAACCGGCCCTTCTGGTCTCAAGCCATGACTCTTTCTGGCCCCACCCTTAAACAGAACTCTGAGCTCAGGCTGGCCTCCCAGCATTTCTGAAACAGGTGGACACATTTTCATCTATGTTCCCAACCAGCTCTCTGCCAGTCTAGACCAGACTGTCCAGCCCAAGCTTTCACATCCTTCCTTCCCTTTGGGGCAACACATATTTGGTCAGGCATCTCCCCAGGAAGTTGGAAGTGGCATTGATGACCCTCCTACATCCAACCCATTCTCTGAATGGGGCCCTAGATGGGAGTGCTTTCCCAACCCAGTCCATACCTAGACTGCATTTGAAGTAGATTTAACCAGTCCTCCTCCTAATCCCCTGGAAACCTTTGGGCTCCTCTAACAGAAGACCAGATCTTCAGGTTGATCAGACCTTACCCCAGGACGGGAAGATAAGTTGGCTCAGGAACAGTTTCGGGAACAGAAAGGATAGTTGTTCCACTTCTTGGCTGTGTGCCTGGCTCCCTTTTAGGTGTGTGACTCTGAACAAGTCACCTAACCATCCTGGGCCTGTTTCAAATTGTACAACAGGAGGAAATCACAAGGTTTAGATTACTTCTAAGGTCCCTTCACTTTGGTCCCTGCTCCACATCTCAGTTTTAGGAGCATACTACCATAAGTTCTGCTACTAGACAACTTACACTTCTTCACTGGGACTACTTAGTCAATTCCCTTTGCTCTATTTTAGTGTGTTAGTGGGTGTAAAGAAAGGGTCTTACTGTGTAGCCCAGGCTGGCTGGAAACTCCCAATCCTGACTCTGTCGTCCTGTTGCTGCGATTGCAGGCACCACCCAGGGCTCCGAAAACTGGTTTTTTTTTTTTCCTTTTTTTGGTTTTTGGTTTTTAGGAGTAGCCCCACTTCAAACCCAAAGTCCCTAAAAAGTCATTACTACCCTCTAGTCAGAATTTGCATTTTGAGCTCAGCACTTGATATACAATCTCTTTTAATCCTATTATTCTAGGAGTAGGTGCTATCCTCTGGGTTCCCATTTCACAGAAGAGGAAACTGAGCCTTGGGGTGGTTAAAAACACTTACTCAAAGCCACAGGCTAGAAACTGGCAGAGCTGGGATTCAAAACTAGACTGAGGTTCCAAGGCTCCCCCACACCTCCATCTGCAGTGCCTGGAGGGATCTTGAGCAGTAGTTCCTGCGGAGTAAAGGCAGTGCTTAATCCCAGTACATCTAACCCCGCCACAGAGCGAGCAGAGGAGGTCCGCTCAATGTCTGGAATCCTACAGTTCCCGGTGTTCTGAGTGTGTGCACAAGGCGATCAGGCACCCGGACTCCAGGCCTGTGGAGGCCGGACCTGGTGGCGGGGCTCCCCGAGTGAGGTAACCCTGTGGCCCAAACCGGCTATTCCCTTACTCACCCAAACGTTGGAGGTTGGGGGGCCGGACCGTAGCCAGGGGAGCGGGAACCTGGAGCCCCCGCCCGGCCCAGGGGGCGAGTAAGAGGGGGCGGGTCTCAGCAGCAACGCGTGAGGCGGGGCCGGCGCGTCTGGGGCGGATCTTAGAGAGGAAACTGGGCCAGTTTCTACACTGGCTCCTCCCCGCTTTGGACCACGACCCCTGGCTCTTCTGATCATATAGCGTCTCTAGAAGCCAAGCTTCTCCAGGAATACTCTGTCCCCACTATTTTTGACTTCGTGAGAACAGCCAGAAGGGTCCTGGATACCTGGTTTTGACGTGTTGAATAAGTCACCTTGTCATCTTACCTCTGGCTGCATGCCATCACCTGTTGAAAGAACACAAAATTAATTTAGTAGGATCTAAATTTCTTTCTTTCCCCGACCTGGTTCTCCAGTCTTCCACCCTCCTTCTAATGGGATTATCCAGTTTTGCGTTTCTGAAACATTTAGCCCAGCCTTGGCGCTTTTCCCTCAAACTTTGCTCCCTATGGCCGGTTACAGCATGCAACAAAAGGAGCTGGGAAAACAAACAAGAAACCCCATAAACACCACCTTGTGGGTAGTGAGATAGATTCTGTAAATCTATCCCAGAAACTCTGGGTCAAACCTGTTCCCAAGTTCTATCAGAAGAGGGCGCGCTATCCTGTCTGGCGTCTCTGGCGGGGTTAGGGATGAGAAGTTGGAAGTTCTGAAGAGAAACCAGCTCCCAGTGTTCTTTTCTCACTTTGGTCTGGCCTCGACTGATCCATAAAGGGAAACCCCTCTGAAAAGATTATCCTACCAAAAACGGAAGGAGAGGGTAAGGAAACAAATATTTATTTCTCCACTAGGCATCTTGGGGATTGCCAGGACCACCCACAGCAGATGCGGAACTTCTGAGCCAGACAGTTATTAGTACTTAAACCCTACTTAAATTTTCACAGTAATAACATGTTTTGTAATCCTCTATATCCTAGGAACATTTCTATTTTAAATGCAGTAACTTATTTAATCCTCATAAAGATAAGGTGGATTTTGTTTTGTTTTTTCAAGATAGGGTTTCTTTGTGTAGCCTTGGCTGTCCTAGAACTCACTGTGTAGACCAGGCTGGCCTCCTGAGTGCTGGGATTAAAAGTGTGTGCCACAAACACCAGTTTATTTTTATTTTTAAGACAGAGTCTCCCAGCCGGGCATTGGTGGCGCTCACCTTTCATTCCAGCACTCCCAGGAGGCAGAGGCAGCCAGATCTCTGTGATTTCAAGGCCAGCCTGGTCTACAGAGTGAGTTCCAGGTCAGCCTCCAAAACAATACAGAGATACCCTATTCAAAAAACAAAAACAAAAACAACAACAACAAAAAAAAAAAAAGACAGAGTCCCCTCTGGGTGAGATGTTAAGCTTGCTAGCATGTGTCTTTAACCCACGGAGTCCCCTTTTTCTTTCCTTTTTTTTTTTTCCTTTTTGAACAGGGTTTCAGGCAGTCTTTGAACTCACTATGTACCCAAGAACAGTCTTGATCTTGAGGCAAGTGTGTGTGGATATCACCAAGCTCACTAAAGCTACACAAATTCATTTTTATTTTTTGTGTGTATAATGTACATCATGTGTTTTGTGTGGTGTGTGTGTACATGTGTGTGGCCTACATATGCCATGGCCTGTAAGGGAAGTCAGAGCAAAACTTTCAGTTGATTCTTCTCTCTCTCTCTCTCTCTTTTTTTTTTTTTTTTTTTTTTTTTTTTTTTGGTTTTTCGAGACAGGGTTTCTCTGTATTGTTTTGGAGGCTGTCCTGGAACTCACTCTGTAGACCAGGCTGGCCTCGAACTCACAGAGATCTGCCTGCCTCTGCCTCCCGAGTGCTGGGATTAAAGGCGTGCGAGTTGATTCTTCTCTTACTACCATGATTTCCTTCCTTCCAGGGATAAAGCTCAGGTTCAGGCTCTCCTAGTGTTCTTACCAGATGAGCCCTCATAGCCCCAAGGCGACTTTCCTTGACTGAATTCTTCACCCTGCTCTTAAGGTTTCCAGAACAAACAGACTGCTACAACTTTACTAAAATGACCACTTTTTTTTGTTGTTGTTGTTGATACAGGGTTTCTCTATGTAGTCTTAGCTGTCCTGGAACTCATTCTGTAGACCAGGCCTCAAACTCATAGAGATCCTCCTGCTCCTGAATTCTGGGATTAAGTGTACCACCACTGCCGCCAGGCCTAAAATGAATTCTATCTAGTCTCAGCAACTAGATTTGTGTTTCCCATCTTTGTGTCTTCTGTCCAGCTCAACTTCAGTGGTGCCTACTTCTTGCTCTCGCTCCCTATTTTGATTGCTTGACTGTTCCTGTGGCCCTAAATGCTGGTCCCTAAGGGTGGGTCCTTCAGTTCCTAAATTATTACCAATGTCTGGCTTGAGGGTCTCTGGTCTTGCCTTTGATTCTTTTGGGATCTGTACAGTGTGAACCATTCATCTCACAGTTCTGAGTCTGTTCCTTCATGTGTAAAATGGCTTAAGGGATGGATATCTACATCACAGGGTGCTGTGAGAATTGGAGTAATACAGCAGTGCAGGTAAGTGGACAGTACCCAATATGTGAAGGCTGTTACAACCAGACACACAAGTTACAGATGAAACTCATCCTAAGCCTTCTCTGACCTCAGTGGTCAATGACCCCCTCTAAGCCTTTTCAGTCCGTTAGGTTTATGAACGGAAAAACAAACAAGTGTGTTCTTACGGTCCAGAGACTTTACAAATACTCTTCCATTTGCTCCTCTTAATAATCTGGACAGGTGAATTTGGTGAAATCCATCATTCGGATAAAGACGTCAGGCAAACAGGTGTGGTGGCACAAGCCTGTAATTTCAGCAGGAGGGAGGTAGAGGCAGGAGGACCAAGAGTTCAAAGACCTCCTTGGTTACATGAAAAATTTAAAGCCAGCCTTGACTCTGCCTCTAAAAGGAAAGAAGGAGGAATGTAAGTGGCAAGGTGGCAAGGTACTTGCTGTCAAGTATGACAACTTCAACCTTTATGGTGGAAGGACATAACCAACTCCCATAAACTGTCTTCTGACCTCCACACCCAAGGCGGGCACTTGCATGCATGCACACACACACACACACACACACACACACACACACACACACACACATAAGTATCATTTTTAAAAAGCATTAGAAATTGAATGAGCAATTAGGCCTCCAGTTTCCCCTCAACCAGCAGGCATCAGTGTTTCCTAACTTGACATTTGTCTACTGTCCAAGTAGCTGCTACTGTTGATATTTTCTGGTATCTCCTGTTCTTCTGTGGATTTGCTTATATCTGGAAATACCCTAGAGAGGTTGTGCCTTAAATAGCATCATCAATGTCCAGTTTTAGCCACAGTTACTGTTCAATTTCCCTGTGCACACCCACATACCACACCCTTACAAGCAGACTCAGTGTTCATATATCCAGCACCCAGTAGCAAGGAGGCAGTGTACAAATGGGGGATAGACAAAAAGAATATAGAATGTGTCAAGAACAGCTCTGTGGGGCTGAAGAGATGGCTCAGAAGTTAAGGGCACTATTTGCTCTTCCAAAAAACCTGGGTTTGATTCCCAGCATCCTTATGGTGAATCATAACCATCTGTAACTCTGGTTCCAGGGAATCTGAGACCCTCTTCTGGCCTCCTAGGGTTCAAACTATGCACATGGTACACATATGTAAATGCAGGCAAAACACCCATCTACAAAATAATTAAAAAGAAAAAAGATTTCCTATAAGATTGCTTCATTGGCCGGGCGGTGGTGGCACACACCTTTAATCCCAGCACTTGGGAGGCAGAGGCAGGCAGATCTCTGTGAGTTCGAGGCTGGGCTGGACTGACAGCCTCCAAAAGAATACAGAGAAACCCTGTCTCACAAAACCAAAAAAAAAAAAATGCTTCATTCGCTTACTGTTTCCCTACCACCCTCAAGTTACAGCTGCATTGACTCATTTTTTTTCTTTTCTATTTATTTATTTATTTATTTATTGTTGTAGTTTTTCAAGACAGGATTTCTCTGTGTAGCTTTTGAGTCTATCTTGGAACTTGCTCTGTAAACCAGGTTGGCTTCAAACTCATTCGAGGCTAGCCTGGTCTACAAAGTGAGTTCCAGCACAGCCAGGGCTACACAGAAACCCTGTCTCAAAAAATTATTTTTCTGTGTATATGTATATGTGTGGCTGAGTGTATGTATCTACTGTCTATACCATGTTTGTGCAGAAGCCCAACATCGTGAGAAGATGGCGTTAGATTCCCTTAAACTGGAGTTGTGAGCTATCATATGGGTGATGGGAACACAGCCCAGGCCCTCTGCAAGAACAATAATCATAATGGAGTAATTGTTCTTGATCACTGAGCTGCCTCTTCATCCCACATTGTTCCTTCCCACCTTTTATTTATTGGCAGGTTATCATTTCTTAGCACTGGCTGGCCTGGAATTCACTGTGTAGCCCAAGCTGGCAGGAACCCATTGAGATGTGCTTACTTTCACTTCTGCAGCGCTGGGCTCAAAGGTTTGCAGCACCATAACTTCTCCCTCTTAAAACACAGATCTGACCATGTCCCTTCTTTACCACTAATCATTTAGTAACTCTCCATAGTTTTTACGAGCAGGGGCAAATTCCTTAGTTAGTGTTCAGCAGCTTTCATAATCTGGTTACCCTCTACTTCAGCAATTAGATTTAAGACCCTAGCTTTATCCCCCTCTTCCACGAAACTCTGATCATCTTTTCCTTATCTCTACACCCTATGGCCATCTGCCTATCTTCCTACAATTGTAATATTATATACAGTCTACCAAGCTTTTATTAGGACTCTAGCCACAAAGTAGCAAATGACTTCCTTGTCTGTTGCCCAGTCTAATTTCCTCTACCTTTCTGGGAACTCTCTTAATTATTTTTTGATAGTTTCAATCTGTGGCCCAGACTGACCTAGAAGTTACTATATAGCCTAGGCTGGCCTCAAACTCATAGTAACCCTCCTATATCAATCTCTCAAGTATTCAGGAGCTAGTTTAAGGAGATGACCCTCACTTAATCGATTACTTGATCTTCCAGCCTAGTGCAGGGGCAGGAATAGAGTAATAGTGCAGGAAATATTTGATGGACTTAACTGAACTGGGGTGTATTAAGACAGATCTAGAAGCACTTTAAGAATTTCAAGATAGCCGGGAGTTGGTAGCGCTCGCCTTTAATCCCAGCACTTGGGAGGCAGAGGCAGGCGGATCTCTGTGAGTTTGAGGCCAGCCTGGTCTACAAAGCGAGTTCCAGGACAGCTTCCAAAACAATACAGAGAAACCCTGTCTCAAAACAAACAAACAAAAAAAGAATTTCAAGATAGTCCTTTGGAGAGCAATCACTAGAGGTTGGGATGAAGGGAACACGGTTGGGAAAGGTTGAGAGGCACAACAGGCAGAGACATGGGCAATGCTAGAAATCCAGGCCAATCCTGGTCCTGCCTCACTGGAAGCTGTAGGAAAGCAAGTTCATCCTAAACTGATGAGGAGTCTTGTTTTTCCAAAATATCTTTGTCATGATCAAGATATCCTCCTTGGATGGTTTTAAAGTCCATACTCTGGGGCTGAGGTGTAGTGGCATCTAGCCTTGCCAGTGTATTTGTGTTAGTGACCACACCCCTTTGAGAGACTCCAGGGCTAGCTGGTCAAAGGTAAGGATGCAACTTTGGGCCCAGCTAGCTCAGTTGTTAGAGCATGGGACTTTCAATCCCAGGGTTGTGGGTTTGAGTCCCACATTGGGCACCATTTTGTTACAGAATTTTTTTGTTGTTTTGTTTTTTGGTTTTTGAGACAGGGTTTCTCTGTGGCTTTGGAGGCTGTCCTGGAACCAGCTCTTGTAGACCAGGCTGGTCTCAAACTCATAGAGATCTGCCTGCCTCTACCTCCCGAGTAATGGGATTAAAGGCGTGTGCCACCAACGCCCACTTGTTACAGAATTTCTTGTCCCTCTAAGTCTCACTGCCACTTCATCCCCAAATAAACACACAGATGCTATATTAATTATAAATCTATCGATCGATGGCTAGGGCTTCTTCGTTTTTTGGACAGGGTTTCTCTGTGGCTTTGGAGACTGTCCTAGAACCCGCTCTGTAGACCAGGCTGGCCTCGAACTCACAGAGATCCACCTGCCTCTGCCTCCCGAGTTCTAGGGTTAAAGGCACGAACCACCACTGCCCGGCTTGGTTAGGGCTTCTTATTGGCCAGCTATCTTAACTGTTAACCCATTTCTATAAATCTGTGTATTTCCACGTAGTCTCGGCTTACTGGAGAATGCCTGGACCTGTTACTCCTTTGGTGACTACATGGCATCTTTTCTGGTCTCTCCCTGCTTACCTTTCCCAGAATTCTACTTGTCTTCTAGTCCCATATATGTATATCATCCCACCTCCACTGGCTATTGGCCAAATAGTGTTTTATTCATCAACCAATAAAAGAAACATATACAGAAGGACATCCCCCATCACTGAGATGACTCCATAAAAAGAGCACTGGCTGCTCTTCCAGATGACCCAGAATCAATTTGCAGACCCACATGGCAGCTCACAATCATCTGTAATTTCTGTCCTAAGGGATCTGGTGCTCTCTTCTGACCTCTACAGGCACTTCTTGCACATGGTGCACAAACATTCAGACAAAACACTCATATACATAAAAATAAATAAAATCTCGAAAAACAAAAGTAAACTTGAAAGGCATGGTGGTGTATGCCATTAATCTCAGTCCCCCTTCCCTTAAAAAAAAAAGCCAGGTGGAGCTGGAGAGATGGCTCAGCAGTTAAGTGTACTGCCTGTTCTTCCAGAGGACCTAGGTTCAATTCCCAGTACCAACATGGCAACTCACAACTGTCTATAATTCTACCTCTAGGGGACTGGACACCCTCACACAGACATGCATGTATGCAAAATACCAATGCACATGAAAATAAATAAGCCATTAAAAAAATCCAGGCATGGTGGAGCACACCTTTAATCCCAGCACTTGGGGGCAGAAGCAGGCAGATCTCTGAGTTCAAGACTGATTTGGTGTACAGAGTGAGTTCCAGGAAAGGCAGGGCTACACAAAGAAACCCTGTCTTGGGAAAGATAGACTTCAACCCTAGGGTTACCCATCTAATTCCAATACATAGACAAACAGTAATAGAATCTTCATAGTTCTAAAGAACTGTGGCTTTTCTGTTGCTTCTAAAATGAAGTCTCATTTCGATCCTGGATATGGTGAGTGCTTTCCTGACCCTACCTGTGTTTCCCCATTCATCACATCTGGAATATTCTTACTTTGCACTTGCATCTTAGCAAATTCCATTCTTCCTATAAAGGTATTTTAATAGCATGACAGTTTGCTAAATTAACAATTAATGTGTCTGGACTGGAGAGATGACGCAGAGGTTAGGAGCACTGGCTGCTCTTCCAGAGGCCCTGAGTTCAATTCCCATCAACCACATGGTGGCTCACAACCAATTATAATGAGACCTGGCGCCCTCTTCTGGCATGCATGTACACATAATATCTACTGTATACATAATTAAATATATAAATCATTAAAAATAATGTGTCCATGTCTATGGCAATCACTAAAAGAACAGTAGTGTGAAAGAATATGGGAGAGAGGCCAGCATGGTTTATATAGTGAATTCTAGGACAGCTACATATTGAGACTCTACACCACAGGGAACCATGGAGTTGGCCTGGCCTAGCTGCTTTGAGAGTCCATGACTCCTGGGCATAGTGTGCCTTCCAGTTCCTGAGAGACAGATGCAGTGAAGCGTTGAGGCAGTTGTGCTTCTCTGTATGTTCTTTCAGTAGTCAAGGCAGCATGAAGGCTTGCGGGACAAACTAGCTTCAGATGTTAATCTCATGTACCCTGAATAGCTTGCAAACTTCACTGTATCCTGGCAACTGTATTGATCCTGGCAATTGCCACTATATTCTGTTTCTGATCAAGGTATAAAAAGTCCGATTGTAGGCCGGGCGTTGGTGGCGTACGCCTTTAATCCCAGCACTCGGGAGGCAGAGGCAGGCGAATCTCTGTGAGTTCGAGACCAGCCTGGACTACCAAGCGAGTTCCAGGACAGCCTCCAAAGCCACAGAGAAACCCTGTCTCGAAAAACCAAAACAAACAAACAAACAAACAAAAAGTCCGATTGTTCTCAATAAAATTGTTACAGCCTCAGTTGTGCTATGGACCCTCCAAGTGGCCTGATTTAATTCCTTGCAGCCACACAGATGACATTGGTCCCATAAGTAAGCACAGGCACTTACAGGTGGAACCAGGAACAGGGACCTAAAATATGGGAATTTAAGAAAAAGAAAAAAGAAAAAACAAGTTAAAGTCAAGGAATTACTGGGAACAATGTGCACACAAGTATAAAAAGCAGGAACCTCCATTGGATGGAGGGAGGGAGGGAAGGAGGGAGAGAGAGAGAGGGAAGGAGGAAGGGATGGATGGATGGATGCTGGGTTGAAGGAGCAACAAAGTTGCTGGAGTTAGGAACCGAAGAGGGACACCATCAGTTGATGAAATTCCTGGAGTTCCTTAGTAAACTTCAGACTACTTTCACAGAAGAGGGATTTCTGGATCCCAGAACTTGGTCCCAGTTAGGAACAGCAATTCAGGGAGGATTGGATGCAAAGGGATAAGAAAAAAAATCAGCTTTGAAAAGAAATAAAAACAGTAATAGATAAAGATGACAGTTAAAATTAAAAATGAAAGCGATCAGGAAAAAGCAGTACTAACACTGGGAACAGTAGATAACTTAGAACCTGTCTCTCTGTGACTAGGTAGAGGGTACTCCTGTTGTGCCCAAGTTGCAAAGTCCCTAGAGACCACCAGGAGGACCCACAAAACTGCAAAAGCAAAGTTTAATGATTGTTCATCTAACCATGACAGGGACCCTCTCTAGCAAGCTGACATAGCAGCCTTTAGAGGGAGTGAAGTTCCCTGTCTACTGCTTTATAGACAAAAGTTACAGGATTACATTAGTAGGTATGGGTTGGTTTCTGACTGGATGACATTTGGGAAACAATCAAGAGATTTTTCAGCTTTTAATCCCAGCACTCGGGAGGCAGAGGCAGGCAGATCTCTGTGAGCTCGAGGCCAGCCTAGACCAGAGCAAGTTCCAGGACAGCCTCCAAAACAATACAGAGAAACCCTGTCTCGAAAAACCAAAAAAAAAAAAAAATCTCTCTCTTTTTTTTTTTTTTTTTTTTGAGACAGGGTTTCTCTGTATTGTTTTGGAGGTTGTCCTGGAACTCGCTCTGTAGACCAGGCTGGCCTCGAACTCACAGAGATCCGCCTGCCTCTGCCTCCCGAGTGCTGGGATTAAAGGCATGCGCCACCAACGCCCGGCCAAGAGAGATTTTTTTTCAAAGATATATTTTTGGCTTGTAATACCTGTGTATCCATTTTTCTCATAGGTTGGTACTGGGAGAAAACATTCTGTGGTTTCTATGGCTTGCAGGTGGTTTATTGTACTAATATTTTTCAGAATTGAATTTCCTGGAGACTACAGGGGAGTTTCTTTTATGGCCAAACAGTTCCCAGGAATCAAGCATCTAGGAGGCTGGGGGTGGGGGGGGTGATCTGGAGTTTCTTTGTGTTCAGTTTTAGACCTAGTATCAGAGGCCTACATGTTTTTTCTGTAGCCTGTCATGGCTACTAAAGCAGGGGGCTGAGTGAGGGTCTGGTCCCCTTATTCCAAATTATTAGAAGTGAAGCCTTGAGTTTAGTTTGCCCCGTTCACTCCTCCTTGTGCTGCTTTTGCTCCCCTGCCACTAGCTCCAATGTCCTCCACGCCTAACACCTATCCATCAGTTACTCTTCTTGATAGCATCAGAACTAAAGCCTATCCATCAGTTACTCTTCTTTTTTTTTTTTTTTTTTTTTTTTTTTTGGTTTTTCGAGACAGGGTTTCTCTGTATTGTTTTGGAGGCTGTCCTGGAACTCACTTTGTAGACCAGGAAGGCCTCGAACTCACAGAGATCCGCCTGCCTCTGCCTCCCAAGTGCTGGGATTAAAGGCGTGCGCCACCAATGCCTGGCCATCAGTTACTCTTCTTGATAGCATCAGAACTAAAGCCTATCCATCAATTACTCTTCTTGATAGCATCAGAACTTTTTTTTTTGTTTTTTTTAGACAGGGTTTCTCTGTGGCTTTGGAGACTGTCTTGGAACTAGCTCTTGTAGACCAGACTGGTCTCGAACTCACAAGAGATTTGCCTGTCTCTGCCTCCCGAGTGCTGGGATTAAAGGCATGCACCACCACCACCGCCCGGCCCAGAATAACACTTAATAAGGAAACAAAGTCACCAAGGTCCCCAGAAATTCCTCATGGAAGCATTTCTTTTTCAATGTATTCTCTCCACTCTTCCTACAAATACATACCATTTAAAGAGTCCAGTTTCTGCAAACCTACTAGCACATTTAATTGAATATACTCATATGCTGATTCACTTAAGACACATTTCTGAGCCTTTTTCTGTGTCAGAACTTATGCCTTAAAACTACTTAAAATAGGAAGTCCCACTGTTGGTTTTTTTTGTTGTTGTTTGTTTTTCAAACAGGGTTTCTCTGTAGCTTTGGAGGCTGTCCCAGAACTCCCTTAGTAGACCAGGTTGGCCTCAAACTCACAAGATCAGCCTGCTTCTGCCTCCCAAGTGCTGGGATTAAAGATGTGCACCACCACCCCTCAGTGGGAAGCCCCATTTTTAAGGAATAAAAATATATCTACCACTTATTGAGGATATACCATGTACCAGGCACCATAGCAAATGTCATATTCCTCTCATTTAATTCTCCCAACAGTTCTGTAAGTCAAGCAAAATTATCCTTATTTTTTACAGGCATGAAAACTGAAGTTCATGGGCTGGAGAGATGGCTCAGCGGTTAAGAGCACTGACTGTTCTTCCAGAGGTCCTGAGTTCAATTCCCAGGAACCACATGGTGCCTCACAACCACCTTGAATGAGATCTGGTACCCTCTGCTGGCCTGCAGGCAGAAGGCTGCATACACAATAAATAAAAATATTAAAAAAAAGAAAACTAGCCGGGCGTTGGTGGCGCACGCCTTTAATCCCAGCACTCGGGAGGCAGAGGCAGGCGGATCTCTGTGAGTTCGAGGCCAGCCTGGTCTACAAAGTGAGTTCCAAGACAGCTTCCAAAGCCACAGAGAAACCCTGTCTCGAAAAACCAAAAAAAAAAAAAAAAAAAAAGAAAAAGAAAACTGAAGTTCAGAGGAAGTAGGAATTTTTCCTATATGATTATAGTTGGGCCTAGATCTCTACTTGGAGTTCTCTGATTCTGAAGTCTGCAATTCTATCATTTCTCTGGTAAAACAATAATTCACTCATCTATTCATTAAATATGTAAATGTAAAGCATATTCAATGTGTGCCAGGCTTTATGGACACAAAATGTCCATAGGCAAGCTTAAATGTAGTTGCATTTGCAGACTGAAGCATCCAAAAATCAGAGGTTTGGGATGCTGTTGAGCAAGCCACTGTAATGATCAAAAGAAGAAGAGGAGGAGGAGGAAGGAAGAAAGTGGAGGAGGAGGAGGAGGAATAAAGCATGAAAATGGAAGACAGAAGAAGAGGAGAAGGAGGAGGAGGAGGAGGAGAAGGAGAAGGAGAAGGAGGAGGAGGAGAAGGAGAAGGAGGAGGAGGAGAAGGAGAAGAAGGAGGAGGAGAAGGAGGAGGAGGAGGAGGAGAAGGAGGAGGAGGAGGAGAAGGAGGAGGAGGAGAAGGAGGAGGAGGAGAAGAAGGAGGAGGAGGAGGAGGAGGAGGAGGAGGAGGAGGAGGAGAAGAAGAAGAAAGCAGATGGGCACTGGTGACTTGTGCCTTTAATCCCAGCAGTCTGGAGGCAGAAGGAGGTGGATCTCTGAGTTGAAGACAGCTTGATCTACATAGTGAGTCCCAGGACATCCACGGTTACACAGAGAAAACCTTCTCAAAAACAAAAACAAAACAAAAAAACAAAAAAAACCCGATAACTAGAAAGAACCCTAGCTGGGCGTTGGTGGCGCACGCCTTTAATCCCAGCACTCGGGAGGCAGAGGCAGGCGGATCTCTGTGAGTTCGAGGCCATCCTGGTCTACAAAGCGAGTTCTAGGAAAGCCTCCAAAACAATACAGAGAAACCCTGCCTCAAAAAACCAAAAAAAAAAAAAAAAAAAAAAAAAAAAAGAAAGAAAGAACCCTAATGATTGTTGTTGCTTGTTTTGTTTTTGAGACAGAGTTTCATGTATCCCAGGCTGGCATTACACCCTACCTTCTAATGACTGCTGATTCAGAGCAAAGGCAAGGACGGGTGATGGAAAAGCAGGGCTATTTGGACAGAGGGGTTCAGGAAAGGTGGCTGCAGAAGGATGTTCAAACTAGCTTCCTGTCAGGCAATCCATTAATTTTCTTTCAAGTGTATACTGAACACATACAATGTATTCTTCTTCTTCCACTTACTATCATATTTCATCTTCACACCATTTCACTTAAGAATATGTATGTGTGATTATGTGTATGTGTGTTTGTGCCATGGAGCTTGTATGGATGTCAGAGGACAATTTTCAGGAGTTGATTCTTTCCTTTCACTATGGAGGACCCAAGGATGGGAACTCTGGTCACCAGGCTGGGCATGAAGTGTGTTTACCGGAGTCATCTCGCCGCCATTTGATCCTCCTACCTCCACCTCTGAAATGCTGGGATTATAGGTATGCACCACTAAATCCAGTTTACGTGGTGATGGGGATTGAACGCAGGGATTTACACATTGCAGGCAAGCACTCTATCAACGCCCCAACACCATTTCGTTTTTAAGATGTTTCTGATTCCCGTTACTTCCAAAAAACATTGAGGGATTCATCTAAAATTCTTAGCAAGTCTAGTTTCAGTGGTCTACTGATGTCCCAGGGGGTGGTGGAGAGGTAGTATGCACGCTCGTTTTCTGAGCACAGTCCTGCTATTGTGTGAGACCTCAATAACTAGGCAGGCCTAGTTTCTAGAATATGCCCACTCCTCTGTTCTTAACTAGATCCTAGGAAGAAACAGACACCAAAAGGATGAAAACGCAGCTTTGATCAAGACCAGGGGAGGAAGGAGGCTAAGAACAGAAAAATAAATAAGATACAAAGTAACAAGGTCCTGGTAAGAGGACCATCCAAACATCACCCCAAATTGTTGAGGTTAGTAAATGTGTCCCGGAGAAGGCGGGACATTTGCACCAAGCCATCCAGAACAGCACAGGTTCTGAAGGTGCCGCTGAGGCAGAATCCTCATTGGATTCTCATTGCTCAGATCTACCTTAGAGAGTCAGAGGAAAGGATGTCAAAGGATTGGCCTGGACTGGCAAGAACAGTGGGGACTGAGGGTCTCGGAGTGGCTGCTGAAGCCATATGGACTGATAGGTATCCCAAAAGGGTTTTCAAGCTCCGTAAGTGCCAGCGGGGTGGTCAGAGAGCCTTCCCCCCCATCGCCAGCAGACTTGAGCTAAAGAAGGGTACAACAGTTACCAGGTCATCCTCGGGCCTTCCCTCTGATTGGCCGGATCTTCCGTGGCCCGAGTCTCCGCGCTCCAAGGAAAGGGGCGGGGTCTCGGCACAACGTCACCGCTGTTTGGTGCTCTTCGTTCTAGCCACTCCCCAGTCCTCTTCGAGGGGCCCTGTGTGACGTTGCGACTCTCTATCAGCCAACCGCCGCGGCAGAAGGGGTGGGACTCCACGTCCCTCCCCATCGTCCCTCCTTTTTTTTTTTTTCCACCCAATTCCCCAAGCCCCTCCTCTTCCCCTCCGCTTCTTCTCGGAGACCGCCTTCACGTTCGGTTTCAAAAGGCTCGTCGCCCAATGAGTAACTCGGTAGGCCTCGAGTGGCGGACCGGCCTGCCAATGCCTGGCCGGCGCGGGCGGAGCGCCCGGGGCTGGCCTTTGACGGCGGACGGCGTGTGACGCAGTCGGGCCTCTGCGCGCTGCGCCCGAAGCGGCGGTCGGTGGCGGCGGCGGCGACGGTTTCCTGGCGGCCGCGCGCTGCTGTGTGAGCGGCGGGTGGCAGACGGACCTAGGCCCTCACCCCAGACGCACCGCGGTAAGTCGGGAGCGCCGCTGGGGCCCGGCGGGAGTCCTCCTCTTTGGACCGGCATCTGCGCGGGACGCCCCGGGCCCTCTCAGCCGCCCAGTCTCGTGCCGAGCGCGCTCCTTCGGGCCTGCGTGAGGGGGCGGGGCCCGCGGCCCTGCGGCTTTCCTCGGGAGGCCCTGGGAGGGAATCCACACGCGTGGGGCGTAGACCAGGGGGCCTCGGGTGGCAGCCCACGCTGGGGGAACCTCGTTGTCTCCGGTGCTGCTCGTTCATTGGCCGGGTAGAGGTGAGCAGCCCGCGGTAGGCTGGCCCTTGCGGGGATGGTGCCTTGACTCAAGTGAGGTCCCCCCATCACTTCTTTGACCCCTCTACAGGACGCATTTTATCTAGGGCTATCCAGAGGGTTGAGTGAGTCGGAAGCGCGTTAGCTTTTTAAGACAGTGTCTGGCGATTAGAGGGGTCTGGCCAACCGAATGAAAGGTTCTTTTCTGTTGTGCCTCATGTTCCGTGTAAACCGAGGTGTGAGAGATTGGATTTTTGAGTTACTGTAGCCATAGCGTTTAAGAAATGATTTGTCAATGCCCCTACTCTGCATCACGTGCAGAGGTTTTGTAGGTGGGAGAGAACTCAGTAATGTCAGATGTCTTGACTTAAGTCTAGGATTTTATACTTTTCCACCCTCCCTGTATGTTCCCGTCTCTCATTATTGGCTATTCTCTATTTGGTAGGGGGGAGGACACCGACATTTAACATAGTGTTCAAAACATTTCCAGTTTAGTTGCTACCATCTTTACATATATAGTAAGGTAACAGAACTTTATTAGTAGTACCTTTTTTTTGTTTTTTGTTTTTTTGAAACAGGGTTTCTCTGTGGCTTTGGAGGCTGTCCTGGAACTCGCTTGGTAGTCCAGGCTGGTCTCGAACTCACAGAGATCCACCTGCCTCTGCCTCCCGAGTGCTGGGATTAAAGGCGTGGGCCACCAACGCCCGGCTATTAGTAGTAGTACCTTGATGTAGACTTTTTTTTTTTTTTTTTGAGACAAGATCTCACTAAAATCCTTGTTGATCTGAAATTCACTATGTAGAAGGTTTGCCACGAAATCAAAGAAACTCAGTGCTGGGTTTAAAGGTGTTTGCCATTACACCCAGCCTTAACCGTAGACTTTTGAGAACTAAACTTAAAAAGAAAACATAGTTATGGAGGCAGGCTTAGTGATACACGCCTTTCGTCCTCATACTTGAGAGGGAAAGGCAGGCAGCTCTCTTTGAGTTCAAGACTAGCCTAGTTTACATACTGAGTTCCAGGACAGCCAGAGCTGCACATAGAGAACCTGTCCTAAAAAACCCAAGCATTGGGGGTGAGTAAAATCAATATAGAGGTTGCTGGAGAGACGGCTCAGCAAAGAGCACTGACTGCTTTTCCAGAGGAGCTGTGTCAATTCCCAGCACCCACATGGCAGCTAACTGTAACTCCAAGATTGGACACCGTCACACAGACATACATGCAGACAAAACATCAATATATATAAAATAAAAAGATTATTTTAAAAAGTCAATATAGGAGCCGGGCATTGGTGGTGCACGCCCAGCACTCGGGAGGCAGAGGCAGGCGAATCTCTGAGTTCCAGGCCAGCCTGGGCTACAGAGCGAGTTCCAGGACAGGCTCCAAAACAATACAGAGAAACCCTGTCTCGAAAAACAAAACAAAACAACAACAACAAAATCAATATAGATGTGATAGTGCAAGCCTGTAATGTCACCAGTTATGGAAGTTGAGGGTGGAGAATAGAGCCCAGGAGTTTGAAGCCAGCCTGGACAACATAGAAGATCCATCTTAATTAAGAATTGTGGAGTGGGGCTGGCATATTGGAGGTACTGGGAACTACTTTGATAAAATTATTTGTGATACTTAAGATTTGACGAAATCAGTCAGGCTGTGGTGGCGTATGCCTTTACTCCCAGCACTCAGGAGGTAGAGGCAGGTGGATCTCTGAGTTCAAGGCCAGCCTGGTCTACAGAGAAACCGGTTTGTAGCATGTACTTTTAATCCCAGCACTGGGCAGGCAGAGGCAGGTGGATCTTTTGAGTTTGAGGCCAGTTTGGTCTTCAGAGTGAGTTCCAGGACAGCCAGAGTTGTTACACAGAGAAACCCCAATCTCAAAAAAACAAAACAAAACAAATATATACATACATATCTTATGTAAATCTAATTTGATGTGTTGTGTTTGAAATTGACCTAATTGTTGTAGTATGAACTCATAGCAAGATATCTCAACTACTACTAAAGCTAATACTTTTTTTTTTTTTTTTGGTTTTTCAAGACAGGGTTTCTCTGAGGCTTTGGAGGCTGTCCTGGAACTAGCTCTTGTAGACCAGGCTGATCTCAAACTCACAGAGATCCTCCTGCCTCTGCCTCCCAAGTGCTGGGATTAAAGGTGTGCACCACCACCTCCTGGCGATATATTTTTTTAAGATTTATTTATTTATTATGCATACAGTGTTCTGCCTGTGTATATCCCCCTTTTTTGAGATAAGATTCTTGGTATATAGCTCCAGGCAGATTTTAAACCCCTAATCCTCCTGCCTTTCCTCCCAAGTACAGGGCGGTACGCTTTGCTTTCCATGAAACTCTTAAAATTGTCAAGTACTGCTATTGGGAAACTGTAAAGCCAACTTTCCTTTGGATTCTACTCTCATATCTGTGGTAGATTACTTCTCCATAAGACAAATCCAGATAGTTTTTTTTTGTGGAAGAGGTAAAAAAAAAAACTTGCAGTTGAATTCATCTTTTATAGTGTTGTGAGCCAGGTAGTCCTGGCACACACCTTTAATCCCAGCACTTGGGAGGCAGAGGCAGGCGGATCTCTGAGTTCAAGGCCAGCCTGCTATACAGAGCTAGTTCCAGGATAGGGTTGTTACACAGAGAAATCCTGTCTCAAAAACAAAACAAAAATGTATACCTTTGACCTTTGTGCACTTGCTTTTGTGGGTTTTGTTGTTTTTTGAGACAAGATTTCTCTGGGTAGCCCCAGCTGTCCTAGAGTGTAGGTCACACTAGACTCAGCTTCCCAACTGCTGAGATTAAAGGTGTGTGCTGCCAATGCCCAGCAGTATTTTTTAAAAGTACGGTTTTATGGAGTTGGAGAATGTAAATTTAGTTGATTGATTGCCTAGCATGTATGAAGTCCAAGGTTCATTCTCCAACACATAGTAAGTCAGGCATAATAAATGACGTGTGCCTAAAATCCCAGCACTTAAGCCAGCAGTTCTCAACCTGTGAGTTGTGACCCCTTTGACAAACCTTTAGCTCCCAAAATATGTACATTACAAATATAACAGTTGCAAAGGTATAGTTATGAAGTAGCAATGAAAATAAATTTATGGCTGGGGGTCACCATAACATGAGGAACTTTATTAATGGTTGGTAGCATTAGGAAGGTTGAGAAACATTGACTTAAGCAGTAGAGGTAAGTGGCTCTACATAGTGAGTTCTAGCTCACATATGTTCCTCCTTTGTGTATGTCTGCAATTAGCTAAGTCTTTAAAACTAAGTAAATTTAGACTGGGCATTGGTGGTGCACGTCTTTCTTTAATTCCAGCACTCTAGAGGTAGAGGCAGGCGGATCTCTGAGTTTGAGGCTAGCTAGTATGGTCCACAGAGCGAGTTCCAGGACAGGCTCCAAAGCAATAAAGAGAAACCCTGTCTCAACAAAAAACAAACAAACAAAACTAAATTTAAGATGAAGATAAGGATTAGTAGGGTAGCTAGATTGAAGGGTGTGAAACTGAAGGTGGGCAGATAAATTAGGTTATGGCAGTAGTTTAAGATAGTACCTGTCAAACTTGGTGGTTCCTAAACTCCTTAATCTTTGAAAACTAAGTGTTCTAGGACCAGTGAGATGGTTCAGTAGGTAAAGGACTTGCCACACAAGCCCAGAAACCTGAATTCAGTCCCTGTAACCCACATGAGCATGGAAAGAAGAGAATAACTCCAGTTGTCCTTTGGCCTCCGTATGTACTCCATGGTATACACTCAAACAATGATATGTAATAAACATTTTTAAGATTACGAGCTAGGGTTATTAAACAGACCCTGTCTTGAAACACCAAAAAAAAAAAAAATTGAAGCCTATTATGATGGCCCATGTCTGTAATCCCAGAACTTAATTGTTGATTGCTGGAAGTTCAAGGACAGCCTGAACTGCTACAGTGTGAGACTAGCTTTAAAAATAAGTAAGTGTGGACTAGAGACAGAACAGTTAAGAACATGTACTCTTCTTGCAGAGGACTTGAGTACATTTCCTAGCATCCATTTCAGGCATCTCAGAGTTTCCTGTAACTCCAGCTACAAGGGATCCAGTGCCCTCTTTTAGACCTCCCATGGGTACTGCACTCATGTGCATATACATACATACATACATATATACATACATACATACTTACTTACTTACTTAAAAATTTAAAATAAAGTAGAAGTGACTATTTAAAATAAATATTAAGTAGAGGCATGATGTCTCATACCTTTAAACTTAGCACTTTAGGCAAGCATATCAAGGCCAGCCAGAACTAAATAGTAAGACCTTGTCTGAAAAATAAAATGCAAATTGAACATAATAATAATTGAAGAATTCAGTGAGAAAACTTCCTTAATAAAAGATTATTGGATGCACTAGTCATCTTTTATGTCCCAACAGCTGACAAGGTTATTTTACTTAGTTTGTGAGAAATACCCAGCCTTATATAGATAAGAAGCTAAAAAAGAAAGTAGGGTTGCTTTTGAGGGGGGAGGTAGTCAAGACAGGGTTTCTCTGTGTAGATTTGGCTGTCCTGGAACTCACTCTTTAGATTAGACTGATATTAGTGTTCTCCATTGACACTGTACTAACTCGTTAAACGTTTGTTATACTACAGATTTGGAAACTATCATTAAATTTATATGCTGTGTTATACTGAAATTCATCAGTTCATCTTGTATGCTGCATCATTACTCATGTATGATTTTATAACATCAGTGTTGGTGATTTGGAAATTATTGGTTCACTGATTTGATCAGATATTGCAGTTGTTACTATATTAATCCACCTCAGTATTCTCTTAGGAAGTTAAGCCTGTGTGTGTTGCTGGGGTCTTCAGTTATAGCCCTGGGGAGCTTGAGGTCACTCCTGGTATACAGATGGAGTTCCAGGACAACCAGGGATACAGTGAGATCGTCTACCAAAACAACAAAATTTGGGAGCTGAGGGCTGGCAATGTGTAGTGTTTGTGTTAGGAAACATGAAGCTCTGGATTCTGTCTGCAGTACCTTATAATCCTAGTACTTGGGAGGTGAAGGTAGGATGATCAAAGTTGTTTTGGTTTACTTTTCTGCTGCTGTAATGAATACCATGACCAAAAGTGACTTGGGGGAGGCAAAGGTTATTTCATCTCACACTTCCAAGTCACAGCCTACCATGGAGGGAATTTAAGGCAGGAACTGAAACAAACCATGCAGAAAGGCTGTTAGTGGGTGACTTACTGGCTTCTCCTTAGCTTGCTGTCTTATATAGCCCAGACTCCCCCACCTTCATAGAGTGCTGCTGATAAGTAGGCTGACCTCCTATATCAACCATCAATCAAGACGTTTTCTCACAGACATGGCCAAAGGTCAGTCTAGTTAGCTGCTCAGTTGAGGGTCTCTCTTTCCAGGCGATTCTAGGTTGTGTCAAGTTGACAGGAGAAACTAACCAGCACAGAAGTGTAAGGTCTTCTTTGGCAATATGGCCATTTTCTGAGACCCTGGGATAAAAAAAAAAAAAAAAAAGAAGGGGGTGGGCTGGAGAGATGGCTCAGTGGTTAAGAACACTGGCTGCTCTTCCAGAAGACGTGGGTTCAATTCCCAGCACCCACAAAGTGACTCACACTATCTGTGACTCCACAGCTTCAGGGAATGCAATGCCTTCTTCCTCTGGCCTCCACCTGCACCAGGCACAGAAGTGGTGTACAGATACACACGCAGGCAAAAACACCCATATACAATAAAAGTACTTTGTAAAAGGGGAGGCAGGAGAGATGGCTCTGTGGTTAAGATCACTGGCTACTCTTCAAGAGGACTAGTGTTTGAATCCCAGGATTTGAATGGAGGCTAACAACAACCTGTAACTACATTTCTTGGGATTTGATGCTCTCTTTCTGTGGGCACCAGGTATACACATGTGGCAGTGAAGAATTCAATAACTTTATTCAATTAGGGGCCATTGCCTTGATTGATGCTCAGATTCTAGTTTTTTTGTTTTATGGTTGTACTGGGGATTGAACCTAGGGGCCACAGTATGGTCAGCAAGTACTCTGTCACCTGCTCTTTTTACTTCTTATGTTGAGTTAGGGTGTAAGTTTCTTAGCCTGGCCTTGAACTCATTCTGTAGCCCAGATAGGCCTTGAACTTTTGATGCTCTTGCCCCAGTGTCCATAGAAGCTGAAATTGTATTAAAGGTTGCACCATCAGGCCTAGCCATTGGAAAGTAGTTTGGGCTCTATAGATCAACTAAGGAAAAAAAGGGAACTTCTAGATGTTTTGGGTCACAGTTTGAAGGTCACTAATCTAGGACAGTGATTTTCACACTGATTTAAAACCCTAGGCTGCAGCCGGGCGGTGGTGGCGCACGCCTTTAATCGCAGCACTGGGGAGGCAGAGGCAGAGGCAGGCGGATCGCTGTGAGTTCGAGGCCGGGCTGGACCGATAGCCTCCAAAACAAAACAGAGAAACCCTGTCTCGTAAAAACCAAAAAAAAAAAAAAACCCAAAAAACAAAAAAACCCTAAGCTGCTTTGGAGTATTGAACTATGGAGTTCTTCTGTAACCACCTGCTCTTTATTTCAGATCAGGTCTGTTTGTCTTTTTTTTTTTTTTTTTTTTAGTTTTAAATCAGCTAAAGATGGCTAAAACTGGTGAAGAGAAGAACTGAGTCTGAATTGGGGCTGTCAGTTTGTGAGGGAAATGAGTTTATCCTCCAGAAATATGTGTATCACTATCATTACTTAATACTTAGTCTTCCTTTGATACAATGGCTGCTGGAATCTGCACATCTGACCCTCTTGTCAGAGATTAGCAGATTCCTTTGTACAGGTATGTCTGTGCTTGTGTGCATGGAGGCCAGTCCCTCCCTCCCTTTATTTTTCTTCGAGGCAGGGTTTCTTTGTGTAGCTTTGGAGCCTGTCCTGGAACTCATTCTGTCCTGGAACTCACAGAGATCCACCTACCTCTGCCTCCTGAGTGCTGGTACTAAAGGAGTGTGCCACCATTGCCCTGCTCAGAAGTTTTTCTTTTTCTTTTTTTTTTTTTCCTTTTTTATTGGTTTTTTGAGACAGGGTTTCTCTGTGGCTTTGGAGGCTGTCCTGGAACTTGCTTGGTAGTCCAGGCTGGTCTCGAATTCACAGAGATCCTCCTGCCTCTGCCTCCCGAGTGCTGGGATTAAAGGCGTGCGCCACCAATGCCCGGTCAGAAGTTTTTCTTAGTCATTCTCTTAACATCCTCCTCTTATATTGATTGATTGATTGATTGATTTTGAGACAGTCTCTCTATGCATTACTGGCTATCCTGGAACTCACCTTGTAGACCATGCTAGCCTTGAATGTATATCGATCTGCTGACCTCTGCTTCCTGAAGTGCTGTGAGTAAAGGTGTGCACCACCACATTTTTTTCTATCTTTGAGACGGTCTCACTATGTTGTCCTTGCTGAAATTGCCTATGGGTCTGCCTGCCTGCCTGTGCCTCCTGAGTGGGAGGATTATAGATGTGTGCAACCATGCCTTGCCTTACACCTTACTTTTATTTTTTTTTCTCCACCTTATTTTTTGAGATAGGGTTTCTCACTGAATCTGGAGTTCACTAGTTCAGTTAGACTTGATGCTCTTTCAGAGTACCTGGGTTCTGTTCCCAGCACCCGAATTAGATAACTTACAAATACCTGTAACTCCTACACACTATTTTGCTTCTTGTGGGGATCTACACAGATGTTGTATAAATACATACAAATAAATGAATCAAATAAAAATAAATCTTTGCTGCTGTAGTATATCCTTTTAATTTCAGAATTTGCGGCATAGAGACAGATGGATCTTCGAGTTCCAGGCCAGCTAGCTGGTCTACAGTATAGTGTGAGACCTGTCTTAAAAACAGCAGCGGCTGACTCGAGCTTGGTGTAGTGGGTACACCTGTAATCTCTGCAGTTTTGAGGCAGAGGTAAAATAATGAATTCCGGGCCAGGCCCCAAAGTGGAATGCAGTATTAGGTGATTAAGATGGGTCTTTCTTTCTGGAATTTTTCCTGGCCTCCTTTCCTGTTTCTTTCGACTTATCCAAAATAAAAAGTAGACAGTGTTCCCAGGTGTGAAATCCCAGCACTTAGGAAGACTGCTGTGAGTTCCAGGCCAGCCTGGGTTACAGAGTAATATCTTGTTGAGACCTTTTCTCAAACAAAAACATACACATTTTATTTATTTAACCAAGGATAGTGATTCCTCCCTTATCTACTGCTATCATGGGGATTAAATGAGAGACTTAAGTACTCTGTAAAAAATTAACCAGTACTTACTGTTTTTGTTCTTTGCTGACTTTGATGCAAAGGAATTTGGTTAAGTAAAAGAATTACTTAATATTTGTATAATGTTCTAGAATTAGCAAGCTGAGAGTGGCTTGGAATGCAGGCATAGTCATTCAGATTAGCAGTGCTTGTGTTGTTTTTAACAGTGTCAGATGTCTTCTACTTTTGAGGTAGAAAATTAATTTTGTTGCACCTAGAGTTCACAGGCTTACAAAATTTAGATATGATATACCATTCAAAGTTCAGTTGAGACAGTGGAGGAATATATTTCTTGCTAGTGGTTGGATGGATTACTGATGTGTATTGACCATCTCTTTTTGGTATTATATAGTATAAATAAAAAAATTGGAAGATTGTTAGAACACAAAGAGCGGAGGAAAAATTAAGGCTGAAGTTAAAGATCAATTTTAAATGTCTTGTGCAAAAGGAGTGTAAATAAATCAATTCATAAAGACAAAAAATGATTTTGTGCGTGCATGTGTGTGCTTTGAGACAGGGTTTCTCTGTGGTTTTGGCGGCTGTCGTGGAACTAGCTCTTGTAGATCAGGCTGGTCTCCAACTCACAGAGATCCACCTGCCTCTGCCTCCCAAGTGCTGGGATTAAAGGTGTGCCGTCACCAACGCCCGGCGACAAAAATGAATTTTTGTAGAAAATTTTATCTAGGCCAAGGGACTGTCTTATGAATTGTTTTCCTTCATAAGAGATTGGATTTTATTCAGTCAGCATTTGCTTCATCATATTCTACCCATGTGTCCCACCACAGTCAGTGTTTCTGGTATGTTCATGTAATCTCAGGAAGAAAGATTAGGAATTCAACATTTTTCTTGGCTGCATAGTGAGTTTGAGACCAGCCTAGACTGTATGTAATAATGTCTCAAAAAACCAAAATAGCATTTTGTGGAATCAAATATCTGAAATCCTAGCACTTGTTAGGCAGAGGCAGGAAAATCAGCAGTTCAATCAGTCTGGAGCTACATAGAAAGTTTGACGGCAAAAAACAAACAAACAACAACAAAAAAAGTTTGAGGGCAACTTTCACTATCTGTACCCTGTCTCAAAACAACAAAAAAAGATAATTGTCTCTGTTTTGGGGAGGTTCATTGTAAATGGGATAAAGTTGAGTTCTTTTGGTAGCAGACTCTGAAGTGAGCATAGTACTTACAAGTTGGCTTAGGAAGTTTTCTTGGTATTGTCACCTGTCAGAGAAGTGAGAAAGAAGTGGGAGATACTGTATTGTGATGATATTTGAATATATATGGTGATGGGAATAGAACCTAGAGCCTGATAAGCAAAGGGCAAACACTAACAATGACCCTTTATCTGTGTGATTCTGTTTTTTTTTTTTTTTTTGTATTGCTTTTTCTTGTTAGTAATAGAAGAGAATTGAACTTGGGACCCTTTCTGGCTAGGCAAGCACTCTGCCCTAAGCTATATTTCTAGTACTGTGGTGTTAACCAATCCCACGAAAATTAAAAATGAAATTACCTGCCCTTTAGAGTTACACTGAGCTGGGGCCAAGAATCCTAGCATTGGCTGTGGATTTAGGCTGTCACAAGAAGAAAGCATGATGGATGAGGCAGTTCTGAAAGAACTGACAGCTGAAGACTGTCATGCAGTAGTACAGCAGCTGCTACAGCAAATCTTTTACAGTCCTAAATGAAAGTCTGTATAGTTTAGTGCTTCACAGTGTCCAGGATGGGAAGTAAGGGTCAAGATAGATGTGTACAAAAATTTTATATTGGGCTATTGATGTCTAGCAGAATGCCATTGCTAGATAAGGTTAAGACTTAACGAAAGATACTAAACAAGTTTTACAGAATGAATTGGGTTGTTTGGTAGCAACAAAAATAAAGGGTGGACAATTTTCACTAAGTCTGGTATTACACAGCAGAGTTAGGAAAATATAGTTAAAGAGTAGAGTTGTCTGTGTTCACTAGTTTAGTTTTTGTTTTGTTTTTGGGTCTCAGCCTAGCCTGGCCTCAAACTCACTGAGGTTGAGCCTAAACTCCTGATACTTCTCTGGTACTGGAATTATAGGTGAGCTCCAGTTATCCAGTTTGCCATTCTAAATCAAGTTCTGTAGTTATGACAGATTGTAATGTTGTCTCTGATTCGCTTCAGTGTAATTTTATTTCTATTGTGGTTTCTTTTGAGATAAGATCTGTATTACTGAGGATGACTTGAATTTTTGATCCTCCTAAATCTACATGCTGGGATATAGGTATGAGCTACCATTCTTCATTTATGCTGTGCTGGGGATTAAACCCAGGGTTTTGGGCTTGCTAGGCAAGTACTCTTGCCAACTGAGCTATATTCCTAGCCTCTTTTATGATAATTTTAAAGAAAAGACCTTACTCAGCATGATAAATGGGAATAAACCAAGTTTGATCTTCTGTAAATTGAGTGGGCACACTGATTTATACCTTTAATCCCAACATTTAATGGGCAAATGCTGGCAGATCTCTTGGTCAACCAGAGATACATAGTGAGACCCTATCTCCAAAATGAAAAGATAGGTTGCATTTGAATGAGATGCTTTTTTCATGGATTAAAGGTATTTGCTGCCTTCGTTGTTCTTATCTTGTTCTTGTCTGAAGCAATTTAATTTCTTTAGTATACTATATATATTTTTGCTTATTGCCTGTTAATTTCCTATAATTGAAAGTGTCTTTGGAGAGTTAGAAGATAGGTTAAACTTGAGTTCTACTTACCTCTTTGACCTTGTAAAATTTAGTAAAACTTGATTCTTTTTTTCTAATCTGCAAAATAGAGGTGATAGCTAATACCAACATTCTTTCATTAGTGAGTTTTTGAGATGAAAAAATATAAATGAGCTTGTAGATGTTGAGGTATTTTCTAAGTTATTTTACTATTAAAATTCCTTTGTGAAATGAGTATAATGAATGGTAAGTTTCTGTGTTAGGGTAAGATTATTAAATGTAAAATGTTGATGATTGGGAGCTGTAGGATTTAAGGTGTATAGAGTCAGTGTAGCCAAATCACAAATTACAACTAAAATGCCCTGTAGAGTACATTTCACAGAGGAAGAATTGTTATTCACTTTTTAAAGAGCAGCATGCGCCTCGAATAGATGTCAGATTTACATGAACAAGTTTGCTGTGTCTGGAGATGAATAAGAAAGGTCCCGAGTCTAGGTATGATTGTGCATTCCCTTAATCCTGGCATTCAGGAGGCAGAAGGAGGTGGATCTCTGAGTTCCAGGCCAGCCAGAGCTACACTGAGAAAACCTTTCTTAAAACAAAAAACAAAAGAAAAAAAAGTGTGGCAGCCCTGCTGCTGATTCAAAACAAGACTACATAGTTCACAAGACAGATAGATACACGTGAAAGTAATAGGAATATGGAAGGGGTGAGAGGGGATGAATATGGCCAGAGTATATTTACACATACAGGGTTGCCACATGCTAATAATATTAGTGATAAGGGCAAATAACAGTCAAACATTTCCTGACACTTACAATGATAATTATAAATCTAAACTTCCTATATATAACCTTAAGCACTATAACTAACCCTGTATCCAAAATCAAAAGTAGACAAAAAAGATGAAGGTGCTGGCAAAATCAACAATATTTGTGTAGCACTTGTTTTGAGTGGCACATGGTCCATGTGTCTAGGCTGACCTTGAATTATTTGTGTCATGAAATAGAATTTTGAAAAAATGTGATAGTACATGTATAAATAAATTCATCTATTTTTTTGCTAACAAATCTGTTCAAATCTTTGGGGTTTTTTGGGTGTGGGGGCATGGAGATGGAGCAAGGTCTCTCTGTCAGCTCTGACAGTCCTGCCTGTTATAGGCAGTGTGTCATCACATCTGGCTAAAGGTAGGGAACGTAAAACAGATCTCATTATTGAAAAGTAAGTGATGATTATGTGAACTTCTAGCTTTAAGGCTAAAGTACTCTTAACTGCTGAGCTATCTCTCTAGCCCTGACCAGGGAAACATTTCAGATAGTTGGGATAACAACACAGTTTTGTACTATTTTATCCATATATGTATAATCTTCTGGGTGGATTTTTTTTTATTTGGTTTTTACGAGACAGAGTTTCTCTGTATTGTTTTGGAGGCTGTGGGTCCAGCTCGGCCTCGAACTCACAGAGATCCGCTTGCCTCTGCCTCCCGAGTGCTGCGATTAAAGGCGTGCGCCACCACCGCCCAGCTTCTGGGTGGATTTTTATCAAAACCTATCTTGTTTTGAGATAGAACCTAGACTGACTTTGAACTATTTGTATAGCTGAAGATGATCCTAAATTTCTGATCCCCTTGCCTCCAACTTCAAAGTTCTAAGAGTATGGGTGCGTGCCACCACATCCAGTGCTGGGGAGCAAACTCATAGCTTCATGTGTACTATCTATACTGATCTGTATTATGATATTAAAACAAAAGTTAGGTAAAATAAAAAAAAAACTGGGTCAGTGAGAATGTCTCATCTTTCTGCACAGCCTGATGGGATTGAGTTCAACTCACAGAATTCAGAAAGTAGAATCTATTCCTGTCCCAACCTCTCACTGTCATACACATGCTGTGGCATTAGCTGGGATGCATACACTAAAATAAAAAGTTAAGTTGCCAGCAGTTCAACACACATGTATGGAAAATGTCTTAAGGGGATGGTCATTGGTAGGATCAGAAATTTAATCTCACATTATAGTACTAGTTATTTTAGGAAGTGTGTAAATTAATGAACATATAGGTTTTAATTTATTATGTTTAATCAAAATATTATTTACTGTAATTTATTCAAGGTGTTAGAATATTGAATAGGAGCAGTATGCTATCATTTCTATGGGCCTAGCTAATATTTGTACAATAGTAGAATTATTGAAAGAAATTACTTTCTGTGGTGTCTTTAAAGAGTAACTTTTCTAACTTTATCTCTTTTCATACAACACTCAAAAGAGTAACTTTTCTTTTACAGCTTCCTGAAGCAAACACTCGTTTTGAAGATGTTTAACAAATCATTTGGAACCCCCTTTGGGGGTGGTACAGGGGGATTCGGCACAACTTCAACATTTGGACAAAGTAAGTTTTGAAAAATAATGAGAGAGGAGAAAATGTCTAATTTGACTTTTTTTAGTTGAGTTGTTTTGTTTTGAGACCTGTGTCACTGTAGCCTGAGGCAGCTCCCAACTCTTTATGTAGCTCAGGCTTCCAGCTCTCAATGCTTCTGTCTCAGTTTCTCAGGTGCTGGGATTGCAGGCATGAGCCACTGTCATAGTTGTAACTATCAACTTGACATAATTGAGAACTAGATATGAGAATATCTGTGAGGGATTATTGTTGCTATCTTAATTGATGGAGGATGTGCTCACTGTAGACAGCACTGTGTTGTGCCTGAGGTCCCTGTGCTAGGCAAGTACTCTATCATTGGACTGCAGGCACTGTGGTGGTTCAGTCATACTTGTGGAAACAATGAATAAAATACCTTGGTTTGGTTTCTATCCTGTAAGAATTTTGATGGAAATTTGAGAAAAGCTTCAAACTGCATTAGTGGTCCTATTTAATTCAGAGTGATGAGAAATGTAGCTAGGCGATGGATATGTAGGACTTAGTAAGAGAGAGGCAAGAGAATCTTTGAGTTTGAGGCCAGACTGGTCTACAGAGTAAGTTCTAGGACAGCCAAGACTACGCAGAGAAACTCTGTCTCAAACAAACAAAAAACCCCAACAAAATAAAAAGAAATGTTAAAACTATTTCACCCTGGATTTTGGTGTTTCAGGTACTGGCTTTGGTACTACTAGTGGAGGAGCATTTGGAACATCTGCATTTGGTTCTAGCAACAATACTGGAGGCTTATTTGGAAATACACAGACCAAACCAGGTAAGGGATTATGTTTGCAATACAAATGGTTTACATGTAGCTGGTATAAGAACTTCCTTGGTGACTACAATTTGCTACATAAACTTGTTTTCTCCCTTTCCATCTCTCCAGGAGGATTATTCGGTACCAATTCATTTAGCCAGCCAGCAACTTCCACAAGCACTGGCTTTGGGTTTGGTACATCAACAGGAACATCAAACAGTTTGTTTGGAACTGCAAGTACAGGGACCAGTCTTTTCTCATCCCAGAACAATGCATTTGCACAAAATAAACCAACTGGCTTTGGGAGTAAGTAGGACATCATTCTTTGTACTTCTAATAGTTTAATATCTGATTTGTTTGTTGAATGTGTTCTCTCTTCTTTGCTCTAGTTCCTTTACCTCATTTCTCACCAAGTGGTCAAAACTAGGAAATAGAGCCATACTGGGTTTTGTGGGCTAGAAAAGAAGGCAGTAAATATATATCTTAAAGAATGGGGGCTTGAAGCACTAGTATTTGTAATGGATGCATAGAGGAAGATATGCCTGACAAAAATCTCTTGAGTTCAAGACCATACTGGTCTACAAAGTGAGTTCCAGGACAGCCAGGGATACACAGAGAGACCCTGTCTCAAAAAAAAAAAAAACAAAAAAAAAAAACAAAAAAACAAAAAAAAAAAACACACACACACACACAAGAGAGAGAGACAGAGATGAATGTAGGCTGAAACAGCAAGGTTGAAGTAATATCTTTGGAGTTATGATGATGAAACACTAATACATAAAGTAAAAACAAATCATTAAAAAAGAAAGGTAGTCTTTAATGTCTTTTTTTTTTCTTTTTTTGGCTTTTCGAGACAGGGTTTCTCTGTGGCTTTGGAGGAGGCTGTCCTAGAACTAGCTTTTGTAGACCAGGCTGGTCTCGAACTCACAGAGATCTGTCTTCCTCTACCTCCCGAGTGCTGGGATTAAAGGCGTGTGCCACCACCACCCGGCAATTTCTTTTTTTTTTTTTCTTTCCCCCACTTTGAGATAGATTCTCACAATGTAGCTCTAGCTGACCTGGAACTCATTATGTAGACAAGGCTGCCTCAGATAGAAACCCACCTACCTCTGCTTCCCTTCTGAGATTAAAGGCATGGGCCACTATGCCTTGCTAGGTGTAGGGTCTACTATTCTGTATTAGTTTCTTTTTGGATTTTGAGACAAGTGTCTTGCTCTGTAGCCTGGGATAGTCTAGAACTCACTGTGTAGCTAGCTCAAAGCTAGTGTTGAAATGGAAGCATTCCTAACTTAGCCTCCCAAGTGTTTGGATTACAATCCTGCTTCTGAGTTAATTTCTATAAAATGACCAACAATGCCCTCTTTAAATTTTTTTAGGGGTGCTTATATTTTATGTTAACCTGTCTATGTTTGATTGCTTCTATAGGACTACATGTTCAAAATATTCTCATGGGTATATGAAATATTATATCTAAATAAAAAACATAGTATGATTTTGTGATGTGTATTATGATGACGTGTTTTCAGATAGCCAATTTTATTAGCATTCATTCTTGCTTAGTAAGAAAAGGAGAAATGAGATAAGATAAAATAGTCAAAAATTGTTTCTTTTTAGTCTTGTCTGGTATATCTAAGAACTACCTGCACATGTAGCTAATTAATAGGTTTGGAGTAGTTTACCTTGAAAGTTATAGCTTGGAAGTGTGTAGGTATGAAATATTGCTTAAATGAATTTGCTCAGGAGAAATAAAGAATATTTAACAGTATGAAAACAATGCTGCCATCACCCTACCATACTTCCAGGGGTTTTAAAGATTAAGTTGTTTGCTATTTAATTCTCATTTTTCTAATCTACAGATTTTGGAACAAGTACTAGCAGTGGAGGACTCTTTGGAACTACAAACACCACCTCTAATCCTTTTGGTAGCACATCTGGCTCCCTCTTTGGGCCAAGCAGTTTTACAGCAGCACCTACAGGAACTACCATTAAATTTAATGTAAGGTATTTTCTTCCAGAATGGTTTTTTTTTTTCCCTATTTGTATATTTCTCTGTAGAATGACTTGTCAGATTGCTTCTATTTCCAGTCACACATATTGTAGTTTGGCTTTAAAAAAAAGATTTATTTTTTATTTTATGTGTATGAATATTTGTTGCATGTGTGAATGTGTGCTAGTACCCAGGGAGGCCAGAAGAGGGAGGGCGTCATGATCTCTTGCAATTGCAGTAACAGATGGTTGTGAACCTCCATCTGATGCTGGTGTCATATGCCTCAAGACCTTGGCATAGTGATGTCACCTCAGAAGCACTATTCTGACCTTAGATCCCAACACTTGCCAAAAAGACCTAATCCATCAAAGACCTAGTTCATTATTTCCAGGTTCCAGTAAAATCCTTAAATATACTGAGCCATTTCTTTAGTCTCCCCACCCTGGAAAAAATAAAACAGGTTTTAAAATAGTACTAATAGTTTTATAGGCTAGATGGCTCAGTGGGTAAAGGCACTTGCTCTTAAGCCTGATGACTGAGTTTGATATTTGGAACTTATTATAGAGGAAAAACCTGCAGGTTGTCCTCTGACCCCCATGCAGGCAAACAAAATAAATAGTAAAAATATTACATATGATTTCATAGTACACAAGCAATGTGAAGCATAAATTTAGTTTTCTAGCTGGGTGTGGTGGTGTACCTTTATTCCCAATTTTATTCAGCATTCATTCTTGCTTAGTAAGAAAAGGACTGAAATCACTGTTGAAATGGTGTCACATGAAGCTGCCTATTCTGTTGACATTCTGAACTATTCATCATGTAAATTATTTCTGTGCCTCCCTTTTATAATAAACTGATGATGCCTAAACAAACAAACAAACAAAAGAATATTATCTCAAAAAATAAAGCTGGATTTAATGGTTCACACCATTAATCCTAGCACTCAGGAGGCAGAGTCAGGTCAATCTCTTGAGTTCAAGCCCAGCCTGGTTAATACAGAGTTCTAGAACAACCAGGGCTACATAAAGACCCTGTCTTTAAATGAATTAATAAATGAATGAAAAATAAAAAGCAGATAATTAAAGAATAGTTGATACTACTTAAAGATTTAAATAGGTTTTTGAGTAAATTGGGTAAAACCATCTGTAAGCATATATTACCTGCATTTTGCCATATAATTGGATAGCTTGAATTGAGAGACTAATACTTAAGTTTGTGGTAAATTTGTTACCAAGATTGATTTATTTAGGGGCTAGAGAGATGGCTTAGTAATTAAGAGTACTTGCTTTTCTTCCAGCATACTGGAATTGGGTTCCTAGTACCTCAGAGTTAGAGTAATAGACAGTTGACTTACAACTAACTACAATGCCTCTGGCCTCTGTGCACTTACATGAACATATCTACATGCAGGCACACATAATTAAAAGTAATAAAAATTAATCTTTAAAAATGAAGATTGGTTTATTCAGATAACCGTGATGTAGAGGAAAGATCAGAAATGTTGTCCTATATTTTAATGAAGTATCTTTGAAAGCAATTTGGTTTTGCCTGTGATGCCCAATCTGGTCTTGAATTCCTGGTCTCAAGAAGTGATCCTGCTTCGTCTTCCAAAATATTTGGGCTACTAGGTTTGCTCCATGTTTTAGTTTGTTTGAGACAAGGTCTCACTATATAGTCCATGAAGGTTGTTTTGGTATTCACAGTTTTGTGGTTCTGGGACAGTAGGTATGGGCCATCATGCCCTCTAAATAGAGTTTTTTGAGTAGGTGTGTGTGTGGAGGGGAGTGTGTGGGGATTTAACCCAAGCCTTTGCAAATGTTAGGCAGGCATTCACCACTGAGCTGTATACAGTCCTTGGCCCTATCTTGTAAAAAAAAAAAAAAAAAAAAGGAGAGAGAGAGAAGGAAAGAAAGAAATGGGGGATAGTTTTGAAGTTCAGTGGAATTGTGTCTGTGAGAGTTGGACTTGGAAAAAAAAACACCCTGGATTTAGAAATGTTCCTTTGTCTTCCTTTGCAGCCTCCCACTGGTACGGATACTATGGTCAAAGCTGGAGTTAGCACTAACATTAGTACCAAGCATCAGTGTATTACTGCTATGAAAGAATATGAAAGCAAGTCACTAGAGGTTAGTAAAATGAAGTACAAAAAAAAATCAGCTTAATACTTTGATTATACATAAAAACAGCTTTTTCAAATGTTTGATTCTTTTTAAGATTAAGTGGTTCGAATTGGGTCTGAGTAAAAGCTTTACATTAATGTTTTTTTCAAGATTATATATTATGAATGTTCTTTATTTTAGGCAGAGATATATTTTACACATAGATACAAATACTCTATCTAGTATTCTACTCTGGTTAGATATTAACGTTGCAGTGACAATACATATATGTGCATACATGAGTTTTTAGAATTTATGCAAAATCCTAAGTATCTGGCCTTAATAAGTTTTTCATTAAGTGAAAGGATAACATATCAAGTTACAGCATAGGAAAAAAAAGGAATGAATAACTAACATCCCAATGCCCTTGTTCCCTGCCCCTCATCATAATCCTCTCCTTCCAAAATTAACTGCTATGATTGTCCTATTTTTGCTGGTCTTTGAGTTTTATATAGATGGACACTTACTTTATACTTTAATATTACACTTCATCAGTGATGTTACTCTGTAACAGATTGTTGTGTAGGTCTCTCCTAGGAAATTATTTTGCCTTAGGTTAAGTTTGGTAATGTGCTTACTTACCTTCAGGAACTTCGCTTGGAGGATTATCAGGCTAACCGTAAAGGCCCACAGAACCAAGTGGGAGCAGGTACCACAACTGGCTTATTTGGGTCTTCTCCAGCAACTTCCAGTGCAACTGGACTCTTCAGCTCCTCCACCACTAATTCAGCCTTTTCATATGGTCAGAACAAAACTGCCTTTGGGACTAGTAAGTATTTTATTGCATCATAAAAAAGAGTGGCCAAACAGAAGTAAAACATGACTCACTGCTTTATAAAAGCTGTGGAGAAAAATAATTTGGGGATATTTTTGAGTAGGAAGGGACAGTTAAAGTGAAGATGGCTAAGGAGTCCTTTATTTCAGAAGGTGATATTGAGTAGTACCTACCCAAAGAAGGCAAAAGAACTGGTTTTATGTATTTTTAGGAAAAATCGCTAACTTAAAGCTAAAGTCTCAAAACTCTGAAGTTTTAGAGACTCCCCACCCCCAAGACAGGTGAACCACAGTACTGTGCATAATAGACTAGGCTGAATATTGATAGGAAGAAAAAGCCTCATTTTTCAAGGTTAATTTAGATATATTGAATATTTTTTATAAAAAAGGAAAATTTGGGTTTACAAAGGAAGGCCATTCAGTTTTTTTTAGAATTTTTGAGTTTTGAGTTGAACCCAGCTTGGTGTTACACTGCTTTAATCCTAGCACTTGGGAGGCAGAAGCATATGGATCTCTGTGTGCAAGGCCAGTCTGATCTATAAAGCAAGTTCAGCACAGCTAGGGCTGTTACACAGAGAAACCCTGTCTTGAAAAACAAACAACCCCCCCAAAAAAACCACAAAAGAAACCAAAAGAATTCTTGAGTTTTGAGGTACTGTAGAAAGGAAAGTTTTACTATACAGCTAGCTGAAGATAGAAATTGAAGGCTGTTAAGTAAGGACTGAATTGAAATTTAGATAGCAATAGATAATACTCAGATGATTGCTGAATCACTAGTTTGAGAGATCCGTTTTTGTTTTTGTTTGGTTGTTGTTTATTTTCCCTTTCCTTTTACTCTTTTTCTGGAAGGTACAACTGGATTTGGGACAAATCCAGGTGGTCTCTTTGGCCAACAGAACCAACAGACTACCAGTCTCTTCAGCAAACCATTTGGCCAGGCCACAACCACCCCAAATACTGGATTTTCCTTTGGTAATACTAGTACGCTTGGACAGCCGAGCACCAACACTATGGTAAGGAAACAGCCTTTGGCTGACTCCAGCATTTATTTGTTAAGCTAAGTAATGAGACTAGTAATCATGTTTACCTTGTAAGTGCCAGCTCCACAGCAGTTCTTTAGAGCTGAGGTTATTCAGCATAGGGGAGAAAACAGATCTTTTAGTAATGAAGACCTAGATTTTAGTCTGGGCCCATACATACTCTGCTCATTGAAGGTTTGTTGAATGGGTCATAGTTATCACCAAGAGCTTAGCGGGCTGCAAGTTTGTATCTTGAGGCTATATACCTTGTGACATTGACAATTGTTCCAGAGGGAGTAGGAGGATGATGTGAGAAAGGAGCATGTATGTGTCATCAAAATACATTATGTATGTGGATGAGATTGTTAAAAAATTTGTTTGAAAATAAAGACTGTGTTTATGGGCATTAGAAGGATAGAACTCTAGAACTGAACATACTGTAATCTCAGCCTTTAGGAGAAGGATCCAGAGTTCAAGGATAGCATTAATTATGTATCTATTTCAAGGCCAGTCTGGGCGGCATGAGATTAATCTCAAAAATTAAGTGACACATATGAATAAAATTGAGAATAAAGTAAGACAACTGGTTTTTCCACAAGAATACCACAACTGATTACCATCTGTAAAAGAATGAGATTACATCCCTTTTATCATTAATAGTCAGCATTTACTGTTTATTGTTTTGTTGTTGATGACTGGGTGGTCTCATTTTGTAGTTGAGGCTGACATGAAACTTATGATCCTCTTGCTTCAGCTTCAAAATGGAGGGATTTAAAGGTATGAGTGTATGTCTAGCTTATAAAGCATTTAAAAGAAAATGAGGTGGTTTTGGTTGTTGTTGTTGTTTGTTTTGATAGCTTGGTCTTTTTAATAGCTTAGATTATCCTGGAACTTCCTATGTAACCTAACACCTTAGAGTTTGAGAATTCATAGAAATCCTTAGTACATGTCCAGTATCTGAAGTTCGTTGTTCTAGTAACAGGGGTTTAGGTAATAGGGATGAATTTACTGTCCTGGATTCTAAAGTTTTAATAGCTCTTAATTAACTTTATGCTGTTTTGGGAAGGATACCTTATTCCTTGCTTTTCAGGGTTGTTGCAAAGAAATGTTTCAAGAATTTTGTGTTTATCACACATGCTTTTATAAACAATGGTGATTTATTTTTAATCTCTCAAGATGTTAAAGAAAACTATTATGAACTGCCTTTTAATCTAGATTACCCTTTCCAGGGCCTGTTTGGAGTAACCCAAGCCTCACAGCCAGGAGGTCTTTTTGGCACAGCTACAAACACCAGCACTGGAACAGCTTTTGGAACAGGAACAGGTCTCTTTGGGCAGCCCAATACTGGATTTGGTGCAGTTGGTTCGGTAGGTATTAACAGTTGACTGTAATTTGAACTGTTTAAACCTGTTAAAGGAATGTATAAAACAGAAAATTGTCTTTCAAGAATTTAATATGTTTATTTTCCCTCTTTAATTACGTAATTTTTTTAAACTTATTTTTTGTGTATGTATGCCTCTGCCACTCTTCATACATGGCAGTCAGAAACCACTTGTGGAAACTGGGCAATGATGGTAGCAGCGGCAGCACATCCTTTTATCCCATCACTTGGGAGGCCTCTGTAGAACTCTGTGAGTTCAAGGCCAATCTGATTTACAGAGCAAGTTCCAGGACAGCCAGGGCTACACAGAGAAACCTGTCTTGTAATTAAAAAAAAAAAAAAAAACAAGAAGGAAGAACCACTCGTGGGAGGAGTCCAGTCTCTCTCTTTCTGTATGGGTTCTAAGGATCAAACTCACATAAGGCTTGGTGGCAAGTACATTTATCCACTGATGGATCTTGCCAGCTTCTTTCCCGGTCTTCCTGTCAGGATCTCAGACTTGTGTAGGCAAGGATAACCTCAAACTACTCCTGTCTATACTTCCTTAGTGCTGGGATTCAGGCATGTACTACTAATTTTAGTAGTTTCCCCCAAACTACTAGTTTTCCTGTTTCAGCTACCCAGGTGCTAGGATTGCAAACATTTGCCATTATGCCTAGTTTAATGAAGTTTTGGGGACTAAACCCTGGGCTTTATGCATTTTAGGAAGCACTGTAGTTACTAGGGGTTATCTCCCCAGCTCCATGGTTTGTTTGTAGTTACTAAATTGTCTTATCTCAGTGATGATGTAGTTTACTTCTGCTTGAAAGTACTGGTAAGTGCTGGAGAGGTGGTTCAGTGGTTAAGAGCATTGGCTGTTCTAACAGGACTTGAATGTGACTCCTACACCCATGTGGCAACTCACTTATGGCTTCTGTAGGCACTAGGCATGCTCATGGTGTACAGACAATATATGTAGGCAAAATATCCAAACACATTAAAAGAAAAAAATCATTGAAAAGAGAAAGAAAATAAAATGCTGTTGTAGTTTGTTGGGTTAGTTTTAATTTTTAAATTGAGAAGTAAAGCTGTTCTGTTTTTGTTTTTTCAAGACAGGGTTTTTCTATGTATCCCTGGCTGTCCTAGAATTCACTCTGTAGCCTAGGACTTACACAGATCTCCCTGCCTTTGCCTCCTGAGTGCTGGGATTAAAGACATGAGCTCCATAGCCCAGTTAAACCCTAGGTTTGGTCCCCAGTACCACCACCACCACCAGTATAAAAAGCTGGTCAAGCTGGGCTTTTTTGGTGCACGCGTTTAGTCCCAGAACTCAGGAAGCAGAGGCAGGTGGATCTCTGTGAGTTTGAGGCAGCCTGGTCTACAGAGCGAGTTCAGGACAACCTCCATGCATAGAAACCCTGTCTCAAAACAAAACAAAAAGAATCTGGTCAAACATTGCTGAGACAAGAAGATTGAAAGTTTGAGTCCAATCTGGGGTACAGAGAGTTGAAGGCCAGTCCAAATGGTATAATACACTGCCTCAAACAAATTACAAGCTGAGGGTGTAGCTCAGTATTAGAATGCTTGCTTATCATACCAAGTTCCCAGTACTACAAACACAGTTTTCTCTCTTCATCCTCCTCTTCCCTCTTTACTTTTCCCTCCCTTTTGTCTCCAATACAGAAGCCTGGTCTTCCTCCTGGCTCAGTGTCCCAAATGCTGGTATTACAGGCCTGTACTATCACACCTGGCCAATGAAAATATTTGATTGCCTTGTTGTTTTATGTTTGTTTGGTTTTGGTATTTTTTTTTTTTTGACTCAATGAAATCCTGTTTGCTGAGGTGTTAATTTTTTGTATTTGTAGCATTGTACTTAAAATCTTGTTCAGATCATATCTTCTGATTCATCTGTCTTAACTTTAACTTTTCATAAAAATAACTTTCTTTTCCATTACACACTTGATACTTGGAGTAGCTTATTTGCATCCTTTCTCTCATAACTTTTAATTATATGTATTGTGTGTTGGCATGTGGGTACATACATTTAAATGAGATACCTTAAAAGGCTGTAAGACTAGAATCCCCTGAAACTAGATTATAGGAAGTTTTGAGCCACCTGATACAGGTCCTAGGTACTGAACTTTGCTCTGTTTTTTTTTTTTTTTTTTGGTTTTACGAGACAGTTAGTGCTCTTAACTACTGTTCCATCTCTCCAGGCCCTATTATTTTAATCTTTGCTATTTTAAATCATGTGTGTATGCATGAGTATATATGTCTGAAGAGTTACCAGAAATCCCTGGAGCAGGAATGACAGGTCATTGTAGCCACCTACTGTCAGTGCTGGGAATAGAGCTCAGGTCCTGGAAAGAACAGTATATGCTTTTAACTGTTGAGCTATCTTCTTAGCCTGCTTACTTTCTCTTTGTTGTATCTTTATATTATTTTAATTTTTCCTGTATTTTTCTTTTAGAC
Source organism: Mesocricetus auratus (assembly GCF_017639785.1). Taxonomy (NCBI): domain Eukaryota; kingdom Metazoa; phylum Chordata; class Mammalia; order Rodentia; family Cricetidae; genus Mesocricetus; species Mesocricetus auratus. The sequence goes on from NW_024429182.1 coordinate 96,153,505, forward strand.
CCTGTTTGGCAATAACAAGCTTACAACTTTTGGAACCAGCACAACCAGTGCTCCTTCATTTGGTACAACCAGTGGCGGGCTCTTCGGTAACAAACCAACCCTGACTTTAGGAACCAATACAAACACTTCCAATTTTGGTACATATAAAATGCAGGTTTGACTCTCTTAAAGTTACACTGACTATACCACACATCATTCTTCTGATTCATATGATTGGAAATGTTTAAAAATTCTCAGGTAAGCATTAGCCTGATGCTAGGTACCAGAAGGCAAGATTTAAAGTCATGGTACATGATCGGAGATATTTAGTATAGACAAATTGCTTTTCATTTTCTCTGGGTTACCTCACCAGTAACTGAAAGGGTATATGTAAACCTCATGTGTCTGAAGTAACCCATTCTATTCAGGTAGGTTTCAAACTTGGGAGTGTAGTGTACAAGGAGAGATAGGAGATTCTTTCTGAAAGTCAAAGCTCTGCTGAGTTGGAGGATTATTCTGGCAGTTGTAAGTGTAGTGCTTCATGCCTGTTATGCCCTAACTACTGAAGCAGGAGCCATGATGTCTAGGCTAAGCCATCCTGGGCTATAGAATGAAACTTGTTTCCAAGAGAACAACAACAAAATTATTTTTTTAATTGCCTGTTTCTTACATAAAAATCAAGAAAATGGAAATACGATTGAGCAAATTGTTTTAAAAAGGAACTTTATTCTTTTTAGATATGTTAGAAATATTTAAACCAGTTTAAAAGAAGTATGTTTCAGCTTTATCCATACATGATTATGTTTTCAGACTTTCAACATTGTACAAAGTTCATTCTATTGACAAGGGTAATGGAAGTTCAAATATTTGTTGAACACTTTGTTTGCCAGAGTCCTCATTAGGTACTGGTTGGTTTTTCTGGGAAAATGTGTGCAACATGCAGTTATTGGTAGTGGTCTGGTAATTAGAACTTTCTTCGAGAGCTCTTAGGTCTTTTTGTCTGTTTTTCTTTGTCATGTTGGGGTAGAACACAGGGTTTTGTATTCTAGGCAAGCTCTCTATGATTGAGCCAAATTCTCAACATATTCAGTGAGTTTTATATGGTCTTGCAATCTACTAGGGAAAAAAACTTATTCTAAACATGAATCAAAAGGATAGTGTATACACAAAAGTGTGAACTATTTGAAAAATGCATGTAAGACAGCTCATGCAGCCTGGCGTTGGTGGCGCACGCCTTTAATCCCAGCTCTCAGGAGGCAGAGGCAGGTGGATCTCTGAGTTCGAGGCCAGCCTGGTCTACAAAGTGAGTTCCAAGACAGCCTCCAAAACAATACAGAGAAACCCTGTCTCGAAAAAACAAAACAAAAAAGACTGCTCATGCCTATTTTTGGACTCAGATATTCGATTTTTCTTTTTCTTTTTTTTTTTTTTTGATATTTGATTTTTGTAGCCCCTTTTACTTAGGTTTTCACTCATTGTTAGTATTGACTATAATTCCATTCATAATTCGTTTTGAAAGAATAGATTTGAGGTAGTGGACATGGTTAATATGGTTTCTATATAAACCAAAGGAGGTAAAAGTATATGAATATTTATTTCTCTGGCCTTCCCCCTTTCTAAAATCATTTTTAAAAAGATCGTTATCATTGCTCCCTTTCCCGAGGAGCCTTTGAAGACCTCATATCACACCCCCACCCCTTTAGAGACAATTTCTCTATATAGTCTTGGCTGTGTAGACTAGGTTGGCCTCAATTAGAAATCCATCTGTCTCTGCCTCCTGAGTGCTGGGATTAAAGGCATGTGCCACCACATCTATCGGTGAACCATATTTCTTAATGATCTGCTACTTATGTCCTGTTGAGGAGAGTTCTTTCGATGTTGCCCAGGTAGATTCAAGCAGTCATCTTGCCTTGGCCTCCTAGGCAGTTAAGACTTGAGGTACACACGACTAAGCTCAGCTCACTAGCCGAAAATTTAATACCATATGTATTCTTTATATCTGTTGTTTGTTGCCCTTTGGCAGACCATCAACCATTTAGATTTTTTTGCTTCAAAGGGCCAGTTTTCAATACCAATGAAAATACATTTTTTAATACAAATATTTATTTGTTATATAGGTCATATACAAAATTAAATGTTTTTTTTGTTTGATTGTTTTGGGGCTTATTTTTTATTTTTTAAAAGATTTATTTATTTATTATGTATACAGTGTTCTGTCTGCATGTATCTCTGCAGGTCAGAAGAGGGCACCGGATCTCATTACAGATGTTTGTGAGTCACTATATGGTGGCTGGGAATTAAACTCAGGACCTCTGGAAGAGCAGCCAGTGCTCTTAACCTCTGGGCCATCGATCCAGCCCTTATTTTTTTTAATGACAAGTTTTTCTTGGAGGATTTTTGTTTCTTTGTGGGTGCTTTGTTTTGAGACACTCTTTGTTGTTTATTTGTTTGTGTTTTTTTCAAGACAATGTTTCTCTTTGTAGTCCTGGCTTTCCTGGAACTAGTTCTGTATACCTGGCTGGTCTTGAGCTCAAAGACATCCCCTGGCCCTGCCTCTTAAGTGCTGGAATTAAAGGTGGGCACCACCACTGTGTGGCTGAGACAGAATGTTATTATGCAGCACTTGTTTAACCTATAACTTACTATGTAGATCAGGCTGGCCTCAGACTCTTGGAGGGCCAAAATAAAAACAAACAAAAAAAAAAAGAAAGAAAAAAAATCCTACGATGTGTGCTACTTTGTGGTTTTTTTGGTTCTAGCTTGTTTGTTTGTTTATTGTAAAGTTGTATTTATACAAATATTCACCAATTTCAGTATAAAAGGTCTCATTTTTACCTGGCTTGCCTCACTAGCTATATGCTGAATTTGAATTCTCTTTACTTTTGTAAACTTGTTTTGAAGTAATAATGAGACTGGAGGAAATGTGTGGTGTAAGTAGTGTAAAGTTGGCATTTAGATCTCTCCTGCGGGCTTAAGGTTGGCCTTGAATAGCTTGTTTTCTGTTAAAAGACTGATCTTTTCTTGTTAAATTTTACTTAAAAGAGTAAGTATCTTTAAGAACATTTTCTTTTTAACTTTCTTCTTTAAGGAAAGTTGACTGTGCTTGAGTGGACAAAACTCTGTGTGTGTGTGGGGGGGGAATCTGTCTATCTCTGTGTGTTAGCTAGTAACAATTCAAGAAAAAACTTTAATGTAAATACATGAATCACTTGCTGAGATTGAGTCAGATTACTTGCTTGGATTTTAAAATGATCAAAATATGCTTGGTTTTAGACTTTAGCTTCTTAGGCTCAGTGATGTTTTCCATTGGTAATAACCATCTAGATACTGACATAACAAAGTACAGTCACATTTGTGACACTGTTAACTACTTCAGAGTACTCACTTTAAGCTTAACCTTATTCTTTCTTCTTGAGATAGCTTGCATTGCAAGCTAATAACACATGTCCTCCCACTGAGCATTCATGATAATTTTTATAAATGATTTTAAGTGCCTTAAAAACAAGAATTTAACCTGGTGGTGGCTGCACACCCCTTTAATCTCTTTAATCCCAGCTCTCTCAGTAAGGCAGAGGCAAGTGGGTCTCTGAGTTCAAAGCCAGCCTGGTCTGCATAGTCAGTTTCAGGATAGCCAGGGCTACATGGAGAAACCCTGTCTCAGGAAAACAAAAACAAAAACCAAAAACACACACAAAAAAACTCAAGAATATTCTGACCAATGATTGACCCTTTCTTATCATGAAAGATTAATAAAATAGTAATACAATATTGATATCTTTGGTAGCTGTGGGTTTCAAAGGAAAGTTAACAAGGTGTTCTCTATTCAACAAGTCAGAGTGAAGGAGAATGGTTTGCTCAACCCTTCATCATTGACAAAGGAAGAAATTGTTCAACTTAAGATAGACTGTTCATAGGTTATAGGTTATTTTTAATTTATTTACTTTTTATGTACATTAGTGTTTTGCCTGCAGGTATGTCTATGAGAATATCAGATCTTGGAGTTACTGACAGTTGTGAGCTGCTGCCATTTGGGTGCTGGGAATTGAACCCAGGTCCTCTGGAAGAGCAGTCAGTGCCCTTAACCACTGAACCATCTCTCCAGCCCTGGTTATTTTAATTTTTTCTTTTTATTACAGTTTAAGTAGTGGTGGTGCATACCTTTGATCCCAGGAGTTGGAAAGTAGAAAAATGATAAAAGCCATTTTTAGTGCCTAGCTATTTGGAGGCTAATTTGAGTTCTGTGAAATCTTATTCAAAAAGCATCCCCCTCCCAGAAAACAGCTAGTTGAGCCTTTGGATGTTTTTATGAATTAACTAAGTGTGACATTGTGAACAAACTTCAAATAATCAGACACACATTAAATTGTTCTGTGTCAGATCCATCAGTTTAAAACAAAAATTGCTATAGTGATTGGTGAGGGGGAAGGTTTCTTTGTGTTACTGTAGAGATTTTTATTTTTTCTATTCCATTAGATTCAAGAAACTATTTGTTGGCAGTTTTATTTTGTAGTGAATGTTTGAAGGAATATACTTTTTTGTGTTTATAAATAAACCTGAACCACGTGTGCTGACTCTGAGCCTTACAAAGTGCAAACATCAAGATGCATACTTAGCTTTGTAATTGGGTATTACCTTGTTTTGAATTGATAGTTCAAGCCTGAAGATGCAATTAACAGTTATATATAAAGATTTGTTTTCAGGTGTCAAAAATCTTTTCACAGGTTATGTTAACTGATAATTTGGGATTCATAAATACTAGTACCAGTAACTTAAGGATGCAAAACTTAAGATCAATTGTCTTTGTAATTAAAACTCCCTTTTAGAGAAACTTGAGAATTGTTTTAAAACTACAATCCACTCATTCTTTTTTTCCTCCTTAGGCTTTGGCACAAATAACAGTGGGACTAGTATTTTTGGAAGTAAGCCAGCACCTGGAACTCTGGGAACTGGACTTGGTACAGGATTTGGAACAGGTAAGAAAGTGTATGAATTTTAGGAAATAATAAAACTTGAGCTTATGAGTCTATTAGTCATAAGCTTGTAAATAAGAGGCTTAGATTTTCATTTTTACAAATAGATTTATTAAAGCATTTCTAGCAGTTAGTTTTACCAGGTCCTAAAACATTAGCACATTCATATTAAGTTCACACAATGTAGATTTTGAATTAGAGGGAAATTACCTTTTCCACATAAAGTTTGTTCTCCTTTATTACTTATTTAGCTAGGATTTTTAGTTTATAATGTGAGAATAATTAGTGTAGTGATAATAACTTTTAAATCCCTCTCTTAACGTTATATGAATGATTTGAACTTGGACTTGGAATTGTTTACCAGTTATGCCTTATGGTAAGACAGAGCATAGAGAATACATGCTATGGCTATTAGCAAAAATGGTCTACAGTTTGTGCATATCTCTGTTTTTTATCTTTCATCCCTCTTTCTTGTATAAATAGTTTTTCAGTACATTTAAAATACTGATCCTTCCACCTGTCTTCCTGTTAACAGCAACTGGGGAGGAGTCTCCTAAAGGTGGTTATTTCTAAATGTACAATAAAGTGTTTTAAGCATACCTATTTGCTTCCTTTGCCTAGTTCTCTCATCATTGGTATAGTAATTTAGTTGCACAAAACTGCTTACTTTCATAGTCTCTGCTTGCACTGTCTATTTTGTTTGCTTTGCTTTGTGGTATGGTTTTTCCTTTGCCATCTCCTTAATACACACATCTTTTATACTCTCTTGAAGTGTTAACCTTTTGGGTTTTGTTGTTGTTTTGTTTTTGTTTTTCTTTCTTGTTCTTTAAGGCAAAGTCTCACTATGTAGCTCTGGATGATCTGGAACTCTATGTAGACCAGGCTAGCCTCCTAGAGATTTACCTGTCTCTACCTCCAAAGTGCTGGGATTAAAAGTTCATCACCATACTCAGTTAACCTTTCTTTTTGAAATAAGTGTTATTAAGATATTTCAATATTTAGAATACCATGAAAGTCTTGTGCTTCTGCTGTGAAGTATTGAGCTGTCCGGGAACTTGCTCTAGTAGACCAGGCTGGTCTTGAACTCCTGCCTCTGCCTCCCAAATGCTGGGATTATAGGCTTTCACCACCTGGCTCTTTTTTTTTTTTTTTTCTCCCCCCTTCCCTTCCTTATTTTTTGTTTTTGTTCTTTGAGACAAGGTAGTTCCGTAGTTCTGGCTGTTATAGAACACCAGGGTGGCTGACCTTAGACTCTGAGATCTGCCTGCCTTTCTTTTCTTCTGGAACACAGACTAAAGGTTTTTTGAGACAAGGTTTCTCTGTGTAGCCCTGGCTATCCTGGAACTCAATGTGTAGACTAGGCTGACCTTGAACTGATCCACCTGCCTCCGAGTGATTGAAGACTACTATCTGTAGTACTCTGTTACTGAACCCAGGGCCCTATGTATGCCAGACAAGGTTGCTCTACCTCTGAGCCATACCCGAGCCCCTCACACCCTTCATTTTTTTAACATTCTAAAATTATACTAAAAATTTGAAAGATTTAAAAATGAGGGGAAAAAAGTTATTTCTTTTGGTGTGTTTGTGTGCGAGTTGGGGGGAGAGAGAACATGAATATTTTCTTCTAATCCTACAGTTAGTAATAGGTTTGGTAGTTTGGTATCAGCAAATTAATGGGGACCTTTTTTATTTCATTTCATAATCCAACCACATTTCTCCCTCCCAATAGAGGGCTTTTTAAAGTTTGTGTGTTTATACAGATACAAACAAAAGATTTTAGTTTTATTTTGAGGTAGTCTATGTACTCCAGACTAACTAGCTTCACACTTTTTGTGTAGCCAAACATGGATGACCCTTAACTTGTGATCCTCTTGCTTTCTTCTCCAAGTGTTACAATGACAAGCTTGTGCTGCCACACACCTGTTTATGTGGTGCTCTGGAATTCGTCCCAGGGCTTTATTTATGCACATTAGACAAGTGTTCTACCAATTGAGCTACATTCCCAGCAATCATTTTTTTTTTAAAGCATTATCTCTTATAGCATAGTTAGGCTTAAATTTGCTGTTCTTCTGCTTCAGCTTTTGGGTACTATATTACAGATGTGTGCTATCAAGGGTGATTTTAACTACAAAGTCTATGATAAACGTAAGACTTGGGTGAGAATTTTATTTAGCCATACAGCTGCCTATTGACTTATAATTTGGTCACATCTTGATAATTGTATTATCAGTTGAAAAATAGGTGTGTTTAATACAGTTAACCTCAGACATCATAGCTTTTCCTTGATTACTTTAAACATGTTCAGAACATGCATGGGTGCTTACAATTGAGCATTACACAAGACTCATGCTTGATATCATTAACCAAGAAAAACTTCAAACTCAAAAATAGCTTAGCATAGTTTCTGCTAAATAACTATTATAAAGTCATTATATTTTCATTGAAGTCTTTTTGTCATTAAGTGTATTTACATACAAGTTTTGCTCATGTTTAAGTTTTGTTCTTACGTGATTACATTTCTGTTTCTGTTCTGGATCTTCAAGATTATGATTACCAATGTCTGCCTTTCGTACAAGCTTTTAAAATGTTCTGTACCATTTTTCCTGATGTTATCTCTTAATTCTATAGTTTAATCAGTAGTATTTTGCCTTGACAACAATTCTTCATAGGCTACAGATCAAATTTTGTTGCTGTATATTCCTTATTCATGCCTTGTCCATGTAAATAAACTAACTAACAAAAATCAGTGAGGAATTTTACATTCTTACCTTTAGTAACAATAGATCATATATGAAAATTAAGATTGAGAGTTATCAAACATTATAGAGATTCCATGACTATTATATTTACTAAAACAGACTTTGAGCTTAAGAGCTCAAAGCTTTGAGCTTTAAATTTAAACTCTGCATTTCACAATATAAACACTATAAAGCTGAAGACTATTTGTGGGGAGAGAGCATAGGCTAAATGGGTGTCGTTGCAAGTTTCCTTTTGAGTAATAGAGATTCAGACTCATTCCTCAGAAGTACATTTTCCTAATACATGGGCCTTTGGTTTTTTTTTTTTTTTTTTTTTTCCCTCAAGACAGAGTTTTTCAGTATAGCCCTGGCTGTCTTGGAACTAGCTCTGAAGACTAGGCTGGCCCTGCCTCCTAAGTGCTGGGATTATAGGCTTACACCACCACCTCCTGGCCTGGCCGTTGAATTTTGTCTTTGTTATGGGTTGTGGTTTGTTGTTTGGTTGATTGGTTGTTGTTTTTTTTAATATGCTTAAGTTTAGGTAACCGGTCTTTCTCAAGAAAAATTTGATTCCACTAATAATAAATACAAATTAATTTCTCTGTATGAGTGTTTGCCTGTATGTATGTGCATTTTGTGCATGCTTGGTGCCTGTGAAGGTTAAGAAGGTTAAGAAGAGGACTTCAGATTTACTGGAAGTAGAGTTACAGACTGTTGCAAATCTCCATGTGGGTCCTCTATAAGAGCGACAAGTGCTCTTAACTCCAACCCAGTGTGAGTGAGTGTGTGTGTGTGTTATATGTTGGTACATATCTGTAATTCTGAGATTTAGATAGAGGCATGAGGTCTTAGTCTAATCAGTCTAGTTTGTGTTAAAACTTGAGTATGTTTAGGCCTTACATCACTGAGACATTTGACATTTTGAAGAAAAATAAGTTTATTTGATTAAAGCTGTTTTCAGGAGATATTATAGTTGAGTTTATTCAAAGGAGGCAATTTGATTTCCTGTAGTTTTGTTTATATGCTAGTTTAAATTGTTAACATTGGCCAGGCAGTGGTGGCATATGCCTTTAATCCCAGCACTCAGGAGGCAGAGGCAGGTGCATCTCTGTGAGTTCGAGACCAGCCTGGTCTGCAAGAGCTAGTTTCAGAACAGCCTCCAAAGCCACAGAGAAACCCTGTTTCAAAACACACACACACACACACACACACACAAATCATTTTTTGTCTTTATGAATTGACACTCCATTTGCACAAGACATTGTGCAAACTAAAAAAAAAAAACTTTAAAAAAATGTTGGCATCAATGACTGGCTCAGTGGTTAACAGCATTGCCTTCTCTTTCAGACCTGAGTTTGATTCCCAGCATCTACCTGGCAGTTCTCCACTGTCTGTAACTCCAGTTCCGGGGGATTTGATGCCCTCTTCTGACTTACATGGCAGACAAGATACATACATATAAAAATAATTTTTTAAGTTGATATTATGATTGGGTCTACAAATTATTTTGATTTGTAAATACTAAAAGACAAAGGGAATTGCTCCTTTAATTATTTGAAAATCTATTTTAGTAGAGTGATAGTTACTGTCTTGCTTATTCCTTCAGACATAGCTCATTTTGACCCTCCTTTCTATCACTTGCAACATTTGTAACTGATCTATAATGGGTGAAAAAGTTCCTGTTTTAGGTATATTAGTTAATACTTTGTGTGTCTAATAGGTACCGTGCTTCTTGGAAATGTTATGAAAATGTTTATTCATTTTGATAATTAGGAAAATATCTTAAGTTATCTATTAGTGTTGTACTTAAGGGAACTAATGCAATGAACGATGATTTTTTTTGCCTCTTGTACCAAGCCCAGTGCCTAGTATGAAGTCAGCATTTACAACATTGGCTCTCTTCTTGAAATGATTGGTCATGATGAAGCTTCCAAATGTATTATATCTTTGAGTAACTGACCTGGCACAATAGTCAAAGGATCCTCTGTGGCACTTGTTCTTTCCTCTTGTCTCCATAGCTCTGGGTGCTGGACAGGCATCTTTGTTTGGAAACAACCAACCTAAGATTGGAGGGCCTCTTGGTACAGGAGCCTTTGGGGCCCCTGGATTTAATACTACGACAGCCATTTTGGGCTTTGGCGCCCCCCAGGCCCCAGTAGGTAAGTGTCAGTCACTTTAGAAGGCTTTACAGTTTATTTCTTGCTAATACGTAGCTTGCTGACTTGATTTTCTGCTGTCCCATCTGTACTAAAGCAGTGTGCATATGCACATCATTAAACAGCCATGTAATATAGAAGGTTTTAGATTCCAGCCTTCTTTATCTCCTCATTCCTAGACTTGGTCTCCCTTAGAAATCATTTTTCTTGTTATTTTAAGTTTATTTAGCATATGATGAAGTTTGTTTCACTAAGTAATGTGCTTGTATTGCTGTGTTTTAACATAAATAAGTTTAGCTTGTTAAAGTAGAGAATTCAGCTCACCTAATTCTTGTCTGTTTTGTTTATTCCCCCAGTATTGTTATATACTCACTAAATTTACTAAGTTTTTTTTATCTGTTGAGTTATTTTATGTACTTCATGCATAGAATGTGTTTCCCTAGTTTTTACAGTATCTTCCACTTTATTTCTAACAAATTATCTTAGTGTTTAATTTGAATATTGATTTAAACTGTATATCACTAGAAATGAAAACCTATTATCACCTGGCATTAATAATAGTGTGAGCTGAAAAGAAGTGAGCTGGATTTTTAAAAAGATTTTATAATTTTATTTTATGTGTATAAATGTTTGGCTTGCATGTACCTGTGCACCTTGTATGTGCCTGGTGCTTGTGGAAGTCAGAAAAGATCCTCAGATTCCCTGGAATTGAAGATAGTTGTGAACTACCCTGTGGATGCTGACAATCAAACCTGAGCCCTTTGCAAGAAGAGCCAGTGCTCTTAGCTGCTGAACTGTCTCTCTGGCCCCAGAAAGGAGGTTTTGTTTTATTTTCGTACTTTTTGTTTTTTGTTGTTACTGTTTTTTTGTTTGTTTGTTTGTTTTCCAGTGTTTCTATGTGTAGCACTGCTATCCTAGAGCTCACTCTGTAGACCAGGCCTGCTTTTGCCTGCCAAATACTAGGATTAAAGATGTGCACCACCATGCCCAGCCAGGAATGAATTTATATGACAAAATTCATGCGCTGTTTTGTCACAACACTTGTTCTACATTTTGAGATCATTATACATTTAAATTCTGTGATAGTTTCTTAAATTTCCTTTATCAGATGGGTTATCAGTGTCTTCCTTAGTCTTTTTTCCTCTTCTTGTCATGTATGTAAATATATTTGAAGTGTTTAGATGTTATTTTATGTGTATGAATGTTTTGCTTGCATGTATGTAAGTAGACCAGGTGTGCACTGGGTACACGAGGAGATCAGAAGAGAACATCAGATCCCCTGGCACTGGAGTCAAGTTTGAGTTATATGGGTGCTAGAAATTGAATGTGGGTCCTCTGCAAGAACAAATGCTCTTAACTGCTGAGCCAACTCTCCAGCTCCTTGTCTTCATACTTTTATAGTGATAGTTGATATGACTCACAGCTTATTACTGTTTTCTGTTCTTTGGCTAAAAATAATTTGAAAGCTAGGCATATTGGCACCCACGTGTAAGTGGCACTAGAGCAGTCACAGGGATCAAGAATTTAAGATATTTCTTAGATGGGCGTAGGTTGCCCACACCTTTAATCTCAGCACTCAAGGAGGCAGAGGCAGGCGGATCTTTGTGAGTTCGAGACCAGCCTCGTCTACAAAGCTAGTTCCAGGATAGTATCCAAAGCCACAGAGAAACCCTGTCTTGAAAAAACAAACATATTTCTTAGCTAAGTTGTAAATACAGAGCTAGCGTCAGTTGCATAGGTCCCTATCTCAAAATAACAAAGGAACCCCAAAGATTTCTTGACTGCTGCTCTTTTCAGGCATCTGGTTTTAGACATTGATTTTTCTTGAACTCTGGGTTTGCTAATTGGTACTAAAATTTTCAACTATCTTTTGTTCCTTAATTCATTAGAATTGTTTTAATTTTGATCCTGTTTTGTGATCTTTTCTATTCATATTTAAAAGTAATGAAAACCTGGCTGGCAACTTTGTGTTTGTATTTACCAGAATCCTTCATTATATAATTTGTAGTCTGAAAATAGATATTCAAAAGTTCCCTAAATGTCAGAATGTGAATTCTCAGTTAATGGATAGTGCCATTTCTCTCAATAGTTGCTTTTGTCCTTTCCATGGATTTATTTAGTTTAGTTTTCATTCTATCTATTGAGTATCAGGGAAGTTAAAATGACAATGGATAGTTTAATAGGTGGACTTAAAAAAAAGTACAGAATCTCATGTACCCTAGGTTGACTTCAGGCTCACTGTGTATCAGAGAATGACACTAATCTTCTGATCCTTCTACCTCCAAACCCCAGTACTTGAATTATCGGGAATATGTTCCTTTGTGCTTTTGATAATGTAGTATAGGAATCAATCAGACCAAGAATTTTGTGCAAAATAGACACACTATCAGCTGAGTTATATTCCTGGCCTCTTCATATGGACGGTACATTTATTCTTCTGTCCTATTTTAGTCCTACTTGATCAAATCTGTTCTGTTCCCCCTGATCTCTATTTTTGAGATGATCATATTGTATTAGAAAGGCTGGCCTTGGGCTGGAGAGATGGCTCAGAGGTTAAGAGCACTGGCTGCTCTTCCAGAGGTCCTGAGTTCAATTCCCAGCAGCCACATGGTGGTTTGCAACCATCTGTAATGAGATCTGGAGCCCTCTTCTGGCCTGCAGGCATACATGAAGTGCTGTATACATAATAAATTCTTTAAAAAAAATCTTAAATAAAAAAAGAAAGGCTGGCTTTGAACTCCTGATCCTTCTATACTACCTCTCAAGTATTGGGAATGTTAGCAAGCGTGACCACACTCGACTCTTGATTCAAGGGTTTTATATTACAGTTGTTTGTTAGTGCATTTAAAAATAATTCTATTAACTTTAAGAATGTCTACCTTTGTATCAAAAAGTTTCAGTTAAAAGGTGCTAGACTTGTTATAGTCAGCAATTATTGGGCAGAAGTCCCATCTTCAGTTTCTTGTAGGTTCTGCTCCACTGTTCTCCATTGGTTTATTATTATCTAAACTTTTCTCTTTAGAAATTCTATCCAAATGTTGCTTTTTTACCTAACTCCAAGCAGAATTGGTGTGTTAGAACTATTTTTCCCAGTACTCGGGAGGTAGAGGCAGGTGGATCCCTGAGTTTGAGGTCAGCCTGGTCTAAGAACAAGTTATAAGACAGAAAGACCTACTGAGAAACCCTGTCATTAAAAAACAAACAACGAACATTAGTCTTGTCTCTGTCATTAGAAAGGCTTGATTTTGGTTTTGCTTTTGTCTTTTTCCTCAATCCCTTTAATGATTTGGTCATAATTTAATTCTGTGATGTTTTCAAATTGTTGTAACCAGCATATAATACCAGTAGTAGTCTCACTAGTGTTTGTTCTCTTAATTTTTGCTCACATGTCAGCTTTCTTCTCTGTATCTTCAAAAAAAAATTGTTTAGACTATTTTATGTGTTTTGGCCACATGGATGTATGTGCACCTTGAATGTGTGTGCCTGGTGCCTGCAGCAGCCAGAAGAGGTTATTATTTCCCTGGAACTTGAATTACAGATGATTTTGAGTCATCATGTGGATGCTGGGAACTGAACTACAAGTCTCTGTAAAAGTAGCAAGTACTCTTAACCATTGAATCATACCCGCCATATACACCTTTTATTTTAGGACAATTTTAATGTGTGTGTGTGTTCGTGTGCTTGTTCGTGTTCAAGTAGGACAGTTTAATCTGTGTGTGTGTAAAGTTAGTGTCTGTGTCTGTGCATACTGTGTGTGGTTCTTCAAGTAGGCCAGAGACGACATATCCCCTGGAGCTGAAATTACAGGTGTTTGTGTACTGCCTCGTATGGGTGTAAGGAACTGAACTCTGGTTGGCTTTCTGGAAGACCAGCTTATGCTCTTAACTGCTGAACCTTCTCTCTGGATCCTATATCCTTTTTGGTGTAATGTCAAACAAATTTTCCTAAGTATGCTTTGCTTGGTTTTGTTAAAAGATTTTTTTTTTTTGAGACAGAGTTTCTCTTTGTAAAACAGGCTGGCCTTGAGTTTTCAAAGGTCCGCCTGCCTTTTCCTCTCCAGTGCTGGGACTAAAGGCATGTACCACTTACTGCCCGGTCTTTGTTAAGTTATATATGTAGCTGTTTTGCTTGCATGTGTTTCTGTATACCTCCTGCCTGTGGTGACCATAAGAAGCCATCAGATGCTCTGGAACTATAGTTAGATATGGTTATAAGCCACTCTGTGGGTGCTGGGATCTGAACCCAGGTCCTCTGGAAAAAACAGCCAGTTCTCTTAACCACTGCTCTATCTCCCTAGCCCCTTGTTTTTTAATTCTTGTAAGCAAGTCCACTTAGTGTGACCCATAGGTCAGTGTTTAGAGATCAGATTTTTTTTAAGGGATAAGTGAATGTCAAGAAACCCAATGCCGAGTAAGGGATATAGCACCCTGGTAGTGTTTTCCTAGCATGTATGAGAACCTAGCTTCAATCCCCAATACCAAAGGAAATAAGTTTATTGTTTCTGAAACTTAGTCTCCTTGCCTAACTTCTCATAATAATAATACTGGTTTGTTTATTGGTAATGTCATGTCACAGAAGATAATTTGTATATATTTTTTGCTTTGATCTAATCTTTTTTTTTATTATTCGTTTGTGGCAGGATTTTAATATGTTAGCAGGGTTAACCTTGAACTCACCCCTTGCAAGTAACTCTAGCCTTGCAAGTAACTGGAATTATAGATGTGGGCTACCATTTTGTCTGTATTCTTAAATTGTTTTAGTGACTTTCCCAAATTCAGTTACTATATGCTCTTTAAATATTCTGTTCTGGATCTCTAATTCTTTTTTTTTTTTTTTTTTTTTTTTTTTGGTTTTTACGAGACAGGGTTTCTCTGTATTTTCGAGGCTGTCGGTCCATCCCAGCCTCGAACTCACAGAGATCCGCCTGCCTCTGCCTCCCGAGTGCTGGGATTAAAGGCATGCGCCACCACCACCCGGCCGGATCTCTAATTCTTGACCATATTTGTACTATTCCTTAAATATCAACAGTGAACTTTTTTTTTTTTTACATTGTGTAGCTTTATGTGTGTTTCAGACAGGGTCTCTTTCTGTATCCCAAGTGGCTTCAAACTCATAGCAATCCTTAAGCCTTCCAACTGATAGGATTACAGGTCTGAGCCATCAAGCCTGGCTGGGTCTATCCAGTTTTACCAGTTTGTTTAACTAAGGTGGTTCTACTGTGGTATGATTTTAACTCTGAACTTTCTATTCTGGTGATGGTGGTTGTTCCTGCTCCTGCCGCTACTGCTATATGAGAACTATTTTTTTGTTTGTTTTCTTTTTTTGTTTGTTTGTTTTTGTTTTTCGAGACAGGGTTTCTCTGTATTGTAGACCTGGCTTACAGATCTTAGTGCCTCTACCTCCCCATTGCTGGGATCAAAGGCAAGTGCTACCACTGCCTGGTAGAAAATGTTCAATTCTTATGCTTTGAGAGAAAATTAAATTAGCTGGTCAGCCTAGAACTTGGTTTGTGGTCTAGACTAGACTTGAACTCCTGATTCTTATGTTCCAGCCTCTTAATCATGTGCCATCATAACCAGCTAAGACTACTGTAACTGTCTTGTAATGTATACTAGTGGCAGATAAGAACAAAACCATGAATTTTTATATGTAATGTCTCTTAGGAAATGGGTTTCCATATCTTTGCTTACTTTTATTCATGGTTTTGTGTTTTTAGTTTGCTCATTGTCCTGCTTAACAATACTATTGCGTGGGTCTGAACATTTAAAGATTTCTTTAGTGTTCAGTTATCTGACATTAATGTGCTGGATCCTTGAACTTACTCTCTACTCCCATCCTTTTCTTTCAAATAGCGTTAACAGATCCAAATGCATCTGCTGCCCAGCAGGCTGTTCTCCAGCAGCACCTCAATAGTCTGACATACTCACCCTTTGGAGACTCCCCTCTCTTCAGGAATCCTATGTCAGATCCTAAGAAGAAAGAAGAGGTAATTTTTTTATTCTTTTTATGGTCAAAGGGACCACAGTTAACATTGCTCCAGAGCACTGCATTTTGACAATCCACACTTGTGACAAGTAGAGGTGAAGGTCTGGTAAATCAACACTTGGTTCTGATGCTGTTGTTAAGAGTCCACCTGTCTCCACTTTTCTAGAGCTGGGAGGAAGACTTTTCTGATACAGCTTTTAGGGATCATACTTAGGTCTTCATTCCTGCAAGGCAAGTACTTTACCGATTCAGCCATCTCCCAAGTCCCCTTTGGTACTTTTTAAAGTACTGTGTAAATTTAAGTTGTAACTAGAGGAATATTATGCTATCCATACAGCCTGATGCCCAAATATGGTAAGGAAGGCATCATATTTAATGTTAAGGATACATAGCAAGAGAAAGAACTTTATGAGCTTGTTCAGACCTCTGAAAATTTAAGATTATTGTAGCTAAATATAGTAGATGCAATACTTGAGGAACCAATTTTTTGATAACTGAGTAAACAGAATGTTATACAAAGGACATCGTCATCTAATGAAAGGGACAGAGTACACAGGTGAACTTTCAAAGTACACCTTGAAAGAAGCCAGCATGTTGCAACAGGATTTTGTTTATTCACAAGTCAGAATTCATAGAGAAATTGGATTTGTGGTTGACAAAGGGTGAAGAGGAATTGGGGTGTACAGAGTATCTGAAGTAATGGAATGTGGTAGAATTAGATAGTGATAATGGTTATGTTGCCTTGACAAAATATAAAAATTACTGAATTATAATCATTAGTTTTGTCAGCTTGCCAAAATCTAGCATCACTGGGGAGTCTCAATGAGAGATTACTTCATCAGTTTAAACCTGTAGACTTATTAGCAAGAGGATGGTCTTGATTGCCTTAATTGTTGTGGAAATGGTTTAGAGTCCTGGACTGTATAAGCCTACTAGACATTCATGAATTTATTCCTTTCTGTTCTTGATTGTGGATATGAGGTGACTAGCTGCTTCAAGTTCATGCCTTGACTCCCCAGCTATTGTAGTATAATATGAAATTGTGAACTTTAAGTTGCTTTTTATCAGTGTATTTTAGCAACAGACAAGTAATGCACTTTAAGTGGCAATTTTGTTTTGTTTGTTGAGACAGGTTTTCTCGGTGTAACAGCACTGGCTGCCCTAGACATAGCTCTGTAGACCAGGCTGACCTTGAACTCACAGTGATCCGCCTGCCTCTGCCTCGAAAGTGCTAGAATTAAAGGCATTTGCCATCACTGCCTGGCAAACTGTTAATTTTTTATTAAGAAGAAAATGTACAAGATGTATTAAGAATTTTGTATTAGTATATCTTCATTTATAAAGCACTTCCGAAATCTACTTTATCAATTGGGTTTTAAAGGATGTTACATCAGAGGTCATAGAGGTGGTTCGGTCATTGAGAGTACTTCCTGCTTTTGCAGAGGACCCAGATGCAATGCCGTCTTCTGGCCTTCTCGGTGCACACCCATAGATACTCATAAAATAAGAGAAATAATTTTTAAAAAAGATGTTTGACAAGTCAATTAAAGTGGGAACTGAAAGGATGACAAGTTCTATAGAAAGGTAAATATTTCAAAAAAAGGAAGAAAGGTAAATATTTCAAATGTCTGACACTAATCAGAAAAACAAACGAAGCACAGGGCTCCATATATAGATACACATATGATATTAGGTGTTAGTGCCCTTGGTTTAAGGGACCTGGTACAAGATGAAATTTGAAATTTGGTTAACCTAGTCTGGCCTCACCTTGTAGTCCTTCTGACTCTATCTCCTAAATGCTGGGATTAAAGGTGTGAAAGCCAAATATGGTGGTGCATGCCTTTAATCCTCACACTTGAGAGCCAGAGGCAAGTGTTTCTCTGAGTTCAATGACATCTTGGTCTATATAGTACAAGTTCCGGGCAGACACAAAGCTGTATAGAGAGATACCTGTCTCAAAATAAAAGGATTGGTTTGGGTAGGATGTGACTCACTGGGCCTGATCTTCCTATTGTTACAATTAGTGCCGTAATTGAAATAAACTGTAATATTCCTTGGTGCTTCTTTTTGAGGCAGTGTCTTGCTATGTAGACATGGCAGGTCTGGGCCTCTCTGTGTAACCAGGCTGGCCTTGACTAGACGATACCCCTGCCTTAGTCTACCAACTGCTGGTGTTACAGTTGTAAACACCCATCTCAAGCTTGCTTGTTGCTTTTCTTTTTCTTTTCAGAGACTGAAACCAACCAACCCAGCAGCTCAGAAGGCTCTTACTACACCTACTCATTATAAACTTACACCTCGCCCTGCCACAAGAGTCAGACCAAAGGCTTTGCAAACAACTGGTACAGCCAAATCACATCTCTTTGATGGGCTGGATGATGATGAGCCATCCTTAGCCAACGGAGCATTCATGCCCAAGTGAGTTTATTGTTGTTAAACAATATAGTTATTTAAGCAATAAAACCTGTTTTCATTATCTAAGGTAAAATCATTAGCATAAATACTTTGATAACTGATTCTAATTTTACATGTTCATGTTTTATTTTGTTTTCTAAAACAAAAGATTTGTCTGTCTCTGCTTCCTGAGTGCTGGGGTTAAAAATGGGCACCACAGCCTGGTCAAAATCTTTAAATATGGGCTGTGAACTGGGGAGATGGCTCAGTGGATAAGATATTTGTTATACAAGCATGAGGACCTGATCTCAAATCCCCAGCACCCACATTAGAAGCCATACATACAAGATCACATGCTTGTCTATAAATCTGTACATTGTAGTAGTAGAGATAGGAGGATTATCTGTCTGTGTATCTCCATAAGTAAAAGACCCTGTCTCAACAAAATAAGGTGGAAAGTGGTAAAGCATGATGTCTAAGACCCATATCTGACTTCTTCATGCATGCATCCATAATATGCAAATTGCTTTATCCCAATATGCTTGCCTTTGCCTCCCAAGTGCTGGGATTAAATTAAAGGCGAGCAATACCACATCATACAGCCTCAAATATATTGCACTTGTTTTGAACAATAAAGCTGAGAAGATTCAGATTAAACTGGAAAATATCCTTGAAGCTAAGTATGTAACACACATTTTTAATCCCAGCACTCCAGAGGTAGAGGCAGCCAATCTCTGTGACTTGGAGGTAACCCTGGGTTACATAGAGACCCTATCAATTTACCACAGACAGACAAGACACATACACACTTTTAAAAATAATAAAAATGCTGCCGGGCGGTAGTGGCACACGCCTTTAATCCCAGCAGAGGAGGCGGATCTCTGTGTGTTCGAGGCCGGGCTGGACCGATAGCCTCCGAAACAATACAGAGAAACCCTGTCTCGTAAAAACCAAAATAATAATAATAATAATAACAATAATAAAAATGCATATTTTTAAAAGGCTGACTAAACATATGTCCAAGAATGAGCCAGCAAACAGCATTTCACCAAGGTTTCTACTTCAAGTTCCTACCTTGCATTTCTGCCCTGACTTCCCTCAATTATGGGAGTATAAATTGGACATGGAAGCCAAATACATCCTTTCCTTTCTTAAGGTGCTTTTGGTCAGTGTTTTACCACAGTAACAGGATGGAAAGTAGAACAATATCAAGGCTCTTTAACTACTCAAAAAATGATATGGGCGCATCAGGACTGATTGACTGACCTATCTATCTATCTATCTATCTATCTATCTATCTATCTATCTATCTATCTATCTATCTATCGTGTAAGAGTGCCCTTGTGGCGCTTTGAAAATGATGTTTGTTTGTTTGTTTGTTATACTTGTATACACCTTAATTTTTTCTATTTCTTTTGGTCTCTAATTTTAGAAAGAGCATCAAGAAGTTGGTTTTGAAAAATCTCAACAATAGCAATCTCTTTTCTCCTGTTAATCATGATTCAGAAGATCTAGCGTCACCATCTGAGTATCCAGAAAATGGAGAGAGGTAAGCTGAATTCTATTTGCAAATGTTCCTGCTAATAGTTCTGTTTTGTTTTAAACAATTCTAACTTTATAAAGATTGATGAATATTATATGTATTATAGTTTAGATGTTATGTTAATACTTCTTGAGTACTTTAAACCTTAAAATTACTGGAGCTCTGCCAGGCAGTGGTGATGCACACCTTTAATCCCAGCAGGCGGATCCCTGAGTTTGATGCCGGTCTAGTCTAGAGCATGAGTTCTTGGACAGCCAGGGCGGGAAGAGGGGAAGAAAGCACAAGTACTTAATTGAGCCCAAGGACCCACCACATAAACAAGTAAAAGTAAAATAGGCTGGCAGAATTGCTCAGCAGTTAAGATCACTGGGTGTTCTTGGGAAGGACTAGTGTTCAATTCCCAACATGCACATGGTAACTGTCTCAAAACCATTCCCAATTCTAGTTCTAGGGGTACCATGTATGTATGTTACATACATACATACATACATACATACATACATACATACATACATACAGGCAAAACATTCATGCACATAAAATAAAAACAAATAATATTAAGCATGAGTAAGTAGAAACCTGGTAATATGGGTCAGTTATTAAGAACACTTGTTGCTCTTGCAGAGGATCTGAATCTGGTTCTCAACACCCACATACCTGTAACTCTTTTGATATCTGTAGGTACCAATCATGCATGTGGTGCACATACATTTCATGCAGACCAAATATTCAGACTTATATCTTTGCATCATTAACAAATGCTGCAGAAACTAATGTAGCACACCTTTCCATAGTCACAATAATATTCCACAGCAGTTGGCTCTCTCATTCCACCATGTGGCCCTTAGGGTTTAAACTTAGGGTCATTTAGTCTGTTTTACCCACTGAGCCTTTTTGTCACACCTATTAACATTCTCCCCTTCTCCACACCCCCCCTCCCCTTCTGCTAAGACAGGACTTCTCTGTAGCCCTGGCTGTCCTAGATCTCCATCTGTAGATAGGCAGACTTGGAATTCACTTTTGTTTGTTTGGTTGGTTTTTTTGAGACAGGGTTTGGAAGATGTCCTGGAACTCTCTCTGTAGACCAGGCTGGCCTCAGACTCACAGACATCCACCTGCCTCTGCCTTCCGGGTGCTGGGACTAAAGGTGTGCGCCACCAACACCAGACCAGAGTGCTGAGATTTTAATGTGCTCAACCAACCTAACTTAATTTCTCATTCTTAATGGTTTGGTGGTCATTGTGGTAAATATAAGATGATTTAATTAGTTCTCCACTAGTGAAAATATATACAGGTTATTTGATATTCTTTTATTCAAAATAATGGATTTTTTTTTTTTTTTTTTTTTTTTTTGTTTTACGAGACAGGGTTTCTCTGTTTGGGAGGCTGTCCGTCCAGCCTGGCCTCGAACTCATAGAGATCCGCCTGCCTCTGCCTCCCGAGTGCTGGGCACCACCAACGCCCGGCTCATGGATTATCTTTTTAAAATAAGTTATTCTTATTTTATGTGCATTGGTGTTTGCCTGAATTTATGTCTGTGTGAGAGTGTCAGATCTTGGAGTTACAGACTGTTGTAAGCTGCCATGTGGGTGCTGGGAATCGAACCTGGGTCCTCTGGAAGAGCAATCAGTGCTCTTAACTTCTGAGCCATCTCTCCAGTCCTGGGTTATCTTTTTAAGAATAATTTATTTCTTATTAAAGTATTTCCTAACCTCTTGTAATATTAAAGTTTAAATTCAAATTTTGAGATTTTAAATTTTTGCGTATGAGCCTTTTGCCCTTAAGTATGTATGTGCATTGTGTGTATGCAGTGCCTGCAGAGGCAATAAAAGGATGCCATTTGATACCCATTAGAACTTAATTACAGCTGTTAATAGCTTCCTTGTGAGTGCTGGGAATCAAACCCTGGGCCTCTCTGGAACAGAAGACAGTGCTCATAAAAGCTGAGTCATCATCCCAACCCAATTTAAAATTTCAGTGTTTCTTTTTGACATTAAGCACTAATCATTTATTTCCATATAATAGCAAATAGTTTTTTTGTGTGTTTGTTGTTTTG
The DNA here is from genome assembly GCF_017639785.1 of Mesocricetus auratus. Taxonomy (NCBI): domain Eukaryota; kingdom Metazoa; phylum Chordata; class Mammalia; order Rodentia; family Cricetidae; genus Mesocricetus; species Mesocricetus auratus. Next base: position 96,175,326 of record NW_024429182.1, read on the forward strand.
TTTTATTCAAAGATTTGATAGGCTGAAGGGGATGGCTCAAAGAATAAAGGTGATGACCTAAGTTTGATTCCCTAGATCCCACTCACACAGCAGGAGGGGAATGTTCAGATGTATTCCCTTGTAAATGAGCAGTTAAGGCCATTAAATCTGGAGGTAGATTTTCTATTTTTGTTTGTTTGTTTTTAATTTTCATGGGTGCATGTATGTCTATGTACACCACTTGTGTGCCTAGTACCTGTGTGGACCAGATCCCCTAGAACTGGAGGCACAAGCAGTTGTGAACCACCATGTGGGTGCTGGGAATTGAACCTATAAACGCAATACATGCCCTTAACTACTGAGCCATCTCTCCGGCCCTGCATTTTCTGTTTTAAAACCTCAACTCTAGTTAGTACTCAACAACTTTGTGATATTACGCAAGATTATTATTATTATTATTTTGTCTCCATTTCCTTTTTTATAAATTACAGTCAGTAGTTACATCTATTTCACATGATTACTATAAGTATTAATTTTAATTTATTGAATCATTCAGTGTAATATCAGACACGTAATGAAGATTAACTGTTATCATTGTCATTACTGTTGCTAGTGACTAAGGCATTATTTTTTCTCTCTTCAGATTTAGCTTCCTGAGCAAACCTGTTGATGAGAACCATCAGCAGGATGGAGATGATGACTCTCTTGTATCACGTTTTTACACTAACCCTATAGCCAAACCCATTCCTCAAACCCCTGAGAGTGTTGGAAACAAAAATAACAGCAGCAGCAGTGTGGACGATACCATTGTTGCTTTGAACATGCGGGCTGCTTTGCGCAATGGACTCGAAGGAAGCAGTGAAGAGACATCTTTCCATGATGAGTCGTTGCAAGACGACCGAGAAGAAATAGAAAATAATTCTTACCATATACATCCAGCAGGTCAGATCCACATACATCTTATATTTTTGAAGCAGATTAAACTGTTGTCTTTAAATTAATGATGTGGTCAGAAGAGCCCACTTTCTATAGCCAAAGTGACTGTCGTGTCTACCTGACTTGTAAATTTGAGATAGACCCACTGCAGTATGGTCTATCAACTACCTACCATATTATAGAATGTACACATTAAAAATTGGGCTCTATAGTAAATACAATCTGTAAATTTTAGGGTTAAACAAAGTTAAATCGACTTCATCACATTTTATTTGGTTCTTCCTTGACTTTAAACAATTGACACATTGACAAACGAGACAGGGTTTCTCTGTATTGTTTTGGAGGCTGCCAGTCCAGCCTAGCCTAGAACTCACAGAGATCCGTCTACCTCTCTGCCTCCCGAGTGCTGGGATTAAAGGCGTGCGCCACCACTGCCCGGCTTTTTATTTTATTTATTTATTTGGCTTCATCACATTTTAAATGTTTTTGTTTTTCCTTTATTGGGTGGGGTGGAGTTTTTTGCTCATGTTTTCTGAAAACTTTCAGTGATCTTTCTGCCTCTGCATCCCAAGTTCAGCACTCGATAGGTGGAGACAGGAGGCTAAGAGACTCCATGTCTCAAAGTTCAAGGCCAGACTGGGATACACGAATAACCCCACACTTGTTTCATAGACTTTTTTTTTTTTGAGACAGGGTTTTTCTGTGTAGAACATTTAGATCTCACTCCGGAGATGCAGCTGCCTCTGCTTCTTGAGTGTTGGGATTAAAAGTGTGCACTATCACTGCCTGGTTATAGAAAAAGGTTTTATATGAAAGTAAAATGAATACTATTCTACCCAAGAAAATCACAGTATCTTCTGACTTTTGGTCACAGGCATTGTTCTCACAAAAGTTGGTTATTATACTATTCCATCTATGGATGACCTTGCTAAAATTACGAATGAAAAGGGAGAATGCATTGTTTCAGACTTCACCATTGGTCGTAAAGGTATGTGTGAATTTAGGAGTGAGTATATAACTAAGAGACTGTGCTTTTCCTGTATTTGGTTCTTCCTTGACTTTAAACAATTGACACATTGACAAATAACAAAGCAAGGAAGATTAGAGCTGTGTAGCATTTGGGGGCTTAGACATACCTGTTTGTGTTTGGTAATTGTGATAATTTTTCACAATTAAAGAAACTTCAGGATATACTAAGTTTAATACTTTGGTTCAGTTTCATACTAGAAAAAATTTACTTAGTGATATTGTATTTTAAAGGGGATCAAGTATTTTATGTAGCAGACTAGGACCCAAGTTGTTCATAGAACAGCACTTGGTAAGATTTGAGAAAGCATAAATGTAAGCTGTAGGTATTGCATCTGATAACAATGGAATGCCATTCCTCTTTCCCCACTCTTGCCATATTTTGAGGCAAGAAACCTCTTGATGAATTTCTGGGAGGTTAAAATAATATTTTAGGTTGCATATTCTTCCTTGCTAATCACTACAAATTAAAAATGCCTTTTCCTCCTATATATAGGATCTTTAACTATTTGCTCTGAATTTTAGGGTATGGCTCAATCTATTTTGAAGGAGATGTGAATTTGACAAATCTAAATTTAGATGATATCGTACATATCCGAAGGAAAGAAGTTATTGTCTATGTAGATGATAACCAAAAGCCACCTGTGGGTGAAGGACTAAATAGGTATGGATTTATTTACATACAGAAAATAAAATAACCAAATAAATTGGATTTTTTCTATAAGCTTGATATAAAGTATAATTGTTTTTCTGCTTTTATTTGAAAGTATAAGTGATAATTATATACTATGACTTTAGAACATTACCTAATTGTAACATGTCCAGGTGATTTTCAGGAATGTTCAACACTGGAAATTTACTTTTTCTTTTGTTTAATTTTGATTTTCAGTGCCAGGAATTAATCCAGGGCCTCATACAAGTTAGTGATCACTTTGTTTCTGTATTTCCTTTTGTTTTGCTGCTGACACACTTTTTTAATGTGAGATTTTAACCTTTATTTTGTTTTATTTTAGCCATTTTCTTGCCATAGATTGCTTGGGGTGGAGTGGGGGTTGGACAGGGTTTCATAATATAGCCCTATATGGTCCTGAACTCAAGATATACCCCAGCCTGGCCTTGATTCATGGCAGTCCTGCTTCAGCCAGAAGAGTGCTGTAGTTACAGTTCTGTGCTAGCTACTACATCCATCATCCTCTGAATAATTTAGACCATTTGTTGATTGAATTCACATTAGCAGAATTCCAGTACAGAGCTGTGTTTCCCAAAGAATTGACAGTGACGGGGGTTGGGAGTGGGGAGTGAAGGCTGAAGAGATGGCTCAGTAGTTAAGAGCACTTGCTGTTCTTGCAGAGGACCTGGATTTGTGTTCCTAGCAACCACATCATAACTCACAACTATTTGTAACTCTGGTAGTCCATTCTCTCTCTCCAGGCATGCCTATAGAGTGTACTACACACATACACACACACACACGGGGGGGGGGAGCGCACACACACACAGAACCCTACACATAAAACAAAATAATCTTGTTTTTTAAAAAAATGGTTGACAGTAGGATCATGAAATATTTTACATCTGTGTTCATGATTCAATATGTTGTATTTAATTCTTGACTGCTAAGAATATTCGTTGAAAATTCGTTGATAAGTGTGGCATGTGCATATGAAGAATTATTATTTAGCCCTATAAAAAAAGGAGTTAATTTGGCATCAGAAAGATCCTGAGGCTAGCGTGGGATTTGTAGTCTATCTAGGGGGCTATACCAAGAACCTTTTGCCTTTAATTCCAGCACTCAAGAGGCAGAGGCAGGCAAATCTCTGAGTTACTGGACAATCCTACACTTGGAAACCTGGAAGCCCTTTTTCTAAAAATCAGAAATAGCAAAAGGGATGAAATTCTGACACATTTAGCATGGATGAATCTTGATATTATACTAAGTGAAATAAAGTCACAAGAAGACGAATACTAAGCTAAGCGGTGGTGGCACACCTTTTAATCCCAGCAGGTGCTAGGGTTAATGGCATGGATCACTATACTCAGCTTTTTTTTCTTTCTTTTCTTTTTTTCCTTTTTTTTTTTTAAAAGAAGTTGTGCAGAGCAGTGAGATTTCATTGTGTTTTCATACAGATTATCATTATACTTTGTTCTTAACCCCTACACACATACATACACACTGCCTTGCTCCTGAAATAGTTCTCCTCAGTTTTCATGTTACATGAATTCTATTGTCTTCTGTTTTTCCCTCCTCCCTTTGCTATTGTGGTCCCCCTTTTTTGATTTTTCAAGACAGGGTTTCTCTGTATTGTTTTGGAGACTGTCCTGGAACTCGCTCTGTAAACCAGGCTGGCCTCCAAATCACAGAGATCCACCTGCTCTCCCGAGTGCTGGGATTAAAGGCGTGCGCCCCCAACTCCCGGCTTGTGGTCCCTTTTTGCTTTCATGATCTACATACTCTGTGTGCTTGCCTATGTGTATGCATGTATTAAATCTATATTCTACACATGAGAGAAAGCATGCAGTATTTGTCTTTCAGTTTGTCTTACTTTGCTTAATGATCTCTATTTTCTTACAAATGCTATGATTTCTTTTTTCTTTACTCTGAGAATAAAATCTGTTCTGTGTATATATCACTTCTTTTATCCATTAATCAATGATAGATACATGAGCTGTTACCACATCTTAGCCATTGTATGCCTGGGGTTCTTCAAGTATATAACCAGGAGTGCTATAGCTAGGTCACATTGTAGTTGTATTATTAATATTTTATGGAAAGACTCAGGCTTCCATAGTTGCTAGAATTCCATTTGTAAATATAAATCATTTATATTTTGCCTGTTTATACTTTACAGGAAGGCTGAAGTTACATTGGATGGAGTTTGGCCAACAGATAAAACATCCCGGTGTTTAATAAAGAGCCCAGATCGACTTGCTGATATCAACTATGAGGGAAGATTGGAAGCAGTCTCAAGGAAGCAGGGAGCCCAATTCAAGGAGTACCGACCTGAAACTGGTTCTTGGGTGTTTAAGGTATAGTTACTTAATCCAGTTCCAACTTTTGGTTTCACAAAGTTAATCTATTAGAAATCTTTGTCTATTAGTGGTAAAGTAGGTCTTCCAAAAATGTTGTATGTGTGTATATCAATGTCAGACTCTTTTTGTTGCTCTTTACCATATCAGTTTTAATTTTTGTGAGTCAGGGTCTCAATATGTAGCCCTGGCTGACCTTCAACTTGGTTTGAGACAAGACTCTCCTTGAACTCACAGAGATCTTTCTGCGTCTATCTTAATGCTGGGATTAAATGTATTTGAAATAGAATCTCTTACTGAACACAAAGCTTTCCAAACCAGGAAGACTGGCTAGCCAGTAGTTATATAGTTATGGTGGCCATGCCCAGCTTCTTTCTGTTGGGGTAGGGGAGGATCTGAAGTCAGGTACACATGATTACATAGCAAACACTTTACCAACTATGTCATCTCCCTAGCTTGATACGTGCAACTAACCCCCCCACCTTCCCCCGCATAGTTGTTGTGTGTGTAGGCGTGTATATGTGTGGTTACAGAAAATGTCAGTGTAAAAGTGCATGTCAGAAGACAACCTGTGGGAGTCATTCTCTGTACTAGACTAGAGTCCTTCGAATCAAAATCAGATTGTCAGACGTGGCAGCAGGTACCTTTACCTGCTAAGCCATCCGTCCATCTAACCAACCTTGTCATTTTTACTTATAAACACTTGAAAATGGAGAGGTTGGCTACTACTTGTTCTAGATAATCTTACCCATTGGTTTCTTCTAGGCTGGACGATTTAGCTATATTTACCTATATGCCCCTGTATATAGGTAGAGAACAATTAGGTTGTTTATGTCAGAATCCATGGAGGAGTACATTTTTAAATCTCATTGTTTTGTTTGTTGGTTTTGGTTTTTCAAGACAGCTTTTCTGTGTAGCCCTGGCTGTCTAGGAACTTGCTTTGTAGACCAGGCTGGCCTCGAATCTCAAGTAGATCATCTTGGCTCTTCCTTCCTAGTGCTAGGACTAAAGGAGTGTACCCCCATGCTTGGCTCATTGTGATATGTATTATATAGCATATTAATTTAATTTTGAGCAACTATTATGTGTACTGAAAGCTGTTACATTCATACAAAACTAACACTGATTATTAACATTTTGTTTTATTTGAAATGTATTTATTCATTTCTCTGTACCGTGCCTTTGGCATCCAGAACAGGGTATTGGGTTCCCTGGAGTTTTACAGACAGTTAGTTATAAGGTGACATATGGGTACTCTGGAAGACTAACCAGTACTCTTGAACTGCTGAGCTATCTCTCCAGCTCTGCGTTAACTATGCTAGTATCTCTCCCTATGTCTTTTAATACTTAAAAATTGACTTTGCTGGGTTTCTTTTCTTCTTAGGTCTCCCATTTTTCTAAATATGGCCTTCAGGATTCTGATGAAGAGGAAGAGGAACACCCTCCCAAAACTACGTCAAAGAAGTTGAAGACTGCCCCTTTGCCCCCTGCAGGCCAGGCAACTACTTTCCAGATGACTCTTAATGGCAAACCTGCACCTCCACCTCAGGTAGAGAAAGGACAGTGAATGTGAATGGAACGGTGATACAGAAGTCAAAGCAGCCCCTCAGCTTTCGGCTACACAACCCTGGGAGCGTGACACGTACAAGGGAGGCTGAGGTGGTACAGGCTGCTAGTGTTTACTCAGCAGTTAAAGAATTCTCTTGCTGTTTGGATCATTATTCTACAGATTGTAATTCTCAATTTTTTTCATTTGGACTTGTAATTTTTTTGATCAATGATCAACTGGAGATAGCGTTTTGCTTGTGTAGGGTTGATGCAAAGTCAAAGTAAATCCTCCTTTTATTGATTTCATGATGTGCAGTCTGATCTTGACCTTTGCCTCCATCACTTTTTAAAAGTCAGATTAGCTTTCTACAAGAGTTTTTAATTCCATTTTCTCAAGTTGTTTGCTTATACTTCAATTAAACTCATGATACTGTATTTTAATAATCTCTATGAAAATAGATAATTTTAAAAAGCAAGTAAATTATTTAGTGTGTAGAAAATAGGGACTACATTGTTTATTACAAATATTTGTGTCATATCATTTTTCAGTATTGTTAAACCAATATAAACCTTTTGTCCTTACATGGAAAGGTTTGTAAATTAATCAAATGCCTACTGGTAGAGATTTACTTTAATTTGAATGGTGTTTATACTCAATCAAGTTATAGAAATATTTTTAACTTACTCCCTCAAAGAAGAGTTGTTATGGGACTTTGTAAAACACCCTCTACCTCTCAGCTGCTAAAAGCAAGACCTTTGGGATTTTTCCATGCTACATTTCTTTTTGCTGCTCAAATGTGTGGTTTTTATAATTTATTAAATAATTTCTAGGGAGGAGCTTTCTGGAGAATTTTGTGTGTGTTTACATTTATGTGTACAGAGTGGAAGGGGAGGGTATGATAAATGTGAAAGTTGGAGTTGTTAACATGTAAAGGATTTGTTTCTGGTTTTTAAAGATGGGGTTTCTCTGTGTAGCTCTGTAGATCAGGCTGGTCTCAAACTCATGTACATGCACCTGCGTTGGCTTCCCAAGTGCTGGGATTAAAGATGTGTGCCACCACCTCCTGGCTCACATTTAAGTTTTATAATCTTGGTAGCATTTAAAATATCCCTTTAAAAATGTCTGTTAATAAATGAGTTAGGAGGCAGAGGAAGTGAGGTCTCTGAGTTTGAGGCCAGCCTGATTGACCTAGTAAGACATTCTCAAGAAATCTGTAAATGAACGTGGTTCTTGGGTTTGTTTGGTTGATTTTTGTTTTTTTCTTTCCTTTTTGTTTTTGTTTCAAGACAGGGTTTCTCTGTGTAGCCCTGGCTGTCTTGGAACTCACTTCATAGAACCAGGGATCCGCCTGCCTCCACCCAGGCAAGCATGGTTATTTTTTTATTTATCCAACTTTTTTACATCTGTGTGACTCCTAACCCTTTTTTTCTCAATCTTTTCTAAAAAGACAGAATTAAGTATTTTTTTTCTTTCTGCTGATAAATATATTATGTAAGGTTTTAAAGATGTGGCTTGGGGAAAAAATTTCATCTGCATGTAAAAAGAACAAATTTATGTAATATTGGCAGTCAGGCCGGGCGGTGGTGGCGCACGCCTTTAATCCCAGCAATCCGGAGGCAGAGGCAGGCGAATCTCTGTGAGTTCGAGGCCAGGCTGGACTGACAACCTCCAAAACAATACAGAGAAACCCTGTCTCGTAAAAACAAAAAACAAAAAAACAAACAAAAATATTGGCAGTCAGTAGTCAACTTTAATCATCAGAATCAGACACGAGGAAAAAAAATCTAAATTCATAAAATGACAGTGTAGTAGGCAAGCTAATGGCAAAACTGAGACCAAAGCCTATCTTAGAGTACGCTCTAGCCAAGAGAGCTGGTAAGGTTTGAAACTGGGCAAATGGAATACAGTGAACAGGGTGCTGCAGGGGTTGAAGAAGTTGATGGGCAGTGAGCAGACATGAGAGAAAAGGATGTATACATTCATTATGAAGGTTTTGCTCTTAGTGTATATAGGCAGCAACATGGGACTCTGGAGCACCCCTTCCCCTGGTGACATTTGAGGGATGGGCTAATTATTAATATTAGTTGCTTTACTTGGTCCAGGAAACTACCTGAACTATCTTAAGTCAAAGTTGCCGCACATCCCACTGTTGGGTTCTTCTCAGAGAGGCTGATTTCTGTAAGGTGTTCCTGAACTCTGATGTAGGGCTCACATGTTCCCAACCCCTCCTATGTCAGACTACACACTCCCCTACCCATCTTATATCAGAGATGGAAGGATGTTAGGTTGATTTTTGGTTGGTTGGTTGGTTGGTTGGTTGGTTGGTTGGTTGGTTGGTTGGTTGGTTGGGATTTTGTTTCTGTTTTCGAGACAGGGTTTGTCTATGTAGCTTTGTAGACCAGACGGGTCTCGAACTTACAGAGATCTGCCTGCCTCTCCTCCTGATTGCTGGGACTAAAGGTGTGCGCCACTACAGCCTGGCTTGGAAGGTTGCTTCTTGAGCTGTTTAGGAAAGATTATATTTTATTTTAAGGGTCACATTTATACAAAACTGCTTTTTATTCAGTAGTCTCAGTTCCATGTTTCCGGACGGTTCATAAACCTTACCTTTGTTCCTTAAAAAGCAGGTATGACTAACCACCCAAAAATCACAGTTTTGTATGATCTTCTGTAACTTAGGTGAGAGAAAATTTTGACAGATCATCCTTCACTGCAGGTAAATTAAGGCTACTGTGGAAAATTATTTTCTGTGGTTACTAGTTTCAGGCTCCTGATTTGGAATTCCAGTTTCTAGATAACTGCATTAATAGTCTGGGGAGCTTGACATTGATTTCCATCACTTCAGTTCCATGGAACTCCTATGGGGTTTAGACATATTTTTTTTTCTTTCTGAGACAGGGTGTCTCTGTGGTTTTGGGTTTTGGAGGCACTAGCTCTTATAGACCAGGCTAGCCTCGAACTTGCAGAGATTTGTCTGCCTCTTCCTCCCGAGTGTTGGGACTAAAGGCGTGTGCCACCACCACCCAGCCATAAATTAATTTTTTAAATTCTCCGCAGCTGATGGAAATATCTGGGCAGGTTTTGAAGCTAAAAGACCTGAAACCTTTAACACTCAGGTGGATTTAGATGTTGCTTTTATTCTAGCCATGTAATTGAAATGAACCTGATTTCAATAACAGTAAGGCAAGAAGGTTAGCTTGCTCAGAAACATATTCAGTCAGTAAATTCATTCAAAGAAATGTAAAAAACAATGTATGAATATTTTGTCACATGTATATATATGTACCCAATGAATTCCTGGTGCCTGTGCAAGATCGGAAAGCATCAGATTTCCTGGAACTGGTGTAATGGATGATTGTGAGCCACCATGTGGATACTGGAAACCAAACCTGTGTTTCCTGAAAGAGCAGCAAGTGCTCTTAACTGCTCCATCTCTCCAACCCCAATTTTAAAACTTACTTTTTCCCCCTCAGGAAAAAAAGGTATCAGGATTTAAGATATAAGATTTCTGTATGCTATGACTTGAAATAAAAGAATACTATTCTAAACATCTATTTATATGTGTGTGTGTAGCCACAATTTTCTTCAGATACTAGGCATGTTGATTTTCTTATATCAATTTAAAAACCAAATATAAGCCAGTATAATTAAGACTTACTCCTTATGCAGAATTTTTTTAGTGTGTAAATGCAAAACACAAGCCTTTGAAACCCTAATGTGAAATTTTTTTGAAGAGAACACAGTATTATCAAACAAAATTATGTGAACATAGTCTTTACAATTAAAATAAAGACAAGTTGTATTGGAGGTAGGCAACAGTAGTACTCGTATTGGACCAGAATAATAACACCTTGAGTTATCACACGTTTTCCTTGGAATTAAGAGTATGTGTATTTAAAGTATTGACTGTGTTGATTAAATGTAGAAAGAAGATCCTTTTGAGTATAAGAGAATCTTTCTTGCTGGGTGTGGTGGCACATGCCTTTAGTCCCAGCACTTGGGACTCAGAAGCAGGTGGAGCTCTGTGAGTTTGAGGCCAGCTTGGTCTACAGAGAGAATTCCAGGACCCAGAACTCATCAATGTATGTCCCGGGTCTCTAATCTAGTTATTTTATGGAATCCTCCCACTTTATCTGCAAGTGCTGTGGGGTAGGATTTCTTGTATTGTTATCCCTGTGTCAAGCAGTATAGTAAGTTGGTACCATTCTTCCTCCCTCCCTTGATTAGTTGATGTTCTTGTTACTAGATACAGAAAACAGTCAACATAATTCCTGTTTTCAAGTCTTGACTACCTGGCAGATGTTAAGAAATGATAATAAATTTTGATACATGGTATTAAATGGGAAGAACACAGGACTGTGGAAGCCAAAACCAGAATGCTATCCTGCCAATAGGATAGGGACTATCTATTTTGTTGAAAGGGAACTCTTGCTGAGCATGTAGCTCAGTGGAGCATGTGCTTATATCATGCATGAGGCCCTTGGTTCCATTCTCAGTACCATCCCTCCCAAAGAGAGTTGTAAGTATCAGGTGTGGGGTCAGACCTTTAATCCTAGCACTTGAGACACAGGTGAGTGAATCTGAGTTTGAGGCCAGTCTGATGTATACAGTGAGACCCTTTCTAAAGAAAAGTAAACATATTAGAGAACTTACAGGATGACATTTTCCCATAATTAATAGCACAGGACCATCATTCCAGGATTATTGTTACTAGACCCACTGAGCTCCCATCAGTTTAAAGCATAAAAGTAGTCTGATATGCTAGTACCTTCACCTTCAATAGTCATTTAGTTTTTGTCAGTGCTTGTGGTCAAACCCATCTCTATCCTTGAACAAGTCAGGAATATGCTGTGCCACTGAGCCCAGTATTACCTTGGGAACATTATCTGGCTTTATTAAAGCAGTATTTGGATAATGTCTACATCTTAAGTGGCAGTACTCCTCCCTGCATTTTTTTTTTTTTTTTGGTAATTGTTCATAGGCTCTCACTCATTCTTTTTTTTAGTAAGGGTATTGAGAGATAGCCATAGTAAATATACAGTTAAAGAAGAAATTGAAAATGTTGACAGACAGTGGGTTATTTTTATGCCAGGTAATCATAAGAACTTTTTAGCCAAGAATAGTAACATATAACTTCAGTGCCTCAGCAGTGGAGAGGCTGAGACAGAAGGATGTGTGTTCAAGGCCAGATAGGCCTGCATAGTAAGACAGTCTCCAATAATAAAGGTACAAAAAATTTATTTGTAGATGTATTGCCTGGGTATGTCTGTGCACCTTTTGTGTGCATTACCCTAAGAGGCCAGAAGAGCGCATTGAGTCCCTTGGGAACTATAGTGACAGACCAGTGTTAGCTTCCATGTGGGTGCTAGGAATCAAACCTGAGTCCTCTGTAAAATTAACCACAAAGACATATCTTCAGCCCCCACAAAACCTTTATTTTGTTAAGTGACACCGAAACCCGTCTTCAAAAGATAAAGACTTGCTGTATTACAGCATTTACTTAAAATGTAACATAAAGTTAGGCCACTTATGAAAAATCAGCCAGACATTGTGCAGGGATCATATATGTAAGTTATAACTTGATAAGAGAAATAATGGATAGTGCCTTTTGTCTTTAAAATGTTTTATGAATTGTTGTAATCACTTGTTAACACTGTACTAGGTTCTATGTGTGTTTAGGACATACGAAACAAATGTATTGAACTAGTTAATTTATAGTACACTTCCATTTTATAAACATTAACCTTTTACCGTGTGTGAGGGGATATGTGTGTATGCATGTGTTTGTGTTACTGTACACATGTACAGGTATGTGTAGAGACTGAGGGTTGGTAATGGGTGTTCTTTCTCACTCTCCACCTTAAATCTTTGAGACAAGGTTTTTAACTGAGCCTGGCTCAGTTGGCTAGTTGTCCAGCAAGCTCCAGAGAGTATCACACTTGTGCCCCATAGTGACTGGCTTCTTATCTTGGTGCTAGGAATCTAAACTTAGGTCCTCGAATGGTACTGACTAAGCTGTCTCCTTAGCCTTATTCTTTTATCATTATTGTATTTTTAAAATTGCTTCATAATGTAAATGTAGCTTATAAAAAATAATTTATTTTTATTTTATGAGCATTGATTGGTGTTTTGCCTGCATGTATATCTATCTGTATGAGGGTGTCAGATCCTCTGGAACTGGAGTTACAGAAGTTGTGAGCCGTCATGTGGATGCTGGAAATTGAACCCAGATCCTCTGGAAGAACAGCCAGTCTTCTTACCCCTGAGCCATCTCTCCAGCCCCTGTAACTTTTGATTATTTAAAACAAAAAAAAAATTATTTCCTGATTGGAATTGTCCGTAATACTGTTGCTTGTTTATCCTTTTAGGGAAATAAGTGTGGACTCCTTCATATCTCATGTAAGATTGCACATACACTGCACTCAAAAGATTAAATTCCAAAAAAAAAAAAGATTAAATTCCAGAACCAAAACTATTAACTAGAAATTTATTTATAGCTGGGCAGAGGCAGCAGATCTGAATACGAGGTCAGCTTGCTCTACAAAGCAAGTTCCAGCACAGCCACAGTATACAGAAAAGCTCTATCTTCAAAAACCAACAAAACAAAACAGAAAATGTAACAATTGGAGCTGGAGAGAACCAGATTCAGATCTCAGCACCCACATGGTGGTTCATAGCTCTGTAACTCCAGTTCCAGGGTATCTAAGGCTGTCTTCTAGCCCCTTGAGGCACCAGGCACAGGAAGGTGTGTGTATATACACAAGTATAATTTGCAAGAGTGCCTGTGCTCAATAGACATGCTTTTTTTCTCTTCCCAATTACTTCCAACTCCAAGTCATTGGGAGTAACTTCCTATGTAAATCAGGAAGTTATAGTTGCTAACAAAGGAAGGTATGGTATAATCTTTGTCTCTGAAATCCACTGCTTGGATGTTGACTTAGATCCTAGACCCTACCTCATGATAATTCCAAAAGGGTAGTCTATGAACCATTTATGTCCCAGATACTGTAAGGCAATTAAATCCCATTAGCAAATCTGTTCTCATTACTTAGAAAATGCAGAATATTTCTAGGTCATACTCTGAGTAAAGTTTATCTAACCTACCATTACTCTGTTTGACTTATTTTAGTCTTCCTTCTCTGTGTTTATACTTTTTGCAGAGCCAAAGCCCCGAAGTGGAGCAGTTAGGGAGGGTTGTGGAACTGGACAGTGACATGGTAGATATCACCCAGGAGCCAGTTTTGGATTCTGTGTTAGAAGAGTGTGTGCCTGAGGATCAGGAGCCTGTTTCTGCTTCAACACACATTGCATCTTCCCTGGGAATTAATCCACATGTCTTACAGGTGAAGTTTTGACCCATCCTTACTATGGTAGAAAGCCAAACTAATATTTAATTTCTTATATAGTATCATATCTCTTTGTAATTATTTATTTAAGACTATTGAGAGTTCAATATAATGTCACAGGCCAATTTTTCCCATTATATTGAGGATGAGAAGGTGCTCTCTGTTTTGACTGCATAAAATCAAAAGATCTGTTTTCTTAACCAAATTTTGTAACCTTACTACCCTGACTTTAGACAACAAATTGAACAACTGCCAGCTCTAAATTCTATTAAATATCACTTTGTCGCCAGGCAGTGGTGGCACATGCCTTTAATCCCAGCACCCAGGAGGCAGAGGCAGCCGGAACTCTGTGAGTTGGAGACTAACCTGGTCTACAAGAGCTAGTTCCAGGACAGCTCCAAAGCCACAGAGAAACACTGTCTCAAAACACTGTCTCCCCTCCCCAAGAAAATCACTTCATGTGCTTTACAAGAGTAGTGTTGAGTTTTCAAACTTAGAAACATGGTAAATACATGTTGAATTTCTTTCTTCCTGTAGCTGCAGCTTTTTTGTACGAGTTTAGACTTTGACTTATGTTTGACTTTAAAATCATTAATTCAGCAAATAACAGCAACTACTGTGTGCCAGGAACACAGTGAATACAAAGAAGAGAGCTGTATGACTTCAGTCCTTCGGGGTACATTCAGTACAGTGGTGTGTTGGTCACAAAAATGTAACACTTGTTCTGGGTACAGACTTTTAAAAGAGATGGTACTTTTTAAGACCATAACAGCATTTTTCATTTGTGGGAAATAGTCATTCTATAAATACTGCCTTTTTTAGATCATGAAAGCATCATTGCTTGTTGATGAGGAAGATGGGGATGCCATGGATCAACACTTCAGTCACTTCCCCTCCAAAGGAGATACTGTTCAAGAAATCTGTTCTCCTAGACGCCCCATTTCAGCCTCCCACTCATCAAAATCCCATTCAATAGGTAGGTACAGTGTAAAAGATGCTGTTTAAAAAAAAAAGCTTTTAAGATCCTACTTTTCACATCTTCTAAGCTGAGTGGATTTCTCTAGCCTAACCCCTATAAGCCATATGAATAACAATAGGCATTTTTAAAAATACCTATTATTAGTATTTGAAACAGGGAGATTGTTGTGAGTTTGATGTTAAACCGCAAGTAATAACCAGGGAGCTAGAGAGATGGCTCAACAGTTAAGAGCACTTGTTGTTCTTGGGGAAGGTCCTAGTTCAGTTCTCAGAACCCATGTGGCTTCTAACCCTGACTTCCCAGTTCCAAAGGATTTGACACCCTCTTCTGGCCTCCCTAGCCACCAGGCACACACTTTAATCTTAGCACTAATGACAGAGGTAATCAGATCTGTGTTCAAGGACATCTTTCTACATAGTGGGTTCCAGGATAGCAAGTGCTATATTTTAGACAGGTGTAGTGGTGAGACCAGCCTGATCTACCTAGTGAGCTCTAGGACATAAGCTACATAGTGACTGTGTCTCAAGAAAACATATCTTCACCCTTAGTGATTTTTATTGTTATTGAAGAAATAAGCTGTTGTTTTAGTCTTTTCTCCTTGTTTCAGTTGGTGGGTTGCTGCAATCAAAATTTGTAAGTGGAACTTTTCTTTCACCAAATGCTTCGGTGCAAGAATATCGCATTCCCAGAACATCATCTCTAATGAATGTCCCATCCACATCCCCCTGGTCTGTCCCTCTGCCACTGGCCACTGTGTTCACAGTGCCCAGCCCAGCTCCTGAGGTTCAGCTGAAAACAGTGGGGATACGCAGGCAACCAGGGCTAGTCCCTCTTGAAAAATCTGTTACATATGGCAAAGGGAAACTTCTGATGGACATGGCCCTATTCATGGGACGTTCATTTCGGGTTGGTTGGGGCCCCAACTGGACTCTTGCTAACAGCGGAGAACAACTGCATGGTTCCCATGAACTGGAAAATCATCAGGTTGCTGATTCTATGGAATATGGATTCCTGCCCAATCCTGTAGCTGTTAAATCGTAAGTTATGTTTCCTGGTGCTTTTTGGGAATGATATTGTAATTGGGGACTGTTCTGTTATCAGGAAAGCCAAGATCAACACCATGCTTTTTGATCTTTCTATATAAATTTCTTAACCCATAAGTATCTCATGTATGTTGTATGGACAGTATAACATATGTTCCCTATGTAGTCCTACAATTAAGTCTTATGCAGAATATATTAACCATGTAGAATATATTAAGTTTACATAAAATATGTACCATTTTCTTATATACTTTTTATACATAACATTTACTATGCGTTAAATGAATATGATTACTAACTTTTGAAGTTGATTTTGAAAAAATAAAAATCATCAGTGTCTTGAACATCACAATTAGGAAAATCCATTCTAAATTTAATGATTGACTCTAGATTATTTTGGAGATTATTAATATCCTTAAACTGCATCAAAATCAGGCTGACTTCCTGCTCATCTGAATTTAAAGCCTTTCTAGGCATGGAAGCACATACCTATTATCCCAGCACTCAAAGATGTGCAGAAGTGATCACAAGTTGGAGGCTAGCCTGAACTATATATATAACAAGAGTCTAAGAACCTATCAAGTGCTAGGATACAGTCCAGTGGAATAGTGGAACAGCACTTCCCTAGCATGATGGCTTCAATCTCTAGCGCTTCACTTAAAACAGAAACAAACAAAGGAATAAGTAATCTGGAATCTAGCTGTGTGTGGTGGTATACACCTCTAATCTAGTCACTTGGGCAGTGAAGCCTGGAGAATCAAAAAGTCATAGTCTTTGCTACATACCAAGTTCAAGGACTACATGAGACCTGACTCAAAAAATGTGCAATATCTATAAGCTTAGATTTATAACTCTTGACATCAAAGTATTTGCAAACTAGGTATTCTACAATATAGCTTTTGACCTTTGAATTTTGTAGTATCATCACAAGTAAGTGATGAAACCACTAACTGACTCCCACCTACACTTGTACCTTGATCTGTGCTCTGTTGCTTTACAATTTATTGGTCTATCCTACATTTGTTCCCTGAGTTTATTCATGTTGACAGTATAAACAGTTCTTACTATTTCAATCCATTTCATTAGTCTTTTTAAGATTTAAGAAGCAAAAAGGACCAAAAATTTAATTAAGTTTCCAGACACTTGTCTGCTTAAAAGAAAGAAAGAAAGATTTAAGAAGCTGAGACTGGAAAGGTGGCTAAGTGACCAAGAGTATTTCCTGCTCTTCAGAGGGCCCATGTTTAGTTCCCAGCACCCACATTAGGCAGCTCTTGCCGTAACTCAGTTCAGGGTATCTGACATCTTCTCCTGGCCTCTACAAGCATCATCTGCCTCAGACCACAGCTTGCACACATACACTTAAATAAAAATAAATTCCAAAAATCATTTCTAGAAGTAGAATTAAGCTCTGGGGGCTGTGACTATAGATCTGTTGGAATGCTTTTTATTCTGGTGGAAGTCAGCAAAGAAACAATGGTTGGTGTAGGGAAATTTCAGCTGTTTCTTCATTTTCTGACTCATCTGTTGTTTCTTCTAGTCTCTCTGAATCCCCATTCAAAGTTCATTTGGAAAAACTCAGTTTGAGACAGAGGAAGCTCGATGAAGATCTGCAGTTATACCAGACACCTCTGGAGCTCAAGTTAAAGCATAGCACTGTCCATGTAGATGAGCTGTGTCCTCTCATTGTCCCCAATCCTGGAGTTTCAGTCATTCATGATTATGCAAATTGGGTTAAGGAATCACCCAGAGATTTACTGGAAGTACAAAGTGAGTACTCATCATGTCGATAACCTTTGATGTCCCAGGAATCAGGTTGACAGTAGAATGTGTTTCTAGGAGGATGTATTTCTTTACAGGTATAAAGTAACTTTCTGTGCTTAATGAGTTTCTGCAACTCACCTGGGACAAGAAGAAAGAAATTATGAGTTACCATTTGTAATTATTCTTATGCAACTTAAAAGCCTTTAGTTACATTGAAATAGGGATACTAGTGTCATGAGAGTAGGTGAAAGGAAACCCTTTAACTGAAAAATGACAAAGAAACTTAGTAGCAGTGCTTGAAGTTCTGTGGAAGAAGTTTGGATTTGCAATTAATCATTGTGTCAGGAGATGTACATTTGTTATTTGCCCTCTGTCATTATTATTGGCATGTGCTGTGTGTGTCTGTCTGTCTGAACATATTTTGATCATATTCACCCTCTGTTACCACTATTATTACTTAACTTTATCCCTCTGTATCTCTGTTAGTCCTTTTTTACTGTCATGTAAATCTGTCTGTCTGGTTTTTGTTTTATTAAGACAAGGTTGCTCTGTGTAGCCCTGGCTACCCTAGAAATAAATCTGTAGACCAGGCTAGCCTCTAATTCTGCCCTCCAAGTTCTGTTAAAGGCATATGCCACTTTTCTTTTTTAACTTCCTTTTTCCTGAATTCCACTTGTAAAAGAGAGCATGGGATTCAGATTTGATTTGATTTTGCTTGGAGTCTGGCTTATTTTGTTTACCATCCATTTACTTCCAGATGGCCTAGTTAATTCTTCTTTATTGCTCAGTAAACCTCCACAGTGTATAGTCTACACTTTCTCTGTCCTTTACCTCTGAGTGGGTGTTCAGTTATCTCTTTTATGAGTTGACTTCCATTCTTTGGGGTAAGAGGTCATATGGCTAAATCACACTGTAGATAGATTTTAATTTTTTCAGGAACCTCCATACTGGTTGTCGTGACTGGACTAATTTACATTTTTAGCAATAACATAAGAAATTTCCTTTTCTCTACAAGCCATCAGCCAGTATTTGTCTTTTTTTTTTTTTTTTAAGGTTTGGTTCTATTTTTCCTTGATGTTAATCATTCTAACTGGGGTGAAATGGAATGCAAATTTTGATTTGCATTTCCCTGATGGTTAAAGATTTGTACTTCATATGAAAAGTGTTAGCTCATTTGCTTAGCCATTTAATGTTTAGTCAGTGTTTTCCTGTTAGAGTATAAATGTTTCAGGTCTTACATAAAGGTCTTTGATCCATTTTGAGCTGATGAGATTCAAAGTATGGAACAGGAATCTGTCCTCAGTCTCCTACAATTTAATATGGAGTTTTGCTAGCACCTCTTATTTATTAAGCAGCTATACCTTCTCTGAGACTCTGGCACCTTTATTAAGACTCACGTGGTAGGCCCAACATTGTATTTAGTGTTTGTGTGTGTGTATGTGTGTACATGTGTATATAGGTGCCACTCAAATGTGTGGGGGTCAACTTGCAGGACAACAACCCTGGCAGTGTCTTTGTTTCCACCAAATGTCTGTGGG
This sequence comes from Mesocricetus auratus, assembly GCF_017639785.1. NCBI lineage: Eukaryota > Metazoa > Chordata > Mammalia > Rodentia > Cricetidae > Mesocricetus > Mesocricetus auratus. The sequence goes on from NW_024429182.1 coordinate 96,194,510, forward strand.
TCTTTGAGAATGCAGAAAGCAAACCAGTTAAAGCAGTCTGCGGCTTTGGGGGAAGTGAGGTGCAAATGGTGAATGCTTCCCAGCACCTTCATGGAGGCTCACAACTATTGTATCTCCAGTTCCAAGGGAGCTAATGCCCTCTTCAGGTTCCTATGGGCACCAGGCACACATGGTGTACAGATATACATACATACATACAAAACACCCACATAAAATGAGTTTTTAAAGTGTTTTGTGGCAGAATTGGAGAATCTTTTCTGGACTATCATAGTTAATAGCCATAATCAGGCTAGAGGAACTTAGGAGAAGAGCATCATGTTATGTTTGTTATGTAGGTGTCACAGGTACAGAGTGAGTAAACGTGCCCTGTATCTGTGCAGCTTATAATTTAAGATGAATGGGTTGGGAGTAGTGAGCTCACGAACTTGGATGAGTGCTTGTGGTGATAATTGATGTCATTTGCACCACAGTTAGTGATGGGCTCTTGGGTGAGTGATTGCCAAACTTTCATAGCATCGCTTTTTGTACTTTCTTAGTTGTGAAGCACTGGAGCCTGACATGGACATTATGTGAAGCCCTGTGGGGCCACCTGAAGGAGCTTGACAGCCAGCTGGACGAGCCCACAGAATACATCCAAGTTCTGGAGCGAAGAAGAGCTTTTTCCCGCTGGCTGTCCCGTACTGCTGCACCCCTGATTGAAGAGGAAGTTTCCTTAACCCGAAGAGACAGTCCCATAGAAGCTGTTTTCAGCTACCTCACAGGAAATAGGATTAGTGAGGCCTGTTCTCTGGCACAGCAGTCAGGTAGGGATGGGGTCTTCTGCATCACCACCTACTTCCTGTGCACTGTGTCTGTCCCTTAATTGTAATTTGCCTTCTAACTGTATCCCAGGAAGGTTGTTTGTTCCTCTAGAGACCGTGTCTTGTTCTGCTTGACAGCTGGAAACTTAAATATTGTTTATTTAGTAAAATTTTTGTTATATGCCTTTGTAATAAAATAAGAAAATGCAGATAAGTAGAAAGCAATAGTACAAAATTATCAGAATTCTAAGACTTAGTCATAGTAAGCATTTTCAGTGTGCTTAGATGGTTATCCTTATAATACATAAAGTATACACAAATGCATGCACACAGAGCAACATATACGTGGAAATGTTTCAAACTTGGTATCCTAGTTGTTCTCATTAGTGTAGTGGTGAGTATCTTGCCTGTCAAAGATAATTTCCTGATGTATATTCTGTTCTTATAAAATATAGATAGCTATAAGCAAGTGTTTCTTAGTAATCTTTTAATATAACATTGGTATATTCCTTTGACATTTATTTTTGTATGTGTGCGCACATATGGAGACCAGATGATGATAGGTGTCTTCTATCACTGTCTACTTACTTCTTTAAGGCAGGGTCTCTCCCTGAACTAGAGCTGAACTAGCATTTTTTTCAACCAGGCTGGAAGCCAGTAAACTTCAACAATCCCCGTCTCCAGCCCCACTTGGACCTGGGCTTACAAGTGTACATGGAACTCACCCAGCTTGTTACATAGGTGCTAGAAGCCAAGTGATTGTTTATTTGTTTTTTCTGGGTTTCTCTATATAACAGCTCTGGTTCTCCTGAAACTTTGTAGACCAGGCTGACTTTAAATTCAGATAGAGCCACCTGTCTCTGCCTCCAAAGTGCTAAGATTAAAGGTGTGTGACACCACTGCCCAGCTATAGCAAACCCTCATAACTGTTGAGCCATCCTCAAGCCTCCATTGTGGACATTCTTAGACTTTCAAATTTCTCTTTACATTCCCTCCTTTCTAGCAAAAAAAATTTGAACATTTTATACATAGGTCTTTTGTAACAACTCATTATTTCATCCAAATAAATAGAACTTTAATTTCTAGGTTGAAATATTGACTTGGATTTAAGATTTGTGCTTTAAGTTTTTCTATCAGTAAGATATTCAACAATTACTTTATAACCATTTTAACAGAAATCTTGATGAAAATAATGACATAATTAAACATGATTTTTTAATCATACTTTGTTGGTTGGAACCTCCTTTATTCAAAGCCAACTAATCATAACCATCAACTACATTTTTTTTGGTGAGTTTGGCCAGTTTGAGATTATAGGAATAGAACACACAGATCAGATGCTTGTGTGGTGGTGCACACCTTTAATCCCAGCAATTGAGAGGCAGAGGTTTGAGGATAGCCAGGGCTTCATAGAGAGACCTTGTCTCAAAAGACAGGTACGTGGGTGTGTAGACAGATGGGTAGAGATAGGTGGGTAGATACATAGACAATAAATAGACAGATATAAAATAAGTAAACAATTAATACAAACAACACTATGAACCAGCATTACCTGCTAATTCTAATCAGAGGGAAGTATAGTCAATGAGCTATTGTATCAAGATATGATAAACCTCTCTGAACTTAACTGTCTCTGTGCAACATGCTATTTAAGTATATTAACTAATAGATATAGGCACACAAATAATCTTCCTTTTTTCTTTTGTCACCTAGAATACTAACAGCCCATGGCCAAGTGGGCTGCAGTGCTTACTTAGGTCATTCTTTGAAAACCCACATGTAGTCAGAGCAAACTTATGATCCTTGTGCGGTCTAATTTGTGAAATGAGCCTTTTGAGATGATAGTTTTAATTTCTGGCAGGACATGAGTTGGGGCTAGCTCATTAAGAGCACTGGTTGCTCTGCCAGCACCCACATGCCATTTCGCAATCCACATGTGTGTGTCAGTTTCTTGTTTCTCTGTGTCACTGTGTAGTACATGCTAGTTGGGCTTGTCTTCAATGATGTCATCTCATCATTTTCATGGCAGTCTACTGAATCAAGTTATACTTTCCTCGTTTGTTGTTGTTGTTTGGTTGGTTTTTGGTTTTTTGGGGTTTTCTTGTTGTTGTCATTTTGGATTTTTGTTTTACCAGAGAGGGTTTCTCTGTGTAGCCCTGGCTGTCCTGGAACTCTATAGACCAGGTTGGCCTTAAACTCGGAGATCCCCGAAACAATACAGAGAAACCCTGTCTTGTTAAAAAAAAAAAAAAAAAAAACTCGGAGATCCACCTGCCTCTCCTTCCCAGTGCTAGGACCAAAGGTATGTGCTGCCACACCTAACTTAACTTTATTCCATCTTATAGATATGTGGTGCCTTGCAAAGGGTTCGCAGAAAGGAGTAGAAAAACATATGCTTTTACCACTACATATTCTATTCCTTTTTAGGGTAAAGTACTTTGAAGATATTCTCCTTAAGTAGAAAGTATCTGTAATTTAATACTGGTGTTAATTTTCCTCCGAAGGCCTGGAAGAGTATCATGGTAATAGCCTGTGTTTCATCAGGTTAGTTAATCCTTAGTCCTCACCAGAAAACTTGTGTTTTTCCCTGTAGGTGATCATCGCCTGGCTCTTCTTTTGTCTCAGTTGGTGGGTAGCCAGTCAGTCCGAGAACTGCTCACTATGCAGTTGGCCGATTGGCATCAGCTCCAAGCTGACAGCTTTATCCAGGATGAGAGATTGCGCATATTTGCCCTATTAGCTGGAAAACCGGTAATGTCATGTTAATTTTTCTTATAAAGTACATTGTTAATATAACTGCTAATTTGGTCTTATGTCTAGGTAGAAATATTTCCAAATTAAAATGTCAGATAGTGAGGCATGATGGCTCACACATTTATTCCAAGCGTTTGAGAGGCAGAGGAAGATGGTTCTGTGTGAGATGTATATAGATCAAGTTCATGGCAAACATGGTCATGAGATACCCAGTATAACTGGGGCTACATAAAGAGACCTGTCTCATGTCAGGCTGGACAGTTGTGTCGTAGGCCTTTAATCCCAGCACTTGGGAGGCAGAGGCAGGTGAATAGCTGTGAATTCAAGGCCAGCCTGATCTACAGAGTGAGTTCCAGGATAGATAGCCAGATCTACATAGAGAAACATTGTCTCAAAACAGACAAAACAAAAACCATATCATACAGGTAACCAAACAAAAATATCTAATGTTAGATATATTGTGTACCTCTAATGTCAGTACACATAGGTCAAGACCAAAGGAGCGCCAGCCTGAGCTTCATAGTACCTCATGAGGACTACATAGGAAGGCCTGTCTCGGGGCTGGAGAGATGGCTCAGAGGTTAAAAGCACTGGCTGCACTTCTAGAGGTTCTGCATTCAGTTCCCAGCAACCCCATGGTGGCTCACAACCATCTATAATGAGATGTGGTTCCCCCTTCTGGTGTACATTTATATATGCTGGCAAAAGACTATATACATAATAAGTAAATTTTTTAAAAGATATTTTAAAAAGCCAGCGGTGGTGCCGCATGCCTTTAATCCCAGCACTAGGGAGGCAGAGGCAGGCGGATCTTTGTGAGTTCGAGGCCGGGCTGGACCAATAGCCTCCAAAACAATACAGAGAAACCCTGTCTCATAAAAATCAAAAAAAAAAAAAAAAAAAAAGGCCCTGTGTCAAAAACAGTTTTTAGAAAAAATGTATTGCACTTGTTTCTATTCTCACACTTGCTCTCAAGCATGTGTGTGTATACACCACAGCACATGCATGAACAAAGAATATTTTACCAGAGTTGATTCTCTCAAGTGGGTCTTGGAAGTCAAACTTAGCTTCTTACACTTGACCCACTCGGCCATCTCACTGACCTAAAAAATTAGGGCTGGCAGGATGACACAGCAGGTAAAGAAAGACACTTGCTATCAACCCTGACAACCGGAGTCAGGTCTGTCCATAGAACCCACATAGTAGGAGAGAAGAGCTGATTCTCAAAAACTCTGACAACACATACATCATGCCATGCATATGCCCACATATAATAATAAATAAGCACAAAGAAATATTAATATTGAAATCTACTGTATCCTATATCATAGTAATGTTTACATAGTAAACTATATGTAATAATCTGTCTTTTAAAAAGATTTATTATGTGTGCAGTATTCTGTCTGTATGTATCCTTAGAGGTCAGATCTCATTATAGATGTGAACCACCATGTGGTTGCTGGAAATTGAACTCAGGACCTCTGGAAGATCAGCAAGTATTCTTAACCACTGAACTGTCTCTCCAGGCTCTTAGACTTTTTTTTTTTTTTTCATCTATATTGATGTGTAGGTTCATTTTTGTATGTGTTTATATACAAGCAAAGTCTGTTACAGAGAATGATTCTGAAATTTTTTTTCTTCAATTTACTGTGTATGGACATTTTTTCATGTAATGTAATATCATTCTTTTTAATAACACCACTCTTCATTTTACCAAAAATGGAGTAATTATTATTATTTGTTTTTGTTTTTTCAAGATAGGGTTTCTCTGTATTGTTTTGGAGCCTGTCCTGGTACTCGCTTGGTAAATCAGGCTTGGTCTTGATCCGCCTGCCTCTGCTTCCCCAGTGCTGGGATTAAAGGCATGCTCCACCACCACCCGGCTGGAGTAATTATTTTAAGCCAGTTTTTGCTGCATATTCTTTTATTATCTGATTCTGTATATGTCTGTCTCATCCATTATGGCAAGAAAATGGGAGGGGAGATTTCATATTGATACCATTACATTAAGATTGAGTATTTTAGCATACTTCTTTAATCCTCGCAATTGGGAGGATCTCTTAATTTAAGTGAGGCCCTGTCTCAAAAACAAAACAAAAAGTGAAAAGCTTGTTGACAGACAGTAATAACCAAGGCAGTATGAAGTTGTCATGGTGATGCTTTTGTCTCCTGCAGGTGTGGCAACTATCAGAACAAAAGCAAATCAATGTATGCTCCCAGCTGGATTGGAAACGTGTGCTTGCTGTCCATCTTTGGTATTTGCTTCCACCAACAGCCTCCATTTCCAGGGCTCTCAGCATGTATGAAGAAGCATTTCAGGTATGTGTGTTCAGAAGAGCCAGGTGAGAACTCTGGTGTATTTTGTCTTTCCAGAGAAGTCCTGCAACCTGGGCATGGTGGGCACACCTTTAGTCCCAGCACTTGGGACTCAGAGACAGGTGATTGACTGTCTAAGGCTATATGGTCAGACCTTGTCTCAAAAAAGAAAAAAGGGTGGCCGGGCATTGGTGGCGCACGCCTTTAATCTCAGCACTCGGGAGGCAGAGGCAGGCGGATCTCTGTGAGTTCGAGGCCAGCCTGGTCTACAAAGTGAGTTCCAGGACAGCCTCCAAAGCCACAGAGAAACCCTGTCTTGAAAAACCAAAAAATAAAAAATTTACAAAATTTTTAAAAAAGGGTGTACAGAGAAAAAGCCATCAAATCACATTTTATTATACAATGCTACTAGGGACTGCCCTCTTTGAAAATACTGTAAAATTGAAACAGACCCAACAAACTCAAAACTTCAGCCTCTACCTTGCCTTTTCAACTTTCTATTTGTTTTTACCCTATTTAGAATAGTGATTAATTTTCTTACTGTTTTTTTCTGCCTCTAAATCAAAGGGTTTTTCATTTCTAAGATTATCTTGCCTCTTTGGGGATTGCTTAAGCCTGACCTCAGGTTTAGTTTGCCCCATATTAACATTTAAGCTGAAACTCATCAATATCATTTTTCATATCCCTTGTCATAGATGAGTTAAAAAGTTGTTTATTGAGCCGGCAATGGTGGTTCATGCCTTTAATCCCAGCACTTGGGAGGCAGAAGTAGGCAGATCTCTGAGTTCAAGGCAGCCTGGTCTATAAAGAATGAGTTCCAGGACTACACAGAGAAACTTTATCTCAAAACACTAAGAAAAAAAAGTTAAATCACCACTACACCTTGCTGAGTATTTGTTTTGTTTTAATTTTTTCATGAGTTACTTGTTTTTGTTTTGGTTTTTTGGCTTTTTCGAGACAGGGTTTCTCTGTGGCTTTGGAGCCTGTCCTGGAACTAGCTCTTGTAGACCAGGCTGGCCTCGAACTCACAGAGATCTGCCTGTCTCTGTCTCCCGAGTGCTGGGATTGAAGGCGTGCGCCACCAACGCCCGGCTTAGTTACTTGTTTTTAAGACAAGGTTTCATGTAGCCCAGTCTTATTTTCAAATTATGGTCTTCCTGGTGTGCCATGATTCCTTAAATCGTTTCTTATTTATTCATGCTTTAAATTGTTTTTTATAGAATTTATCTAAGCAAAGAGCCCTTAAACTGTAATAGTTAGGTATGATGGCCATACTTCTAATCTCAGCACTCAAAAGGCTGAGTGAGGCAGGAAGGTTGCCAAAGATTAGATGTCAGCCTGGGATATAGAATGGAGCCAGGGGGCATGAACACATACACTCATTCAGAATTTTAATTGCAGCCGAGTTAGCTGCCATATGCCTTTAATCCCAGGACTTGGGTGACAGAGTCAGGCATTTCTTTGTGAGTTCCACGATTCTTACGGAGACATAGAACAACTGTTGTCAACTTGTGGGGTACAACCCCTTTGAGGGTGGGGGTGGGGTCAAATGAAACTTACAAGTACTCTAAGACCATCAGAAACAACAGATACTTATGATTCATAACAGCAAAATTACAGTTATGAAGTATCAACAAAAATAATTTTATCATTGGGGGTCACCACAATATGAGGAACTATAATTAAAGGATTGCAGCATTGGAAAGGTTGAGAACCACTGAGAAAAAGACATTGTATCACAAAAAAAGAAAGAAAAAAGATTTATGATCAGTGGACAAGTGTGGGAATCTGGTGAGCTATTTGACATCTTTACAGGATTAAAAATGGGTGTATCAAAACAGGTTAAAATCCTTGGTCCTGCCGGGCGGTGGTGTCGCACGCCTGTAATCCCAGTACTTGGGAGGCAGAGGCAGGTGGATCTCAGTGAGTTCGAGGCCGGCCTGGTCTACAAGAGCAAGTTCCAGGACAGCCTCCAAAGCCACAGAGAAACCCTGTCTCAAAAAAAAAGAAAAATCCTTGGTCCTTTTAAGCCTCACAGCATCCTTAATACAGGTGTCTGAATAATTGAGACATGATAATACTAATTGAGAAAATTGACAGCATTTTTATTGCTATATCAAATCCTTATTTTTCAGAATACATCTGAGGGTGATAAATATGCCTGTTCCCCTCTTCCTTCATACCTGGAAGGTTTGGGCTGTGTGGTAGAGGAAGAAAAAGAGACACGGAGACCACTTCAGGATGTTTGCTTCCATCTTCTAAAACTCTATAGTGACAGGTAAACTAGGACCAGGCATGGTAATTGCTTCAATCAGTTTCATTGAGATACAATTTACATATAAATAAGTATACAGTTGGATAGACATTATCTCAGAGTACCAGCACAACATTGCTGTCACCTACAGAAACTCCAGATCTTGAGAGTTTAGTTGATTGATTAATCAATTAATCCTCAGTACTAAACAATGTATACTGGGGTGTTAATATAAATTAATTTTGAATTCATTCTGAACTCTTTTTGTGCCTGGCTTCTTATCACTGAACATGATAGTGAGATTTAGCCATGTTAATATGAGGGATATTTATTTTGACTTTGTAGGTTTTTTATAATTTTATGTTGATTCATTGGTGAATAGTTAGATATTGTTGGTTTGGCTGTGAGGGATAAAGATGCTATGAATATTTATTTACAAAACTAGCTGTAATAAACCAGGTCTTTTGCACAAGCTACTATGGCAGCTGAGGTATGAGAGGTTCGCCGGAGTCAGTAAGTTTCAGTCCACCAGGCAGCATAGCAAGACCCATCTAAAAAAGTGATTGTTATTTAACATTTTTACTAGTGATGGATAAATCTCTAATTGTTCTATGTCCAATGCAGAACTTAGTATAGTATGTACTGGTATTCTCTGTGTGTTGTATCTATTAGTTTTGATATATTTACTTGTCTTTATTTGTTTTTATTTTTTTGGTTTTTTTTGAGACAGGGTTTCTCTGTGTAGCTTTGAAGCCTATCCTGGCACTTGCTCTGTAGACCAGGCTGGCCTCGAACTCACAGAGTGCTGGGATTAAAGTCATGCACCACCAACTTCTGGCCTATTTGTCTTTACTTTGATAGTTTGAGACTGGATCTCTAAATAGACTGGCCTAGAACGTACTCTGTGTAGCCTAGAACACTCAAATTCCTCCTGCCTTAGTCTCCCATGAATTAGAATTACAGTTATGTGCCTCCATGAAATATTTTTAATAAGAAATGGAGAATGGCTTATCTAACAATAATAAATTAACTCATGCAATTATTATATCTAAATAATTAAAATTATTCTGATACTTTAAAAATACTTTATTTACTTTCACTTCATGTGCATTTTTTGTGTTTTTGGCTTAGTGTACGTTTGTGTGAAGGCGGCTATGAGCTGCCATATAGGTGCTGGGGATTGAACTCTTGGAAAGAGTAGCCAGTCCTCTGATCTGCTGAGCCAATTCTCCAGCCCTTACTTTTTACTTTGTTAGAAACAACTAGGGTTTTTTGTTTTCTTTTTTCTGTTCACAGCTAATAGGCCACAGCTTATTTCTGCTTTTCAGGATGCCTTCTTTAAATACAGAATATTAGTGTTAGTTGTAAAATAAAAATTGTACAGGACAGCCAGGACTGTTTCACAGAGAAACACTGTCCTGAAAAAACCCTGAAGTAGAAATTGTAGTCCATATATAAATAAAATTTACCATTCATCAATTTTTTGCTAGCATCTATTCAAACCTTTTTGGTTTTTTTTTGATGATTTGGTGGTTTGTTTTTAAGACAGGGTTTCTCTATGGAAACCATGCTGACCTTGAACCTACAGAGATCTTTCCTCTCTGCCTCATGAGTGCTTGGGACAAGTGTGCCCCACCATGCCTGGCTTAGATTTTATTATTGTATTTTATGTCTATGACTGTTTCTGGTTGTGTATATAAATGCAACACTCCAATGTCTGGTGCCCTTAAAAGCCAGAAGAGGGTGTCAGATTATCCAGAACTAGAGTTGTGGATTTTTTTTTTCAATCATGTGTGTATTTGTGCACGTGAGTTAGAGGACACCTTGAGAAGGAGTCCATTCTGTCTCTCCACTATTTGTGGACCCAGGGATTGAACTCGGGTTGACAGAGTTGGAAGCTAGAGCTATATATTTTTATAAGTCCCAGTTTGCCGAAGTTTCTACACTATATAACTTGCTTATTCATTTCTGTGTTTTAGTGAAGTAGAATATTTACATCAAGTTTTCATATTAACAGAGCATTGGAATGCACCTTAGTTGAGACACTCAGGAGGCAGTGGCAGGTGGATCTCTGCATCCAGCCTGGTCTACATAGCAAGTTCTAAGACACAGGGTTATTCCAAAAATAGAAGAAAAATTATTCATAACTTTTTCTTATCCTTTTAAAATATTTATAGAATCTGTAATAATCATGAATTCCTGATACTGGTGATTTTTATTTTCTGCTTGTCTGTGCAATTAGAATTTTATTGGTCTTTTAGAGAACCAGTGTTTGTTTTCATTGCATTTTATTCCTGTTATTTATCCTGCTCAGAGCAAAAGAGAAAAGCTTTAATGGATAAGTACATAAAGAGTAGAACCACCTATTTCTACACTAGAATGATTGAAATTGCCAGTCTATGGTGTCACACGCCTTTAATTCCAGCACTTGGGGGGGAGGCAGGCAGAGTTCAAGGCCAGCCTGGTCTACAGAGTGAGTTCCAGGACAGGCTCCAAAGCTACACAGAGAAACCCTGTCTCAAAAGAGAGAGAAAGAAGCCGGGTGGTGGTAGCCCACGCCTTTAATCCCAGCACTCGAGAGGCAGAGGCAGGTGGATCTCTGTGAGTTCCAGGCCGGGCTGGACCAATAGCCTCTGAAACAATACAGAGAAACGCTGTCTCATAAAAACCAAAAAAAAAGAGAGAGAGAGAAAGTGGGAGGAGGGGGGAAGGGAACAGATACTGTAATAAAGGCTAGGGAAGAAAGAAATGGTGAAAGTCCATATATTATAACCTGTTAGATGGCAACCCCCTCGTGACAGAGGTGTCTAGTATTACTGACCTGTTGAATAAAGATGATCTGCTGGCTGAGCATCCTGACTGAATACTTTGTTGTTCTCAGACATTACGATCTCAATCAGCTGTTGGAACCTCGAAGTGTAACTGCAGATCCTCTGGACTACCGTCTAAGCTGGCACCTTTGGGAAGTTCTGCGGGCTCTTAACTATACCCATCTCTCCGAACAATGTGAGGGCGTCCTACAGGCCAGTTACGCTGGCCAGCTGGAAAGTGAAGGACTCTGGGAGTGGGCCATCTTTGTCTTCCTGCATATTGAGAACTCAAGGTGAGTGAAAAGCCTTTGAATCCAGTGAGTATATCTAGCACCTCAAGGCAATACCTAATGAATCAGTCTCTTCAGGTTCCATTCAGCAATTTATTCCTCAGAGCAGCTGTTAGATACAGCCATGTGATACATCTCAAGACTTGGGGCCTTTGGGATGGGACTCAGCAGTTAAAAGCAATTGTTCCTTTTCCATAGGATCTGAGTTCAGTTCTCTGCACCTGTGTTGGGCAGCTCACATTTCCTGTTGTAACTCTAGCACTGGGGGCCTCTGATGTCCAAGGGCACCTACATTCATGTGCACATACATACCAGCACCCCCATGTACACCATAAAAATAAATATTTTAAGAAGTCTTAAGTTTGGGCTGGAGAAATGGCTCAGATTATGAGCACTGTCTGCTCTTCCTGAGATCCTGAGTTCAATTCCCAGCAACCACATGGTGGTTCACAACCATCCGTAATGAGATCTGGTGCCCTCTTCTGGCATGTAGGCATACATGGAGGCAGAACACTATATAATAAATATAATAATAAATAAATCATTTTTTAAAAGTCGTAATTTAAGCCGGGCGTTGGTGGTGCACGCCTTTAATCCCAGCACTCGGGAGGCAGAGGCAGGCAGATCTCTGTGAGTTCGAGGCCAGCCTGGTCTACAGAGCGAGTTCCAGGACAGCCTCCAAAGCCACAGAGAAACCCTGTCTCGAAAAACCAAAAAAAAAAAAAGTCATAATTTAAAATACTGACTTTGTGGTTTGTTTTGCTTTTTAAGTTTGAAGTGGTCTCCTAAAAATGGAGATTGCCCATTTGAGAGACAGTCCATGACTACGATGCTATTCTCTTTTCTTTCCCATAGCATGCGTGAGAAGGCTGTTCGAGAGCTGCTTACTCGGCACTGCCAGCTTTCAGAGACCCCTGAGTCCTGGGCAAAGGAGACTTTCCTTGTGCAGAAGCTTTGTGTGCCTGCTGAGTGGATCCATGAGGCCAAAGCAGTTCGAGCACACATGGAATCCAATAAACACTTGGAGGCCCTCTATTTGTTTAAAGCTGGCCACTGGAACCGCTGCCACAAACTCGTCATTCGGCACCTCGCTTCTGGTAAGTGCAAGGGCCTATGTCTCCTGGAGTTACTCCATGTTTTCTAACCTATGAGCCCTCGTGGTATCTGAGGCAGAAATGATGTTCAGTTCAGGACATGACAGCCTTAGATTGAGGTTCTACCAAAACACTACATAAGAGGCTTGGTCTGGGTGAGGGGCTGGGACAGGGAAAGATGCCAGACACTGTTGTAGTCACCGTCTGCCACAGATGTCCTTGCTGTGCACTAAGATCTTTGCTTGCATGTTGACGAGCACCACCAAAGATAGCTGCTCCAAGGCCTGAAGTCAGAAGGTCCTCCACAACGTCTGCTTAGAAAATTAGAGAAACAGCATTCCTTCTCCCTGCCTGCCTTAGATGTATGCCTAGTCCTCCACACTGTGTGAACCATGCCTTATACACTGAAGTCAGTATTTTTTTTCTTTTCTTCAGATGCCATAATTAATGAGAACTATGACTACCTGAAAGGGTTCTTAGAAGATCTGGCACCTCCAGAGCTCAGTAGCCTAATTCAAGACTGGGAAACATCTGGGCTTGTTTACCTGGATTATATTCGAGTAATTGAAATGCTCCACCGTATTCAACAGGTACCTAAAAAATTCCTCAAGCCACTGTCTAGTTTTCCTTTTTATTGGCACTTAAAAACGAGAGATTTCGCACGCCTTTAATCCCAGCACTCGGGAGGCAGAGGCAGGCGGATCTCTCTGAGTTTGAGGCCAGCCTGGTCTACAAGAGCTAGTTCCAGGACAGCCTCCAAAGCCACAGAGAAACCCTGTCTCAAAAAAAAAACGAGCGATTTCCTTTAATCCCAGCACTCGGGCGTCAGAGGTACTGGGATCTCTGTGAGTTCGAGGCTGGGCTGGACCGACAGCCTCCAAAACAATATAGAGAAACCCTGTCTCGTAAAAAAACAAAAACAAAAAAAACCCAAGAGATTTCAGAAAACTATACTGTATCGGGTTGTAGTGGCACGTGCTTAGGTAGGCAGAAGCGGGTGAATCTCCATGAGTTCCAGGACTAACAACCAGACTATGTAGAGAGGCCATTCTCAAGGAAAACACAAAGGCCATGCTGTGGAATACCAAAGAAAACATGGTGACGCACATACACAGTTCCAGCATTGGGAAGTGGAGGTGAAAGGATCAGAAGTATGAAGCCGGTCTAGGCTGTGTGAAACTTTATCAAAAAAAATTAAATTCATAGATAAGTATAATGCTGCTGAAGATGGGACTTTGGGATTGTTTTCTTTTGTTTTTTTCAAGATGGGGTTTCTCTGTGTAACTTTGGAGCCTGTCTGGAACTCTCAATGTAGACCAGGCTGGTCTCTAACTCACAGAGATCCACCTGCCTCTGCCTCCCAAGTGCTGGGATTAAAGGCGTGCGCCACCACCTGGCAGGACTTTGGGTTTTTTATTTGTTTGTTTTAGCTAGTCTTACCCTATAACCTAGGCTAGCCTTGGGCTGTACTCACTGTGTATAGCCCAAGGTAGCCCTTTTTGGTATACTTTCAGTGTACTTTTTTGGTATATTTTATACTTTCAGAAAGAGAGGAAAGTGAGTGTGACGCACACCCTAGCACAGGTGTGGAGCTCCAAGGGTTAGTGGAGGAAGTGGGATGTGAACTCGGTTCATCAGGCTTGGGAGCAAGCACCTTTACCTGCTGCTCCACCTCACTTGCCAGCTCTGCTTCTTTTCCCCTGGAAAGTGTGAGGAGCTGTACTCTTCCTTGCTACCAAAACTTGTGGTACGTTTTTTGTACCTGCCAGATTATGCTACATTTTGTTCACATCTTTATGTTCTTGAAGTTTTGGGGGAGGTCTTTTCTGTTGTGAGGTTACATACCATTGAGTATAGCATTCCAGAGCTCAAGCTGCTCGGGTCAAACTATTAGATTCAATTTTGGTTTCCCACATTGACAAGGTAACTAAGTTAATTAACCTTGCCACTCTGTCTACCCCAGGAGGGCTGTAGGGAGTGAAAGTTAAAGTGGACAGTGGCATAGACTGTAGAATGTATCCAACAGCCTCTTCGTGGAGGGGACACAAAAGAGGCTCCGGGCTCTGTCATAGTTCCTGATTTCATCTAATTCCTAGCTCTGGGTCAGGCATATAGTGGGCATAATTCAGGCATCACTGGAGAAGCCTTTCTAGTTGAACCCAAAACTGCTGAGGACTGTGATGGGTTTGGGAGCTGTGGTAGTAAGCAGTATGGTTTTGCTTACTAAAGTACTGATTTAATGGGGAGGACATACACAAGTAATCCAGAAATTACCATAGCGTAAGGAAAGATTTACCATGGCTTCCTAACAAAATGCCAGAACCAAAAGGAGAACTCTGATCTAATATGAGGGGAGTCAGTTACAGTATAGCTCAAGGTCCACATTCATAACTTAATGAAACACAGTCTTCACTTAAACTCTCTATTTTAGGGCTCAGCAGTTAGGAGTACTTGCTCTACTAGCAGAGAGGTTCAGGTCCTAGTACCCACATGATGATGGCTCACAACCATTATTAACTCCAGTTCCAGGGAATCCGGTACCCTCTTCTCCCCTCTACATGCACAAAATAAAAATAAATCTTTAAACATCAAAAACAAACCTTCCCAGTTCTGTCTTGCTGTTTTCCTCTTTATCCCATGCGTTACATATAAGCTCTCTCCACCTTTACAAGGCTTGGCTGTTTGCTTTACCTGAAAGGATTGGCCTTCTCTAGTTTGGAAGGTCTCAGCTTATATATGGCCTTCCCAAGGATGTGTCTCTGAAATAGACACCCAGTTTCTTTATACCCACAGCTTATCATAGCTTATGATTCTTCAAGGTTAATTACTACTTGATATTTGTCTGTAAAGTTCATGAAAGCAAAGACCTCATTTTGTTTGCTGCTGTTTAAAGTCAGTAATAGGTTTTGCCAGAGGGCAAGAGGAAGTATATAAGCCGGGTGTTGGTGGCGCACGCCTTTAATCCCAGCACTCAGGAGGCAGAGGCAGGTGGATCTCTGTGAGTTCGAAGCCAGCCTGGTCTACAAATCGAGTTCCAGGACAGCCTCCAAAACAATACAGAGGAACCCTGTCTCGAAAAACCAAAAAAAAAAAAAAAAAAAAAAAAAAAAAGAGTAAGTATATAGACGTAAATTCTGCACGCTTTCTTCAAAGTGAGTTCCAGAGCTGGTAAGATGGCTTCAGCAGATAAAAGTGCTTGTAGTCAAGTTTGAGGACCTGAGTTCAGTTCCCAAAAATGGTATGTGTGACCTCACAACAGAAAAGACCTCCCCCAAACCCCAAAACTTCAAGAACATAAAGATGTAAAAGGAGAGAACTGACACCTACAAGTTGTCCTTTGACCTCCACATGCTCCCAGGGCACACATTGGCAAACAATAAGTACTCAGTTCCATGAAAAAGGGGCATCTAGGAAAGCATCTTTTTTTTTTTTTTTTTTTTTTGGTTTTTCGAGACAGGGTTCCTCTGTATTGTTTTGGAGGCTGTCCTGGAACTCGCTTGGTAGTCCAGGCTGGTCTCGAACTCACAGAGATCCGCCTGCCTCTGCCTCCTGAGTGCTGGGATTAAAGGCGTGCGCCACCGACGCCCGGCTCTAGGAAAGCATCTTGAGTTAACCTGTAGAAAGGAGATGGTTGGAGACTTTGGGTGGTCTGCAGTGAGAAAGATAGAGTAAGAAGATATTGCTACAAAGTATTCAGAATATAAGTAATGGATAAGTCAGTTAGCTTTGTTTTTTTAAATGTCTCTGAGCCAGGTGCCTTGACAAGGCTGAAGCAGGAGGATAGTGGAAAGTTGGGGACCAGCCTGGAATACACAGTGAGTTCCAGCCAGGCCAGCTGGAGCTACATATCAAGACTGTACCTCAAAAACCAAATGGTTATAAAATGATCACAGATTGGATGTAGAGGGCAACACTAACAGTAGTATGGCTAAGCTCCTAAGTTGTTTGAGGTGAGAAGTAATGGTAGTCCAAGCTACAGCAAAAGCCATGGGACAGAACTGGAAGATTAGTGTATTGGGCTAGCATTGACTGTCATTGGAACAATAGGGATGGCTCAGGAGAGTGTATAGATTGAGGAGGTCCTGAACTGCTTTATGAATGGTTATGAACTGAGAATAAGGAGGTATAAATTAAATGATGGTTTGAATACCACTTAATACATTTCTGGTTTCTGGTGCTTTGTTAAAATTATGTTTTGTGAATCATGATCTCAAGACCTGTCAAGCCCAAGGCTAAGTATATTTTCTCTTGTCTTCAGCAACTAGATGATACGTGGTAGTAGCATGGGCACTGCTAGAAGCTTGTTGGTTTTTCTCCCTCCTGTCAGTTGTCATTGGGATTTTGTATAATCTGTGGGTGGATGGAGGTAGAAGTTTCTTCTGTCCTTGCTGGTCTTGTTTCCCTATAGGTGGATTGCTCAGGTTATGAACTAGAGCACTTACACACCAAAGTGACCTCACTGTGCAACCGGATAGAGCAGATTCCGTGTTACAATGCCAAGGACCGCCTGGCTCAGTCAGGTAAGCATGTGGGCTCTACTTGCTTGTGGCTTACGTCCTGTCTTTATGGCTATGACACCCCGCACCAGAGCTGAGTCCAGCACTCACTGTGATTTCTCTCTAGATATGGCCAAGCGTGTAGCCAACTTGCTTCGTGTAGTACTGAGCCTGCAGCATGCTCCTGATGCCACCTCCAGTGCAACACCAGACCCTCAACGAGTCCCTTTGCGTCTGTTGGCTCCCCACATTGGCAGGCTCCCCATGCCTGAGGACTATGCCTTGGAGGAACTTCGTGGCCTCACACAGTCCTACCTGCGAGAACTGACTGTTGGGAGCCAGTGAGCCCAGCTCTTGCTGCCACATTCATGCCCATTCACACTCACTACACACAGTCACTAGCATTGTTGGAATTGACACCGTTTGCCAGTTTCTGGGTTGATGTGGAATCCTCCCTCCCTTTCTGCTGCCCTGTGCAGCATCCTCTAGTTCAGGGTTTTTGCTAATACTGAACATATCGTACAAGGGCTTTTGGAACCAAAAAAAAAAGGACAGGTCTCCATTTACCAACTTGAAGACCATTCAGTTTCTTTTTCTTTTGAAAATGGTCAATAAAACCTCTTTAGCATAACCTCCCAAAAAACAGGGAATTCTTTTCCACACCCAGAGTTCTGAGTCTTGTGACACACACCCCCATACCAAGGCCTAACCTGCACCATTGCTGCTTGAAAGGAGTGAGACAGGTGAGGAAACAAATGTCTGATAGATGCCTGGATGTCCGCCCTAACACACTTGTCCCTGAAGGGTTCTTGATTAACTGGGTTTGGGAGTGAAGAAGGTTGGACCTTGTTCTTTGACGTGTTTAAGATAGAAGGGCTGTCTGCCATGGAAGCAGAGATCTTCAAGGCTCTTTTCTTCATGCCTTGTATATCCTGTGACACTATACCTGCCCTATTATCATGTGCAGTGGCCCAAACCACAGTGAATGTACCTCTGGGAGCCTCTGAATTGCTCTGGCCCTGGGTTTATCAGCCATCTTCCTGGATCTGCCAGAGGAATCTGGATGAACAATGTGGAAGGTATTCCTCTCAGCCTTTCCATCTAACCAAGAATTTCCCACCTTTCACACACATTCCCAGAAGGTAAAACTGTCACTAAGACAGGCCTGGCTGGGCCCGAGGGGCAGATAGAAGGTCTTCACCACATTGCTGCTGGCTGTGGGGAGTCCCAGGCTCTGGCCTAAGACAGCTGATATTTGGGGCTGTCACATACAATATGGCCACCCCTGGATCTTTATGCATGAAGATTATGTAAAGGTTTTTATTAAAAAATATATATATAAATGATCTAGATTATTTTCCTCTTTCTGAGCTACTTTCTTAAAAAAATAAAATGAGATGTTTATAATATTCTTGGTGGTATTGACTTTCTCATTATGTGTTGGGGGACTCCGGGACTCCTTATCTAAATGGGAATCTTAAGTTAAAGAGAACAGAGGAATAAGGAGTTGGTCCATTCAGTCAAAGTACTAGCCACACAAGCTTGGCAATCCAAGTTCAGAATCCACATAAAAACCCAGACTTGTTAGCACACATCTGTAATCCCAGCAGTTTTTTCTTTAAGATTTTATTTTTTGTGTGTATAGTGTTTAGCCTGCATGTGAGTGTATTCTGTTGTTCCTGGGCAGCACTCTTTAAAAATTCCTTGAGCTGTTTATGTGTGTACAGTTTTTTTACTATCTAGGCTGGGAAAGGCAGCACAGCTGTGGGTACTGGAGACCCTGCCTCAGAAGGAAGGCAAGAGTTGTCAAAGGGTTGAATAGTTAGTGCTGAACTGAGATTCAAAGGAGCCCACAAACACTTTTTTTTCCTTGCAGTGGTGGGAATTGAACCCAGAGTCTCTGCATGATAGGCAAGTTTGCTACAGTTTTGCTATATCTCAGCCCAAAGGGTTTTTTGTAAGAACCTATTTAGGGACAAGGAAGTTACTAATATAAATGTATACACATAGATTTTGAGTTCAAATTATTCCACTGAATATATTTTCTATTCAGAGCTTCCTGCTCTGTTCTGCATATTGTTTTTAAATCATGAATTGGTCACTCCTTTCCAAGGGATAATTCCTAAACTGACTGCTTTACATGAGGATCCAATAAATATTCAAGTCTACTCGTGTCTTGTTGACCTGAGGCAAGAGCAAATTCTGGGTAGGTTTAATCCAAAGACTTGTGCAACATCACAGAATTGGAGGATAAAAGACCTTGCCTGAGTCCTCAGTTTGGACCCCTGAGGCAAGGGATTAGTCAACTGGTAATCCCCTTGCTCCACAACTGACTGGGAGCTTCTGAATGTTTGCTTTCCTTGTGCTAGAGAAGGTTTTCAAAAAGAATGCTACAGAAATGACTAGTGGTTTTAGCAACATTGAAGATTATTGGTATGGGAAGTAACTTGCTCTTAGGACAAATACTATTAATAGATTTTCTGTACCCCAATAATAGTTTCTCCACTGATTCAAAAAGTAAAAACAGGTTTTATCTCACCAGGTGTTGGTGGCACATGCCTTTAATTCCAGCACTCAGGAGGCAGAGGCAGGCGGATCTCTGGGAATTCAAGACCAGCCTGGTCTACAAGAGCTAGTTCTAGGACAGCCTCCAAAGCCACAGAGAAACCCTGTCTAGGGAAAAAAAAAAAAAAAAACAGGTTTATTTGAGGAAAACAACACCCGAGTGGGTTCTCCAGTCCCAGAGATGAAGGCAGAAGTCTCAGCCTGGAGCTAAAGAAGGCAGTTTATATAGCCTGTAGATGAGGGGTGATTATGTGGGGTGATGACATGTCTGCCACAAGCTGGCATTGTGCCCAAGTATGGTCAAAAGCTAGAATGCCTCAATGGGAACTTGGGCTGCTGGCATTTTAAGGGGAGGAGCTACCATACCCTAGCCACCAAGAATGTAGAACTGAACTTTTCCGTGCCTTTCCTTTGTTCAGCCTTCTCTGAGGGCTTGGAGAGAGAGACAGGAATGGGGTTTTCTGGATTAAACAGGAGTGAGCTGAGGTTCCAAACAAGCATTTCTATGAGTAAAAAAGGAAAGCTTTCTGCCAGCCTGGTCCCAGAGCCACATCAGTCTCAAATGAACACGCAGGACACTATGTTAATTATGAAGCTGTTGGCCGTTTGTAATCGTTTCTTGTTGGCTAGCTCTGACTTAATTATTTATCCATAACTGCTAATTTGAGTATTTCCACGTGGTCTTCTCTTCCTCCTCTCACATCCTACATAGTGACTGATTGTGCTTCTGTTTCCCAGAATCCTCCACCTCTCCTAGTCCCACCCATCTTGCTTCCCTATTCGCCAACAGTGCTTTATTCATGAACCAATAAGACAAACATATACACAGATGACCATTCCCCATCAGTAGTTCAGTTGTTAGAGTGCTTGCCTAGCATGCATGGGGTTCAGGGTTCAGTCCCCAGTCCTGCAGAAACAGCATGGTGGTATATGCCTATATCTCAGCACTTGGGAGGTGGAGGTAGGAGAGCCCAGAACTCAAGGTCATCCTTGACTACACTGGAACTTCAAGGTCAGCACATAAACTGGTAATCCAAATATTTGGGAGGTGGAGACTGAAAGAAGTTCAACATCATCTCCCAATACACAGGATTCTGAAGTGTATGCCTTCTTTTTGAGTGCATAATTCTCACTAACGCTTAGCCTCTAATCCTTAACCATAACTCCAACTAGCCCCTCCCACCTGCCTATTAGACATTGGGAAAACCAAGTATTGGCCTGGAATGACTGCAGGGACGGAGGAAATAGTATACACTGCATTCCTGCTCCACAGGACTATCTGGAGTGGTCTAAGACAACACCACACCCTTGAGGAGGGCAGTCAGATTTACCTGGCACAAAACGCCTGACCTGAGTCTAAAGGGTTCAGTCCCTTACCGGGAGGAAAGCTGCTGGTCTAGAGGGAGCCTCCAGAATTCAAGCGACGTAGCTAAGCTGGGATGTGCAGTTGTCACTCGCAGGCCCCAGCCCCATGCACCTGTAAAGCCTCAAGTTTTGCAACTTCAGATCCTATTATCTCCAAACTTCCCAACCCCCAGGATGAGCCTTCATGCTGATTCGAAGAATTTGAATAATTTAGGGCTCAGCATTCTAGGGTGTCAGTTTCAGTGGCTCTGTTCCCATGGGCACCGATAGGCCAGCTCTGCAATTAAGCTAATAAAACAGTCAACGGAAGAAGGGCTGCTCTCCTGCGCCTCAGACCCCTTAGTGCTCATAGAGTTCTTGGCCCTGCTCTGCTGAAAGCAGTGGGCTAGCTCAGAGCCCAGGTACAGGGAATAGATGGGGATGGGAGGGCATGTAAAAGGAGAAGAAAAGAGCCTGGAAAGAAAGGAGAATCAAGAGGCAAAGACCAAGACCAATACAGAGGAAGCAGCTAATTGAGACAGAGATAGGTTAAGGGGGGGGATCATTGGTCATATATATGCAAAGGTCAGAAGCGGGCAGAAGCTGACTGAGGCCAGAGAAGCTAAGAACAGCAGAGAAGGAGAAATGACAGATGCCAGGGGCCAGGTATAGAATTCAGGGTAAGTACCTTAATTTCTGATTTCCAGGTACTGTACACATCATCCCTGCCAGCTGGACCGTTGTCCTACATCTGTCCTGAAACCTTGTCCACCATCTGGCTGTGGTAGGGCCATGGGGACAAAGAGCCACCGCCTCAGCCTGGGATTTCTGCTCCTGCTCTTTCTTCCTTCAGGTATGAACCAGCCCTTGTCTGAGACTTGTTCTTGTCAACCCCAAACCCCTACCTATCTCCACCTTCAGTGCCTGCTGAGAACAAGCTATCTGGGTGTTGAAGTGAAAGAAAGAGACCTTCCTGATGAGATGGGGTGATGGTGGTACGCAGTAGCCATGTAAGAAGCTAGGTGTGGCCACAAACACCTAGAACCCCAGTGCCGTAGGGACCTGAGCCAGGAAGATTGCTGAAAAAGGGCCAGTTGAAAGTTCAGTGAGAGACCTGTCTCAAGAGAATAAGGTAGAAAGTCACAGGCAGATATCTAACGCCCTCCTCCGGCTTCTTTACCCATCTGAGCACACATGAATCACACCACCAAAAGCATGTAAGCCCATGGAACCAGGTGATGAAGCCCCAGGTTGGGCGTGGAGGATGCAAACAGAGGCCCCTGAACTACAAAGGTGGACCATCCTTCTCACTCATCCTCCAGAATGCCGGGGAGCTGAGGGGAGACTGGCTCACAAGCTGTTTCGTGACCTGTTTGGCAACTATACAAGTGCCCTGAGACCTGTGGCAGACACAGACCAGACTCTCAATGTGACTCTGGAGGTGACATTGTCTCAGATCATCGATATGGTATGATGTGGCAGTGATACAGATGTGGGGTGCAGATCAAGGGAAGAAGGGTCATCTGCTAGTTATCCTTTCCCTATGCATTAATGTTAGTAACGATAATAACAGCCATCAATTTCTGCGTACGCACTGGAATTTATTGAACTCCCACCTCCCCAAGTAGGACTTATTGGAGTGATTAGCTGATGAAATGGAGACTTGAGGGCCCACCAAGGGCACACAAATTCAAGCCTGGATAGGAACTGGGCTGGTCAAGCAAGCTGCGTTTGTGGGTACTGACCAGAGAGCCTTGTGAGTGTGCATGAAGGAGTCAGTGTGTGTATGCATATCCATTGCCTGTCCCTGCTAGGATGAACGGAACCAGGTGCTGACCTTGTACTTGTGGATCCGGCAGGAGTGGACAGATGCCTACCTGCACTGGGACCCCAAAGACTACGGTGACTTGGATGCAATCCGCATTCCCAGCAGTCTAGTGTGGCGACCAGACATCGTCCTCTACAACAAGTACTGCCCCACTTCTCTTTAGAGTTGCCCATCTGCCCTTGACATGCTCAGAGTTCCCTCCCGACTCCTAATAGAGTTGCTAAGATGCTTGGAAACTTGTGTTGGGGCCCCTCTAAGAAACCCTTCGCCACTCCATGGCACTTTCAGTTGTCTCAGGCCAACTCAAGCTGGATATCTCCTTTATGCCACCTTAGGTGCTTTGCACCTCCCAGCCAACACATAGCTTTGTGCATCTTTCTGGGTCCCCCTAATGAGTTTTACAGATGATTCCCTAGGACAGTGTGAGGCTCAGTTCCACCTCTGGTTTTGCAGAGGCTTTTTCTACTCTGCTCCTGGCCCCTCCCAGCCCCCAGGTGTTGCCTCCTCTAGACTGTCAAAGATTGAGATGAGGCTCACTCCATAGTGCTGCCCTGGTCACTAAAGCCCAACTAGTGACAACAGATCCACTAGTGACAATAGATCCACCTTGCCGGTGGGCCCCAGTGAATCCTGTCCTGCCTGTCTACAGGGCAGACACCCAGCCACCAGCCTCAGCCAGCACCAATGTGGTTGTACGGCATGACGGTGCCGTGCGCTGGGACGCACCAGCCATAACACGCAGCTCGTGCCGTGTGGACGTGTCTGCCTTCCCGTTCGACGCGCAGCGCTGCGGCCTGACCTTCGGCTCATGGACTCACGGTGGGCACCAGCTGGACGTGCGACCCCGAGGCTCGTCTGCCAGTCTGGCTGACTTCGTTGAGAACGTTGAGTGGCGCGTGCTGGGCATGCCGGCGCGCAGGCGTGTGCTCACCTACGGCTGTTGCTCTGAGCCCTATCCGGATGTGACCTTCACGCTGCTGCTGCGCCGCCGCGCTGCCGCCTACGTGTGCAACCTGCTGCTGCCCTGTGTGTTCATTTCCCTGCTGGCACCACTGGCCTTCCACCTGCCCGCTGACTCTGGGGAAAAGGTGTCTCTGGGCGTCACCGTGCTCCTGGCGCTCACCGTATTCCAGCTGATCCTGGCAGAGAGCATGCCGCCCGCAGAGAGCGTGCCGCTCATTGGTGAGCCTGAGAGTATGGGGGAATGGACACTGGGTCAGCAAAGTGACAACTGCAGAGGGTGAGAGGGAGCAAAAGAGTAGACCTGTCTGAGAGAACAGCCCTCACCGTTAGGGGCGCAAAGGCGCCTTGATGGAGGAAGATTTGGTCCCCAGCAGTGAGTGACGCCTGTGTGCCTGGCATTTTCCTATGCCCTTGACGTTTGTTCACTCACAGGAGCATCACTACGAACCTCTGAGTATCCAGTAGGTTACAGATGTACAGAAAGGATCAGTACCTGTTCCCAACCATAATCTGACCCTCCAGTGGGGAAAATAATTAGGTAGCAGATCTCATCAAATCCCTAATAGGAATGAGAAGAGGGGAGAACTTAACCTCTACGTCGTTCCCCTCACTGTGTTTGAATGGTGCTGGTCTCCTCCTAGTTATGAGGAGGCAGATGGGAAGCTCAACTGTCTTCATTTCTTGCTTGGGGCTCACAATGCTCTCTGTCCCACAGGGAAGTACTACATGGCCACCATGACCATGGTCACGTTCTCCACAGCGCTTACCATCCTCATCATGAATCTGCATTACTGTGGCCCTAGTGCACATCCAGTGCCTGCTTGGGCTCGAGTCCTCCTGCTGCAACACCTGGCCAGAGGCCTGTGTGTACGGGAACGCGGGGAGCCCTGTGGGCAGTCCAGGCCACTAGAATCAGCCCCCAGCCTCCAGCCTCCAGCTGGTCTCCCAGCGGGACCTTGTCATGAGCCACGGTGTCTATGCCATCAGGAAGCCCTTCTGCATCATGTGGCTTCCATTGCCAGCACCTTCCACAGCCACAGGGCTGCCCAGCGCTGCCATGAAGATTGGAAGCGCCTGGCTCGAGTTATGGACCGCTTTTTCCTAGGCATCTTCTTCTGCATGGCTCTAGTCATGAGCCTCCTGGTACTGGTCCAAGCCCTGTAAGGACCAGGAACTGGATCTTAGGGAGCTGTGGTCACCTCAACATCTCCAGGCAGGAATGACAAAACCCAGGTGGTTGTTGGGACTCAGATAGGCTAGCCAGTCTCTCCCCAAACTACTGCTAAGAGTCAAGAACAGCTCTTCAGGTCCAGCACTTCCGCCCTCACAATCTGCAAACAGCCTTTGTGATCTTCAAGCTCTGAGGGGGGTCAAAACCCTGCCTCTCCCTTAATTACAGTATGACTGAGGTCAAGGTACAGACCTGGAGAATAAGACTCAATGTCAGCTGAGCAAGATGGTGCACTCCTGTAATCCCAGCACATGGAGGTTGAGACAGGAGAGGAGGACTGCCATAAGTTCAAGAAAAGCCCGAACTCCAGAATAATAAATAACCGCCATGTCTGCACGTGGAATTATAGCTAAGCTGGGAGAATCCAGGTTATTTTTATTTGCTGAGTCAGAGTCTCACTATGTACCCCTGTTGGCTGGAACTTGCTATGTAGTCCAGAGTGGCCTCGAACTCACACGGACCCACCTGCCTCTGCCTCTCCAAAGGCAGGTGCCTGAAGGGTTACCACTCCTGGCTAGAGTGTAGGTTACTAATTAAAGAGACAAAGCTACACATTTGCTTATCATCCTTAGCAGTTGCTATTACACTCAACTTGCTTTTCTCTGCTAAGGCTCTCAGGGATAGAAATAAACTGTCTAGCTTGTTTCCAGAACAGAAAGCAACGCAGACTTTTGTCCCAGAGCTTCAATCCATAATAAATGAGAGTCTGTCCAGAACCTTCTCCGTGTCTTGTTTTTCTCCTTGGGGTCACATCCAGAAGTTGGGGATCCAGGTTTGTCTTTATAGGTAGGAATCTCAGGACTCACAGATCAATGCAAGAGTTGTATCTTTTTTAAAAATCACAATTGTGTATGTGTGCGTGCACATGCTCATGCACCAGAGTGCATTTGTGGAGGTCGGAGAACAATGTGGGTCGTCGGTTCTCTCCCTCTGCCATGTGAGATCCAGGGACCAAACTCAAGTTATCAGGTTTGGTGACGAGCACCCTTACTCACCAGCCCAGAAATGACCTTTCTGAGATTTCACAGGACCCTGAGAGAGGGTCTAATACTTTCTCCGTCATTTTCCCTGCTGTCCATCCTTACAGTGAGACACAGCCACCCTATCTCACACACTGACATATACAGAGCTCAAGAGTGGCCCAGGTAGGGGGGGTGCAGGAATCACCACTGATATGATCGGTTGCTTTCTTACTGTCACACAGCTTCTGGCAATTTCTTTGTGCCTTCTTCCCATTCCTTACCCATAAGAAGCTCAGTTTGACCTAGGAAATGCTCAGGGACCAATAGGTACTCTAACCTAGCCAGGTGGCAAAACTTTCCAGGTAGCCATAGGAAAAATTAAGTGACCCCAGCATATCCCTACATGGCCAAGTGCTCTCCTGCATCATCACCCACAATGAGTTGACGTCTTCTGGCTCCAAGTAAGTCTCTGCCTGTCCTAGAATCCTCTGACCTCCAGTAAGTCCCACTCCTACAGCTCTAAACCAGATTCAGTCTCCAAATTCTCTTCTGTGTCTCCACCGTCACCAAGTCTGGAAGGTCATTGCCATAGAAGGTCCCAGAAGTCCCTGCAGATAGACTGATTCACCAGGATCCTGCTATACTTAAAGCGCACAGGTGACCAACATTCCTCAGGTAGGGCCGGTTCAACATCTGGTAGGTCACAGGAGGCCTGGATTCTCTGGAAGGGCCCTCAGCACAAGGAGCCAGAGCAGCAGCATTAGAGAACAGGAGGCAGAGACGGGCCCCGGGGCTACGGGAGGAAAAGATTTAGGAGCAGTGTGAGGACATGGAGATGAAATGCAGAGATTGGCACAGTGAGCTGAAACAAGAGGGTAAGAGACCAGTGAGGGTCACAGTCCCCCATCCAGAGACCCATCAGCTCTAACCGCTGCCACCTGCTGACACAAAGGAGATGCCACACTGCCCTGTGGATGAGCCTCGAGGGCAGAGAGCTGAGATCTAGTGATGTTGAACCTGGCCCCTCCATCCACGCCCTGGGCGGAGGAGTGATGAGCGGGAATGTGGAGGCAAAGCGTCTTAACTTTCCATGTCTCAAATGATGCACCAGCTGATTGTAGAGGCCCACTCGGGATACAGTGGTCTGCTTGGCCAGCATCCTAGCACTCAGGAAGCTAAGGCAAGAGAATGGCCCACTTAAGGCCAGCCTGGACCGCACATGATTTCTAGGACAACCTGGACAACACAGTAAACTCCCCTGTCTCAAAAACAAAACAGAAGGTCTGGTTTGAAGTTGGAGACCCGGGCTCTGGTCACTCTTCCACCTTGGCCAAGTCATTGCACTGTGTTCCTGGTCTCACTTTTCTACATGGGAACAGCATTCCAGGATCACTGGTAAACTGCTGTGTGGCAGAGGGTAGGGACTGTCAGGGTGGGCAGTTCACAGTCCAGCTCTGCAGCCAGGCTATAGACATGATTCCTCACTAGCCATGTGGGGAAGGACGGCTTTCTGTCCTCTGTAAATGTGGCTGACGCTGAGTAAGGTGACACACACTTTTTTTTTTTTTTTTTTTTGAGACAGGATTTCTCTGTATTGTTTTGGAGGCTGTCCTGGAACTCGCTTTGTAGACCAGGCTGGCCTCGAACCCACCAACGCCCGGCAACACACACCTTTAATCCCAGCACTCGGGAGGCTAGGGCAGGTGGATCTCTGTGAGTTCCAGGTTAGCCCGATCTACAGAATGAGTTCCAGACCAACCAGGGCAGCACAGAGAAACCCATTCTGGAAAACAAATAATAATAAACTGTACCAGTGTCATTGAACTGTGCTGAGGATTCATGGTGTGAAGAGCCTGGAACTCCTAGTACTGTTATGTCAGGGAAAATGGAAGGAACTGAGTATCTTTCCTGCCCACTGGCTACAGACCCTCGACGGAGGGAGTCCTGGTGATAGAGTAGGAAGTGTAGCTGGGAGATGGGGGTGGGGGTGGTGCAGGTAATTCTCCTTTGGAAGTGGCCTATTCCCACCTAAATAAGTGGTGGCCCAGGCAGGCATTGGCACATCAGGTGTACGAGAGGACTCACAACTGAAAGAAATACAGGTGTCTTGCTTATTACAAACTAGGAAACTGAGGCAGAGGCAAAGCATAGTTAAGTCAGAGCCCATACAAGAGTACAGTCCTTGAAAAGTACATCTGAAGGAGCCCTGCAGACAGTAACAGGGACACCAAGTTTGGTGTCTGCCCAAGGCAGAACATTTCGGGGAGCCGTCTCTCCCCTAGTCTCCTAGTGCAGCAGCCTGAAACAGGGCTTGGCAGTGGCCCTCCTCTGAGAGGCGCAGGGGCTGCTGCAGAGCCACCTACACATTTCACTCCTTAGGGACTCCCTTCTTAGGTAAAGAGGTGGGTTTATAAGAGTAAGAGGGAAGTTAGTGAGGGTCCAGCCCCGGGACAGACTGATCAAACAGCTCCATCGCTTACCTGAGCTATCCAACTTGCAGGGCCCCGATCTGCACCTCTTTTCTGTAGGAAGGGAAGGAAGGAAGGAAGGAAGGAAGGAAGGAAGGAAGGAAGGAAGGAAGGAAGGAAGGAAGGAAGGAAGGAAGGAAGGAAGGAAGGAAGGATAATCAATGCTTTAGTAGCTCTCTGATTGGCCAGGACCCTGAGCGCTCTGATGATGAAACCTTGACCCTCTGTAACTCTGCACTCCTAGGGAGGACCTCCCTAGATCACATTCGCTTGACCTGAGCCCTGAGGACAGAAGGGAAGCAGCCGTGTAAGCCAGGATCTCTTTCTGGCCCGCTCCTGCTCTCTGTCCTGTGACTGCCTCCTTAGCACACGCCCAGCTCATTTTCCTGTGCCCTGTCCCAGACAGGGAGGCGCTGGTTTGTGTTCTTGGCCTGCCTCCCTCCTGGCTCACAGCCATTTGAAGTGGGAATTGGGCCACAATGGACCTCCTCCCATTTCAGCCATGGTCATTGTGTGGGCTAACTGTCCGCCTCTTAACTATGAAAGTTAGGTCTCGCTCAGCTAGGAGCACTAGTCAGTCCACAACACACACACACACACACACACACACACACACACACACACACACACACACACACACACACACGGCTAAGAAAGGCTTCCCTGTTGTTCCCCCTCTGGCTTGGATGGAGGAGGAACAGCTGGCATGCTCCTGCCACAAGTTGGCTGGCACAGGTAGACCGGAACTTAGAGGCACAATACCCACCTGCTATCTCCCTCCCATTCCTGCCCAGCATAGGCTCCTGCATAAAATTCCCATTCCGTCTGGTAAAATTACAGCTCTCAAGGCTGGGAGTTTTACTCAGTTACTTTTCTTAACCCTCATTCTATCTACTACTAGTGTGTGAGAGCTAAGGGGAGGGTGCTTCCGGGGTATGTGGAGGTCAGAGACGGCCCTGTGGAGTCAGCTCTCTCCCTCCCTCTTTGGGGACTGAAATGAAGAAGTAGGGCTTGCACAGCAAAACTCCTTTGCCGCCCGAGCCATCTAATGTCCCCCTTTTACTTAGCTCTGCCAGCAAATGTCTTGGTGTCAATACTATGACTAGAAATTAATTCCTTTCCCGCTTCCAGCTGGGACAACAGCCTGGTCCAAATGTGCCAAATGTGCCAAAGGCCTCTCCTTCATTCCTATGTGTCTGTCTCCCCAACGCCTCCTAATTCCCATCACCTTATTGCCTGGGAATCACATGCAGCCTCAACCTGCTGAGCGCTGGTATCACTGATGTGAGCCCCACGTGCTATGCTTGAGTCTTTTATCATTTACGTATGAATTCTTTGGCTGGGGTGGGGGTTAGGGTTTGGATTTGCCAAAGCTCGTGGCAAATACTGGAAGCCCATCTTTTTGGAGGACTGGCCTTGCTTGCTCCTCACCTTTGATGTATTCGCAATTGTATGTGCTGCGTTTGCCCAGAGCGCGCAGATAGATGCGTGCCGGACCTTGGGCAGGTCGGCTGGCATTGATCACCTGGAAAGTCTCAAAAGGGGGGATCAGCACCTCTTCCTCTGCAGGAAAAACGGAGTAACCCCTGATCGGGGCCCCGAGGCAAGTCCAGATACCAAAGAAGGTGTCAGTGCCAAATTGCTGGGCGGCAACGTACTTGAGGGACGCGGAAGCAAAGCCCCCCAGCCTAACGGTAGCGCCGGGCCCCGCTGGCCGGAAGCGCAGGCCATTCACCCCCCTGTACACCTGCCGGCACCCGCGAGATCGGTGGCTCCCGAGCAGCTGCAGGGCCTCGGTGAGCAGGAAGTGGAGGGTCTTGAAGGAGAAGTGGTGGAGGTAGTGGGCCCGAGAGCGACCCGCCTCGCGCACTGCCGCGTTGAATTTCCTGTACAGGGAACTGCTAGCCGTGTAGGCCAGGAGTGCCACCCCGTGCTCATCCCGGAAGCCCGGGGGTGGTAGGGGCAAGGGGGGCAAGGAGGGCAAGGGGGGCAAGGGGGTTGGGCTGAGGGCCCCCCCTGACCGCGGAACCTTGCGCTGCTGCCATTGGCTGTTGGCCTGAGCCCATCCATCCGCGTACACTTTGTTGGCCTGGAACTCTGAGTGGTTGAGACCTGGCAGAGCCGCTGTCATGTCTGCTGCACAGCCAGCATACTGGTCATCAAAGGACGCTGGGGCCATGTCCAAGGGTATTTCTTGAGAAAAGATGTCTAGTTGTGTGATGGAGTGACTTTGAACCTGAGGGTAGAGGGTAAGGGAGTATCAAAGATGTGAGGTCCATAGGAAAATGGGAACCCAGTCATGCAGCTTCCCCTGCTCTGAGAAAGAGCCTGTCTGCTGAGAAAGGCAGAGAGGACCCCAAATACCCGGAGGAGGGGTATTGGGAGCCACCAGCTGAAAGCTCCTCAAGACTAGGCTTTCAGGAGACCCCCTAGAAGGGACAGGCGGGTTCCCAGGGAGCACTGGACGTCCTTCCCTCTGCTCCTCCTCCCGGGATTGAGAGAAGCCAGCAGTCCCGTGTCTCAGACTGCTGCTGGAGGATAACCATACCTGAAGTCCATCCCTGAGGCCCACAGACACCAGTAGGAGAAACATCATGACTGGAATCTTCATGTTGGAAGTGACCCTGGGCAAGCTGCTGTTGCTTTTCCCTCATCTGGAAAATTGGGACGTTAATCTGTACCCTTTAGTAAACTTTACCTGACACCTAGTGTCTTTTGGACCAAGGGACGGGGGAGTCCCACAGCCTCTGACACCCTGAGGGTGATCACACTGACCACAGAAACATTCATCTCAAAACCAGTGCTGTAGCTGCCATGCATGCTGTCCCTTCTCTCTCTCTCTCTCTCTCTCTCTCTCTCTCTCTCTCTCTCTCTCTCTCTCTCTCTCTCTCTCTCTCTCTCTCTCTCTGTGTGTGTGTGTGTGTTTGAAACAGGGTTTCATACACCCATGCTATCCTGGAACTGGCTACTGAACCAAAGATGACCTTTAATCTTTGACCCTCCTGCTTCCACCTCCTAAATGCAGGCCTAATGGATATAAGCTACTTGCTTATTTTACCACAGAGTAAGTCAGGTACATTTTATGACAAAGTAATGCCATTTGTAAGAAGATGAGTGTATGAATGATAACATCCTCTTTCTCCCTTCTCTCTGTTCACCCATTCCAGTCTTACACACTCCTGCCCGTGGGAGGAAGTGGCCAGTGATAATGTGTCTTTCAGTGCCTTTCTCAGAAACATCTGCACAGCATAATTAACTGTTTCTTTGCAAGGGGGAGGTCAAAGCCTTGTGTATGCTACACAAGCACTCTCCCATTGAGCCTCAGAATAATAGATTAAGCACACGTGCGCACAATGTTCTATATGCAAGGTCTTGGGTTTATTGTCCTTTTTTCCCAAAGAAAAAATGCATATATATATGTATATATGTATATATACATACGTACATCTCAGGGGCTTCCAAGTAAGCACGCTCATATCTAACTTGTTCATTATAGTGACCACATGGTATGTTTCATGGTATAATTAAACCATTGAATGGCCGTGCAGATTTTTTTCATAACGTTTGGTTTGCTTTGCAGCAGGATCTGACCGTGTAGTCCAGGCCAACCTTAAGCTCACGCTGTGTCCCAGGCTGGCACTCTGTGTAACTGCAGTTCCAAATGATCTTCAGCTTTGAGTGCTGGGATTACAGGTGTGCACCACCACACAGGGGTGGGCTGTTCTTTATATTAATAGGCTCTGCCCAACTATGATTCAGAAAGAAGTCGGTTCGCCCTCCCACCGCTAGCGGGACATGTCTTGGCCAATGCTATTGTTGTCTTGCTAGATTATTTTGTTCTGGTTTGAATTTTTTGTTTGTTTGTTTTTCCGAGAGAAGGTCTCCTATAACCTAGCCTGGCCTCAGTACTGAGTAACTGACATGGCCTTGAACTTCTGATCCGCTAGCCTCCACCTCCTGAGTGCGGAGGTTACAGGTGTGCCCCCATGCCTGGCCTACCGACAGCTCTTTAAGTTTTCATTCGATTGGTCTGGAGACCAGTGTGCACCTGTGTTGCCGTCCCCACTCTGAAGGTTTTCCTTCAGGAAACAGAAGCAGATGTGCTTAAGAGAAAGGGGAGACATGATTATGCAACCTGTAATGCCAGCACTGGGGAGGCCAAGGCAGGGAGATGGTGGGCCTGGGACTTCATGAGACCTGATCTCAAAGTCAAAAAACAAAGCAAAACAAAAGAAAGTGACCCAGAAGAGTAATTTGCATCATTACTGTTGAAGTCAGGCAGAGATGAGATCCCCGAGAGGATTGGTTGGAGAAACCAAGAGAAGCTGAGCAGTGACCCTAGACTTAGAAAGATCCAGGCTCTGGGCTTTCATGAGATTCTTTGCTTCCGGTCCTTGGGCTCAGTGAGAACCCTGCAACCCTTTGATATCACCCTTTAGGCTTAATCCATCTTGGGATAGCTCCTGTGAGCGTGCCAGCAGAAGACACTCGGGTGGTGCCCTATCTCCATTAGCACCCAGTCGCTCAAGATGGTCACATGGGTATCCATCCATTTAATCTTTCATCACACATGACCGCAATTGCCAGCTCATGTTAGGCCCAAGTGGCCTCCTGGATTCTCCTTCCCTTCCTTGTCGAGGCCCACATCTCTGCTCTGCTTAATTTTGTCTGTCTCCTCTTTACAAGATCTTCCTATCTCCCGTCAGCCTTGCTAGTACATTCTACATGGAGCAGGGAGAACAACGTCTCCAAATCACGGCCCTATTTACACCTTTACCTGCTTAAAAACCTCTGTGTGGGAGTGGGGAAAGAGCTCAGTGGTTAAAAGGATAGACTGCTCTTGCAGAGGGCATGAGTTCAACTCCCAGCACCCACACTGAAATGGCTCATGACTGTTTGGAACTCTGCCTGTAGGAAGATCTGATACTTCTGGACTTTGGTGGGTACCTGCTCTCAGGTACACATACCCACATACAGACACACAAATACACACATAATTAAAAATAAAATATTAAAAAAATCTTCTGTGCCTAAACTAACTAGAAGAAATATGAGAGATGGTAATATATCTTTTTTGTTGTTTTGTTTTTCAAGACAGGGTTTCACTGTGGAGCCCTGGGTGTGCTGGAACTAACTCACTCTGTAGGCCAGGCTGACCTTAGAATCACAGAGATCCACCTGCCTCTGCCACCCCTGCCCAGCCATTTTTTAAATAAAAAAATAAAATAAGGAGACAAGGCCCTGTATTTGATTTCCAGCACCTCCTAGCAGTCAAGCATGATAGCACATGCCTGGAATCCCAGTTCTGGGGAGGTGGACAGGGAGGATCAGGGATTCAGGGCCACACAGTGCGTTCCAGGACAGACTGGAAGACACAAGTCCCTGTCTCAAACCAAAGCAGCAAAATGAAGCAAAGCATCTCTCTACACCTTCAGGATAGCCCAACCTTATTCTGGTTTTTGATCTGCTCAGTGACCTTGCCCCTAGGAACGTTTTAGTCCCTTCTTGGCTCCTACAGCACAGGAGCCAAAAGGAGCAAAGTTCCGAGGAGATGATGCTGTTCCCCCTACCCTCAGCTATCCTCTGGCCACCACTTTTCCAGGCTTGGCTCAGGGCTCCCCTCTTTCAGAAAGTCCCCAGAATCCTCTGGGCTCCACATCACTTTGTGTGACTATCCCCCCCAACCCCTGGCTCTGCAGGAACCAGCAATAGCCCATTATATGACCCCTTGGCTCAACCCAGGACCAGCTGGTCACCAGACTGCTTGCTGCAAGTCTTGCTAAGGAGGAAAAATCTACATAAACAGGACCGGCGGGTGCCGGATGGGTGAGTGGACTGGTGTGGAAAGACTGGCATCCGTCTTCCCTTTTGGGTCAGGTTCTGTCACCCTGAATGCAGATGTGTCCATCACCTCTTTGGGCAGGGTTTCTGTCTTCCACTCTCAGGGGCTACACAGCAGCTTCCCCGGAGCCTCAGGTCCCACAGTTTCAGCTACTGAGCCCTCTCTCCATGTCCTTTAGGCAAGACATATGACCCCAGTCAGTCACCCTGGAAAATCAGTGGAAGCCTGCCTCTTCCCGTGTAAGGACAGCAGCACCCTATCTGTCGGTGTTGGCTCCCTTCCATTCGAGAACCGAAGCCTCGCTAAAGCTCGTCTGTGGCCACCATACACCCTTGTCTCTGTAGCCAGCTCCATCCTGTTTCTATTCTGTGTTGAAAGACCCCCAAGTCTCTGGTAAACAAGCCCAAGGAGCTTTCTGAGCATTGCTAACAAGACAGAGCACCTCAGAGTAAGTAGATAGCTGTCCTTGGTGACCAGTGTTGGGCAGGGGGAAGCTCAGCAGGGATTGTTCTGGGACACTGGGAATTCCCCCTCCCCATTTTTTTCTTTTTCTTTTTTCTTTTTTTTTTTTTTTGTGACGAGATCTTGTTAGGTAGCCCAGACTGGCCTTTAACTTAGTCTCTGGCGTGAGAGAGCTGAATCCATCTTGGAAATCCCTTTCCACAGTGGAGGAGTGACACTTCTCTTCATCCTGTGACCCACGATCTTGTTTCCCTCTCCTCCCTCACTCATTGGTCCCTTCTGGGAATATGACCCCAAGTCTCGTCTCAAACTCCCCAAACCTTCCTAGGTGTCCTCGACCATTCCATCCTAAAACTTTACTATTACCCTAAATTTTATATCAAAAGTTCCTTCTCTGCTCCCTGCTCGGGGAGGTAAGGTGCCCCTTACCTAGCTTTCTCCGTGGTGGGCAAAGCTGGGCTTGTCTTCCTGTGACAGACAGGCAGGGAGGTAGCTTTCTCTTTTATACTGTCAGTCCCCTACCCCTCCTGCTTCCCCACACAGCTGCTCAGAAATGTGACACTCCCCCGTCTATTTCAAGCTATCTCCTCAAGGCTCAGGAACAGTAGCCTTTGCCCAATGTGACCTGGGCCAACATTCTTCCCGTGACAATGAGAGCTGCTGAACACAGAAGGAAGATGCCCTGGGGGTGCTGAGGAGACAGAACAGCAGCCTCCACACCAGACTGTACTCTGGTCAGCCGAAAAGGCACCCCCACCTCCAGGCATCACATTTCATCTTTTGCTATTATTATTTATTATCATTATTGCTTTCTTTCACAATGTCCAGGCTGGCTTTGAACTTGAAGCAGTCCTTTTGCCTCTGCCTCCCCCCTGAGTATAGGCATGTACCATGTCAAGCTTTGCTCTGTTCTAAGGAGCCTCGGTTCTAGCTGGATCCCTGACTGGCCGTGTGACCTGGGAGGACCCTCTGCCCCTTCAGGATCCCAAGCCCA
Organism: Mesocricetus auratus; assembly: GCF_017639785.1. Classification (NCBI taxonomy): domain Eukaryota; kingdom Metazoa; phylum Chordata; class Mammalia; order Rodentia; family Cricetidae; genus Mesocricetus; species Mesocricetus auratus. The sequence continues at coordinate 96,229,983 of NW_024429182.1, forward strand.
CGACCAGATTTAACTCCACTTCTTGGGGCCTTATAGGAGCTCCAGGTGCTGGGGTGTAAGAGACTCCCCAAGCCAGAGGCTGTCCCCACGCAGAGGGAGGATGGGGTAGGTAGGCAAGGGATTGCTGCTCTCCCACATCCAACCCAGCCTTCCCACCAAATGGGCACAGTCTGTTTTCCTCTCGTCATTAAGAAGGAATGGAGAACAGAGGCTTCCGGGTGAAGGAAACTTTATTTGGCTGGCAATCTGAGGTGGTGAAGGGGTGGTGATGGGTAAACTCATGAGCTGAGCCAGAGAGGCCCTTGGCAGGTTTCACAGCCCTGCTTCCCCTGCGCCCAGCAGGTGGCATCTCTAAGCCCTGTTGCTTAGGACATGAGTCCTCCACCTCCCTATAAACTGGCCCCTTCTCCCATTACTTCCAACTGGGCATCTGAAACTCAGAACTAGGCTATTTATAGTCAAGACCAACGGAGGTGTGACAGAGCTGTGTTTACAAACATGGGGTCACCTGAACCAGAGAGGTCCAGAAGGCAGCTAGCGCTCCCTTCTATCCTTCCCTGCAGACAGGGTAGGAACACAATGTAGGGAAGGGAGTGGGGGGGGGGCTTTGATGCTGGTGCACGTGACTCAACGTATATATTATGCAAATGGTATGCAAATAAGACAGATTTGGTGACTTAACTAGCAGGATGTATAAGCAGCGACCCTGGAGGGGCTTCGTGGCCTGGTGGTCCAGGCCCTGGCCCGGTCCCAGGGCCACCAGAGAAAAGGCCAAGTCTCATAAGTCCCTCCCAACCTTGACCTAGCTCAGATCTTACCGAAAGAACCTGTCATCCAAGGGAAGGAGCGGTTTGCCCCTCAACCACTCAAGGACTCTGCCAGTCCGGCTCCCACGCCCCTGTCTGTTGTTGCGGAAGATAGGTGTCGGGTTACCAGTTCAGGGGCTATAGTTAGCCGCGGGGACTTTGTTCAGCAGTCCGAGACCTGCGCAGCTCCTGCCCGCACTTCAGACCAAATCTGCCGCAAAGGACCAGAGCCCCTGCCCGCTCTAGGCCTCCACCAACCTCCAGGTGGGTCCTCGTCCTCGCCCCGCCCCTCTCCAGGCGGAGCCATTTAACGGCCCCACCTATACAACAGCAAGAAAGTCCTGGAGAGCACGAGTGTGGGGCCATCTGGTAGTTGTAGACGAGGGTTTGAGATGGGGACAGTAAAATCCGAAGCCCTGCCCATCCTTAGCCTGTGTTGGCCCCGCCCCACCTCACTCCTGACTAAGGACCTTTTGGGTACAGGAGGAAGGTCCTGGAGCTCATCCAAGCCAGCACCCCTCTTCCTCTGGCCTCATCATCTGTTTCCTACCATTCTGGGACTCCTCCAAGGATGATTCTGGAGGATCTGCTAATGGTCCTCAGCTGCCTCGGCCTGCACACCCTCTGGAAGGTAACTCTTGGGACTAGACGCCGAGATGGTGGTGGAGGAAGGAAACCCTCCTAGATGTCTCTTCCCTTCTCCCAGTCCTCTTCTCAGGAACTTGTGTTCCGTTAGGTAGCCCAAGTGCCCGATCTCTCTCCCAGAACTCCACGCCCCTGCACCCCTAGTCCCCATATGATTCTCCCTCCATGCTACCCCTCCATAGGGTTGTGTCCAACTTTCTCCTTCCCGCTTCTCATACCACAGGCTAAGCACAAGCAAATCCCTGTGCATACCAGTGTGCTGCTGTAGACCCTGAAAACCAGGCTTCACCCCTGCCCCATCACACTCTGGGATTGGGCTTAGGCTGGGGACAATAAACCCCCACCCACCCCACCTTGAATTCAGAATAACATCTTCTAAAGCAGGAGAGCAGGCAGGAATGTCAGGGCTGACAGTGATGTGCACTGAGCTGCAGGACTTCCACAAGCATAAGGAGGCTGGGGCTCAGGGCAGGGACCAGACACTGGCTGCAATCTACTGCCCGCAGACTGACTGTCAGAGCCAGGGAAGCCCAGGAACCAACCAGACGTGTCTCTGGGAAGATGAGGCGACGTCCTTTAGGTTGTGCTGCAATGATCTTTACGCTCTCCTCACAATAACCCTGTGAGGCTGGAAGTACCCTTAACTCATAGAAGAATGTGAAGTCCAGGAAAGCCCTGACCTGAGACTTGCTCGAGATCCCACAGCTAGCAGGTGGTGTCTAAACTCGTGTCTGTCTGACTCCACTGACTGTGTTATTTGTGCCTGTTTGGGGTCTTGCCAATTGCATGCATCAGATGTTTGGACATAGAAATGGAAACCTCTGGTTCTGAACTGATCTGCCACTAGGACCCCTGGCCGGTGTTCTCAACTTACACTCTTGCCTTTGTGGTATCTCCCTCCCTTATGCCCACAGGTCCAAGCTGTTCCTATCCTGCCCCTGAGCCTGGTTCCAGACACCTTCGATGATGCCTACGTGGGCTGTTCCGAGGAGATGGAAGAGAAAGCAGGCCTGCTGCTAAAGGAGGAGATGGCACGCCACGCCCTGCTACAGGAATCCTGGGAAGCAGCCCAAGAGGCCTGGGAACACAGGCGTCACATGCTTACGCTACCTCCTGGCTTCAGAGCCCAGCATGGAATAGCTATCATGGTGTACACCAACTCATCCAACACCTTGTACTGGGAGCTGAACCAGGCTGTGCGGACAGGGGGCCGTTCCCGGGAGCTCTACATGAGGCACTTCCCTTTTAAGGCCCTCCACTTCTACCTGACCCGGGCCCTGCAGATGCTGAGAGGCACTGGGGGCTGCAGTGGGGGAGATGGGGAGGTGGTGTTCCGAGGCATGGGCAGCCTTCACTTTGAACCCAAGAGGCTGGGGGACTTTGTCCGATTAGGACAGTTTGCCTCCAGCTCTCTGGATGAAACAGTGGCTCGAGCGTTTGGTAATGCCACTTTCTTCAACCTAAGGACTTGTTTTGGGGCTCTTATCCAGGCTCTGTCTGTCTTCCCTGAGGAGCGTGAGGTGCTGATACCCCCACATGAAGTCTTCTTGGTCACTGGGTACATCCAGGATGGAGCCCAGAGCATAGTAAATCTCTGGAGTTCTAACCAGACCTGCAGCCACTTTAACTGCGCCTATTTGGGGGGTGAGCGATGCATGAGAGACAGAGAATGGCAGGGTGGGTGAAAGGAACCAGCATGTCCTGACCCAGTCCCCCGAGCCTTCAGGAGAGCTGCTTGGTTAGTGAGGCTGAAGTTCTGCCAGGTCCTGTGAGAGTTTCACAATCTGTGGACATTCTCAATGACTGTCTTCTCAAAAGAGTCGTTCTGTGGTACCCATTAGACCAAGGGACGGAGTGAAGGAGGCTGGAACTGCCTCCGGCCTCAGTAGGCCCTGTTTGACGGGGCTAACAGGGCAGGACCGTGCCAGGCAAGTCCTGGGAGGCAGGAACAGACTGGAGAGTGGTGACGGGACGGGTAGGAGCAAGGATGGATAGGCAATGTGGAAAGGTTACCTCAGGGAGAAGCTGAAAGGAACTGAGGGGGAAGAGAAGACAGACGTTTGGGATTGAGTCACATCAGGGCCTCACTGTGCTATCTGTTGCAGGGGAGAAGAGGCATGGCTGTGTGTCCTCAACAGGTAAGCCACCCTCTAGCCTGCTCTGTGAGCTGTTCTGCTCCCCCTGCCCTGCTGCCAACCTCACCTTCCTCTCTTCTTTCTCCAGAAGTAGGGCAGCCAGAGTTATCCTCCACAGAGGCCTTGGCTCTGCCATCAGGGAGGACAATGCTCTTGGCCCCTGGGGAGTTGCGGCTCTCGAGAGCTGGACCCTGAAAGCCTCTTAGGAACCTTGGGAACTGATGACCTTTTTATGACCTTTCTATGAAGAGAGGGCTTTGGGTGGCCCCAAGAAGCAATGGTGTGGTTCTGGTTCTAGTCCTAGGGGCTACCTCTCCAACCAGGGATAGAGACCTGAGGCCATGGCAGGGTCGAGGGAACCCCACTATGTGGTGGGGACTTCCTAGGACACATGAGGTCAAGACTGGATGGCTACTCAATTAAACCAAGTTGTGGTATACAGAAATGGCCTTTTACGACTGGTTTGTTTCATGAGGGCATTTGTCCTTGGCAGACTTGAAAGGCAGGGACTCAAAACTTAACTTCTTCTTTTTTTTTTTTGGTTTTTCGAGACTTTGTGGCTTTGGAGGCTGTCCTGGAACTCACTCTGTAGACGAGGCTGGCCTCGAACTCACAGAGATCCGCCTGCCTCTGCCTCCCGAGTGCTGGGATTAAAGGCATGCGCCACCAACGCCCGGCTAAAACTGAACTTCTTGATCTTCCTAGTCACACACTTTAACCTCTGCACCTGGAGCTTTTTAACAGCCAGAGGTCCTCACAACTTCCTTTAAGGTGGAATAGATGGGCTCCCAGCCCTGCTGGTCTTAGGAGGTCAAGGAAGGACAGCACCTCCAGTCTCCCCAGCCCCCACCTCTCAGACCCCTGCCACCGGCAGGCCCCCCACAGTCAGGACTCCGTACTCTCAGTACCTCTACTCTCAGACCTCCCCACTTTTAGCCCCCCACTCTCAGGTCCCCCAATTCTCAGGCCTCCTGATTCCCTGGTCTCTTCTCTCCCAGGCCTCCAGCCTCCTAGGCCAGAACTCTTCCCACTAAAGACCTAAGGAATCCCAAAGTAGAACTAAGCTGTTTCTCTCTGCCCTTCTCACATGGGGCCCATTTTATGGGGAAGTATGGAAGGGATCATAGGACATAAAGAGGATTGCTACCTGACTTCCACAGCAGAAATTTTACTGAGGCAAAGAAACACCATGGTCTTCTACTACGAGACCCTTGCTCTACCCAACAAGGCTGCTGAGCTCAGCGACAGAAGAGACCCTTCTGTTGCGTTAGGACTCGTCCTTGGTCTCCAGACCTTCCTCCAGGGGCAGGTCCTCTGCCCCATCTGCTTCTTGCTCCCGGTGCACCAGCACGTAAGCAGGGGAGGTGTGGCTGGGTTCTCCAGATGCTGGAGTCTCAGCCTCCCCAACAGCATCAAGGTCACCTTCTAAAGAGACCTCGGTCTCTACAATCCCTGGCATGGTCAGCTCTGCTGGGGTCTCAGGGGTGGGGGGGCCAAGATTCTGGAAGCTGTTGCGCACTCGGGTGATGTAGCGACTGAGGATGCTGGCACCATCGGGAGGCCGTGGTGTCCCGCCTGCCGCCAGAGTCTTCTGCACACTGGCCACCTCGCTTTGCAGTCGAGACACAGTTTTGGTCAGCTCTGTCAGTCTGGTACCCAGGTCTGAGATGGATCAGGACAGAGAGGTCTCTCAGAAGGTGAGCCTGTCAGCACCTCTTCTGTGTCCCCCCACTCCACCCTACCTAGCCCTGGGACACCCCATCTGGATCCTAAGGGAGGGCTGGGAGAATTGAGGGGCCAGGCAGGTAGAAAAGCTGTGCAGGCGAATGTGAGTATTGATGGAAGGGCGGCAGCAAAGAAGGAAAGCCTTGGCCAGACTTGGTGCAGGCCATCTAGTCGGGAGACTGAGGAAAGAGGACGGAGAGTTCAAAGCCAGCCTAGGCTTCAAAGTAAGATCAAGACCAGACTGGGAAGCGGGGTGGTGGGGGCAGTGGCGGCAGCAGGGCATGCACTGGGGAGACCAAGGCAGGTGGATCTTTGTGAGCTCGAGGCCAGCCTGATCTACAGCAGAGCGAGTTCCAGGACAGGTTCCAAAGCAATACAGAGAAACCCTATCTGGAAAAACAAAAACAGAAACAAAAGACCAGACTGGGAAACTTAGTAAGAGTGGAAGGGAGAGGGGGAGGAGGAGAGGGGAGGAAGAGAAGGGAGGAGAGAGGCGGAAAGGGGGAGCTCATATGTGAGCACACATGGGTTGAATGGGGGACATAATGACATGTAAATAAAGGCAGAGTAACTGAGTCAGGCAGTTAGCTGCGCAGGCTGTGACTTTCCAGGGCAGAAAGGACGAGACTCCATCCTCACTGAGTGAGGAGGGGGAGTCTGGGTGTGGAGATTACTTCCCCGAGAGTCATGAACAGCAATGGGGAAGGATTAGAGGTGGGCAATTGACCTTTTCTGCGGGTCTCCTCGAACTCACGCCGGGCAGTCTCTATGTAGCGCTGCACCAGAGCCTTGATAACACGAAGGCGGTAAGACCCACATTCTCCTTCCCCAGGCCCTGCCCTTGCCCCAGGGTTGGTCTGCAATGGAAGACAGAGTGAATTCTCTCTTGACCAAGAATAAAGGAAAGGCAAAATCTATGAAAGCTTTCTGTCCCTGTCTCTTTCCTACAACACAGTCCTGGAGGACAGCTGGAAGCTGATGTGAGAGGACCGGTGTCTATCGTGGTGACGGCTGTGAGGTGTAGTGTGCTGGGAGGGAAAGACACTGTAGAACTGGCAGCAATGGTTCAAATGAGAAAAGCTCTCACACCCAGACAGGCTGGGTTGTGATGCTGATGATGGGAGGTAGGGGGCCCCTTGGGTGCCCAGCTGCCTCTTTCTGCCTCTGTCAACCTTCTCGTTCCTCAGGAGGCCTTTTCCACAGGCTGCTCAAATCACCCAAGCATGTCTTATAGTGTGGTTGTCTGGAAGTCGGGCTTGGGATGGCGATGGCATGGCATGGAATCGTGTCTAGGCTGCAGGATGTGGGACCCAGACAGAGCCAGGAAGATGAAAATGGAGGCCGCATGAGAGAGTGGGAAATGGGATCAGGCTCTCTGGGGACACACTGATGGCTTAGGCAATGCGGGCGAGGAAACAACAACAGGCTGAGAAGGTACTCACAAAGGTTGGGATGGAAGGGTAGTCCGACTTCTTAGCTTTGCAGCAGGAGGAGCAACAGCAAATGAACCAGAAAATTCTCCTGAGAGATTACCATGGTGAAAAGAAGTTAGTAAGGGACAGGGCCTAGGAAAGTGGGGCAGGGGCTGAGTGGTGTACAGGGGAAGAGCAGAGGCCATCACCTGACAAGGTAGAAGACAGCCTTCGGGGAGGGCAGGATGTTGAAGGGCACAGGCAGCGTCAAGCCCTCTCGGAAGTAGGATAGGTAGAGCTTGGAGCGAGCAAACTTCCACTCCACATCAGCATCATCCTGGGGACCACGAGGCAGGAGGCTATGCAAGGTCCATCTGGCACTGGCCCCCTTGCTCGCCCACTCTGCCTCTGTTTGTCTTGTCATCCCTTATTCTCCAGCGTGCCAACCGCTTTCTTCTTGTTCTTATTTCTGCCTCCATTGATCACCCACACTTTCCTAGAAAGCCTTTCCCTTTCCCATTCTCTTTCTCTAACTTCCTGTTGCCGCTCAGTCTATTCTCCAGCCTGCAAACCCAACCCGTCCACTTGCTTCTTGTGTCCCCACTTAGAGTTCTACAATGCCTCCACACTGCCACCACCACCACCAACAGCAACAACAAGAAAAAGTGCAAAGAGCACTAGATTTGTCAACTGGGGATAGCAACAGCAGTACTGAAACCCTTCTTGTGCAGACAGAACTTGTCCAAAGACATGAAACAGTAGTGGGGCAGAGCAGGCACCCAAGGGTCTTTGCACCACATTTCCCCCAGTCCTTGCCCTCCTCTCCGGCCTAGCCAGGCTCAGTTTACCTACCTCGATTTTCTGGAAGGAGTTGGTGATCATGGCAATGAGCATGTTGAGCAGCACAATGACCATGACGATGGTAAAGATGCCGTACAGGGCCCGGCCCACGAACTCAGGCACCAGGAACTGAGGCATGTCCACCACTTTGTGCTCTTCCATGCCAAACATGGTCCAGAACAGAAACTGGAATGTCTCGTTGAAACTGGCATGGTGGGGCCAAGCAAAGGAGAGGAAAATGGGGGCAGGGTTGGGAGAGAAGCCTGGGTTCTACCCAGACACACTCCCCTGCCCTGAAGACTTGGCAAAAGGTGTTCTGTGTCCATGAAGCCTTTTGGGTCATCCTTGTGAATACAGACATTTGCCATTTCTTAGCACTAGCCTTAATTTAAAATTTTATTTTGTAAATGTATATTTCGTATGTTTTATTTTGGATACACACACACACACATGTATATATGTGTGTGTGAGTACATGAACGTATACCATGTGTATGCAAGAGCCCTGCCGAGGTCAGAAACAGCGGATCCCTGGAACTGGAGTTACAGAGTCTGGTGCTGGGAATCAAACTGAGTCCTCTGCAAGAACAGAAAGGCCCTTAAGTGCTGAGCACTGGGATTGTAGGTATGCACCCTCCACCATGCACAGCTAGAAGCAAGTACTCCTTTAGAAGGATGCAAGAACATAAACATCAAACAATTGATAGATGCAGAAAGTCACAATCTAAAAATGACCATTGTATAAACTGATTTCAGGTAAAAGGCATCTGTGACTGAGAAGGGTGGTACATGCCTACAATTCCAGCACTTGGGGTGAAGACAGGAGAATCAAGGGTTCAAGAACATCTTCAGTTACACATCAGGTCCAAGGCTAGGATGGGCTACATCAGGACCTATCTCAAACCCCACTGACCTTCAAAATCTTCCGTGACCATTACATCCAGTGGGTACAGACTGTAAGCAGTCTAGCTGTAGTATGTCAGAACACCTCACTGTTAGTGAAAGGCTTCTCTATTGCCTTCACAAAGGAGAGGGTTACAATATGCTCCCCTAATACAATGCGATGGAAAGTGTTTGTTAGTCAGGTCCTGTTCTTAGCCAAACTTTTCAATCAATTAATTGAATGTGTTTGTGTGAGAGGCTGGGTAAATATATGTGTGCCATGTATGGTTAGGCCCCTAAGGACTAGAAGTGGGTGTTGGATCCCCTGGAATTCACTCTGTAGACCAGGCTGGCCTTGAACTCACAGAGATCCGCCTGCCTCTGCTTCCAGAGTGCTGAATTAAAGGCGTGCGACACCCACCCCCACTCCCACCTCCAGCTGCAGTTAGCACTGTCAGCCACTGAGCCATCTCTCTAGCCCCATTGTGTCTAAACTCTGTAACTTGGATTGAGTCACAAGGAAATAAATGTCAACTGTAGAATATAAATCAATTCATTGGTCATGAAAGACACACAAAAAAACAGTGTGTGTGGAGATGGTCTAGGTTACAGCAGATAGAAAGATGACAGAAAAGGGTAGTCAATGCATGATTTTAGGGCACACATGGTTTTAGGGTTTTGTTGTTTTGAGATGGGTCTCCTTTATCCAAGGCTGGCTCAAAGTCATTTCACAGGCAAAGATTACCTTGAACTTCTGATCCTCCTGCCTCAATCTCCTAATTGCTGGGATCATGAGTGTATGTCACCATGCTATTATTATGTAGTGCTGGGATCAAACCCACAGCTTCATGCATGCTAGGCAAACATTCTACTAACTGATTTGTGGTCTCAGCTCCTACCCATGGGATTTTTAATAGGGTCATAGGAAACTTCAACAAAATCTACATAATAAGAAATTTTATAAAATTGATACTAAAGTTTTTGATGTGATAGTGGTCTGTGATCATGTTCCTAGGAGACACTTCAAACTATTTGGGCTAACATGTCAGGACATTTACAAATTAATTTTTTGTTTGTTTGTTTGTTTTTCAAGACAGGGTTTCTCTGTGGCTTTGGAACCTGTCCTGGAACTCACTCTTGTAGACGAGGCTGGCCTCAAACTCACAGAGATCCGCTAGCCTCTGCCTCACAAGTACTGGGATTAAAGGCGTGCTCCGCCCAACGACAATTTACTTTTAAGTGTTGTAAGAGCTAGTAAGAGGTGGTGGTGCATACCTTTAATCCAGCACTTGGGAGGCAGAGAATAAGTAGACCTCTGTGAATTCCAGGCCAGCCTGACCTACCTAGTAAGCTCTAAGACAATGAACAAAAAAGTGTTACAGGAAGGAAAAAAAAAAAAAAAAGAACAGAAGCAGATCAAGCAAGTGGCAGCAAAACAAGAACAGTGACACTGAGCAAAGGACACAGGTGCCTGGTGAATCTCTTCATTTAATGTTTTCTAAGATTGACATTTTTCAGATAGAAGGCTTAGAAACAAGTGAACGCGTAATGGACTAAATTAGTAACTGCCAGAGTGAATCAATGAAGACTTGAGCAAGTAAGAGTTAGCTGAGTGAACCAACAACGGAAGCAGGAAGATGCCTAAGACTCTGCCCCCCAGCGGCCCTGCCCACCCCAGCCCCTGCCGCAGCCTCAGCGTACTTGCCCAGCTTCTCCGTCTCCTGGTACGGCACGTAGATGTTGTTGAGGCCACAGAGGAAGGCAGTCAGGATGATCATGAGGATGAACATGAACCTGGTCGAGAGGAGGACATGGAAGGGTCAGAGAGGTCTCCACCCCAGAAGTCAGGCTCTGGGAAAAGGAATCCGGGAAGGAGAGGTTAGCCTTCTGGCTCTTTCTTTATCTTTTTGCTTTCCAACTTCAATTTCCAAGAATAAGTGAGGCATGGAGTTGTCCTAGAATTGGGATTAGAAACACCCACCATGGGCTCTTTCTGCTATTGGCGGTTTGTAATCATGGTGAGGGCAGGAGCTGTAAACCTCTCTGCTGAGAAAAGCACATTTACATTTCCACTCTGCCTCTGGATTCCAGGGATCAGAGGTCCCTGGAGCTCACAGCCCTGTGAGAGGAACAGGGTCAAGAACTCCCGTACCCCACAGAGTTGAGGGTCTTCACAAGACAGAGTCTGTGGGGGAGGAGTCGTAGGCAGGGAGAGCATGGGAAGAGTACACACCGGATCATGTCGTCAATCATCTTGCCAATGGAAATCTGTAGAGTGCCCAGCGACTCGTGAGCTGGCAGAATATATGCCAGTCGGGTGAAGCTCAGCATGCTGGTGACAGCAAAAAGCACCTCGGCCAGGAACTGGGGGTCCTCTGTGCGCCACTCGCTTCGCTCTGTGCAGAGTAGGACGGACAGTAGCTGAGAGCCAAGAAGACCAGTGCCTTGGGACTCCCTGCTGGGCTGGGGGACTGAGATGTCAGGCCCTATTGTTATCAGCCTGACTGACTCAGAGTCACCTAGGAGACACACCTCTACATATGTCTGTCAAGATGTTTCCAGAGGGGTCTTCTTGAGGAGGGAAGACCTACCCTGAACATGCCTGGGTTCCTGGACTGTCTATAAAAAGAAAGAAGGAGGAATGGAGCTAAGCATCAGCATTCATCTTCCTGTTTTCTGACTATACACACGGGACGGCTATCTCTGTACCCATCATGTCTTCCTAACCAGGACTTACTGTCTCATCGAACTATGACCCAAAATAAACTCTTCCTATCTTAAGCTGCTTTGATTTTATTTTTATTTGTTTTGTTTGGTTGGTCTTTTATTTTATTTTCAAGGCAGGGTTTCTCTGTGTAGCCTTGTCTGTCCTGGAACTCACTCTGTAGATCTGGTTGGCCTTACACGCAGATCCCCCTGCCTCTCCGGAGTGTTGGAACTAAATAAAGGCTTGTGTCACCACCGCTCGGCTATTTGATGGGTGTTTTATCACAGCAAAGAGAACGATAATGCTCCTCACCAGCAGTGGTGAAATAGTGGCAGGTGGTGCTGTCTGAGGCTTCCTGGCAGTGCATGTAGGCAAGCCCAGCCAGGAGGAGGCGCAGCGCAAAGGACGCCAAATACAGGGACAGGATGACCACATCCAGGAAGTTCCACCAGTCCAGGAGATAGCTGCGCAAGCCCTCGATCCACACCTCCTTACACTCGAACCACAGGAAGCCTGGAATGAGAGAGAGACAGGAGAGGAGGGGGCAGAGCGCTCCTCCTCCTTCCTGAACACAGCCAGGTTGCAGTGGCAGGGCACTGGTGGTGGTGGGGGGGGGCTGGAATATTTAATCCATCCAAGTGCAAAGGAACCTTCTGGAAAAGTAAGGATCCCCGCATTGGTGAGGATTGACCTCATGATTGATGTGACCTGCACAGGAAGCTAGGCTGGTGACACTCAGAGAGCAAGCAGCACGGGGTGGGGCTGCTCCACTGCTCCTCCCAGTCCCCACCAGATCATACTAGGCAAATACTCATGGACTCCTTTTATTATTTTATTTTTTTGGTTTTTTGAGACAGGGTTTCTCTGTATTGCTTTGGAGGTTGTCCTGGAACTCACTCTGTAGACCAGGCTGGCCTCGAACTCACAGAGATCTGCCTGCCTCTGCCTCCCGAGTGCTGGGATTAAAGGTGCGTGCCACCAATGCCCAGCTATTTCTTTAAATTTAAACATCATTTATTTGTGTGTGTGCATGCCCTAATGTGTGGAGGTCAGAGGACCACCTGTGGGAGTTGGTTCTCTGAGTCAGGTTTGTCTCAGGTACTGAACTCAGGTTGTCAGGCTTGGCACCAAGTGCTTTTGTTCACTGAACCATCTTAGCCGCTCGCTCCTTTGAGACAGGCTCTCACTGTGTAGCCCTGGTTGTCTTTGGATTTGCTAACCTCTTGCCTTAGCTTCCTGAGTGTTGGGATTACAGTTGTATACCACAGCACCCACCTCTATTTTAAGATCAGCCTGCTCAGTGTGGCCAAGTCTCAGTGGGGCCCAGTGCCAGAGCTGGCCAAGGGGGTCTTGGCAGCTGGCCACACTAGGGGGCTGTCTCCTACATACCTGTGACCCAAATCATATGTAGCGAGGTCTCCCAGACACTCTGGCTGCGGCCTTTGAAGGTACTCAGCTGAGTCTCCATGACCAGGGACTCTCCCAGCAGGAAGATAAGGAACCATAGATAGGAGGCAGAGTGCAGCAGGAATTTCAACACTGGGATCTTCAGCAGGTGGCCCAGCTTGGGGGAGACAGGAGAGCATGGCTGTCAGAAGCCTGCTGTCACTCCTCCTTGCAGCTCTGGACTGCTTGGCTCCCATGTGAGTCTGTCATTCGGACTCACCCACTCACCTAGGCAAGTACTATGAAGAATGTGCACCAGGCCCTATATTTTCTCTGTTTTCCCCTTCACAAACACAGGAGGTAAGTGTTTATTGTCCCTCCCCCCTTTTTGGGGTGGGGAGATTCCACAGGAAAAGTTTAAACTCAACCAAGTTGAAAGGTAAGATCATCACCCACTACTATTCTAAACCTGCTCCTTTGACCTCCCCAAACCACTGGGCCACCCAGTCAGGAGCCTGAGTGGATCCTTTCACTCTCTCTCATGCCACACTCTGGCAGTTCTTGTAACGCCTGTCCCTGCCCCCCAGTCCACCTGTATATTTCCAGGGGAGAGCTTGCCTCCAGAACACAAAGCAAGGCGTCACTCATCTTATTCTTCGTACCCGGGACTTGGGTGCCAGCCAGTAGCCAATGCAGAGGAAGGGCATGGTGAGGAAGATGAGAAAGGCGATGAAGAGCTTCCAGATGGTGGTGCTTCCGCGCCAGCCAGCCAGGTTCCCACACCAGATGGAAGACAGAACTTGCTGACAGATGGGGTGTGCTACAAACTAAGCAGGGTTGGGCCGTGAGAGAAGATGGCCACCAGGCAGGAGGGCCACGAGAGTCAGCTGCATGCACAGTCCTTACTTCCTGCCACAGAGATCGGAACATCATCTTGTCTCCATGACAGCCCACCCAGGAGAAAGGGGCTTCACCTGCCATGTGACCTCGGACAAGTGCCTTCAGTAGGCCTTGATGTGGACGAATCTTAATATTCCAAAACTCTCCACACCCCGCATTCTTGAGTCAAAGTCAGGCAGGAGTGGGTAGAACTTAGGTCTAAGTCCCAGAATTCCCAGTGTTCCCTGCCTCGGCATGTATATGTGACATAAGTCTAGGTGAATGATCTTTTTTTTTTTAAGATTTATTTATTTATTATGAATACAACAGCCTGCCTCCATGTATGTCTGCATGCCAGGAGAGGGCACCAGATCTCATTACAGCTGGTAGTGAGCCACCATGTGGTTGCTGGGAATTGAACTCAGGACCTCTGGAACAGCAGTCAGTGTTCTTAACCTCTGAACCATCTCTCCAGCCCTAGGTGAATGATCTTGAGGAGGGAAGGGCCATATGGAGATGACACACAGAAAGCTTTGGTCGTGTGCCTGGTAGGTCAGGACACCATCATGTGGATGAGATGAGTCAGGGGCTGGGGAGACTGGACAGGGATCCTGTCTTTAGTGTGACTGTTGGGTAGGACATCTAATGACACAGTGGTGAAGAAATTCACCAGCCATTTAACCCCTTGCTATGTAGGTGAGGTGCTACAGTCTGGGCCAAAGTTACTCATCAGGCAAGAGGCAAAGCTAAGTCTGTGTAAGACCTGGATATGAAATCCTAATGGTGACTGGCTTTCCAAAGGGGAGGGCGCTAGTGCTCAGATTTAAGGTAACCAGGTGAGGTATGGGAAACCTTCCCTCTTGCTGGTAAGGGCTCATACAGAAGGGTATCCAGAATCAAGGCCTCAGAAGGTCCTGAGGATAGGAAGTCACAGTATAAGGCTGACACGGGATACGCCTCAGAGGAGGCAGGACATGGGACCAAGCCCTGGGAGGCAGGCAGTAGGCCCAGCTGACCTGTTTCTGGTTGTAGTTGACAGCCAGCCGCAGTCTTGCCAGGTTGGGGATACCCTCCTCAAAGGCCTGGCCCAGGCCCTCAGACTCAGGCTCAGTCTCACAATCTTCACCCAGGTCATTGAGCACAGCGGTGACCTCACTCTGATTCCGGCACATGCCCAACAGTTCAAAGCCATAGTCTTGGCAGAGTGACTCCAGGGCAATGTACTGCGGCTGTAAGAAAAGAGGTTTGTTTGTGCCATCGAATCAACCTACCCCCCCAACAGTAGGCCAGTGTCGCTTCTGTCTGATGCTATTCCCGTCTCATTAGTAAGTCACTTCAACCCAAACCTGCCACCTCTGTCTGTCCCTTGGACTTCTCTAATTCCTGGTTCCTGTCCCACTTTAACTCTGACTCCCCATACTGTCTTTATTTTTTTATTTTTTTGGTTTTTCGAGACAGGGTTTCTCTGTGGCTTTGGAGGCTGTCCTGGAACTAGCTCTTGTAGACCAGGCTGGTCTCGAACTCACAGAGATCCGCCTGCCTCTGCCTCCCGAGTGCTGGGATTAAAGGCGTGCACCACCACCACCCGGCCCCATACTGTCTTAAACACTGCTTTTATTGTGTGTGATGTGTGTGCAGGTTCACATGCCATGGCATGCTCATGGTGGCAGTACAACTTTGTAGAATTGGCTCTTTCCACTGCTATGTGGGTCCTGGGGACTGAACTCAGGTCCCGACCAGATACTCTGCTTCATGTATCTTTGGTACATCCAAGGTCCTCATACTGTTTTGGGGGTGGAGTGGATCATTGAGGTAGGACCTCATGTATTCCAGGCTGGCCTCAAACTTGCCAAAGATGATCTTGAACTCTGACCATTCTGTTTCTACCTCCCAAGTGGTGGGACTACAGGTATGTCCACCACATGTAGTGCTCGTCCACAGCAGGCAGGCACTTCTCTGAGTCCTATCTCCAACCCCCCATTATATGTCTTTTGCCAGGACTTCAGCTTGCTTCAACTACCTCCCTTGCTCAGCTTCACTAGCAGGCTTTTCCACAGCCAAGCTTCAATACCTCTTCCCTTAAGAATCTTACTGAGGCCGGGCGGTGGTGGCGCACGCCTTTAATCCCAGCACTTGGGGGCAGAGGCAGGCGGATCTCTGTGAGTTCGAGGCAGGGCTGGACCGACAACCTCCAAAACAATACAGAGAAACCCTGTCTCGTAAAACCAAAAAAAAAAAAAAAAAAAAAAAGAATATTACTGAGATACAAAAGCCACAGGTCACTTTATTTTTCTGCTTCTGTGCTTTGGAAGTCCTGCGAAGACCACCCAGAGGCACTGAATGAAGTCCTGGGAATACCTTGTCCCCTTTTCCCATCCGAGATCACAAGCTTGAGAGCCCCGATACACAGCACTCCAGGTGAAAACACCGTGGGCACCCCTAAGGCCCATGCTCTACTGAATGCCATGTCTAGGTTTATCCAGCTGTTTCTATTTATCTCTCTTACCTTAGATGGATCTAGAGTACCACTAGGCGCATAAGCCAAATGGCCCTGGAGTGATTGCTGTCGGCAGAATGAAAATCTGTTCAGAATGGAATTGTAGCTCTTAGAACAAGAGCCTCACCGCCTTTTACCAATTCTCACTTTCCAAACTTCCTAGAATGCCCACCATGCAGCCCAGTCCTGCCCCAGTGCAAGAACAGACACGGGGCGCAGAGGGCAGGATGGAGTCAAGAGTGGGGGCAACACACCTTAAACTCAGGCTCCTTTCGCGCCAGGCGCCTGAGCTCCCGGCTGAGCTGAAAGGCAGCCAGCATGGCATCCTCACTGGCCAGGGAGAGGTGAGCCCGGCTTGCAATGCCACGGTAGGTGTTGATTCGGGATAACGAGAACTTAAGCAGGTCATATCGGCGGGCATTGCTGCACTCGAGGCAGGCACAGGAAACTGGGTGGGGCCGAGCAATAGTGTGGCCCTGGTCCATGAGCAGCTGGGCAATCTCATATAGGTCCTTCTGGCAGGCTAGCGTGAGCGGAGTGACACCAGGGGCAAAGCGGGAGCCATCGATCGATGAGTCGAAGAAGGCTAGAGAGAAGGACTTGGTGTCTACTTTTCGGCCCTTCTCCCGCTCCAGCCGAGCTAGCAGGCAACGCACCACCGCTGGCTGGTTTGTGTCCACCGCCACGAGCAGAGCTTCGTGTATCTGCCGGAAGTCAAACTTGATGTTGGCCAGCAGCACATCCGTGATGGCCTCGTGGCCCAGACGGATGGCCAGGTTGAGGGCTTCCCTCCAGGAGCGGTCCTCAGACTCTTCCACACTGCGAAGAGGCCCACCGCCTGAGGTGTCGGAGCCTGACTCCAGCAGCTGCTGCACGAGACCCAGCTGGCCCTCCTGGATGGCACCCAGGAGCGTGGGTGGGAACTTCAGCTTTTTGTTCACAATCTCGGTCCAGTTGGGCTGTGGCTGTGTGAAGGGGGGGGGGGGGAGAGGACAGTGGCTCCTGAGTCCCCAAACCCCTTAGTCTGGAAGCCTTCCTCACCTACCTACCTTCTGGCCTCTAACCCTCTGTAATTAGCTATTATGCCTTCCTTGTCGGCAACGCACAGTCTTGTTCACCATTTTATTATGTAGATTCCTGCTAGGGACGTGCTAGAGTGGGGAAGTTAGTAGCTCACTTCCACTCTCATAGAGAGCCTACATACTAGGGCCCGGTGTTAGTTCCCTGTAGAGAGGTGGTTGGAGCAGGTGGTCAGGGCCACCCTGGGAGCCTAACACACGCAAACACACAGAATCTGGCTAGAATCCAGTTCCCAGCTTGTTGACTCCATCTTCCAGCTGCTCATCTCTCTGAAGGGCAAGTCCAGACATGTTCACTGGGAGGGTCTTTAAGCTGGGCTTCCCCCAAACCCTTCCTCTATGAAGAGGACTCCTGCTAGGCTCCCAATGCGGTCCCCTCCATCAAATGCTCTCACTTTGCCTCCTGCTTTGGAAGGCATCTCTCCTCTTTGGCAGTGTTTGGTCCTGCTCTTCTACCACCAGGTACAGCCCATCCTCATTGCTTTTTTTTTCTAGGCCCAGTATATCAGGGCTCCGGAGGCTCTCCCACCCACATGGTGGTACCCACAATCTGTCCCTGCATCCCTGCGGGCAGTGAGCCATGGGACTGGGACGGGGAGAGGAGGGAAGAGGGAGGCAAGGGTTTCTTACCGAGAGGGGATCCATGGCTACAGCCACCTCTGCAGGCAGGGGCTGAAGGCTTGAACTCTCCTTCTGTCTCTCCCTTGACTGTGCCCAGCATCCTCTTTCATCCCCACTCAAAGCCCCGCCCTGCGCCCTCCTTTTCAGGACCAGCTGCTCTCTCTCTGCCCTGTACCCCGGGGATAGGGGGAGCTAGTGTTAGTGCCACACGATGCTGTCTCTTGGGAACAGGAGCAGAGCGCATACTTCTTCAAAGCAGAATTTGGACTACCCAGGTCCAGGACGGGGGCGACTGTAGTCCAATGATCTCACTGAACAGATGGGATTTGCTCAAAGCCTCACAGCCAAACCTAGAACCATCTATTCCTTAGAAAGGAATATCTCTGGTCCCTTTGACAGCCCAATGAGCAACTGGAAGAGGTTTTCCTGTTCCCGAAGGTCCATTTCAGACCCACAATAAGCAAAGTGTAAAGTTATAGAGCAGTCATCTGATTACATGGAGGGCAGACATCTATGAAGGATACAGAAGGTCAAGGTCATAAGAACTCAACTGTTAGTTTCATGTTCAAAACTCACGCATCTTCCCAGAACACCATCGGACTTTATTATTTCCAGTCCACATTTTCTTTCTAAGCCTCAGTTTTCCTTTCAGGAAAATGGGCACGAGGATAAGTACCATTCACCGAGGAAAACACATTTTAGATAGTGTCCTAAGGCCTTGGAGAGATCACCAATTCTACCAAAGAAGTTCCAAGGGGAAATTGTCCTTCTGAGAATTGGGTACCATAGTGACAAAGCCTTGACAACCAGGAATCGGGAACAAGCTGGTCCAGAAGTGTCCTCAGGCAGGCAGAGTTCTGGTAATAGGTGAAGGGAGAACCAACCCTTCTCAGTCACAAGAGACCTATTCCCCAGGCTCCACGTAAAGGGTCAACAGAACTTCATGGCTCAGGCTGGAAAAACTTCCCCACACATGCTGGCATGCTCTTCTATTTCTCTTGCTGAGAACTGTAACTCACAAATAGGGCACTGCACCCAGGAAGGCGCTGGTGAGCTCTCTGGGGAGGACACCCACAGCACAGACTGCGAGGAAGATGAAGAAGAGGGAGAAGCTGGAGGCGGTGGGGAGCTCTCTCCACAAGTGGCAGCATGCAAAGGAAGTGTCTCCGTGCTGAAGGAGCCTAAGAAGGAGGAGGACATAAACAAAATGGGACTGGTTCCCAGGCAAGCTGCCACCCGAGATACTGAAGGAGGACCTGCTGCAGCTGCCTGTGTGGGAAATCTCCCACACACCAAGAGACACTATCATGTATCTGCCAAGCACTCATCAGACATTTACTATGCGCCCGACAGTATGCTAGATGCCGAGGGATGTGGATGTGCTCACAGAATGTTGAGTCTACTGGAAAAGGCCAGTTATGAGCACAAAGAACATTGCCACCAGACCAGGACAAATCAAAACTGTGTTTGGTGTGTGCATCATATACACTTACAGAAGCCAGAGGGTGACATTAGCTATCTTCTCGCTTCTCCACCTTAGTTTTCGAGACAGGGTCTCCTGCTGTACCTGGAGCGAACTAGTTATCTAGACTGACTGGCCAGTGACGCCCAGGAGTCTGTCTATCTGTCTATGTCTGCACCTCTAGCCTGGAGTTACAGACATGGGCTGCCACACCCAGCTTTTACATGGGTGCTGGGGATATAAACTCAGGTCCTCATAGTTGTGTAACAAGTGTTTAACCCACTCAGCCATCTCCCCAGGCTCTACCAAATATTTCTGCCAGTACCCACAGACCTCCTCCTGTCTTCCTCAATGAAAGCCTAGTCTTCACAGAGAAGTCAGTGCAGCTCACCTGTACAAATGGGACATTGTCCAGTGGCCTGGACACCATCGTCATTTTTGGTCTCAGGTCGGTGCTGTCTTTGCTTTGCTCTTGCTGCCCTGCTCCTATTTGGCTGAGAACTTGAGTCGGACAATGGTCTGTGGGAAAGAACAGTTTAAGGCCAGCTATCAGGGAGAGACCACAAAGGCTGAAGGAACACAGAATCCAGCCCAGAAGCATGTGGACGAGAGTGGAAGCAGTAACTGGGTCAGAGTCCTTGTTTTCCCACTTGATACGACACATTAGAGGGAGGGAGGGAGCCTTCGAGCATCTGACAACAGGGCTTCTATCACTGTCCTCCGTTTTAGAAATTACTTCATTTTGAGAGAGGGTTTTACCATGTAGCTCTGCATGGTCTAGAACTTGTTGCAGACCAGGCTTTCCCAGAACTCACAGAGATCTGCCTGTCTCTGCCTTCCAAATCCTGGGATTAAAGGAAAGGAATATGCCTTCATGCCTGGCACTTTTTAAATTTTAAAACTGAGATACTGCATACATAACATAAAATTGGAAGCATGGATTAAGGATACTTCCAAACTGAGTAACTACAACTACTTCCAGAACATTTTTATCAGTCCCCAAAGAAACTCCAAATGCATCTTAGTCACTCCCCATTCTTCTGTCTGTCCTCATAGACACCAGCAACCACTACTTTCAGGCTAGCCTGAAACTTGCTTTATATCCCAGTAGTCCATGTGGTCAAACTTGCAACCTTCCTGCCCTGGTCTCCAGGTGCTAGGATTACAGGCCTGAGACATAAGATTTGCATTTTGATCAGATGCAGTGTATACATTGTCTTATGCTGGTTCACTATGGGGCCAATTTCTGCCTATCTCTAAGTTTGATGACATATAGAAAAGGACATCTTTCTCCTTGATTGTAGTCTAAGAGAACAAGACCCAGATTGCCCAGGCCTAACTGAAGAAAGAGTGAGGAGAGCTTTGGAGAGTACTGAGGTCTAGAGGTGATGGCTGCCTGCCTACCTCTGGTCCTGCAATTTCCTTCTCTTCCTTCTGCCCACATCACTCTTCTTGTTTTGTTCTTCTGCCCTGGGCTCTGCATTAGAAATGCTTATTAGTTATTTCTCGTCACATCACACATGGTGACACATGCCTGTAGTCCCAACCCTCAGGATGCTGAGACTGGAGGACAGTAAGTTCAAGAACAACTTGGGATGAATAATGAGACCTTTTCTTGAAAAACAAAAATCAAAACAAACAATCTGGCTATTTACAAAAGGCTTCTACATTTTAAGTTTTCTTTTGAGATATTTTTTCTATCTTCTTTGCCTGCTTAGTTTTTCTCATTCAAGTCTGAGATGAAATGGTTATTCCTACGAGGCCTTTCTGACTGAAATTTTGTCATTCTATCATCTGTTCTTTCAAAGTATTTATCACAGTTTAGCTTTAGAATTCCTTTTGTGACATAGACATGCATCCCTTCATTAAGATATGAGCATTGCTATTTTATTTATTATAGTATCTCAGGCACCATACATGGGTAGCACATACAGATATTCAATAGATACATGTTAAATGAACAGTAACAAAAACCAACAGTCACCATTTACCTCTTTATTTAGAATTTCAGACATTCTTGGTACAGCTGAATGTATTTCAAAGTGCTTACATAATCTTTGTACCTTTATCAATAGTAGATATTCTTTTTTTTTTAAGGTTTTTACGAGTCAGGGTCTCGAAAAACGAAAAACAAACAAACAAAAAAAGTTTGGTTTCTTTTCAGACTCCTCTTAAATTGTAGACCTTTATCCTTACAGACTGTTTGTACTGAGGGCCTCTCTGAGTGTGGATGGTATCTAGTAGCAAATGGCACAGCATCTGTGCATGTGTTGCAAAAAGCCATGACTTCACTAGGATGTGGGAGCACATGTCTTCAATCCCAGCACTTGGGAGGCAGAGGCAGGTAGACAGGTATCTTTGAGCTCCAGGCCAGCTAAGAGTTACATGGTGAGACCTTGTCTCAAAGAAGAATAAAAAAAAGCTATGACTTTTGGCTGGCACTCTTCTTCCCTTTTGTTTGTCATTGATGGAACAAATGCCATAGTGTGAGATACTGACTCTCCAACCTCTGCAAATGAGCGGGGATAGCATCCTTTCCAGAAGGGCCCGGAGACACTGCAGTCATTTCTTTTTCTTTTCTGAGACAGGGCCTCATGGGATTCAGGCTGGCTGGGCTCTATGTAGCTGAGAATGACCCTGACTACTGATTCCTCTGCCTCCTTCACTCCCCAGGCTTTGGGATTGAGGTATTCACTAGCATTGTCTTTCTGACAAGATCACTGAATACCAACATTGCAATAAACTAAAGTATTATTTGGTTTAACCCCTTTCCTATGAACAAGACAAGGATTCCTGATTCCTAGGCCAGTGTTCTTTCAATTAGTATATATTTTTTTCCCTTTCACTTGAAAAGAGCCATCCCAGTACAGGGCCAGGGAGGAAAGACAGTGTCAGGCACAGCAAAGAACAGATCTTGGAGCCTCACCTGCACTCTTTGGATGACTGGGACTTGGTTCCCCATAGCTGTTCTTTGGGCTTACCACACTCGCTGGAGGTGCCTTATGGGCAGCAGAGAGCACCATGCGGGCTGCCCGCCCCAGAGGTCCTGGTTGCAACTGTTTCAGCATACCCTTGAGCTCTGAAATTTCCTTGGTGCTCCTGCAGAGAAACAGTACTTTGTTTCACTCAGAATGCAAACATTATTTTATTTATTCAAACCAAGAAAGACTGTCCGCTATCCTGACTGATATGTAAGACCTTAAGTGATTAATCAGGAGACCATAAGACGGGTTTTTGTGCCCCTGAGCTATGTGGTCTTTCCCTTACAGGAGAAATATCAACAACAGGTACATACGTCTGGGGACCTGGGAAGAATGTCCTCTGGATAGAAGGATTTGTCAGCCAAGGCTTAGGATCAGACTCCAGGGTATCAGAAGAGCTCTGAGGAGAAAATGGAGAAGTAAATACCCGGATACACCAGCAGGGGACACTGCTGCCTAGGAACACAATGTGATTATAAGTATCTGCAGTAACTTTTACAGGGTGCATTTGCTGGTGTGAGCAATCTGTGATACCTTGATTTCGTATGCTGAGGGTTTTATCACCATCAGAAGGGTCCTGGGAGTAAAAGAATCCACAATATTGGGTAAAAAAAGTCTATGGGGACTGATGGAATGTGCAAACTTTTGAGTTTGTTTGTTTCTTGTTTTTTTTTTTTTTTTAAAGATTTATTTATTACATATACAGTGTTCTGCCTACAGGCTGGAAGAGGGCACCAGTATGAATTGTAGATGGCTGTGAGCCACCATGTGGTTGCTGGGAAATGAACTCAGAACCCCTGGAAGAGCAGGAGTCAGTGCTCTTAACCTCTGAGCCATCTCTCTAGGCACCTTTTTTGGTTTTTCAAGACAGGGTTTCTCTGTGGCTTTGGAGGCTGTCCTGGAACTAGCTCTTGTAGACCAGGCTGGTCTTGAACTCACATATGCCTGCCTCTGCCTCCTGAGTGCTGGGATTAAAGGCTTGCGCCATCACCGCCCAGTTCAGTTTGTTTCTTGTAAACCTTAAAAATATATATCTATATCATACTTTAAATTTGTGTATAAATAAATTTTTAAAAAATGATTTATTTTATATGTGCTGGTATTTTGCATGCGTGTCTGTGTGAGGATGTTAGATCCCCTGGAACGACAGACAGTTGTGAGCTGCCATGTGGGTGCTGGGAATTGAACTTGGGCCCTCTGGAAGAGCTGCCACTGCTCTTAACCACTAAGCCATCTCTCCAGTCCCTAAAGTAAATTTTTATAGGTCTAAATTAGAAAGTTCAAGTCCAGCTACAGAGCAAGTTCTTGCCTAAAAAAGAAAAAAGAAAAAGCTGGGTGGTGATGGCATGCAACTTTAATCCCAGTACTGGGGAAGGAGAGGCAGGAGGATCTCTGCGAGTCTGAGGCCAGCCTGATCTACAGTGAGAGTTCCAGAAAGGACAGCCAGTGTTATGCAGAGAAACCCTATCTCAAAACAAAAGCAAAAAGAAAACTCATGAGAGATCCACCTGCCTCTGCCTCTCAAGTGCTTGGATTGATGACAGAGCCAGGTATATAATATAAATATACAGAGGGCTTTGCAAGGCAATGAGTCAGAGAGCAATGTCAGAGGGGCTGCAAGGGAGACTTGGGTCTTTCAAGTGCTCAAAATGATGCTCTCTGCAAACCCAGAAATAACATATGAGGTTTAGTTGAGAGTCCAAAAGAATTTCAATATAGCTAAAGAACAAATGACAGCTTTGTGTAGAGTGAATTCAAGGCTCACTTACATCTCTGCCAAGTAAAAGAAGAAAAAGGGGTTTATTCCACAAGTCCAGGGTGTTATGTTCAAAGGAAACTTCAATTCCCCAAACTCCAAAAGGCAGATGAATATTCAGAAACAGGCTCAACCCGGACTGCAGGAGGATTTGCGGCAGTTAGACAAAAGCCAGCATTCCTCAGGAACTTATAAAGTCAGTTCTCTTCAGCCAAAAAGAGTTATTTCCCTTATCACTGGCAGAAGGTACAAAAGGCTACCTGTGCTGCCTACAACACACCAAGTGCATGCTGTCCTCTATGCTCCCTCAGTTCCAGGAATCCACGCCAGTACCCTGCCTTTCTCACCTCCTCCCTACCCCAAACTTGCTCTAGCTCACAGGCTTCCCTCCCCCAGCTACCCATTCTCCTTATAACTAACTCTGCTGTTCTTGCTGTGTGAGCACCTCTGGCCGCTCTTTCTCATATCTACAATCACAACCTTCCTGTTAACCATACCATGGGAAGGACATGCATAGTTTATTCACAGGGAAGCTTATATTCTTTCTCTTTCTGTGTTTACTTTTCTCCAATCAAGCATCAGGCTCTAACTAGGAACTGAAAAGAAGAAAAAAAACAAAACGAAACAAAACTAAATCCTTGCTCTACTATTGAACATACCTGGTTCAGTCCAGAGCCCCCAGGGGCAGAGAGATCCATCACAGGGCCAGCTGAGTGGTCCAGAGAGGAACGCACCCGCAGGAAGGCCAGGCCAAAGGACTGATGGCGTGTGAAAGGTTGTGAGCAGGTCAGTCGAAGTCGATCCCATGATTCTCCTGAGGCTGGAGTCAGGAAATCACCTCAAGGAAGAAGGAGAAAAAGGAGGGGGCTGGAGAGATGGCTCGGTAGTTAAGAGCGCTTGTTACTCCTGCAGAGGACCAGAGTTCAGTTGTCCCAGCACCCATGTCAGGTGGTTTACAACTGCCTGGAACTCTAGCTCCAAGGGATCTCACTCCTCTTCTGGCTTCCTCAGGCATCAGTACTCACGTGTACATATACACACCCCTCCCATATATACATGAGTAAAAACTAAGAATAAATATTTAATAAGGAGAGACGGGGAGGGAAAGAGAAAGAGACAGAAAGAGAAAGCTGAGCATGGAAGTAATCTCAGAAAGCAGATCAGGAGCTCAAGGCAACTTTGAAGTCTGCTTAGGCTACATGAGACCCTAGCGAGAGGGAGGAAGGAAGAGAGGGAGAGGGACATGTGTGTTGTCATGCACTCTGGCACAGGCTTAAGCAGTAGAGAGGAAATGTGCTGCATCGACAGTTACCAGTGGGGAGGCAGGACGGGAGAAAGTCCAAAACTGAAGGGAGACAAGACAGGGCCACACAGGTCAACACCAGTAGGAGGAAGAATGGAGACAGATCACCAGTACATATCCTTTCCAGCCTCGTTTCTTGTCTTCCAGCCACCCCTCCATCAGTTTCATACCAGCCTCTGCCTCTCAAACCAAGAGACTGTGATCTCCCTCACACCACTACACTCTATGCAGCCATTCACAGCATCCAACACCAATAGCACAAACTTTGACTCTTAACATTATCCAGTCGGCATATCATCCCCTGTATCTCACATAAACGCTTCCAAAACTGTACTCTTCCTTTACAACAAGGAAAATACTGCCAATTTAAACACAGATTAACAGATTGCAATCTCCTAGAGGAATCACATCTTGGGCAACTGTTACAGTGCTCAGTGAGTATAGAGATTTGAATAAGCAGAATTCATGAAACACTCTACATTATATAAATGAAACCAGTATACACAAAAATTTATTCTATACTTTTTTCTTTTTTATAGTGCTAGAGATTAAATAAAATAGGGATCAAGTAAAAGCAGCAATCACTGGGTGTGGTGGCCTATGCCTGCAATTCTAATACCTGGAAAGCTAAGGCAGTTCATATTTAAGGTTAGCCTGGGCTTCACATTGAGACCCTGTCTCAACAACCTAAGCCATGATAAAATATCAGGCAACAACAAGTTACAGGAAATATAAATCGTAGCTCAAAAATACCCCCCGACATCCTGACCAGGTGGAACTCACACACAAGTATTAGCTTACTCTGGTCTCCTAACAGATGGAGCTGAGTGCAGGCTCCTCCCATAATCTGTACACAGCAGCCCTTAGACCAAACTCTACACAGCATCTGTCCTTGGAAAAGCCCCCACATCTGCTTTTGCCCTCTTTACCATCTTTAAACATCCGGACCCCTGAGCGGTTCTTCCCCTCTTTTGAATCAGCGAGGGACATGAGCATGGTTGCAGGGAGGAGGGTGACGAAAGGTCTGTCCAGGGGCCAGGAAGAACGACCCACATCAATCTGTAGGAAAGCACAGCCACAGTTACCTGGGGACAAAAAATGGAAAGAAGGATGACAATGAGAATGACCATATTGGGTGGGAAGGGGACACTCCACTCTAGAGCCAATCAGAAGCCACAAAGTTTTGGCAACATGTGGAGTCACACAGGGGGCCACCCATTAGAATGGAATGAAACCCTAGTCCATTAAATGACAGTGGAGGCTCACCATGGTCACCACAGTCTGAAACCTGCCCTGGGAATCGCTGCTAAGGAATCCAATATCTTTCTGTCCTGAGAAAGCAAAGACAGTGGTCTCTCTAACCATTCTTTTTTTTTTGGGGGGGGGGGGAAGGTTTGGAGACAGTGTTTCTCAGTGGCTTTGGAGGCTGTCCTGGAACTCACTCTGTAGACCAGGCTGGTCTTGAACTCACAGAGATCCACCTGCCTCTGCCTCCCAAGTGCTGGGATTAAAGGTGTGCGTCACCACCACCTAGCCTGTAACCATTCTTTAGTCTAGAGAATTCTAAGGCCAACTTTTTTTTTTTTTTGAGACGGTCTTACTATGTAGCCTTAGCTGGCCTGGAGTTCACTTATGTAGACCAGAATGGTCTCAAACTCAAGAGATCTGCCTACTGCAGTCTCTTAAGTGCTGGGATTAAAGAGATGTGCCATCACACCTGGCATCAACTTTTGAAATCTAGAAACTCCTATGCACAGTGTACTTTTCAGTATCCTCCTGACACTGATCTTTAGAGTTGATAAGGATTCTATTTGTTGGTATTGATTATTATGTCAGTGCCCTAAGGCTGTCCTTGAATTTGCTTTGTAGACCAGGCTGACCTCAAACTCAGAGATCTTTCTGCCTCCCAAGCACTGGGACCAGGGGTGTGTACCACCACTGCTAGGCTGGAGGCATTTTTAAAGTTGAGGTTTCCTCCTCTCAGATGACACAAAAGTATGTAGCACATCAGTGATCCCCTGGGAGCCTCCCAACGCTGAGATTATAGGGACCGTGTCACCATAATTGGCTTTGTATATGTATGTGAGTTTTATGTGAGTAGAAGCCAGATGACAGCTTCAAGCATGAGCCCTCACCTTCTACCTTGTTTGAGGCAGGCTGTCTCTGTGTTCCCTGCTGTGTTAGCATACTAGCTTGTCCATGGACTTTTCTGATTCCTGTCTCACAGGAGTATTGGGATTACAAATGTGTATTATCCCATCTGGTTCTTCGTGGATTCTGTGGATGCAAACTTAGATCCTTACACTTGCATGGCAACTGCACTACCACTGAGCTTTCTCCCTAGCTCATGCCAAGCTGTAAATGTGGATTCTAGGGCTGGAGAGATGGCTTGGGGATTAAGAGTGCTGCCTGCCTATTCCAGAGGTCCCGAGTTCAATTCCCAGCAACTACATGGTGGCTCACAGCCATCTGTGATGAGATCTGGTGCTCTTTTCTGACCTACAGGCACGAATGCAGACAGAACACTGAATACATAATGAACAAATGGAAGCAGTCAGGCGGATCTCTGAGTTCGAGACCAGCCTGGTCTACAGAGCTAGTTCCAGGATAGGCTCCAACGCCACAGAGAAACCCTGTCTCAAAAAAAGCAAAACAACAACAACAAACAAAGTGGGTTCTGGGAATCAGATGCAGTCCTTATGTACTAGGCAAGGTCTTTACCAACTGAGCTAGAGCCTCTGCTCCACATCGCATTCACTATGAATGAAGACCCTGGAGTTCTCCAACACCAGACCTTCTTCAAGGGCAAAAACCACACTTTCCCTTCCCACCTAGACAAGGCTTACTCCAGAAAGCTACTCAGTCAGAATGAACTGAGACAGTTGAGGGCAGTGGTTCCAGTCATGTGACTCTTGTGTTTCCTTTCAGAGGCCCCAAAGGCCCTGAGGCGTCACTCACCGACATCGATGTAACTGATGGGGACCACCCTCTCCAGCTGAAGCTCCACTCTCAGCTGGCCACTCTTGTCCCGGGGACAGCTGAGCCAGGGTCCCCTATGACTGTCTGGGTTCAGCAGGTTCTCCACAGGATACTTGGGATCCTACAATAGAGAGAGGAAGACAAGAATCAAGGTTTCTGAGTTCACAGGGAAAAAGGGGTACCTCAGAATAAGGGACATCCACAATCCCATCTGCTGGGCACCTGGACCACCCACAGGAGCTTAGCCTCACTCATGCGGCAGACACATTTACTTCTGCCTCACTCACCACACTACCTCATTTACTCCTGTTATTTCTCCGTAGTTAAGAGATAAACTGAAGCTCATAGGGCTTCAAAGCTCACCCAAGACTCTAGGCTAAATAACTAAACAAAGCAGAACCCCAGATTTCTAAAACTCAAGCTTTTAACACTACACTACATTTAGTTCTTCATTCATAAGACTTTTACACAGACATCTATTTTTTCTTTTTAAATTATTCTTCTCTCATATGCTACACCCCGACCACTGTTTCCCCGCCTTCCTCTCCTCCAGTCCCTCCCCGGCACCCTCCTTCTCCCCCACACCCACTCCTCCACCATTTCCCTTTAGAAAAGGGCAGGTCTCCCAGAGATATCAACCCAACATGGCATATCAAGTTACAACAAGACTAGGCACATCCCTTCATATTAAATCTGGACCAGGCGATCCAGCAGGAGGAAAAGGGTCTCAAAAATCAGGCAAAGGAGCCAGCAACAGCCCCATTCCCGCTGTCAGGAGTTCCACAAGAGGACCACGCTACACAGCCATTATCATGTACACACACGACCTAGGTCAGACCCATATTGGCTCCTTGATTGTTGGTTCAGTCTCTACAAAGACATTTATTTATTTTTAAAAGATTTATTTATTTATTATGTATATACAGTGTTTAGTCTGCATGTTTGACTGTACACCAGAAGAGGGCATCAGATCTCATCATAGGTGGATATGAACATGTTCTCGTGGGGAGTTGAACTCTAGACCTCTGGAAGAGTAGCCAGTGCTCTTAACCTCTGATATGATTCTATGAAATAAGTTTTTGTTTATGTAGCCCAGGCTAGCCTGAAACATAAACCCCCATCTGAGGGTCGATACTGTAGATGTACACCACTACAATCAGCTAAAGATTGTATTCTTAATTTACAACTGGTGCTTAGACATAAGTGATTATTCAAAGTCATTGACAGTGACATTTCCATTTAAGAAATCCCAAATTCACTAATGCAAATGAAAATCCTTTTCAGTTGAGCAGCTTTGAGAAAACAAACGACTTTCCTCCTCTGGTTCTACGTTTCTTTATAAATAAAAGGGAAAGCTATATTCAAGGCTTTTGTTTGGATTTTAGAAGCAGGATCTCAAGGATGACCTCCCAGGTTCTAGGATTATAAGCAAGCTTCTCCACCCCAGCTTTGTCCAGTTCTTTCCTTTTTCTTTTTTTTTTTAATGAATATGGGTGTTTTGCTTGCATGTGCCCCCAGAGGCCTGAAAAGGGTTTCAGATCCCCTGGAGCTGGAGTTCTAGATGGTTGTGTCATGTGGGTGCTGGGAATTGAACCAGGGTCCTTTGGAAGACCAGCAACCATTCATAACTGTTGAGCCATCTCTCCAGCCCCAGATTTGACTCATCATTTTTAACCATATTTTTGTTTTGTTTTGTGTTTCGGCAATAAAATCCTTCTTTTAACTGTAATTTCATGTGAGAATATTTTTCTTATAAAATAAAAGTAAAGCTCTAAATAAAATATAGGTTGGGGAGGGAGGCTAAAGACATTCTTTCATCCTTCTCTCCAGCTTCTAGAACAGTCTCTACGGAGACCACAATGTTAGAAGACTGCTAATATTCTCTAAAATTCTATGACAAAGCATTGTGTATGGTGGTATAGGCCTGTAATTCCAGCACTCAGGTGGATCAGGCAGGATGATTTGAGAGTCTAAGGCCAACCTGGGATATACAGTGAGTTCAAGGAGGGCCTGAGCTACATGGCAAGATCTTATCTCAAAAACAAACAAACAAAAACCCCATAAAAGCAAACAATACTCGAACAAAGGTATATACATCTCTGTGAGTTTGAGGTCAGCCTCTTCCATAAAGAGAGTTCTAGGCCTGTCAGGGATATAAAGTGACACTTTGTCTCTAAAAAAAAAAAAAAAAAAAAAAAAGAGAAGAGGGAGAGGAGGAGGAGGACAATGATGACAGTTCAAGCTGACTTTCAGGTAAGGAAGACTAAGACAATTTTTATTTTATCTCATGGGTTAATATAGTAGTTCCTAAGCACCATCTAAGGGGGCTCTCTGAAAAATATGGGGATTAAAAAAATAATTTTACTTTAATTTTATGTATATGAATGTTTTTCCAGGATGCATACATGTGTACCACATACATGTCTGCTGGGTTCCCTGGAACAGGGGTTAAGGATGGTTATGAGCCACCATACAGGTGCAAAGAATTTTGCAAGACAACATGTGCTCTTAAGCACTGAGCCATCTCTCCAGCCCTGTGTGGGGATGCTTCTGACTGTCATAATCACCATGAAGTGTATTGTCATTAGGGCCTGGAAACCAGGGACGCTAAATTCTACCATGCCAATGACACTGCTGTAAAATAGATTTAGCCACCCAAATGTCAACGGGGCTTAGCATCCCTCAAAAAAGATCAGTGTAATGAGAGGAAAAAGAGGGGGTAAATGATGAGGCAAATAACCAGAGGAAAGGGTGGGAAGTCCCTAATATCCCCATGGTAGATTGGCACTGAGCTCATCCAAGAGGGGAATCGTAGAACTTACATAAAGTGAGCATATTTGATGGTGGTAACTATATCCTCATAGGTCAAGTATGGCCTTGAGTGCCTTTGATTAATTTCAATGGCAGTATGACCAAACTGCCCTTCTAGAAACTCTGGTATAGATAGGCCTAGGGTTTTGTCAGCTATCTATAAAACATGGACAAGTCTTCTACAGCTATCCACTCTTTTTAGTCATCAAAAGAAAAGCAATGGTGGCTGGTGACTAATATACCTGGGAGGAAAATGATACTACATGGCTGATCTTCACAGGAGCCATAGGAGGCTACCAGTTTCCTCTTCTGTTACCACGGTGACACTGCCTTTTTTTGCTCTTGGAAGCTTTTGAAAGAACGAGAATCCTCACATTACTCCTAGAGAAAAAAGAAAAAGAACAAAAGTAATATAAGCTACCAATTCCTATTTTTCTGGTAGCAAGAATT
This sequence comes from Mesocricetus auratus, assembly GCF_017639785.1. Lineage (NCBI taxonomy): Eukaryota > Metazoa > Chordata > Mammalia > Rodentia > Cricetidae > Mesocricetus > Mesocricetus auratus. The sequence goes on from NW_024429182.1 coordinate 96,261,338, forward strand.
ATTTACAGAAGTTGGCTCACTTCTCAAGGCCACCATGGGCTTGTAGGAAGCAAATCTGGATCATCCAGAGACATCCCTCCCCAACAACTGAGACAGCCTCAAGGAAACAAAGCAGCAATGGTGCCATAGATCATCTATCTCTATGTCCCTAGGAACCCAGGACACAATAAGGATGGGCAACAAATGTACAAGTCAATACATTATATAGCTCTGCTTTCTCTGTTCAACGAAATGATCCTAAATTAGCTTTTCCTTCCTCCAAGCTGGGTGTGGACAAATGCTTATGGCCCTAGCATTTGGAAGGCTAAGGCAAGAGGACATAAGAGTTTAAGGACAACTTGTGCTACGTAGCAGGTTCATGGCTAGCTTGGGACACACAGCCAGACCCTGATTCAAAAAGAAGTATCCTTGGACCAGTGAGATGGATTAATGCTGTTTTTTGTTTTTTGAGACAGGGTTTATTTGTGTAACCCTGGCTGTCCTGGAACTAGCTTTGTAGACCAGGCTGGTCTCAAATTCACCTGTCTCTGCCTCTCAAGTGCTAGGATTAAAGGTGGGCGCCACCAGGCCTGGCAGCTTGCTCACACAGGTGTATATACTCATGAGGCCACGGTCAATGTCAGGTGTCCTCTATCATTCTCCACTTTACTTTTTGAGACTGGAGCTCTTGTCTCTCTCTTAACCCAGCTCAAAGGCTGGCTGTGTGCTTGCCAGTAAGTCCCCAGGATCCCCTGTCTCTATTTCCCAGTGTTGAGAGTACAGGCACCAGCTGCTATTGGCTTTTTTTTTTTTTTTTGGTGGTGGTGGGGTGTCGAGACAGGGTTTCTCTGTGTAACAGTCCTGGCTATTCTGGAACTCACTTTGTAGATCAGGCTGGCTTCAATCTCATGGAGATCTGCCTGCCTCTGCCTCCAAAGTGCTGAGATCAAAGGTGTGTGCCACCAAAGCTGGCCAAGGCTGAAAATTTAAATATATGCAAAAATACACAGAAAATAAATTAACTCTTATGTGTTCATCATTCATGGTCAATAATCCTCTGGCAACAGGTGTTTTAAAGGTATGTGACCATTTTTAGGTTGGGGGGTCTCTCAAGATTCTTTTTATTTCTTGAGACAGGATCTTTTTTTTTTTTTTTTTTGGTTTTTTTTGAGACAGGGTTTCTCTGTATTGTTTTGAGGCTGTCAGTCCAGCCCGGCCTCGAACTCACAGAAATCCGCCTGCCTCTGCTTCCCGAGTGCTGGGATTAAAGGCGTGCGCCACCACCACCCCGCCGAGACAGGATCTTGCTACAGGACCTTGTATCTGCTATGCAGCCCAAGCTGGACAAAAATTTTTTTTTAATTAAACTTCTTTTTTTACATTTGTTTTGTGTGTGGGTGGATGGGCACATACACGCAGGTATCAGAGGACAGCTCGCAGGGGTCAAATCTCCTCCTTCCCACAGTGCGTCCTGGGGATGCGATGCCTGCCACTAGGCTTGGTGGCAACTGCCTTCTCCCGCTGAGCTGTCTTTTCTCCCCCCAAAGGATTAACAGTTTATGCTTTGAGTATTTTGCCTGCATATATATCTATAGACTACATGTGTGCTTGGTGCTGGAGGAAGCCAGAAGAGGGTGTTGGCTCTCCTGCAACTGTAGTTACAGATGATTGGGAACTGCCATCTAGGTGCTGGGAACTGAACCCCGCTCTCCGGCAAAGCAGCGAGTGTTCTTAATCTGTGAGTCATCTTGTTGGCTCCTAAGAAGTTATTTTTTGAGCTGAAGTTCTGACTATGGTGTTCAGCCCAACCCTGAACCCCAGATCCTTCTGCCTCAGCCTCCCAAATGTTGGGATCTCAGGCATGAGCCATCATGTTCATGCCAGGGTGGTCTTGAACTCCTGGGATCAAGTTACTTTGCCCAAGAACAACATGTACCATCAAACCTGAATTTTTCTTCAAATATTCTCCCTGAAAATATGAGTCCATGAATCCTGATACATTCATGGCCATAATGGCTTTTTACTTTATTCATCACCAAGGTTTTCTTTCTATTTTTTCATGCTATTGATCCTACTTGGAATACTTACTCTCTTTACAACTTGTTTAACCTATTTTATTTTGATGTTCAAATGTTTCACAAACACACACATACACACCTATCTTAATCAGTTCACGGTAACTGCTCCTTCCGGCCAATTCTCACTTAGTATTTAACAAAGTGTCTCCTCATGTAGTAACTATACGGTTATGCCTTATGTCTCTTGACAAGATTGTGAGCTCCTGAAGAACAGGATTTTTGTTTGACTCATTCTTAAATATCTAATGTAGGAGGGAGAAAACACACAGATGATTAGCAATTATTTGCTCATTGAGGTCCGCCAGGTTCTGCAGCTCTCAGTCCCTTTGAGGAGTAAGACCTCGGAATGGGTTGCTCTGTTCATTTGTTGATGTTGGCCACCCTCCTCCCTTTCAGCTCCTCCAATAGACAAATCCCAACGCCTCTCACCCGCGTCCATGCACCTTAAGAAGTCGGGGCAGCTTCAGCTCCTGGGCGCCAATCTTATTCTCCCGCCAATTCTGTCGGTGACCTCCGCCTTGTGGCCAAAGCGCCAGCCTGCCTACTGCAGCTCAGAAAGGCGTTTTGAGGCTTAAAGAAGCAGCTATTTCTGAAAGATGGCTCCCACAGGCAAGGCAGCAGTTACTCATCTAAAACCAACAAAAATCCCCCCAAGCTTGGGTTTTTAGTGTATATTTTTATTCACCACACACTCTTCCGGTAGAGGGCGGGATTTAAACTTCCGGGTTGGGCTTGATGCAGCATGGGAAATGTAGTTCTAAGTGTACACGCGTCCCTGTCCCTAGCCCAAGCGAGGGAGCGTCGCGAAATTAGCGCATTCAGGGACTCTCATTTTCTGCTCTCCACAGTGACGACTGGTGAACTGTTTACACCAAAATAGTACAAGAACAGATTTTCTCTTTCCGAGAACGCTTTCCTGCTGAAGCTTGGCAGTGCACGCGAGCCGCCCTTCCTTAATTCAGAAGGAGCAGGTAGACAGTCTCTCGGTTCCTCACAGGCAGCGGCTTGCCTTGACGCCCCGCCCAGGCCGCGCCTCCGATTGGCTGCCAGCGCTTGAGCGGCGGAAGCAGCTGGCTCGCGGGGTTCGGGGTGGGAGCCGGCCGCGAAGATGGCGGCAGTGGTGGAGGTGGAGGTTGGAGGAGGTGCTGTTGCGGAAAGGGAGCTAGATGAGGTAAGACGAATTGAGGGACAAGAAGGGAGAGGCAGCTTGAAAGTGGAAGGAGAGGAAGTGAAGAATGGGAGCCGGAGGCCCTAGGAGAAACGGGAAAGATCCTGGGGAAAGAGGGAGCTGATTGGGAGGTGGATTTTCCATGAGGGAAATCTGAGGGATTCTGACTCAGGGACCCCGAGGCGTTCCTGGTGCAGTAGATTGGCAGTAGCTCTAAGGGTAGTGATGGAGGGCATGCCAGAAGCCAGAGAGACGGCAACGTTAAAGATTTAGAGATTATTAGATGAGGTCCAAGACAGGACTAAGGGGCTAGCTAAGAGTAGCATTAATTGGAGGGGCGTGGACTTCTGTAAGGCAAGGCCGAGGCTTTCACTATGGGAAAGGACTATGAGCTTGACCCGAAGGTTAGGGGACACAGATCGGGAAGCAATGCTAATATACTAGTATTACAACTCTGAATTATTTTTAGGTAGGAGCCATCGTATTCATTTTTACATTTTAGGGTTTGTACATACCGCATGCTCAGTAAAGTTTTGGTCAGGGAATGAATGAATGATTGTGTTTGAGTGAATAATTTTGTAACAGAAACAGCCCATTTGTTCATTGAGCAAACATTGTTACTTCTGTGGCAAGTCCGGGGCTAAGTGCATGGGACACAAGAGACCTTCTTCCTCTTGTAGAGTTTACAGTGTAGTTACAGGATAAGAAGAGGCATTGCATTGCAAGTATAGTGGCAGTTCTGAGAAGAGGCCTAGGGAAGGTTTTCCGGCTGTTAAATGGTTTCCTAGTTCATATTTATCCTCATTCTTTTTCTCCCTCCCTTCCCCTCTACTCACGGGTTCCTTCCAGGCGAACTTGAGAAGGTATGCACCTGCTATCCAATAAGCATTCAGCAATCGGGGCATTGAGTGATTGTGGTCCTTGAAGGAGACATTGAGCTCGAGAGAATGAAAAGTACAGGGCTCTGTAGAAGCAAGCGAAGGTAGGAAAGATGAGGGGCGAGCTGAGGCCAAATGGTCAGTGATAGTTTAGAGTTGTGGTCTTCTCGGTGATAGCAAATGATTGAGATAATACCAAAGGGATGGGCGGGGAGGGAGGGGGGAGTAGCGGTTGTCAGGGATGGAAGTAGTGGCACCTCTGGAGGGTGAGAATTCGTGAGGGCTCTTGCTCTGTGTTTGCTGTGGGATAGATTGATGAAGAGCCTCAGGAAGGGAGTAGATGTAGGAAGTAATGACGATTGCGTGGTGTGAGGTCAGTGTGTTTTTGTTTCCCCCTTCTGATTGCCGTTAATGAAGTGAGAGCACCAGACTTGGCAGGTAACAGGTGGCCTAGTTTCTTACCCGCCAATCACCTAAAAACTAAAGGTGTTTGACCCCTACTTGGTTGGGAAGGTAAAATGGTTGTAGAAACAACCTCCAAGGCTCCTTCTAGCCTAAAGTCTCTGCGTTGACAGTTGGCTGCTGTTGACTGAGGTATTTTGAAAGCACCTTAAAGTAGTAAATAGTGTGCTGAAATTAAAATTTATGGTTTGTTAGTCATGGGTCTTCATTGAAGAAGTTTCATGTGTCTTAATTTTTTTTTTTTTTTTTTTTTGGTTTTACGAGACAGGGTTTCTCTGTTTTGGAGGTTGTCGGTCCAGCCTGGCCTCGAACTCACAGAGATCCACCTGCCTCTGCCTCCCGAGTGCTGGGATTAAAGGCGTGCGCCACCAACGCCCGGCTCATGTGTCTTAATTTTTGGAGACAGGGTTTTGATATTTCTTTCATGTTGTCGATGAACTCTGATTCTCTCTCCCCTCTCTCGTGAGTGCTGGAATTACATGTGTGTGCTGCTGTGCCTGGCTGGTTTTTGCCTTTTGTTTCTTAGTGCTTTAAAGTCTTAAATACAGCTAGTAGGATGAGGCATTTCAGTGTTGGGTCTGCAGGTCAACTTTACATGAAGCCACTAGCATCCTTCTCAGAACCCTCATGGCTTCTGTTATATTTCGAGAAAGAATCCCTGTTGTCTGTAAATTCTATGTGAACTGGTTCCGTCCTTTTCCTTATGAGTTTAAGAAAGTAACACGAGAAGCAGGAAGTTACCTGGAAGCTCCAGGAAGAGCCAGGTCTGACCTGACAGACTTCAGTTTGTATGCCTTTTGCTACTGTTTTCTCTGCTGTTTTGTGCTCAAGCCTTCACTAGTGAATGCTAAGGTGAACAGCGTCAACCATATATAACTTTGGGGGCTTACTATAAGTCATGCCTTGGGAATTCAGAGATGAGTAAAACAGTACCTTTACCAGTCTGCAGTCCTGTGAGAAGACGCACGTCGCAGTGCTACTGCTTAGGTGTTAGATTGACAAGAAGTGCAGTGAGGCACAGAAAACAAACCTAAAGTTGGTAGGGGAAGTCATGATGGAATGGAAATAAGCTGAAGAATTAAAGGTTGAACCTACAAAAAAAGAAAGAAAAAAAGCTATGATTTGCATGTAAATCCGAGTTGCTTTCAAACTGGGCTTTCTGCCTGCCTGACACATCTTACGCTGGAGTCCAGGTTGGAAAAGAGTAGTGGGAAGCCTGGCTGAGACGGGAGTGATGTACTTTTCTACTTTGGAAAGAAAGCACATGCTGTCATTTCGTCTTCAGAGTGTTATACCTTTATTTTTAAAAATCAGATGTCACTCTAGTCTTCCACCTTTTGGTCTGGCTTCATTATTACCTTCTCTGGAAGCCGAGAGGCAATTTAGGCATTGCTAATAGCTCCTGCATTGGAGAAGAGGGTGGACAGATGGGCTGGGGAAAGAAGCACCAGCAGAAATGGGCACTGCTTATGGAGTCTTTAAGCCACTGCCATTTAAAGCTCTTACCATATTGTCTCATATGAAGTTAGATGCTATACCAATGGCATTTTGTCTTTTCTTTAAAAAGGACTAATTTTAGTTTATGTGTATATGCACACGAGTGTGCCAGTATTTGTTTTTTTAAGATTTATTTATTTATTATGTATACAGTATTTTATCTGCATGTATGCCTCCAGGCCAGAAGAGGGCACCAGACCTCATTACGGATGGTTGTGAGCCACCATGTGATTGCTGGGAATTGAACTCAGGACCTCTGGAAGAGCAGTCAGTGCTCTTAACCTCTGAGCCATCTCTCCAGCCCATGTGTGCCAGTATTTGTAGGGTCCTGAAAAGGGTGTCAGATCCCTTAGAAGCTGGAGTTATATATAGATGGTTGTAAACTACCCAATATGGGTGCTGGGAACTGAACTTGAGTCATCTACAAGAGCAAGTATTTTGTGTTCTTTTTTTTTTTTCTTATGTGCTCTTAACCACTGGGCTGTCTTTCTAACCTCAGCCCTATTTTTAAATTTTCTTTTGAGATGAGGTTTTGATACGTTTCCCAGGCTGGCCTTGAACTCAGGATCCTCTTGTCTCAGTTTTCCAGCAGCTGGGATTACAGCATTCACACATCATGCCTGGCAAACTACTCCTTTTAAATACTTGAGGCAAAAATTTAAATCAGCATTTCTTTGCTGAGAGGACCAAAATGAATGTTAACCAAAAGAGTTGTTGTTTTCATGTAAGTTCTTTAATTTACTGATAACATGACCATGCCAAATTCTTGGTCATAAAGAATGATTATTGCTGCAAGTGAATAATTTACATATTCTAGGCCTGATTGTCTGTCTGTCTGTCTGTCTGTCTCTTTTGAAACAGTCTCAGGTAGTAGACCAGGCTGGGCCCAAATTCACTATGTACCCGAGGATTATTTTTTTGTTTGTTTGTTAGTTTTTGAGACAGAGTTTCTCTGTATAACAGTCCTGACTGTCCTTGAACTCACTTTGTAAACCAGGGTAGCCTTGAACTCATAGAGATTCTCCTGTCTCTGCCTCCCGAGTGCTTGGATTAAAGGCAATTGAACAGCTACCTGGCCTAAGGATAATCTTGTTCTGGTACTCATGCTGAAAGCCTTTCCTTTCTGAGTCTTTCTTGCCTTTCAGGGTTCTAGCCAAAGCTTTCTTGGCTTCTAGGACTTTTCTGATTTATACATTAGACTTACCCCCTGCTGTTTGCTTATTTTTGTCATATTGAGATAAGGCACCTCTATTAATCCCATATTGGCCTTCCTGACTTCAGCTTCTTGAATGCTGAGATTATAGACGTTTATTACCATATGTAGTTCCCTGCTTTTAGTCATAGTCGTGGGTTTATTCTTTAGTTTATCAGTTTATTAAATCTTTTTTGTTTCTTGAGACAGGATCTTGGTATGAAGCCCTGGCTGCTTTGAACTTAACATGTAGACCAAACTGATCTTGAACTTTGATCAGTCCTTCTCCTCTGAATGCTGGGATTACAGATGTGTGTCACCATGCCCAGTTTATTCATCAGATTTCTATGTGCTAGTTCCAATGTTATGCCTCATGGTACAATGGATACAGTGTGATATGTCCACAAGGAGTTCATAGACTAGGACAGGCTCAAAGACTGACGAGTGGAGGAATGTGTCACAGCTGCTGTGATTGCGGAGTAGGTGTAGTTAACAAGGAAATGGCTACAGCATAGCTGCTCTTCCCAGCTGCTTTGGTAAAACCCCAGAACCCAGGTTGAGATACTTCTATTCTCTTGCTTTTTCAAAGCAGTAGTTGCTGCTTTGTTTTTATGTTTACCTCCTGTGGATTTCTCCCTGTGGACATTTGCTAAGTGTACCTTGTTTCCAGGGATTTGCTTCTCTGGGGATTCTTGGTCCAAGCTAAATCTTATATAGGAATTGAGGCATATGTGAATTAAGTTTAATCTCGGATATCTGTCTTTGGAGTTTCCCTCCCTCCCTCCCTCCCTCCCTCCCTCCCTCCCTCCCTTCTTTCCTTCCTTCCTTCCTTCCTTCCTTCCTTCCTTCCTTCCTTCCTTCCGTTTCTTCATTTCCTCTCTCTCTTTCAAATTTCTTTGTGTAACAGTCCTGGCTGTTCTGGAACTCACTTTGTAGACCAGGCTGGCCTTAAACTCACAGAGAACAGCCTGCCACTGCCTCTCAAGTGCTGGCAATAAAGACATGTGCCACCACCGTCTGGCTTGCCTTTGGAATTTCTTATGCATGTAAACTGAATGGTAGCATACTAGAGTAGGAAAAAAATCCCACTAGAGGAGTAAGCAGAAGACCCAGATTTTAGAGTCAGAAGAGATTTGTTTTATTCATAAATAGCCAGCTGATAACAGAGAGTTAGAAAGCTGTGTTGAGAAGGGTTCTGAAGGCAAGGCACAGCAGAAAAGGGTCCCAAGGAAAAATGCTGAAGGCAAGATTTTAAAGACAGTTTCTAATACCTTAGTTTTACAGAGTAGGTGTACTATCATTATTACCATTGTATGGACTTGGAAATTGAGGCATAAACAGTTAAAGAGACTGACTTAGCATCAAGCACACAGGTAAATGATAGAGCTGGGCTTCAAATCCAAGACTATTGCAACATCTGTACTCTGAACTCCTCCGGGCCAATATGAATGCTGTCTACTTCTGTTCTTCACTAATGTTCCCACTGTGTGAGTGCGGAACTCATGTCCACAGGTGACTTGATCGTGGTCGGGATTTTTTGTCCGTTTCTCCAGCTGACTCTTTTCTCCTGGAAGCCCCTATTTACTCTTTTATCTCTGGATCTGGCAAGAATGTGACTCAAATAACTATATGAACTTAGATTTCAACCTTTCTGTACCTCAGCCTTTATCTGGGAAATGATAGATTTGGACTCTGTGACCTTTGAGATCTGTTGCAGGTCTAAAATTGAAAGTCCTGAATTCCAGTGTTTTACTTTGTGTTTCCTACATGTTCTGTCAGGTACTTAATACATACTTAGTGATTGTCTGAATGAGAAAAAACATGACTAATTCTCATCAGTGTGCACTAGCAGAATCTGGATGAGAAGGAAAGAATCATGATGGGAAGGAGTAAACAAAAGCTTAGGTACACCTTCCTATTCTATGACCTTTGACTTTTAGTAGTCAGCCTTACTCTGGCAGATATCTTGGTATATCTTAAGGGTTCATAACTACAGCCAGCTCACCCTTGCTTTTTGTTGTTGGGTTTTTATGTTGTTTTTTTGAGAGAGGCTCTTGCTGCATAGCCTATGCTGGCCTTAAATTCCTGTTTTAGTCTGTTGGGATTATAAGTGTGAGCCACCATGGTTTTAAAGTAAGTCACCATGGTTTACTCTGGCTTTTTAAAGTAAGTCACTTTTTGACTGTTAGGATTAAATAGCTCATACATTTCTAGAGGAATTATGTGCCGTCTGCTTAGTAATGAGGGTAGAAGAGAGAAAAGATAAAGAGAACTATTTTGACCCTTGAGTTGAGGGACTCTCATTTTTCGCCTTTCTTGGTGCTTTGCACATGTCAGTTGTTTATTGAATAATGCGGGAAGGTGTGGATTGTGCTTAGCATTAAAGGGAGATGACTGTGTCACAAAAGTTAACTGATATGCTTACTATCTTTGGAATGATTCAGTCAACCCCACTACCAGTATCCCTTCACCTCTTCTCTCCTCTCTTTCCTTTTTGTTTGTTTGTTTGAGACAGGGTTTCACTATGTAGCCTGGCTTGGAACTCATGTACACCAAGCTGGCCTCGAATTCATACAGTTTCACTTGCCTTTGCCTCTCTAGTGCTGGGATTAAAGATGTGTGCCACATACTTGGCACTTTTTTTTTCTTTTTTCTTTATTTATTTATTATGTATACAGTGTTCTGTCTGCATGTATGCCCGCAAGCCAGAAGAGGGCGCCAGATCTCACTACAGATGGTTGTGAGCCACCATGTGGTTGCTGGGAATTGAACTCAGGTCCTCTGGAAGAGCAGCCAGTACTCTTAACCTCTGAGCCATCTCTCCAGCCTGGCACTTTTTTTTTAAGACAGGGTTTCCCTGTGTAACAAGGTCTGGCCTTGAACTTAGTCTCCCCAGTACTGAGATTACAGGCATATGTGACAATGCCAGGTTTGGTTTTTTTTTTTTTTTGCCAGTATTTAATATAAAACTGCTTATGAAGCATTTCTACTTTATTGCAATGTCATATTACTTTGTACTAGTGAATTATAGAGAATCTGAGGACTTACTATTTGCTTCCTTTGTGCCCAGTGCAGATTTCTATCAGCACTTACTGTATTGTGTTTCACTCCCTATTAGACAGTGAACTCTGAGGATATAGAACCATATCATTTTTCATTTCTAGTACTTTGAGCACTTATTCTTGCATTCAGATCTTTATTGAAGTTACATCCTCAGTCCTGTCCATTAGCCTATGTTGAAATCCCTAGGAAGTAATTTCTTCATGGTCAGCCTATACTCTTCTTCTTCTTTTTTTTTTTTTTTTGTTTAATTTTTCATGTATGGGTGGTTTGCCTACGTCTGCCATCTGTATACTATTTGCATGCAGTGCCCGCAGAGGCCAGAAGAGGGCATCAGATTCCCCTGATACAGATTTACAGACTGTTGCAAGCTGCATGTGGGTGCTGGGAACTGAACCTGGGTCCTCTAGAACATCGTCCAGGGCTCGCAACTGCTGAGCTCTCTCTCCAGCCCCTGCCTATTCTCTCTTTGAATACCTGTTGTAGTTCTTCGTCACTAGAAGTCCAATGCACAGAGCCACGTTGTAGTTCTTTTTTTTGGTTTTTTGAGACAGGGTTTCTCTGTATTGTTTTAGAGGCTGTCCTGGAACTCGCTCTTGTAGACCAGGCTGGTCTCGAACTCACAGAGATCCGCCTGCCTCTGCCTCCCGAGTGCTGTGATTAAAAGGCGTGCGCCACCCACGCCCGGCTACACGTTGTAGTTAGATCGGTTAGAATTTTATTTATTTTTGGGTTTTCCAGACAGGGTTTCTCTGTGTAGTCCTGGCTGTCTTGGGACTTGCCCTGTGGCCTTGAACTCACAGAGATCTGTCTGCCTTTGCCTCATGAGTCCTGGGACCAAAGGTGTGTGCTACTATGCCTAGCAGCTTAGAATTTTAAATTCTGTACAGCTTTAACTTTTTAGTCCTTTTCATGAGTTTTCTCAGATTCTGTTGTTTGTATCTCTGACTTTCAGAGCCACAAGCACTCCCAGAGAATGCTTTGGAGAACTAGTCTCAGTACACCTGAGGCTGTTTAGCCTAAAAGCCTTTCCTGGGAAGCTAAGATCCATCTAGTGTCTTTTCTCATCTCTGTCTTTATTTCTTTGTTTTCCCTTCTTAAAGTCATTTGTTATCTGTGTCCTCAGAGGAAAATCTGTAGGTAAACACAAACTCATTAGTTCTCTCTAAAGTGTAGCTTTCCCAAGAGGGTGCTGGGTCATAGCCATGGGGTTTTTAGCTCTGGGCAGCTGGGGAGAAACGGAGAAATGGGCACGGCAACTGAGCTTTTCCCCCTCGTTGTTGGTGTTAGATATAATGAATTTACTCTATTACTCTGAAGTCTTGTATGACATTTTACTCCTCATTTCCCTTAGGATTGAGTCTGTCTTCTGAGGTTATCATTTAGTGTTCTGCACAAACACTTATTTTTCCTCTTCTGATGATGATGTCAATAATAACTAACTTTTTTAGTGTTTTTTTTTTTTTTTTTTTTTTTTTGGTTTTTCGAGACAGGGTTTCTCTGCATTGTTTTGGAGGCTGTCCTGGAACTAGCTCTGTAAACCAGGCTAGCCTCGAACTCACAGAGATCCGCCTGTCTCTGCCTCCCAAGTGCTGGGATTAAAGGCTTGCATCACTGCTGCCCAGATTTATTTTGATTTTTTGAGTTGGGTTTTTCTGTGTATCCCTAGCTGTCCTGGAACTCTCTTTGTAGACCAGGCTGGCTTGGAACTCACAGAGATCTACCTGCCTCTGAGGAACACATCGCATGATAATGTAGGTTGGGGCTAACATGAGGTTGACTTTGAATTCCAGGCTGAGGAACTTAGATACTTTTATTCATCTTTTCAGTCTTTAGCTGTTTAGTTAGTACCGGATATTTAGTACTAGGGACACAAAGATAAGGACACAACACTTCTAATTGTGGAGTATAACAGATCTGGTAACAAGTGCTGACATATAGTATAAGTGTATGTTAGGTACTGTGGTAACAAGAGGGAGTGATGAACTCTGATGGGGATCCTCAAGTAATTAAAGACTTCATAAACTGCCTAGTGTGTGTGATGTTCTGGGTTCAATCCCTAATACCTTAAAAAAAGGAAAGAAAAAGACTTAATAGAGAAGATGCCCGGGGTGTGTGTGTGTGTGTGTGTGTGTGTGTGTGTATTCATATGTACTTCTGCATGTGTACAAGTGTGTAGAGGTCAAGTGTTGACATTAAGTATCTTTATTGCTTTTCAACTTGTTTTTTGAGGTGGAATCTTTGCCTGATCTCTGAGTTAACTGACTAGTTAGACTGGCTGGCTGGAGAGCTCTAGAGATCTGCCTATATCTACCCACCCTGCAAGGATTATAGGTACACTACCATGTGCCCAGCTTCTGTGTGTGTTCTGGGGATCCAAACTTAGGTCTTCCTCATGCTTGCACAGTAGGCTCTTTACCAAAGGAGCCATTTCTATAGGTTCTGATTTAGTTATTTTTTTCTTCCCCCTTCCTTTTTATTTATTTATTTTTTTACTTTTTATTTTTAAGAATGATGGGTTGGAGAGATGGCTCAGCAGTTAAGAGCACTGGCTACTCTTCCAGAGGTCCTGAGTTCAATTCCCAACAACCATGTGGTGGCTCCTGACCATCTGTAATGGGATCTGATGCCCTCTTCTATCTCTTCTAGCATACAGACAGAACACTCATAAACATAAAATAAATGAATCTTAAAAAAGAAAAAAAGACTGGCTATTCTTTTTTTTTTTTTTTAAGTAAGGACCTCACTGTGTAGCTTTGGCTGTTCTAGAACTCACTATGTAGACCGGTTTGATCTTGAACCTACAGAAATCTGCTTGCCTCTGACTCCTATGTGCTGGGATTAAAGATATGCACCACCAGGCCTGGCTTCTTTCTCCTACTTCTGCTTCTTTTCAAGAATTTTTAAAATTATTTTTGGGAACTAGAGGGATGTTTAGAACAATTGCTTCTCTTGCAGAGGATCCAGGTTTGATTCCCAGCACCCACATAATATGGCTTATAGCTACCCGTAACTCCAGTTCTAGGGGATCTGATGCCTTCTTCTGACCTCTGTGGGTATTGCATACATGTATGTTCACCACATTCTTACTTGTAGACAAGACATTCATACATATAAAATAAAGATTTATTGCTTTTATTTCATGTGTATTAATGTTTTTGCATATATGTACATGTACCACGTTAGTGCCTAGAGCCTGTGGAGATCAGGCGATGTCCTGGAACAGGAGTTACAGACAGCTGTGAACTACCATGTGGGTGCTGGGAACAGAACTAGGTCCTCTTCAAGGGCATCAAGTGCTCTTAATCACTGAGACATCTCTCCAGTCACCCTGATTTACTTCTAAAGAATTGTGTTTGAAAGCTGAGTGTACTGGCACATTCCTATAATCCCAGCACCTGGGAGGCAAAAGCAAGTTTTTGTCACAAATTCAAGGCCAGCCTAGGCTACATAGTGAGTTTCAGGCCAGTCAGGATTACATAGCAAAAGCCTATATTGAAAACTAAGCCAAAATACTTGCAAGGGAAAAAACAAAGATTGTTTTAGTTCAATAGATACTCAAAACCCATGAGATTAAGAAGAGTGGTACAACACAATGAAAAGATAAAGGCCCTCAGGTATTAAATAGCATGGAATTACCAGAAGTTCTGTATGTGTGGAGTCTAGATTAAATGTAAGGGAAGAGCAGTGAGGGGTGGGATTAGAGAGAACTCTTGAATACTATGTTAGGAAAACACTGGGAGTTTACAACAAGGGAGTACATTTTTCAGATCAGTGTCTCAGAAGGCTTGAAGCTGGAAGTAGTGTTGAAGATATTTTTGGAAGCATCTGGTTTAGGGGAGGAGAATAAATCAGTCAGTAAAAATTCTATCATAGTCTATCTAGGTAAGATGATTAAAAACCCAAGCTTATGCAAAGGCCGTGAGGGCAAAATACACACGAATTAGGTATGAAAATATTACACAGCTATGTTTCTACTCTCTGTGTTTTGGCCTTTCTATCCTTTTCCTAACATATTCACTAAGCATTTATTTTTTCTTTATCATTTTTAAAAGGTAGGGGTGTGTGTGTGTGTGTGTGTGTGTGTGTGTGCGCGCGCGCGTGTGCCTGTGCCTGTGCCTGTGCCTGTGCCTGCCTGCCTGCCTGTCTGCCTGTCTGTCTCTTTTGGGGAATTGCTAAGCATGCCATGTCAGTGCAAGCCATAAGTTGACTTTGGTATTGCTTCTCCACATTATCATCATCATTCTTTTGAGACAAGATCATTTCAGCTAGAGAAGCTGGCCAGTGAGCCTCCAGGATCTGCTTGTGTCTGTTCCCTGGTACTGGAGTTACAGATGCACACTGCCATACCCTGCTTTTACATGCATGCTAGAGATCTGAACTTATGTCCTTCATTTCAGGGAGATCTACTCGCCTCTGCCTCCCGAGTGCTGGGGTTAAAGGGGTCATGCACCACCACCACCCAGCAAGCCTTTTGCTTTAAAGATAGTGCCTTGATGCTACATGCTGCTATATTAGTTACTTCCTATTGCGTTGGCAAAGCACTATGACCAACTTATAAAAGTGGTTAGGCAGGTGGTGGTGGCTCATGCCTTTAGTCCCAGCATTTGGGAGGCAGAGTCAGTCAGAACTCAGTGAGTTCGAGGTCAGCCTAGTCTACAAAAATGAGTTCCAGGACAGTCAGGACTGTTGGACAGAGAAACCCGGTGTCAAAAAAACAAAAAAGTAAGTGTTTAATCGGGTTTACAGTTTCAAAGGGCTAGAGTCAATGATGGTGGAGCAAAGGTATGAAGGCAGCAGAAGCTGAGGGGTCACACCTGTATCTGTAACATTATATACTGAGAATGTTGGATTCTTGAATCCTCAAAGCCTGTCCCCAGTGACACACCTCTTAATCCTTCTCAAACTATTCTACCAACTCAGGACCAAGTATTCAAACAAATGAGCCTATATTTAAACCATGTTGCTATGGTAGAAAGGGCAACCAGGACCCTATCCTATTCTCGAGAAGCATTAATTATTGTTGTTATATTCCCAGTCTGGAGCTAAACATGATTTAGGTTTTTGAGTGGCTATATATGAATGAATAAAATTTCAGAATATCTGGCCGGGAGGCAGAGACAGGTGGACTTCTGAGTTTGAGGCCAGCCCGGTCTACAAAACAATTTTTTTCCAGAATATCTCACAATGGAAGTAATGAGTGACCTACATCTTACAGGGTAGAAAGAGTGAGCTGACCAGTGAAGGGGAAAGAATTTGAGGGAAAGACATAGCCGTAGCCAAAGCACTGTGGCGGGAGAGAAGGGCATGATAGACTGGTATCAGATTCCATGTGGCTGCAGTAAGAAGTGAGATAAAGTAGTTAGGCTAGCGTGTAAGTACCTTGTATGTTATCATAAGGGACTGAGACTCAAAAGATTGAATTTTGTCCTGTTAAAACTAGGTGTATGTGTGTATATGCGCATCTGGTAGGAGGTCATGATCTTGTTGATGGATGCTTGATATTTGCAGATCCTGTGGCAAATTGTTGCTTAGTTAGTTTGGTGGCATTCAGCTTTGGCACACTTCACCATTTTGCTTTTACTTCTATGGTAACTAAGGAAACAGGCAGTTTTGACTAGCTGATTCCAGAAATTTAGAGTGAGATGAATTTGGTGTGAATTATACTATTTTAGCTGAAGAGAACTTTAACACCATTCAAGCCAGTCCTCTCATTTTATAGATGGATAAACTAGTCACATGGAGACACTCTATTTGTTAATACAGCATTGAAGAGCTGTGCCAGACTGGAACCTACAATTCTTTGTTTCTTCTTTTGAGAAAAAAGTAACTGTTGTCCTAAGGCCACTTCTTGGAGTGAAAAATTTAAAATGTACTACATGTAGCCTGGCAGTGGTGGCACACACCTTTAATCCCAGCACTCAGGAGGCAGAGGCAGGCAGATCTCTGTGAGTTCCAGGCTAGCCTGGTCTACAGAGCTACCTCAAAGACAGTCAGGACTGTTATTGTTCATTTTTCCCAGTTTGTTCTACACATATTGACAGGGTTGTCTCCTTCATTCTTTTCTTCTCTTAGCCTGTTATCTTTGCTCAGAGACTTACATTAGAAATAATTTCATGGGACTAGAGAGTGACTCAGGGGTGAGGAGCCCTGGTTGCTTTTTCAGAGGACCTAGGTTTGATTCCTAGCACCCACATGGCAGTTTATAGCCATCTGTAACTCCAGCCCCAGGGGATCTGGTGCCCTCTTTTGGTCCCTGAGGGCACCAGACACACATGATAAAGAGATTTACATGGCAAGCAAAACACCCATACACATAAAATATGGCCATGTTTTTATATATACGTAAATATTTTATCTTTATTTATTTTCTGCATTAAAGGTTAGTTTTTGTTTTTTGTTTTATGAGACAGGGTTTCTCTATATTGTTTTGGAGGCTGTCCTGGAACTCACTCTGTAGACCAGGCTGGCCTCGAACTCACAGAGATCTGCCTGCCTCTGCCTGAGTGCTGGGAATAAAGGAAAGGTTAGTTTTATAAGGGCAAATGCTTTGTTTGTTTCATAATTGAGTAAGTGAAAGAAAAGTATTAAATGCTGTCGAAATTTCATGCATCTTTCTTTGCCTTTGACATTTGTAGGCTATTGACATGTCAAGGTTTCCCCCCTCCCACCTTTTCTTTGTAAATAGCTCTAACTATCCTTGAATTTATATTTTTTTCTGCCCCAGCCTCTCAACTGATGGAATCAGAAGCATGTCAGGCCTTTTTTTTTTTTTAAACACAGAATACTCACTGTTGTCCAATTATTGTCAAATTACTATATTGATCCGAGTATAGGTTTTACTTTGGGGGTGGCTTTCAGGAAATGTGAGATTTAGTGTGAACCTAAAACTTACTCTGAATAATCAGATAGGCTCAGTAGAGAAGAGAATCTTAGCATAGTGACCTTGGCAGTTGAGAGAGAACACTTAGTCTGTAGCTGTGGGGCGATAGCTGGGTCCAGGCTTACTTACTTAGTTATAGAAAGCATATTGCCAACTGCTGAACTATGGTGGTGCACACCTTTATTAATCCCAGCACTTTGGAGGCAGAAGCAGATGGATCTTTGTGAGTTCGAGGTCAGCCTGGTATACAGTGCAAGTTCCAGGACAGGCTCCAAAGCCACAAAGAAACCCTGTCTTGAAAAACAAAACCAAAACAAAACAAAATGCATATTGCCTAGGAGCCAATAAAAATGTTTTTATTTCTTTTGGAATTCAAAGCAAGTGTTGTATATAAGATGGCTTGGGGGCTGGAGAGATGGCTCACTGGTTAAGAGCACTGCCTGATCTTCCAGAGGTCCTGAGATCAATTCCCAGCAACCACATGGCAGCTCACAACCAACTGTAATGAGATCTGATGCCCTCTTCTGGCCTACAGGGATACATGCAGACAGAACACTGTATACATAATAAATAAATCTTTTAAAAAAGATGGCTTGGATTGTCCATCTTTATACCAGTGCATTGATATATGCATATGTGCGCACACGCACATGTAGGGGTGTGCATGTGTGTGTGCCAGAGGTCAATGTCAATGTCTTCCTTAGTCTACCTTCCTGTTTGAAACAGGGTCTTTCACTGAGCCTGGGGCTCACTAATGTATCTAGAAAGCTCCAAGGGTCCATCTGTTGTGTTGTGTTCTGTCTTGTTCAATCCATATGTCCTATCTTTGCTGGCTAGTTTTTATGTCAAATTGGTACAAGATAGAATCATTTTGAATGAATCGAGAAGATACCCCCACAAGAATGCCCTGTGGGTAAACCTGTGATGCATTTTCTTGATGGTTAATGTGGGAGGGCCTGCTTAGTGTGGGTGGTGGTCCTGAGTGAGCAAGCTATGGGGAGTCAGTCAGTAAGGAGGATTCCTCCATGACCTCTGCATCAGGTCCTGCCTCTAGGCTTCTGCCCTGACTTCTGTGGATGAGGGACTAGAAGCTATAATGTAACATACCTCCTTTTGGTTGTGGTGTTTTATTATAGCAATAAAAACCCTAAGTCACTATCCTTCTCTTGTGCTGGGGTTGCAGATATAGGCTGCAGTACCTAGCTTCTTTGTAGGTGCTAGAGATGTGAACTTACTTAGGTCTTCAAACATGCACAGTAATCCTTTTCTGGGGCCATCTCTTCAGCCATATTTATAAATTAAATTTTATGGAGGGATGAAGTTGGACTCCTGCTGTATAGTATGCACAGATATTAACTCAAGTGTCAGTGAGATGGCTCAGTGGGTAAAGGCACTGACTGCCAAGCCTGATAACCATAGTTTGATTCCTAGGACCCACAGGTGGAAAGACAGAACTGACTCTCATAAACTGTTCTTTGGTCTCCATATCCGTGCCGTGACATTTACACCCTCCAAAATAAATAAATATTTACATATGTGCGTGGGGGTGGCATGGGCATTGCTGCCTTCCACCTGGTGGAGGGAGTGACCCAACTCCTGCAGGTTGTCCTTGCACTTTCACTGCTGTGCTGGGGCCTATGCTCCATTCACAGTAAAGATACGGAAATGTTTACAAAAGGTTACACATGTGGGGAAGGATGTGGTGAAATCGGAGCCATCACATACTGCTCTTAAGACTGTAAAATGTAGTTGCTATGCGAAAGTTTGGCAGTTCTCAGAAGATAAGTAGAGTTATCATGTGACCCAGCAGTTACACTCCTAGCTATGTTCTCAAGAAAAGTGAAAACATACATTTATATAACATTAGGGACAAGTGTTTATATAGCAACAGTATTTGTAATAGCTCAGAAGCCAGTGACCCCAATGTCTGCCAGTTAGTGGATGCAGAAATATGATATATCCGTATATTGGAATGTTGTTGGCAATCAAAAGAAGGGAACATGCTACAAATTGAATGAACCCTGAAAACAGTTATGCTATGTGAATGAAGCCAGCCACAAAAGATCATGTTATTGCAGGATTATATGAGCTATCTATATTAAGAAAATCTTGATAGTGGTAGAAAGTAAGTAGTTGCCATAGTCTGGAAGAAGGATGGAAAGTAACTGCAGTTATATGGTTCCTTTTTTGGGTTATTGTGGCCCAATTCTATGAATATACTAAAAACCAATGACTACTATGCTTTTTTTTTTCCTTTGGTTTTTCAAGACAGGGTTTCTCTGTAGCTTTGGAGACTGTCCTGGAACTCTCTTTGAAGACCAGGCTGGCCTCGAACTCACAGAGATCCGCCTGCCTCTGCCTCCCGAGTGTTAGGATTAAAGGCATGTGCCACTAAAGCCCAGCTTGACTACTATACTTTTAAAATGGGCTATTTTCTTACTGCTTGAATTACATAGTAAAATTGTAGTATTAAAATGAGTATTTTAATTAGTCATCAAATTGTTATTTTTTAATGAAAAGAACCAAGTGTAGAGATGCATATGCTTATAGATGCAGATTGTAAATATGAATACTGAGTATAGTAGCAGTACTTATCAAACTTTAGGGTGCATATATATCACTTCAGTATCATGCTAGACTGCAGATTCTTATGTAGGGAATTTTTGTGGATTCTGAAATTTTCTGTTTCATAATAAGCTTTTAGGATATGGGTATTACTGTATCTAGATACACATAGTCAAGTGTGGAGGATATTCTAAAGAGCCTTCCAAAACCCAGGAGGATTTGTTCAATGTCTTGTAGAGAGAATTTGATTTGGTGGCAGAGAGAGGCTTAAGAGACAAAGCTTATATAAGGACAGAGTTCACAGAGTGTATGCTGTTTGTGGAGGACAGCAGATCTGCTTGTGGATACTTAACTCTTGCACCTGAGAAAACATAGCCCTCAACTTTGATCATTTTCTGTCTTTGCAAAATTTTCTCTTTTCCCCTGTCTAGCATTTTTGGTTTAACTTCTTTTTAAATCTGGACTTAGGTAGGTTGTCATGACCAAGGACCTTGTGAGATCTGAGGAGCAGAGAGGTTGGTTAGCAATAAAACATTGTATGTATTTTTTTTATTGTGTGTTTTAGGTGTTGGTTATAGGCCTATCAGTTATTGCCCTTGCCCTAGAGCCTGTCTAAGTATCCACCTGAGCTTCAAACAAAGTACCTTCAGACTGAGTTAGTGCTTGGCCCCAGATGAACAGACTCCTTTAATGAGGTACCAAATAAAGATGTCTTTCCAGATGGTACAGGTTAATTATAGCTACAGTTACAGCTTTCCTTGTTTTTGCACTTGAACCAGAACAGTGATTTGAATGTAATTTAAGTAACCTTTTGGATCTGGACACAACTATTAAAGCGAGATCCTATGTTATTCTTAACACTTATACTGCTTTGTGAAGTGCTAATGATCTTTTAAGCCCCAAATCTAGTCTTAGCCTTAGGGCTTGCCCTTCTGATCTCTTCTCCCTGGGGCTCTGCAAGCATTGCTTACATGCTTCACCAACTTTGAGTAGTTCATACATATATCTATTCTTCTAGATGGAGTCAGAGGTCTTGTACTATTTTCAGGTGGCAGAAGTAAGACATAGATAATAACATATATTGTTCACTCTCAGAAACACTTCCATGTCTGATCCAGTATTCTGTGTTCATAGTTTGCCCTTCAATGGATTTTCTTTCTTGAGTTTGCACCTGTTTTATTTTCTCACATAAAGGTTTTTTTTAAAATTTAAATTAGAAAACAAGCTTGCTTCACATGTCAATCCCAGCTCCCTCTCCCTCTCCTCCTACCTCCTACCCCGCCCCTGCAACCCCCAATCCCTCACCCAATCCTAAATCCACTCTCCAGAGAGGGTGAGGCCCTTTCATGGGGATCTCCAAAGTCTGTCATATCGTGCTGGGGCAGGGGCTAGGCCCTCCCCCATGTGTCCAGGCTGAGAGAGCATCCCTCCATGTGGTATGGGCTCCCAAAGTCAATTTGGATGCCAGGGATAAATACTGATCTATTGCCTGAGGCCCCAAAGAATGATGAGACCTCTTCACTGACCACGTTCAGGGGGTCTGGATCAGTCCCATACTGGCCTCTCAGCTGTCAGTCTGGGGTCCATGAGCTCCCCTTTGTTCAGGTCAGCTGTTTCTGTGGGTTTCACCAGCCAGGCCTTGACTCCTTTGCTCATCACTCCTCTCTCTCTGCAACTGGTTTCCAGGAGTTTAGTTCAGTGGTTAGCTGTGGGTGTCTGCCTCTGCTTCCATCAGCCACTGGATGGAGGCTCTAGGATGGCATACAAGGTAGTCATCAGTCACATTATCTGGGAAGGGCATTTAAGGTAGCTTCTCCACTATTGGTTAGATTGCCAGTTGGTGTCATCCTTGTAGATCCCTGGAAATCTCACTAGTGCCATATCTCTCCTCAAACCTATAGTGGCTCCCTCTATTATGGTATCACTCACCCTGCTCTCCTCTATTTTTCCCCCAATTCAACTTTATTGCTCCCCCATGTCTTCCTCTCCCCTTTTCTTAGACTCCTCTCTTTCTCCAAGCTCCCTCTCACCTCCCCTTATGCTCCCATTCCCCTCAGGAGATTCTTCCCTGTTTCCCAGACTCTCTGGCGGTGGGATTGTAGGCTGGCACTCCCTGTTTCATGTCTAAAATCCATATATGAGTGAGTACATACCGTGTTTGTCTTTTTGTGACTGGGTTACCTCTCTTAGGATGGTTTCTTCTAGTTTCATCCATTTGCCTGCAGATTTCAGGATTCCATTGTTTTTTCCGCTGAGTAGTACTCCATTATGTAAATGTACCACAAAAATACGGAACGCGCCGGGTGGTGGTGGCGCTCGCCTTTAATCCCAGCACTCGGGAGGCAGAGGCAGGCGGATCTCTGTGAGTTCGAGGCTGGGCTGGAACGATAGCCTCCAAAACAATACAGAGAAACCCTGTCTCGTAAAAACCAAAAAAAAAAAAAAAATACGGAACGCTTCGTGAATCTGCATGTCATCCTTGCGCAGGGGCCATGCTAATCTTCTCTGTATCGTTCCAGTTTTAGTATGTGTGCTGCCAAAGAGAGCATTCACATGAAGTTTTTAAACATGATTTTTCTAGATGCTTTCTGGTATCAAATGCATATTCTCTCCCCTGATACTTTATAGGCACTTCCAAGTGTTTGTATACTCCCTTGTTTCAGCGTGTTCAGTTAGTGAGCTAGTTTGTTAGCATACTTAGATCATAGGAGAGGATTTTCCTCAATTACTTAGTTATTGACTCCTCAGTTCTTTGCTGTCCTCCTTAGATGATACAAAAGCAGTGTTGAGTATGTATTGATTCTGAGGCATCTTCCTGGTATATGGGAGAGGTGCAAGGTACACTAGGCCAGGCCAGAACTCGGGTGATGCATTCAAATGCTAAGTCCCAAACTTAAGGAAGCACAAAGTTATACAAATGCAGGATCAGTACCTAGACTATATTCCTTAAATTTTGAGCCCTAGATTCCTTGCTTTCACTGGCCTGGCTTGACCTTAAGCAGTTAGATAATTTGTAAATCATGTCTGAGATAGCATGATACTGTAAATGAATATTCTAGCAGAGTGTTTTTCAAATTTCACATTTATAAAAATCACTTTGAGGTCTTGTTAAGACTCAGATTCTGAGCCGGGCGTTAGTGGTGCACACCTTTAATCCCAGCACTTGGGAGGCAGAGGCAGTCATATCTCTGTGAGTTCGAGGACAGTGTGGTCTACAGAGTAGGTTTCAGGACAGGCTTCAGAGCTACACAGAGAAACCCTGTCTTGGGAAAAAAAAGTCAGATTCTGGGGCTGGAGAGATGGCTCACTGTTAAGAAGCTGATAACCAAAGGTCTGCATGTTGCTCTCCAAGAGGCAACTAGAACCCAAAGAGAGAGCGTCTCCTTCCTCCCAGCTCTTTTACTGCCCCGCCACTTTCTATGTACCTGTAACCACACCCAAACAGGCATGGTCAGCACTATGGGTATGTAAGATCTCTGTCTACAATTCCCCTTTTAGTCTAAAGAAAAGATTTAGACTTAAAACAAAACTAAATGTCTCAAACATATATAAAGCATATATACATAGAAGCTGATAAACAAATTATAATCAACTTATATCCTATCCTAAGCATATCTATCCCATCTAAACCCTAAACTTATCTGAAAGAGATGCCCAAGTCTGAACACCTCCTTCCAATCCCAACCCTAAATAATTGAAAGCTAACTCTAACAGGTGTAAATTATCCTGTAATATCAACAGTAGGGAAATGGGGTATAGTATTCTCAGAATTACTTCCTGCCGAAATGGGATCCTGTAGGAAGAAAATGTTAGTGTAGTGAAAGTCTCAAGTGGACTAGCTACAGCATTTGTACCTAGCCTCTGTTTGGCGGGAGATGCTCAATTGAAGTTCTTGACTGAAGGTCTAATCTTGATTGAAGTTATTGTCTGAGACTCTGGCCAGAGTGTAGAAGGTGCACCATATCAGTCAATTAGTCTGGAGTTGTGCAGAGCAGTGTAGTTCCAAACCGGTTTCAGGGTGGTACTTGTCAGTTCAGTTGCATCCAGTCCGGTCAGGATGAAGTGGGGCCCCATTTTCTTTCCGAAGTGTTTGACGATTGCTGTTAGGAAATTCTTTGTTCTCTGTGGAAAACTCAAATGTTAATGTCAACAAGGAAATTTCAACTTTTATATGTATGCATACTGGGAAAGGCAACAATAAGGAAGATAGTAAATATGAGGGAAATTAGACTTTCAGAGAAAGAACCAAGTATAAACAGATGTCCCTAAATTTTGTTTTCTTCAAGTATAAACAGATGTACCTAAATTTTGTTTTCTTCTGTCTTACATCAATTGGCTCCTTGATATAATACAGAAACTCTGAATTTTATTTTAGCAATATGCTTGGATTTAGAGGTGGAGAGCCAAATCCAGCTCCAAAGCTAGCTTTGGTTTAAGTGAATGGGGACCAAAAGAGTATTGGGAAGTAAAGAGAAATAGATTTTATAAGGACATCAGTTAAGAAAATAGACATTGATACTAAATATCAGATTCTTTTCTGTTTGATGATTCTTTGGGTAACCATCCTCTCTTCTTTAGGTATCTATGTGTTCAGTGTCTTCTTGCCTTTTGGTGATGGGTTTTCCTGTTAGGACAAAAACAAAACTCTTCCCTCTCCTTTTGTGAGGTCTCCTTACATCTCATAGAATATGACTTTGCGGATGAGCTGTCATCTTTTCTCCTCCCAAGGTTTCTTCTGTTTGGATCGAATCTTGATCAATTTGGATGGAATCTAAAGTTTTTCTTCTCCTGCGGAAACAAAGGTGAAACCCCTTCCCCAACGTATCGCATACCCTGGTTTCCAAACTGAGGTTATTATATCCTTAATATGCACTGGCTGATTTAGTTCAGTGTCTTTCTGCAGCCGTTTGTCTACAATGCTGATAATCACCTTATTATTCACCCTAACTGCTAGTTTGGGTCTGTGATCCTGTATAGAAGTTTGCCAAAATATATGTTTTTTGTTTCCTCCAGTTAACGATTGGTTTATCCTCAGTAGCTAATTTATCATCCAGAATGCTATTATTCTTTACAATAGGCAGTGGATCTTCTAATTGTCCTGGGAGAGATTGTCCTATACAGTCACTGGGAATGAGCGAAACACTTTTGAAATAGGGGCCTTTGAGAGGGCCCCCCAAGGAATTTCCTGATTTTAAAGGGTTACCTTGTCTGTCTGTGGTTGACCTATATTCTTTGATCCAGTGTTGTCCTTTGCCACATTTCCTAAATAATCCAGAAGACTGAGGCCTTCTGTTTGAATCATTCCTAGGAGGAACATTATTTCTAGGTATGCTTTGCCTACAATTTCTTCGTAGATGTCCAATTCTACCACAGTTAAACATCTGGTATTTCAATGTCTTTTTAAACCTCTGGAGATTGCTTCTCTTCCCCAAGTTTCTATATCCACACGTTTAAGGCATTTGGCATCTTGGTGCTTCTTCAAACCTTTAGAAATTGCCTCTCCTACACAAACTTCTATATCTTGATCTTTATACTCAATATTAGCTGTATACAAGAGCCATTCGTCCAATGGTGCTGATCTGAATTTCAATGGCCAAAGTACCTGTTTGCAATGTGGATTTGCATTCTCATAAGTTAGAGATTCTATAAGTATTTTCCTAGAATCTGAGTCAGTCACCTGTTATTCTACTGTTCTTGAAAGTCTTTCCAAAAATTCAGTGAACTTTTCTCTTGGACCCTGTACCACCGTGTTATAAGATTCTATTTTCTCTCCTGATTCATGAGTCTTATTCAAAGCATTCAGAGCTGCTGTATGGCATAAAGACAAGATGTGTTCATTATACACAGCCTGAGCTTGTGGGTCAGCATAAGTACCCTCACCAAGAATTTATCTTGGGGAGCGTCATAACCTTTCTTTAAACCTTGAAGCTCAAGGGCTTTTGTTTCTTCCCTCCATAAAGCTCTCCGTTGTATTTGAGATGAATTTTCTAGCATAACTGAGATCAATTGACTCTAATCCTTAGGGGTCACTCTTGCTTGCCCAAGAGTTGCGAAATCTCTGATATAAGGAGAGTAAATACCATAAGAAACAATGGCTTGTTTGATTCCCTTCAGGTCTTTTCATCTGTATTGGTTCCCATTGGTAAGCAGCGAAACCATTTGGATGCTTCTTCATTGCTGGTTTGTCAGACATAGATACTGGGAAGACCATAGGAGATGGCATAACAACCTTAGGAAGATCTTCCCGGTGTCTGAGAGGTGTAGGTAAACCCTTGTCATTACCTGCTGCTAATACTTCTGATTCTGATGTATCAGATTGTAGGTCATCTAAGAAAAATTAGAAACAAGCTTTTTTTTTACATGTCAATCCCAGTTCTCTCTCCTTCCCCTCCTCCCCTACCCCCCACTAATCCCTATCCCATCCCCTTTCTTTCTGCTTGACAGGTTTTTTTGTTTTTTTTAAAATTTTATTTAGCTGGGACATGTTGCAGCTAGAAAGCTCGGCTTACACAGTGTTGAGCACTCCTAGTACATACACAGACAATACCTGCTAATGTGTAAAACTTGACTTAATAGTAGAGAGAAGTCCTGTGTTTTATCTCAAATGTTTTATTTAAAATGCTCCTCTGGGAGCTGGAGAGATGGCTCAGAGGTTAAGAGCACTGACTGTTCTTCCAGAGGTCCTGAGTTCAATTCCCAGCAACCACATGGTGGTTCACAACCATCTGTAATGAAATCTAGTGCCCTCTTCTGGAGTGTAGGCAGAACACCGTATACTTAATTATAAATAAATAAAATCTTTAAAAAGAAATGCTCCTCTCCTTCCCTCTCTCTCTCCTCCCTCCCTTGCTCCACCTTCCCTGCATATCTGTGTCACACTTGTATGGATATACATGCATGTATGTGCACATACATGTGGAGGCTAGAGGTTGTCTTTGGTGTCTTCCTTGTATATATTGGGCTGGGTCTCTCTCCTGTACCTAGAGCTTGAGTCTTCTGCTAGTCCAGCTGGTAGACTCCTGGAGAGATTCACTTGTGTAGGGACCACAGGCAAATCAGATGGCAGTTCATATGGATGCTGAGGAGTGGAACTCAATGAAAAGTGCTTTTTCTACTGAGCCATTCATTTCCCCAGACACTTAAAGTGCTTTTCTGAAGTCACTGGATTGGTGAGAAAGCAGGACTTGAGCAGCTTACTATTTTTAGCAATATTTAGTTAATTCTTTGAGAATTTTGTTTATTTTGGACCTGTTCATCCCCTTTCTCCGCTTCTCTACCTATCTAGCTTCAAGTTGCTTCTTTCTCTCTATTTAAGAAGTCCATTGAGTCCAGCTGGGTTGACCTGTGTGTGAGATACATCCCGAATGTGGTCAGTATATCAGTGTCATACCATTGAAGGAAACTGAGTCCCTCTCCCAGCAGCAACCAGTTGCCAATAGTTCCTCAGCTAGACGTGGGGATTGTGCCTACCTCCTCCATGTGGGGAATAAAGGGATTTAAAAAAAAATTATTCATTTGAGTGGTTCTAAGCCATTTTCTCTTTTACTGTCAGGGAACCTTTTCAGCCCAATTTGGCACAAACATGTGTTGACTGACCCAAGCTCTAGAATTTCAGTGTGGTTCTGTATGGCTCTAAATAAGTAGGGAGTGCACTCTTTTTTTTTTTTTTTTAAAGATTTTATTTATTATATATACAGTCTTCTGCCTGCATGCCAGCAGAGGGCACTAGATCTCATTCAAGGTGGTTGTCAGCCACCATATGGTTGCTGGGAATTGAACTCATGACCTCTGGAAGAACAAGTAAGTGCTCTTAACCGCTGAGCCATCTTTTCAGCCCAGGAAGTGCACTCTGAGTGCCAAGGATGTAGTAATATTCTGGAACAGAGGTTTCTGACAGGGGCAACTTTTGTCACCCAGAATAAGTTTGACAATTTTTAGATACTCTTCTGGATGCTACTAATTATATACAGTATACACTCCTTGCCCCAACAAATTAAAAACCATCCCCAAATACCAGTAGTGCCAAGTTTGAGAGACTCTAAGTAGAACCAGAACTTTGAGTTTAGAAGGCCATGCACTTCTAAGGGCAGTAGCTGAGCAGGAGCCAAATAATCACTTTGCCCTGGTCTAATGTTCTACCTCTTCCTATGTGGCCATTCGTTTGATGGTATGTATATCTCATATAGCTTCATATCTTACTAATTCTGACTCATATTTATCCTAGACATACTTAATTGTTCATATGCTATAAACCTTTCCCCCTTCCTATCCATGTAATTTCCTTTACCTAGAACATTTCTCTTACTTCTGGATAATATTTCACAGTTATTCCAAGAAATATTCCCTGATTTATAACAACCCAGACTAGGTCAAATCCCACTTGTTCATTCTTCCATGGCTTATTCTTACTATATAATGGGTATGTTCATTGTCCTATGAGCATCTTGGGAGTAACTCATCCTTGCAACATTCATTGTCATACTAGCAGCTAAAGAAGGAAGAAATCAGTGTGAAGTAGTGGCAGGAAAGGTTTCATAAAAATTGTAATGTGTGGCCGGGTGTTGGTGGCGCACGCCTTTAATCCCAGCACTTGGGAGGCAGAGGCAGGTGGATCTCTGTGAGTTCGAGGCCAGCCTGATCTACAGAGCGAGTTCCAGGACAGCCTCCAAAACAATACAGAGAAACCCTGTCTCAAAAAACCAAAAAAAAAAAAAAAAATTGTAATGTGTGAAGCCTTCTCCTTTAATTCCTTGACAATATCGATGAGTGTATGAGCTCCTTATTTTGGGTGGGGCCAGTTCTATGTCAATGACATATTTTTCTGGTGCTTTCTTTCTATAGGTTGATATGTCAGACCTCTCCCCAGAGGAGCAATGGAGGTAAGTGTGCCAGTTTGGGTCCCTCAGGCTAACCTAGCTAATTGTGTAAGTACTCTTTTTCTTCTCTGTCTGTGGGATGCAGTGTCTTATGACCAGTTGGACTGGTCTTTTGGAAACCTTTCCAATTATCTGGGTCACTTCTGAACAGCTCACTTGATCGTAGAGTAAGTAGATACTTACACTAATAAGCATCCTCTTGTGGTGAAGCCAGTTTTGCCATTTACTAGCTATATGATATGGGATAAGTTATTTAACTTCTCACTGCCTCTTTATCACCACCTCTTGTTTTCCCCCTCTACTGAGGATTGAATCTAGGCCTTGTACATGTTAAACAAGCAGTCTGCCACTGAGCTGTGATCCCAGCCATCTTTTTACTTTTTATTTTGAAACAGTCTAGTCCAGGTGTCCAAACTAACCTTGAACTTACTGTGTAGCCTAGACCGGCCTAAAACTCACCATTTTTCTATACCAGCCTCTGAGGTGGCTGGAATATAGGCTAGTAACACCAGGCCTTACAATTCACTCCATATGTTTGTTTGTTTGTTTGTTTGTTTGTTTGGTTTTTCGAGACAGGGTTTCTCTGTGTAACTTTGGAGCCTGTCCTGGGACTCACCCTGTAGACTAGGCTGGCTTTGAATACACAGAGATCCACCTGCCTCTGCTTTTCGAGTGCTGAGATTAAAGTTGTACACTACCACCAGCAATTCTGAAGAATTTTTTTTAATTGAATCATATTTAAGAGAAAGAAACCGGGGCTGGAGAGATGGTTCAGAGGTTAAGAGCACTGACTGCTCTTCCAGAGGTCTTGAGTTCAATTCCCAGCAACCACATGGTGGCTGACAACCATCTACAATTCAATCTGGTGTATATGTAATAAATAAATAAATCTTAAAAAAAAAGAAAAAGAAACCAGGATTAATGTTGTTTAACATTATTTTATATGAACAGTGATTAAAAGATTATGACTAGGCTGGGCATAGTGGTGTACACCTTTAATTCTAGGACTCTGGAGGTAGAGGCAGTTAGGTCTCTGTGAGATCAAGACTAGCCTGGCCTTCATAGTGAGCCCCTGTCTCAAAAAATAAATAAATAAATAGTGGTTAAGAGCACTGACTGTTCTTCCAGAGGTCCTGAGTTCAGTTCCCGGCAACCACATGGTGGCTCACAACCACCTTGAATGAGATTTGGTACCCTCTGCTGGCCTGCAGGCAGAAGGCTGTATACACAATAAAAATAAAAATAAATAAATAATAACAATTTTAAAAAGTCAAAGAAGGAAATAAAGGTGATAAAAACAGGAAAGATTTTTTTGTTCACTATAATGCAATTTTAAGTATTTTAGGGTTCGGCATTGGGAATGAGGTGCAGCTGTATCCTTTGTTTTCACAGAGTTTAGGATTAGGCACAATGGATTAGAGCTGTAAGTAGGTATATTTTGCTTCATGGTAAAGTATGTATGTATGTCTTTAGACAAGGTCTCACAAGTGTATTTTAGACAGGCTAGCCTCAAACTCATGAACATGCATGTGCCTCTGCCTCCAGAGTGTAGGGTTAAAGATGTGTGTTCAACTATCCAAATGCCAGCTTTAGATGAGTGTTCCAGATTCATTGTCTAGTTGTCAGAGAGCCCTTGAAGAGGATGTTTACTTGATACTGATGATGAAGACATGGTTGGATTAGTACAGACTTGAAGCAGTTCAGAATTTTTAGCCTTTAGTTAGTCTGGCAAAACGGTATGATGAATAAAGCAATACTCTAGAATCAGCACATGTACAATGTTACACCCTTTAGTGGTGTGATAAATACTAAGAGTCTAAGGCTTTATGAGTATATGTAAACTCTACTTTCTCCGTCTAGTGACAGGTTGAAATAGGATTGGAATGGGCAGTGGCATAAGCTTCTGTTGGCATTTCCTTCCTGATTCAAGGAAGGTTTCTTATGTTTCTACCACAAGGGGCATCTTTAACCCTAGTAGCTGTGCCTTGTAACTAGAATGTGGAGAGCCTTTATTCCTGTCCATGTCCATTCTCTCAGACATGGGTCTTAGCTCTTAGTTCTCATGGTACCCTTCATTTGAAAAATCTAGGGTTGCTGGGCATGGTAATGTATGCCTTTAATTCCAGCATGTAGGAGACAGAGGCAGACAGATATCTGAGTTTGAGCTCGATCTACATAGTGAGTTATAGGACCTTTGTAGAGATACCCTGCCTCAAAAAAAAAAAAAAAAAAAGGAAATAAGTAAATAAATGGAGAACCCAGGGCCATGTTCTGACTTATGAGCTACAAGAACACCCTAGGGAATACCGTCATCTACTACCACACCATCCCTTCCTTGACTCACCCTGTCTGTTTGGCTTTCAGGGTCGAGCATGCACGTATGCATGCCAAACATCGTGGTCACGAAGCCATGCATGCCGAAATGGTCCTCATCCTCATTGCTACCTTGGTGGTGGCCCAGCTGCTCCTGGTACAGTGGAAACAGAGGCACCCCCGTTCTTACAACGTAAGCCACTTCTCACTTTTTAAAAAAGTTCTTGGAGTCAGGATCTTGTATATCCCAGGAAGGCCTTGAACTCATTAAGTAGATGAGAATGATTTTGAACTTATGATCTTCGTGTCTTTACTTCCCAAATACTAGATTTATAGTTGTGTACCACTACACCTGGCACCTCTCACTTTTAATCATCAAGAGACCCTTTGTTAGTGGCCTAGGGTCCAGCTTGACCAAGGGCCATGTAGACAGATAAAAACAGTAGCAATGAATTTTCCATATGGAATAATGAGTAGTTTGTGGGATATATGTGTGTGTGTCTAAAGAACAAATGATTTGATACATGAAAACAAGGATAAAACATGAGACTATTTTTTTATTTGTTGGTCTCACTGTTTGCTCTGACTGTCCTAGAACTCACTTTGTGGACCAGGCTGGCCTCTAACTTAGATCTGCCGACTTCTGTCTCCCAAGTGCTGGGGTTAAAGACCAGTACCACCACTCCTAGCCCAACATGAGACTACCTTATTATCAGAAAAGTAGATTCTTCCTTTTAAACATTGTGAGACAGTTCATGAAGGAAATACCAGAAATCATTCATTTGGAAGGGAGAAGATTACCTGACTGGGAAAGCCAACACTAGTCTTAGGAGAAGGGGCTACATTTCTTTAGTTTGTATAACAGAAACCAAAATCAAGCAAACAAAGAGACAATGGAAGAAATCAAGAAAAAATATATATTACAGAAAACAAAAAGCTAGGTATCTTCTTGTTGATATTGACACTTAATTCTAGAGAGGTTAAATTCTTCTAGTAAAAGGTAGAGATTGGCAGATTGGAGTAAAAAAAAATACCATAATTCATCAGCACGCTAGGTGTATAAGTCTCACCTTAGATATCAGGACACACACATGTACAAAAATGAAAGTAAAAGGATGAGAAGAAATATTCCACTAAAATGATAGCCAAAAGAAGGGTGGAGGGCAGCCAGGACTATAGAATGAGACACTGTCTCCTAAAAACAAAGAAAGAGGGTCCTCTCACAGTGGACCAGAATTTGATTTCAAACATCCTCAATGAATGATTTACAACTGCCTTCAACTCCAGCTCCACAGGATCTAACACCTTCTCTTTGACTTCTACAGGCACCCAAACATGTGCACAATTCCTTCCTCCAACCCCACCTATACATGTAATTCAAAATGAATTTTGTTTTATTTTATTTTTTTAAGACAGGTTTCTTGTGTTACCCTGTCTTGGAACTCACTCTGTAGATCATATTAGCCTCAGACTCAGAGATCTACTTGCTTCTACTTTCTGAATGCTGGGATTAATGGTGTGTGCCACAACTACTTTTAAAATGAAAGAAATGAAAACCAAAATACTTTTAAAATGAAAGAAATGAAGTTGGAGGACTGGAGTGGTTACTCAAAGGTTAAGAGCACTGGCTGCTCTTCCAGAGATCCTGAGTTCAATTCCCAGCAACCACATGGTGTCTCACGACCATCTGTAATGAGATCTGGTGCCCTCTTCTGGTGCACAGGCATGCATGCAGGCAGAACACTATATATAAAATACATAAGTCTTTTTAAATAAAGGAAGGAATGTGGGATGGCTATACTAATGTCAAATAACAGGGTTAAATAAAGATTAGAAGTGATAACATTTATGGGATTGTAGTATATATTAGTATATATATAGCAAGATACAACTATACATGTACATGCCTAAGGGACCCAAAATTTGGGAAAGAAAATTTGACGGGACTGAAGGGAGAAAGAGACAGTTATATAATAGTTGGAGAAATCAGTATTCCCTTTTCAATGATGGACAGAAAAGTGACACAGAAGATCACACAGCATGTAAAGAACTTGAAGGACATAAACTAATCAGACTGGTCCAGGTTGGCTATGAACTTGAGACATTCCTGGCTCAGTCTTCCCATTGCAGTGATTGCAAGCAGGCACAACCATACTTACTGATAAGTTCTCAATATTTTAACTGCCTTACATGTATAAACTCAGTTAAAACTCAGTATAATTTGGTGAGTAGTGCTTTCTTCAGTCAGAGACTGAAATAGAAAATCTGAATAATTTGCTCAAGTGATAAAACCATTAGATAATTTTACTTTATGACTTTCAGTCATAATCATTACATGCTTTTTTTTTTCTGAAGTTTATGATTAGACTTGTAATATTGCCAAAGATGGCTAGGGGTCTGTAGCTAACTACTGTGTTATCTCATGTAATTAATTAATTAATTAATTTTGGGTTTTTTGGACACAGAATTTCTCCATGTAGCCCTTGCTGTCCTGGAACTCACTCTGTGGGCCAGGCTGAGGGATCTCCCTGCTTCTGCCTCCTGGGTGCTGTGATAAAAGGTATTTGCCACCACCAACCAGCTGTGCTTTCTCACTTAATCTGTGCATCAGGTCAGGAGTATTAGATAAAAGCATAGAAAGTTGAGACCTGCTGAGGATATAGCTAGGCAGAGGCAGGATTAAACCCATGTTATTTGTTTCCTATTTTATATTTTCAGCTCTGTTCTATGGACTTCTGAAAATGATTTTCTGCTAAGGGAACTAAGGAATAATCTGGAGCATAGTGGAAAAGAAGCTGACCTTTGTCCTTGAGCTTGCTCAAGTTCAAGAACATATTGGCCTATAGCTACCTTAGGTGTTGGCATGTATGACTATTAGAGATATGTACCTTCAGGTCACAGTGCATGAGATACTCACATGATACCAAGAGTTTCAAAAGTCATTACTTATCAGCTTAGCTATCTGGGTGGAGCTTCATATGTAGACCCTCCTCAAGCTTCACTCTTGTCATCTGAGATGAGACACTTGTAGTTATTGTGTATCCTCAACAAAACAGAGATTACCACAAGGTTTCATTGAGCACAGAAAAATGGAAAAACCATTAGAACAAGTGTAGAGTGACAGCCTTTTGATATTTCTGTTTTTATTTGATTTTTATTTTATTTTATGCTTACAGGTATTTTGCCTACATGTGTGTCTTTGTGCCATATACATTTAGTGGCATTGAAGGCCAGGAGAGGGTGTTAAGTCCCCTGGGATTGGTGTTACAGATGGTTGTAAGCTGCCACAAAGGTGCTGGGATTTGAACTTGGGTTCTCTTAAAGAACAGGAAATTCTCATAGCCACAAAGTCATTGAGTTCAGTTCTCAGCACCCTCCTCTGGCCTCCCAGGGCAGTATACATATACACAGATGTATTAAAAAAGAAATCTTAAAAAAAATAGCCTGCAATGGTGAAGCACACCTTTAATCTCAGAACCTGGGAGGTAGAGGCAGGTGGTCTACAGAGTGAGTTCCAGGACAGCTAGGGCTGTTACACAGAGCAATCTTGTCTCAATAAGAGCAAAAATAAAAACCTGCTCTACACAAATTTAATTCTGATCAGTATGAACAATACTTTCATAGATCTACTGCATGTAAAACCTTTTCATCAAAGCATTAGCAGTGAATAAAATAGCCTGATCACATTTAAACACAACTGGTCATCCAAGCCATTTACACTTAATGCTGGTGAGAGCCAAGAACCCTCAATAAATACAGAGCACATCCTCAGCCTTCAACTTCATCTTTGAAAAGGCTGTATATAATTATTTTTAGAATACTGGTCTATATGCTACATGCCAATCTGTATTTGCATTCTGCAGTTAGATGTTTTATCTTTCTTTGTTAAACAAAATTTATACATATTTATAATTTCATCCAGTAAAAATTCCTTCACAGTGGAGAGAAAAAATAAAACCTTTCATTTCCCCCCCACAGGTTTAGATAAAATTAGCTTATGCTTTAGTGCTGTATATATATTTACATCCTATCAATCTTTAAATTCTTCGTAAAAGAGTGGTACTACTAATCATGTGTGCCTTAAAAGTTAGCTCATGGATTTAATACAGTTAATGGCAGGCATTGATTCCAAATGCAAAGTTCATAAATAACAAAATTGGTATCTAGAGATTTTTTTTTAAACAATGGACAGTGTTTATTAATGACATCAGAGGTTGTTCTCTGATGTACATATGTACACACATGTACTCACATACACATAAAAAAAGCAAGAGTGATAAAACTCAAGAATTAGGATATTGATGACCCTGTATGAGAGGGAGATATGAGAATAAGATAGAAAAGAACACATAATTAAAAATAAGTAATTTACATATACTAGTAGGTTCATTGGTTGAATACTGACTGAAAAGGGTAATAGAGATACCTGGAAAGTACAAGCAAAAGCATGTATATTAAATATATTGTAGTGTTTTGGGGATAAAGAGTCGGCATGAAAGAGAATTGAAATGACTCCCTGAGAATGCTGGGGTTATTTGGGAAGCAGAAGCATGTAGTGTTTGAAGAAGCCATGAGAGCTTTAAAAAAAGAAGTGTTAATGGCATTTCAGAAAGTGATGGAGTTGGTAGATAAGGCTTACATTTCTCTCTAACTGAATACAATTTTGTTCTTCACTAGTGTAGGTTTGCAGCCCAGCCCATGTGACCACCAAGCGGAAAAACACTAGTCGTGTTAGTCCTGTTGTCCTAAATGAGAGTTTTCAACAAGGGCTATTGTCAGTTTAGGCCAGTTTATTCTTTGTGTGGTGTGGAGGACTATGCTGTGCATCACAGAATGTCAGATGAAGTATAGGGCTCTAGAGTAACAGAAGTCAGGGCTCTAGAGTAACAGAAGTTATAGAATAGATGAATCTCTGGTTTGTTTTTGTTTTTTGTTTTTGTTTTTGGTGTTTTCGAGACATGGTTTTTCTGTGGCTTTGAATCTGTCCTGTAACTAACTCTTGTAGACCAGACTGGTCTCAAACTCACAGAGATCCACCTGTCTCTGCCTCCCAAAATCTCTCTCTATATATAAACGGAATTTATTAGAATGCTTTACAGGTTTTAGTCCAGCTAATCCAACAATGGCTGCCTAGGAACAGAAGGTTCAAGAATCCAGTAGTAGTTCAGTCCATGAGATTGGGTGTTTCAGCTGGTCTTTAGTCCACACCAGAATCCTGAAGAAGTAGGCTCTAATGCCAGTAAGGGAATGGACTTGCTAATGACAGTGAGAGCAAGCAGGTTAAGAGAGACGTTTCCTTCTTCCATGTTCCAGCAGAAGATGTGGGTTTTAGTTCATTACAAATATAGTCAAGTTGACAACCAAGAAATAGCCATCACATCAGGTATCCCGAGCCTCTAGTAGCACCTTTTAGTAGATACCAAATTTGTCTCCAGGTTTTGCAGTGTTCTCCCTGGGAAGCACAGGAATCCCTGATGAGGAGCTCTGTTCTCTACTCTGGAGTAGTAGGGATGCTGCCCACCAACCTGTGTAGCCTAGGAATCACTTGCTGTCTTTAGTTTAGGAACTCAAGTCTAGTTTTTCACATTCAAATTAACTTACTTGGAACAAACTGTTTCCTGTTTCTAAATTTCAGATAATGTTCTTCTCATTTCCAGCATCAATAAAAATACCTTAAATTACTTATAGTTTACACTTAATTATTACTCAAAAAAAGGATTTTTCTTGGCTAGATATGCACTAGAGTACTTCTCTGGTGACAAGCAGGGCCCAGCACTACCAAGCAAAAGCAAAAGTGCTGTGAGAACAGGGGTTATGGCTCAGTGGAAGAGTGCTTGCCTAGCGTATACAAAGCTGTGGGCTTAATGACTGTTACTGATTAACACCAACAACAAAATGGACTGACGATGTGGCTCTGTGAGTAGACGCCCTTGAAAATAGACTTGATGACCCAAGTTTGATCCTTGTATCCCAGGCATGAGAGAACCCACTGCAGGTGCCCTCTGACCTTACACAGTCATCATGTACACACCTGCATGTTTTTCTCCTGCTCTCACTCCTCCCCTTCCCTTTCTCCTTCTCCTCTCTCCTTCCTTCCCTCCCCTCTCCTTCCTCTCTCCCTTTCCCTCTTCTCCTACCTCCCTCTTCCCTCTCTTACACACTAAGTAAAAATATAAAGCATTAAAGAAAAAGTTCAAAACAAGAAAACAAAACCCAAGAAAACAAAACAAAAAAACTCAGTCAAACTACTATACAAGATAGGGCAGGGATTTCTATCCATTTTTCAGACTAGTAAAGCATCGAGCAGAATCTTAGTTGATTTGCTAAGAGAATAAGATTGTCAAATTGCAAAACTGGAGCCCAAACTAAAACCTAACTATTGTTGTTATGATTGTTATTGTTTGTGTCTTGTATGTATGTATGTATGTTTTTGTTTAGGGTCTCATATCGTCCAGCCTGACCTTTAACTCACTATGTTGCTGCAGCTGATATTGAATTCCTTAATTCTCTTGCTTCTTACTCTTGTAGGTGCTGGGATTACTGATATATACCACCATGTCCAGCCTTAAAACATGATCCTTTTTTGTTGTATGTGTATGGGTGTTTTGCTGGCATATGTGTTTGTGTACCACTTACTGCGTGGGCCAGAAGAAGACATCAGATGCCCTGGAACTAGAGTTCCAGACAGTAGTGAATCACTATGTGGGTGCAGGAATTTGAACCTAGGCTCTCTTCTAGAGTGCTCTTAACTGCTGAATCATCTCTCCAACCCTTCTTTGTGTGTATGTCTATATTCTTTTTATGTGTGTGTAATACAAATAGTCTTAATTATTAAATTTTATGTGTATTAGTGTTTTGCTTACATGTATGTGCAGGCCCGTGGAGGCCAGAAGAGGACATTAGATCCTCTGAAACTGGAGTTACAGGCAATTTGAGCTGCCCTGTGGGTGCTGAGAACCAAACCTAGGTCCTCTGGAAGAGTAACAAGTGTTCTTAATCTCTGAGCCATTTCTCATTCCCCCTAAACTAGGCTTTTTTCTCTAAAAAACCTTAGGAAGCCATTATATTTTACCTGTCACAGTCATTTTTGCTTTTAGCTCTCCTGAGTTTTCTCCCTTAGTGGCCATACCAGAGTCCTTTCCTTGGATCTCAGGTACTTTTACAATCCCCATTTTGTTAGTTGTTTCACTATTTTACCTCCCTTTTAGGATTCTACCACAAACTCAGAATGATGTTAAGGAGGCTGCTAGGGAGATACAAGATCTGGATTGGAAACCTATGCCAGGTCAGACTTGACTTTTGACTTCTCTGTAGTTCAGTTTTCATCATCTATTTAGATTTTAATATTACTTACTCCTTAACTCCCTCAGGGATGTTAGGGGAAGTGAGAAGTTTTTTTGTTTTTTGTTTTTTTGAGACTGTATTGTTTTGGAGGCTGTCCTGGAACTTCCTCTGTAGACCAGGCTGGCCTCGAACTCACAGAGATCTGCCTGCCTCTGCCTCCCGATTGCTGCGATTAAAGGCATGTGTCACCAACACACAGCTGGAAGTGAGAAGTTTATGCCTGGAAAAGTATCTGTCCTATTTTTAAAGATCTCCAAGGAATAGCTTTCATTATTTCTGTCTGCGGTCAAATATAGTTGATTTTCAAGCCCCATCCCCTGAACAGCTATTACTTCCTGGATGGATGAGCAGCAGACTGTCCTGCCTGGACTCTGCAGAATAATGTTTTTTTTTTTTTCATGTTTCTGAGCTTAGGAGGCCATTAGACAAAGATCAAATAATGCCTCCTTTGGGAAGCTTTTCTTGGTTTTCCCACTGTGAGTGAAGTGCTTCTGCAACTTGTTGACCACCAGGGCTTATATCATTCTAGAACACACTTTGAATTAGTTAAGTTTTTGTTTCTCTTCAATAGACTTAAGTCTATGTATTAATGTTGAATTCCCTAGTCCTTAGCATGTTGTTAGTATGTGTTTATTAAATGGCTGCTTGACTGAGTCTTATTTGGAGAGGGGACAGCTTAGAAAAGAAGCCATAGTTCTAAGTAAGATCCCAGTCTTAGGGAACTGGTAGTAAATTCAGCGTTTCTCTGAAAGACAAGAGTTGGACCCAGAGGCAGGAGGGACACAAAGACAGATTTTTTAAGGTCAGTAGCATATGTTAGTGATGTGATTGTTGCCTCTGGAAATTAGAAAGGTCATTTGCTAGGGGTGCAGTAGGAGGAATCTGCCAACCACTTCTCTGCCCTGTAGATGAGTATGGTCTTGCTAAGTCATAGAAACAACTGGATATATCTGCTTGTTGGGCCTATAGACAACTTTCTAATGGCCAGCCTTTCCTGGATCCTTTTCCTGGCATAATATCCAGTGTTTACAGCTGCTCTTACAGGATTCTGTTCCAGATATTTTGTAACCTTGACAGCCCTTATGGTCATGCTTGCTTAAGCCAGTGTTCTTTGTATAGCTAGTATGATGCCTAGACATGACACCAAGGCTCCGGTGACATAGCAGAGGATTCTAAAGCACTGTCCTCTCATTCTGAGTAGACTGTTAGGTAGCCTGAAGCTGCCATGTCTTTTTGGCAGTAGCCTTGTAGACTATATTCTGAGGCAGTTTGTGGACAGCTGAAACCCCTCAACATGTCTTCTAAGAGCTGCCCTTTTTGTTTGTTTCTTTCTTTGTCAAGACAGGGTTTCTCTGTGTAGTCCTATGTAGGTGGACCTTTCTGTCCTACCAGCCAACTCCTTAATAACCACACAAACCTTACTGTGATTATAAATGCTTGGCCAATAGCTTAGCTTGTTTGTTAGCTCTTACAATTTAAACTAACCCGTATTTCTTTTTTTTTTTTTTTTTTTTTGGTTTTATGAGACAGGGTTTCTCTGTATTGTTTTGGAGGCTGTCGGTAACCCGTATTTCTTATCTCCTTCCTACCACTTGGCTTGGTACCTTTTTACAACAGGACATGCTAATCTTGCTTCTCCTTGTGACTCTGCCCTTCTTTTATCCCAGTTCTTTCTCCTGTCCACAAATCCTGCCTACCCTCTTCCTGCTTAGTTGTTGGCCTTTTAGCTCTTTATTAAGCCAATGAGAGCAGCACATCTTCACAGCGAACAAAGATTATTTCACAACAGCTCTGGATATTCTGGGACACACTTGGTAGACCACGCTGGCCTCAAACTAGAGATCCCTGCCTCTGACTCCTCTATGCTAAATCAAAGGCATGTGCCACCATTGTCTGGCATTTTTCTAGGACTGTTATTGTGGAATCCCCTTGAACATTATTTTGGAATTTGTTCCCTCTACCATCCTCTGCCTGGGCCATGAGATGTTCTTCTTTTTGGGGGGGGCAATGAGATGTTCTTAAGTCATTTTTTTTCCTATCCTAGACTTGGGCAGTCTGAGAGGCTACTTTCCTTCAAGTTAAGCTTATTAGTTCATGGAATGTTCCATCTAGTACCCTAGAAACAACTCTATTCATTCTGAGTTTTTTTTTTTTTTATTTCCATATTGTTTGGCTGCCTGTTTGTCCTAAGCTATGTGCTATTCATAATTTTGTAAGCAGGTCCTTTATGTTTTTAGCCATTTAGAGGTCACCTTGTATAGAAATCTCCCCAGATAGCTCGTCCCCACACTGTTGCAACTCTCCTCTGACCATTTATGTTGGTACTTGAAGCTCTACATAGCTGCCTAGTTCATATGTTGGAGGAGAGACCAGGGCAAAGGTTTCCCCTTTATTTTGTGCAGATACAAGTATTTATTTCATAAACTGTTGAATTTAGTATGTCTCCATAATCATTGCTACCAGTTGGCACCAAATGTCCTTCCATTGCCAGGATTTCCATGAAAATGCTTTCCTTGCCAGGTGGTGGAGGCAGCATACACCTTTAATCCCAGTGTGGGGATGGGGAGTGGCTCATCAGTTAAGAGCACTTGTTGCTCTGCAGAGGACCCAGTTCAATTCCTTGTACATAGTGGCTCACAACCATCTATAACTCCAATTTTAGGGGACCCAACCCCCCTCTTCTGACCTCCTCAGCCACCAGACCTGCATGTGGTACCCATATATACATGCAGGTAAAACACTCATACACATAAGCATAAATAAATGTTTTTAAAATTGAAGTTTAGAGAAAGACTTCTTCCTTTCCTCTGGTGGCAGCCATCAGGTGAGCTAAAATGGGTATATACAAATACATCCAGGAGCTCTAGAGGAAGAGGCCGTCTGACGTGATGCGCTTTCTGCTGAGTCCGCTGCTGCCAGTACCACCAGCTCTCTGGGCTGCACTGGGCTCCCCACCCCACTCGGCCTGATAAAGTGCAAAGGCTGGAGTACAAGGCCAAGCACGGTTATGTCATATACAGGATTCATGTCTGCTGTGATGGCCATGAACACCCAGTTCCTAAGTGTGCAACTAACGGCAAGCCTGTCCATCCTGGTGTTAACCAGCTAAAGTTTGCCCTAAGCCTTCAGTCTGTTGCTGAGGAGTAGTGAGCTGGACATCATTGTGGGGCTTTCAGAGTCCTGAATTCTTACTGGGTTGAAGATTCCACATATAAATTTTTTGAGATTATCCTCATTGATCCATTCCATAAAGCTATCAGAAGGAACCCTGACACCGAGAGGATCATTAAACCAGTCTGCAAGCACAGAGAGATGTGTGGGCTGACATCTGCTGGCTGCAAGAGCCAGGGCCTTGGATAGGCCTACAGGTTCCACTCTATTGGTGGCTCTCGCCGTGCAGCCTGGAGAAGGTGCAATACTCTGCAGCTCCACCGTTAACTCTAATATACTGATGTTTGTAAAATTCATACCCAATAAACAATTTAGGACTGTCATGTCTGCTTAAAGGTGTTATTTGTGTGTCAAAACCAGTTTGCAGATTGTCATGAATGCTTTATGTAACCGTAGCAGTTAAAGTGCAATAATGTTTGACTACAAGTGATGGTGTTACCTTGTTTCTGATAAACTTTCTGTCTTCCTTATCTGCTTAGGGGGTTAAAGTGTATGGTGTTTACACCATGTGGTATCCTATGTGTGGAATCTGGTAAAAGGAGTGTGTGTTGTAGAACCTACAGTTTTGTTGGGATCATGCAATCTTCTGATACACTGAAGTGGCTGTTTGCTTGGGAGTTTGATGAGTACAAACTTTGGAGGAAGTGAAGCTTCCAACCTGTTTTCTGAGTGTGCATAGAAAAGAGATCAACTTCAATCCAAATTTTGGAAATTGGATCCAGTGTCCCATTTTCAGAACCAGGTGAAATTGGAAGAGGTTTCCTGTTCTGTTGGATCTCTGGAGTGTGGGTTTGATGCCCAAAAATCTGTGTTGACACCTGTGTATTTTGAGATTGTTAGAGATTGAACATTGGATGGGGTATATTTAGGGATGATGAAGTGGGGTTGTCCTTGGGCTGATTTTAAGAAGTTGTGACCAAGTTAGTATGCATTCATTAAGAAGCTTCTAGCCACATAGATAGCAAGGATGATTGTGAATTTAAAGATCAATCCTAGGCCAGTCAATTCATCTTGGGGGTAAAAGTCAGTTGACAGTATGACTTTGTTTCCAGTCTTAGGTAGTGCCTGGGGTTACTTGTCCCTGGTATATTAATGGAAGTTGTTGACATTTCACAAAGGCCACACATACCACCACATTGTTTGTGCTGTGCCTTGGACAAGATTCCCACAGTACACTTGTATGTGGAATAAGTAGACAGTATTGCCCTTATCACAGATCTGAGCTAGCAGGCCTGATAATAAAAATCTAATTGATGTTTTTAAAC
The DNA here is from genome assembly GCF_017639785.1 of Mesocricetus auratus. NCBI lineage: Eukaryota > Metazoa > Chordata > Mammalia > Rodentia > Cricetidae > Mesocricetus > Mesocricetus auratus. The sequence goes on from NW_024429182.1 coordinate 96,304,069, forward strand.
TGGTTTTTTTTCTCTTCAGATTTTTTAGAGAATGATGTTTACTGATTTCTAGAAAATACTGGACTTATATTTTTTTATATTCAGCAAAGCAAATCATTGTGTGTAGAAGTTGTTCAACTGAAGTAATGAATGTCTGTTAAACAAGTGGGGGAAGAAATGTGAAGTTTAAATTCATTTACTAAACAAGGGTCTGTGAGATGACTCAGCAGGTGAGTGTGAGTGTGAGTGCTTGCCCCCAAACCCAGTAGCTGGAGTCTAATCCTTTGAAGTCGTATGGTGGAAGGAGAGAACAAATGCCTGCAAGTTGTCCTCTGACCTGTACACACACACACAATGCAACACACAGATACACACACACACACAATGCAACACACAGATATACACACACACAATGCAACACACAGATACACGCACACACAATGCAACACACAGATACACACAATGCAACACACAGATACACATACATACATACTCATAAGATAATTTTTTTTAATAAAAAATGTCAGGCATAGTGATACAAGCCTTTAATCCCAGCAGGCAGAGCTAGGCAGATTTTTGTAAATTCAAGGCCAGCCTAATCTGTTCAGGAGATCCAGGGATATGTACAGAAACTCTGTCTCAAAAAGAAAAAGTTAAAATTTCCTTTACAGAATTTACAGTAGCTTGACTGAATTATTAATATTGATAATTTGTTCTTTAATTCTCCCTCACTAGCTTTGCCTACAGTATGTTCAGTTCCTTTGTTTAGCAGAATTCTACAAAATATATGTTCCCTACTACTGAGTTTTTTTTGTTTTTTGTTTTTTTGAGACAGGGCTTCTCTGTACTGGTTTGGAGGCTTTCCTGGAACTCACTTTGTAGACAGGAGATCCACCTCCCTCTGCCTCCCGAGTGCTGGGATCAAAGGTGTGTGCCACCAACGCCTGTCGATTTTTTTTTAATGTTTGTACTCATTTGTTTCTGGTGGTAGCATGTCCTTGTTTCTATGACACATTGTTGTGTAGTTTGTACTCTCCATGAAATTCAGAGGAAAAACCCAGATTCAGTGATTAACAGTGTCCCCTTTCCCCCAATTTAATTAACTAGCTATTGTTCAAACAACAGTGGTGCTATTTCTCCTTTGTGGCCTTGTAGATTTTTGTTGGCCCAAAATTCATTTTTTATTGGGAACCCATTATCTATGTGGTTTTTCTCTGTGACTTTGGAGGCTGTCCTGGAACTCGTTCTGTAGACCAGGCTGGTCTCGAACTCACAGAGATTCGCCTGCCTCTGCCTCCCGAGTGCTGGGATTAAAGGTGTGAGACACCACCGCCCGGCTTCCCGGTTTTTCTTAATAGGGTTTGTCTTAGTTAGGGTTTCTATTACTGTGAAGAGACCACATGACCTCAGAAACTCTTATAAAGGAAAACATTTAGTTGGGTGGCTTATAATTTCAGAAGTTTAGTCCATTATCATCATGGTGGGACATGGTGGCATGCAGACAGACTTTGGTGCTAGGAGAAGGAGCTGAGAGTGAAGAAGGAATTATATCTTCGTCCAGCAGGCAACAGGATGTGAACTGAGATGGGGCTTGAGAATATGTGTATATAAATGTGTGTGTGTACATATATACATACATGTATACCCCACTTTGGGAATTCAGGGACATGGTGACACTCGTGGCTTCTGTTTCGATACTGGGTACTAGGGATCCAAACTCAGATCCTCATGCTTGCTCAGGAAGCACTTTACCTTTTGAACCACTTTCCTAAGTCCCTGCCTTAGTGTTTCAGGGTTTTATAGATTAGGGCAGAGAGGAGCCTGCAGTAGGCACACACCTTTAATCTCAGCACTTGAGAGGGAGGCAGGTGGATCTCTGAGTTCAAGGCCAGCCTGGTCTACAGAATGAGTTCCAGGACAGCCAGGGCTACACAGAGAAACCCTGTCATGAGAAACCAAATCAAAACCATAAACAACAACAACAACAAAAGAAATACTGGAAAAGCCAAGAAAAGACATTGTACCAAACAACCATAGACAAAAGTAGGGGATGAACAACTAGACTCATACTAAAAATGGAAGAAAGGTCTTTGTTCTTCACATTGCTTGCTTTAACAGCAGTCATTAGGACTGCTTACAAAGCAGTAGACCCAGAGATTAACAAAGAATCAAATCAAAAGGTCTGGCTACATTATATTCTGCAAAAAAGGAAAGGAATTCCTGATCTTTAGCTTTTTGTAAAACTGAGATGTAGTATAAAAACAACCATCCTGCTCTCAGTGACCATGATAACTTTTAAATTTCTTTATCTTGAAATATAGATATTTAGCTGGGCAGTGGTAGCACATGCCTTAGTCCCATAGCACATGATTTTAATCCCAGTGCTTGGGAGGTAGATGCAGGCGATCTCTGAGTTTGAGGCCAGTCTAGTCTACAGAGGGAGTTCCAGGACAGGCTCCAAAGCATTACAAAGAAACCCTGTCTCGAAAAACAAAACAGAAAAGCATAGGGAATGATATCAGTTGACCCTACAATGGGTGTCTTCCAGTTTTCCTCATAGGTGCAGGGCAACTTACAAAGAAGTTGGATGAGCTGGGTAAGAGATATCAAAAGCTCAATGGAAAGGAAAAATGTGTCTAGAATATAGCTTAATGAAGGATAAAGTGGAAGAGTCAGGCATAGTGCCAGCTTTCTGATTTTGATCACACTAGGAGTTTTGTTTACACAGAATTGAAATGTGACTGGGTGTGTGGCATATGTCTTTAATCTCTGCACTCAGCACTCAGGAGACAGAGGCAGACAGATCCATGTGTGTTCCAAGCCTGCTTAGGGATACATAGTGAGACGTGTTTCAAAACAACAACAAGCCGGACGTTGGTGGCGCACGCCTTTAATCCCAGCACTTGTGAGGCAGAGGCAGGCGGATCTCTGTGAGTTCGAGGCCAGCCTGGTCTACCGAGTGAGTTCCAGGACAGTCTCCAAAACAATACAGAGAAACCCTGTCTCGAAAAACCAAAAAAAAAAAAATTGGAAATGTAAGAGAAGATAGGCTAAACACGCAGCGTTCTGGTCAGGGCCCTGCAGAGGGAGCAGGCCGCAGCTGAAGTGCTTGTGTTTGTGTTTCAGATGGTGACCCTCTTTCAGATGTGGGTTGTTCCCCTCTATTTCACAGTGAAGCTGCATTGGTGGAGGTTCTTGGTGATCTGGATCTTCTTCTCTGCTGTCACAGCATTTATCACCTTCCGAGCCACACGGAAACCTCTAGTACAGACAACACCAAGGTGAGAATGTAGGTAGAGGAGAAGAGCTTGGTTTTCCCTTCCTCTCTCCCTTCCCTTCTTTCATTTCTTTCATTCTCCTCTTAAGATTTTGCTGGGCGGGGGTGGTGCTCATCTTTAAACCCAGCACACAGGAGCCAGACAGATCTCCATGTGTTTGAGGTCAGCCTGGTCTACAAACTGAGTTCCAGGACATGTTCTAAAGCCTGACAGTGTTTCTCTGAATTGTTTTGGAGGTTGTCCTGGACTTGCTCTGTAGACCAGGCTGGCCTTGAACTCACAGAGATCTGCCTGCCTCTGTCTCCTCAGTGCTGGGATTAAAGGTATGTGCCACTAACACCCAACTTTAAAAAAATGTTTTTAAAATTTTATTTGTTTGAGTGTTTTGCTTGAATGTATGTAAGTGTACTGCATGCATGTGTGTACTGCGGATGGAGGCCAGAAGAGGGCATCAGATCCCTTGGATTTGGAGTTAGAGTCTTGAACTGCCATGTGTGAACTGAACTTGGATCTCCTGCAAGGGCGGCACATGCTCTTAATCTCTGAGCCATCTCACCAGCCCCCAGGCCTGGGATTCTTGAAGTGATTCTGTTGGAAAGTATGGGAGGAAGATGGGTTTCGATGAAAAACAAAAAACCTTTTGAAAAAAATTTTGTCTGCCAAAATGAGTTGGTTTAGGGCCTCTCTAAAATAAGCTGATTGGGAGACCCACTCCCCTAGTCACAGGTTCAGAATTCCAAATATTTCCCTGTCCTTCAGTTGATGGTCTACATCAAGATCTGTTGGTATTATAAGCACACAGAACAACAAGACTGTGTAGTCATCGTGGTCTCATTTTAAGTGTCCTTCTTTGCTGTGAACCCTGCTCTCATCTCTGAATTAGATTTCCCGTTAGGTTTTCTATGAAGACCCTATAGTTTGCTATTGTTGAACTCATCACAATTTATGGCAAGATGTTATTTTTGGGAATCTGTCTCCCCCATATCCACTGTGCTGGTCACTGAGTATCCAGACCGTGCCACTGAGTCTAACACATATTAGTCTACTCTGAATTTTTGTTGAATGAATGAATATCAGCAGATTTGCAGTTTGTAATGAATAGCATTTCGTTCTTATGTAACAAAGGGACTGTTTCTATAATTCTTTGTTTTATCCAAATGTGTTTCTTATTTAATCCTCCCAACTAGCTTGTGAGGTCATTTAATATCCATACCTGACAGGAAAAGATATTTTTCTCTCTCATTCATTCATTCATTTCAACAAGCACCTGCTATGTGCCAGCCCCTTTGGTGAGTGCTGGGGACACAGAGCTGGTTAAGACATGGTCCCTGCCCTGAGGGAGTGCTTGGTTTAATAGAGGAAAGGGTCAAGAAAGCACCTGTTGGAGTGCATTTGGTAAGTGCCAAGAGAGGTCTGCATGGCCTTATCCTAGCAGGGGAGCTGCCTAGCCTGACTCAAAGTCTCCCAGTGTGCAGACTTTTCTGTTTACTGCGCACCTTTCCCTGACCTTCTGAATTTCACTGTGAGAATGAAGATGGCGATCCAGAGCCTCTCCCCAGCACCTCTGTAGGCCATGAGAGAAGGCACAGGACCTAGTGCCTGGTGGATATGGGTTGGAATACCCATTGTAACTTGCACACAGTGAGACCTTACCTTTTGAGCCTTGAATTTTTCATCCCTAAAAATGTGATAAATGCTCAGTTTCATAGAAAGTGATTTTCCAAAATGAAAGCATACTATCACATGTGAGTGACCAAGGAGCCATGATTGTGAGTTTGAGCTCAGCCTTGGGCTGCAGAGAATCAGCTTGGGTTACATATAGTCAGATGATTCATCTGGTAAAGATGCTCCTTGCTTAAGCTTGGTCACCAGTTTGATCAGAACCCATGCAAAGGCAGGAGAGAACACACTCTACAAAGTTGCTCTCTGATCTCCCCATGTGTGCCGCACATATACATAAAATTACCAGTGACAAACAGTATGATTGAAATATTGGTAGTAAGCTGGGTGGTAGTAGTGCACACCTTTGATCCCAGCACTTGGGAGGCAGAGACAGGCAGATCTCTGTGAGTTCGAGGCTAGCCTGACCTGCAGAGCGAGTTCCAGGACAGGCTTCAGAGCTACACAGAGAAACCCTGTCAGAGAGAGAGAGAGAGAGAGAGAGAGAGACAGACAGAGGGGGGGAGAGAAAGAGAGAGGAGATAGAGAGAATGATTGCTAGTAATATGGAAGGGTTTTTTGGTTTTTTTTGGTTTTTTTTGGTTTTTTTTTTTTGTTTTACCAGACAGGGTTTCTCTGTATTGTTTTGGAGGCTGTCGGTCCAGCCTGGCCTCGAACTCACAGAGATCCTCCTGCCTCTGCCTCCCGAGTGCTGGGATTAAAGGTGTGTGCCACCACTGCCCGGCCGGAAGGTTGTTTTATAATATTAAATAACACTGATGGTGCTTCCCAGTTTCATAAATGACCTTAATTATTCATCTGACTTTAGAAATTATATTACAAGAAATAGGCTATCTATACACCACAGTGAGAAAGGTAGTTTGCTTTTACCATTTGGGGAAAGTAGTGAACTTATTTTAGAAATATGATTTGATTCATCTGAGCTTATTTAGCAATGAAAAGCTTACCAATGTAAGTATTAGAAGATCTAAAATTTCGTGTCTTTTCTGCTGTCTCTTTCCCTTATGATCTGTGCAAATCATGGATTGCATAGCTATGTCTGGTTTTTAGTGCAATACTTCAAGATGAGTGGGTCCTTTCCCTAGTCTGAAAAACCTGCTTAGACAGAGCAGGGGAGCATAGAACCTAACAGTCCGACCTGGGGTTGAGCAGAGACGCAGTAAGTCAGTTCTTGGGAAGAAAGAAAGCTTGGGCTAGTTATTCAAGCAAATTACTAAACTGCTCATTTGCTGTTATCTCAAATATGATGGTTAGTGACTGTCAATAGGGCTTATAGTACTATGATTATACACCATGACCAAAGCAACATGGCTGGGGAGGAAAGGGTTTATTTGGCTTACACTTCCACAGCACTGTTCATCACTGAAGGAAGTCAGGACAGGAACTCAAGCAGGGGAGAAACCTGGAAGCAGGAGATGATGCAGAAGCCATGGAGGAGTTCAGATTACTTACTTGCTCCCCATGGCTTGCTTAGCCTGCTTTCTTATAGAACTCAGGATACCAGTCCTGGGATAGAACCACCCACAATAAGCTGGTCCCTCCCACATCAATCAGTCACTAGGTAAGCAAATGGCCTACAGCCTCGATGTTATGGAAACGTTTTCTTAATTGAGTGTCCCTCTTCTCTGATAACTTTAGTTTGTGTCAAGTTGATGTAATACTATCCAGCACAGTGACTCCTGATATCGGGGACCATCTACAGCATTTACAGAGGCCTGGTTCATACACATTGACCCCTCTCCTTCCTGAGTCTAGCTGGAGATCACTCAGATTGCACATTGCCAACCCCGCCCCCTCCAACACAAAGCTTACTGTTTAAGTGCCTTCCTCATTTCTTCTCCAACAAAATATTTTCATGAGCTGTCATTCTTAGTATGAAGGTCTCATGGATAGGAGCAAAGCTGCAATCGGACTAGCCAGACCCAGGTGTAAACTGTAGCCTGGTCCGTCTCTGATTCATCTTTCTCTGGGTTTTGTTCTGTTGTGTTTGAGAGGACAGAGGTGACTTAGGTCAGCTGTGTCTTTTATTTGCTTGAGACTAAAACCTATTTTTAGGGATCCCCTTTCTTAGTTCAGGAAGATACAAAGCATTCTTGGGGGTATGATTTTTTTGGTGGGGGAGGGGGTTCAAGACAGAGTTTCTCTATGTACCTTTGGAGCCTGTCCTAGAACTTGCTCTGTAGACCAGGCTGGGCTCAAACACACAGAGATCTGCCTGCCTCTGCCTCCTTTGTGCTGGGATTAAAGGTGTCTGCCATCACCACCTGACAGGGGTATGTATGATGATTTAGGGACATTTCTGCAATTGAGGATGTCAACAACTTTTGACAGTAACCAAAGTTTGCCCAATACATCCTGAGCATTGAACCTGATGCCCCATTGATGTGAGAAGAAGGGGTTCTGGTGATTCAGTGGCCCCTGAGGCCACCTTTCTGTACCAGCTAAACTAACTTTTTATTTCCTTTCTCCAGGTTGGTTTATAAATGGTTCCTCCTAATCTACAAAATCAGCTATGCCACTGGCATCGTTGGCTACATGGCTGTCATGTTTACCCTCTTTGGTCTTAACTTATTATTCAAGTGAGTACCCTTTGCTTTTACATTTTTCTGGTATTTAGAAAAGAATGACTGGAAATCCTGCGTATTACAAAAGAGAACATGGTACATGTGGCAGTCCTCTGTGCTATTTTGCTGGGAGAAAACATTGAATGCCTGAATTATAGACAAAGGCCAGAGTCCCAAATCATTGTGTATATGTTCTAAAAATTGGTATTCAGTGGAAAAGCATAGCAAAAGTAAACATAATAACCAGTTACCCATAATTTTATCCCGTAAGAATAGTTTTTATCTTGGTACACTTCTTTTCTGACTAGACCAGGGACTAGCAAAATTCACCCAAGGGTTTGTTGCCTTCTAGAAGATCTACACCAGCTTACAGGTCCTCCTGCCTACAGATGACACAGAAGCCAAACAATCCTGAATTTAGAGACTAGAGAGTACAGTGAGTCAGTAGTACAGAAGAAGGTGAAATGTGGCTATCTAGATGAAGCAATATTGACTGTGGGCTATAGATCAGAAGGAGTCCCAAGCCAGGCTTGGTGATGTGTTTCTGTTTTCCTAGTTACTTAGTAGGCTAAGGCAGAAAGAAGCATTGAAAGTAGTGTCTGCCTAGGCAGTCTAGGTGACTCAAGCTAGAGCCTGGCTCAGAATTAGAAAAAAAAATGGACTGGGGATGTAGCTTAGTGGTAGAACTTTAGGTCTAGATAGGCAACGTTGAATTCTCAGTACTGAAGAAGGGAAAAGGGGAAAGAAAAGAGTTCCATGTCTGGGACAGTGACTAAAGATCACATCTTAATTTATGTCTGGGAAGACTCTGTCTTAGTCACTGTTCTAGTGCTGTGATGAGACACCATGACAAGACAACTCTTATGAAAAGAAAGTGATTACTTGCAGACTTTCTTACAGTTTCAGAGGTTAGTCCATTATCATGACAGGAAAAAGATAGTGCTGGAACAGTAGCTGAGAGCTTTACATCCTGATCTGTAGGCAGCAGGCAGAGACAGGTTCTGGGCCTGTCAAAGGCACGCTTTTAATCCCAGTACTCAGGAGGCAGAGGCAGGTGGATCTCTGTGGGATCGGGGCTAGCCTGGTCCACGGAGCGAGTTTCAGAACAGCCAATGCTACACAGAAAGACCCTGTCTCAGAAATACAAAACTGCTATGTTATACAGTGAGTGGACATTCCTAGATGTCTTTTTTCTAGGAGGAAAATGAGGCTGAAAGTATAAACAGAATCCAGAAAGGTTTAGGATTCATTCAGAGTCTAATACATATCTTCAACAGAGCTGTGCTGGTATTTAAGGTGTACCTCACCATGCCCAGCTAATGGTATGTTTTAAAGATGTTTCTCTATAGTTTCTTTACTTGCTTAATTTATACAAGAGGAAAACAAAGATCTTGACTATATATTTTAATTTTATGTTTATGAGTACATGCAGGAGCTACAGAGGCCAGAAAAGAGCATTGAATTCCTTGGAACTGACATTACAAACAGTTGTGAGCTGCCATGTGGGTGTTAGGAACTGAACCCTGGTGTTCTGCAAGATCAATCAGTGCTTTTAAGTGTTGAGCCCAGAACTTGACTATTTTTATGCCACTGTTTAGGTTGATTGGTATAAAATGAACGCTAATTTATCAGTGAGTTAAATATTGTAAGGCTGATAAGCACACCCAATTTCTTTGAGAATTATAACTTACAAATATGAGTGAATACATAGAGTTCATTGTAAAAATATGTTAGCAAATGTTTTCTACAATGTTCATATACTCTTCTACTAATTATGAAAGATCCATATTTCCTTAGTAAAGAAGCTTGAACCAAAATTTAACTTTGATGACATTATACTGGAAGTGTACTTACACAACTGTTCTATAGTAACAAATATGTAAATATTTACTAATTTTACACCCCCAACCTATGTTTGATAAGTGCTTTCTGTAAAAGAAATGTAAATATTTTAGGTTGTGTGGAAAAGTAAGGGGAAACCTAGTCTATTATGTGCAATACTTACAAGTGAACAGAGAAAACTCTTATCCTGCTGTTCCCTGCTTCCCTGGGGGCCCAAGAATACAGTTCACATATGGGAGATACTGTGTGCAATTACTGTTAGTTCAGACATTCCCTGAAGAGACCTGGCAAGAGATAGAGGGTCATTTCAGTCTTTGCCTTTGATCTACCATGGTCATAAATGTCCTGCCAGCCTTTGGAGTCAGCCATGTCAGCTTGGGTGGCTGACTTGACATGAAGCCATTCAGCGAGTTCCTTTTTTTGATGAAATCCCCATTACTTGGTATCCAGCATTTACCAATAGTGGGATTGCTAACACATAACTCCCACAAATTCTCTGGACAAGTACAAAGCCTGGCCGTCTGTCATATCAGGCTGTAGCTACAGATAAAGTTGAGACTAGGGATCAGGTTCATCAACCAGTGAGTGATATAGTAGCTTGGTATTTGCAGCTCATAGTAATAGCTTTCTCGAGGGATATTTGTGGACCGTACATATTAAAACAGCAACCTGGATTTGTTCATAATCTAATAACATTTACTCTAGCTTTTGAGCAACCCAAGTAAATTTAGGCTTTGCCTTGAGTGTCCTCAAGCAGTAATCCAAGGTAGTTGGGTCTCAGGGCAGGCCTTACTGCCACACTGCTTCCCTTGCAGGATTAAACCAGAAGATGCAATGGACTTTGGCATTTCTCTTCTCTTCTATGGCCTCTACTATGGAGTTCTTGAGCGGGACTTTGCAGAAATGTGTGCAGACTATATGGCTTCTACCATAGGGGTAAGCTCATCTGTTTTTTGGGTTTTGTTTGTTTGTTTGTTTTGAGATAAAGTCTTGCTGCATATGTAGCCCAAACTGGCACCTTGGGCTCAAAATTCTCCTACCTCAGATTCTTGACCACTAGGATTACAAGTTTTTACCACTGTGCCCTGTTATCTGTACTCTTAATATTGTCTCCAGCTATCTCCAAATAGTTCAGGCTAATGTCACTTACTTGATGTAAGACAAAGACATTAAAATGAGATAATCTATATAAAAAACCAGGTGGTGGCACATGCCTTTAATCTCAGTACTCAGGAGACAGATGCAGACAGATTTCTGTGAGTAAGTTCCAGGACAGCCAGGGTTACACCCAGAGAAACCCTATCTTGAAAAAAGCAAACAAAAAAATTTTAGAATGTGGGTGGTATGATTATAGATTTCTTCTTAGAAACTTAGAAACTCAGATTTCACATGTGCCTTGGAATTTTAACTTTAGAGTCAGCATAGGAAAGAAATACTTTAGCCAGTAGGAAGTTACATAAATTTAACAAATGTTTTTTAATGCTGCATATGTTGGACTTACAAGGGTATCTGAAATAAAACATGTATCCCTCTCTCAGAGACTATTGGCAGTACATTTTGCTAGTGAAGAAATAGTTATTTATGTAGCCACTGATTGTCCAAGTGTCAGTGAGTAACCCCGGACCGATACTTCCCAAAGCAACACTAATTAAACCCAGTGGGTCACACATAGAAAATCTGCAAATAAAAATAAAACATGGCCCTTGCCCCAAATGACTTCACTCACTTGTGAGAAAGGTAAAATATTAAAGCAATGCACAGACATAAAACATGTCTGTGTTAAGTCTTGTGAAGGAAAGTTGCATGAATCCATGAACACATGATACTGACACATTTGACTCTCATTGACCTCAAAGATGGCTTCCTCAAAAAAGTACTTTTAAGCTGACTTTAACATGAGTAGGAATAAGTGATGAAATGTGCGGTGAACAGAGGAAATAGCATCCACAAGAGTCCTGTCAGCAGGACTGAGTGTGTGTGTGGTTCCTTCCTTTTTTATACATATACATGTGTATTTCTCTGTCTGTACACATGTATGCGTATGCCTTTGGGAGCCAGAGGACAACTTTGAATGTCATTCCTTAGGATCTATCACCTTGTGCTTTGAGACAGAGTCTCTCATTGTCTGAGCTTGCCGAATTTTGTAGCCTGGCTGGCCAGCAGGGATTTATCTCTACCTCCCCCCAGCATGAAGATTATGAGTATGCAGCACATCTGTGTATGTGCTTGTTGATGTGTGTATATGTACACAGATGCTTGACCGTGTGTGTGTGTGTGTGTGTGTGTGTGTGTGTGTGTGTGTGTGTGTGTGTGTGTGTGCATGGATGCAGAGGCCAGAGGTCAAATTGTTTTTTGAGACAAGTTCTGTCTATTATTTATCTCTGGCTGTCCTGGAACTCACTACTGTAGACTATGCTGGCCTTGAATTCACACAGAGCCACCTGCTTCTGCCTCCCAAATCCATTTTATGTATGATGTATGGGTGTAGGTATGTATGCGCCGTGACATTTGTAGATCAGAGAATAAATTTGTGGAATTGGTTCTCTCCTTCTGTCTTTACATGTGTTTCAGGGATCAAATACAAATAGTTGGGTTTGCATAGCAAGTGCTTTACCTATGAGCTATCTGACAGTGCTCCACTTTAATTTTTATAATAAGAGCTGTCACTGAACCCTGGGCTCATCAATTCACCTATGCTGGCCAGTGAGATCCAGGCATCCAGCTTTCTATGTCCCTCATCATCCCCCCACCTGTGAGTTTACAGACACATACTGTTGTACAAAACCTCTAAAATATGGGTACTCAAGATCAAACTCAGATCTGTATTCATGCTCTCCGTGTCATGAAAGGGTAGATCTTCTTGAGGAACTAAGGTTAGTGTCTGGAGAAATAGTCTACAGATAGGGTAAAAATTTACAGGTCAGAGATTTTAATCTTATTTATTATTGTATTTGTGTATGATGCTAGGACAATGCACAGCTATTATGCTTATGTGCAAGTTAGAGAACAATTTTTGTATATTCAGTTCTCTGCTTGTACCTTTATGTGTATGCTAGGAATTGAACTCAGATCATCAGGTTTGCATGGCAATACACTTTGCCTGCTGAGCTATACATAGCCAGCCCAAGATTTTAGTTTTGTTACTAAAAACACTGAAGGCCCGTTAAAAGCACTGGGAGGTTTTGTTTAAATGAATCAGTTGATCAGGTATTATCCCAATAATGTGCTGTAGATGGGAAATGTCTCCTAGCAATCTCTGAAAGTCAGTAAGTGTCTACAATTGATCTCTCCTAATTTGCAACTCTTGGGGTCTTAATTTTTTTATAAAACCTATTTTATAGCCTAGATAGTTAATAGAATATCCTCTTTGTATTTTTTCAGGAGAAATTTGTAATCCCCAAGGCAAATTTTTCTTTACTTCTTCAAATATTCTTTTGAAATCATTTACGTTTGAATCAGATAATGAAATGCCATCCACATAATGTTAAATTATAGATTGAGGAAATTGCTTACATGTTATTTCCAACGGCTGCTGTAGAAAACATTGGCACTGGGTGAGGCTATTTAACATTCCCTGTGGGAGAACCTTCCACTGATATTTCTTAGCAGGTTGTGAATTACTGTAAGTAGGCACCGTGAAGGCAAATTTTTCCCTATATTTTTCTTGTCGAGGTATAGTAAAGAAATAGTCTCTTAAGTCAATAACTATAATAGACCAAACTTTAGGTAATAAAGAAGGCAGTGGCATTCCAAGACTGTAGAGAGTCTATTGGCTGAAGTACTTTATTAATGTCTGTCAAGTCTGAAAGCATTCTCCCAATTTCCTGATTTCTTTTTATAGCAAATGCAAGAGAATTCCAAGGGCTGGTAGAGTATTCAATATGTCCAGCATTTAGCTGTTCCTGAACCAGCTGTTCTAGAGCCTCTAGCTTTTCTGAAGTCATATGCCATTGCCCCACCCAGACAGGATTGTCGGTTAACTATTTTAAGGGTAGGGCTTTTGATCCCTCTATGAGTTCAACATTTGTTTTATTCTGCCTTTTTTTTCCCAAAGATTTTGTTTTTGCCTGTATGTGTGTTCATGTGAAGGTGTTGGATCCTCTGATACTAGTCACAAGCAGCAATGAGCTGCCATGTGGGTACTGGGAATTGAAACTGGGTCCTCTGGAAGAGTAGCTGGTGCTCTTAACCACTGAGCCATCTCTCCAATCCCTTTTTCAAATATTTATTATGTATACAGTGGTCTGCCTCCATGCCAGAATAGGACAGCAGGTCTTACTGCAGATGGTTATGAGTCACCATGTGGTTGCTGGGAATTGAACACAGTACCTCTTGAAGATCAGCCAGTACTCTTAACCTCTGAGCCATCTCTCTGTCTGAGTTAGATGTTTTTACACCTGAGTCTTTGGTTGTGGGGGAGTCAACAGGGTGGGTAGGGAGTTTCTATGAGTTTTTATATAGCCTGGATGATTAGTGACTTATAACATTGCTTCCATAAACATGAGTTGGTTTATGGTTCACTTTTCGTTACAGGAGGAATGTTAATCTGTGTATTAAATTGCTTAACAGATCACGGCCCCATAGATTTACTGCTATATTAGCCACATATGGCCTCAGCCTTCCTCTTTGTCCTTCTAGTCCTATACATTCAACCCATCTCGTACTTTGTTTTACATGAGATAGGGTTCCAATCCCTAAGAATTGAACATCTACCTCTTGAAGAGGCCAACTTGGATGCCAAGATTCTGGAGTGATAATGGTGACGTCCATACCTCTGTCCAGTAGTCCTTTGAGTATAACATTGATTTGTACTTAGTTTTGGTCTTTGGTCATTTATAGACGTCTGCCAAAATACACATTTTTCTGTTTCTTCCATGAATTTTTGACTCATCCCCCAAAACTATTCTACCATCCATAGCAGTACATTTTTTTACAATAGGCACTGGATTTCCTAATGGTTCTGGGGAGGATTGTCCTCCACAGTGACTGGGAATGACTGGTCCAATTTTGACATGGAGGCATTCTAGAGCCCCCCCCCCCCAAGGTCCTGATGGTAAAGGGTTGCCTCATTTGTCTCTTGTCAATCTACATTTGTTGGTCCACATCTTCTACACAATGCAGAATGTTGGGGCCATCTTTTGGGGGTATTCTCAGAATAGGCATCATTTCTAGCAATGCCTTGTCTATAATTTCTTCTTAGATGGCCTATTCTAAAGCATTTGGTATTTTGATAACTCCTCATACCTTTGGAAATGGCTTTTCATACCCAAGCTTCAATGTTACAATCAAAAGACTCAACATCGGGTGTGTGCAGTATCCATTCATCCATTGTGGCTGGTCTGAAATTTAAGGGCCCCAGAACATTTTTGCATTCTAAATTAGCATTTTTCCAATGCTAGAGATTCCACGAGATTCATCTAACTTCTTGGTCTGCTACCCCTATTTGTACAGCTGTAGTCAATCTTTGAAAAAAGTCACTAAAGGGTTCTTTTTGTCTTGTATAACCTTAACATATGACTCAATTCTTTTCCCTGGTTTTTGAATCTTGTCCCAAGCATTGAAGGCTCTCTATGGCATAGGGACAAGATGTGTTCATTGTATGAGTATCTGCATCCGCATAGCGGCCCTCACCAAGAATCTTGTCTTGGGAAGCCTCATAACCTTTGATTCTGCCTTGATGTTCAAGGTTCTTGGCCTCCTCCCTCCAATATGATTTCCACTGCAGCTGTGGAACAAGTTCTAGAACTGCTGAGACTAATAGACTCCAGTCATTTGGAGTTATTCTATTTCTTGTAGCCCATGGCTTTACTAACTGCCTCACATATGGCAGACAAGGTGTCTGTCCTGCTGGGCCCTGCAGCCGTTTGTCCCAAAAAAAAATACACAGAGACTCATATTAATTATAAACTGTTTAGCCAGTGCTTCAGGCTTCTTACTGGTCAGCTCTCTCTTAATTATTAACCCATAACTATTAATCTATGTATTTCTACAAGGCTTTATCTTACCAGAGAAGGCTCAAGCATGTTACTCCTTCACTGGCTACATGGTGTCTTCCTGGCAACTTCTGTGCCTTCCTCTCCCCAGACTTCTCCTTGTCTGATAGCCCAGCCTATACTGCCTGCCTGGTTACTGACCAAATCAGTGTTTTATTCATCAAACAATAAGAGAAATACATATGCAGAAGGACATCCTCCATCATGTGCATGATAATGCCTTTTCCACTACATCCTGGGGGGGGGGGAGGGCAACACTACTGTAAAAGGATTAGGTGTAGATGGTGAAGAGCTGCTTCAAGCTTAAAGTGTGGGGATGTAACAACCAAACTGAAGGACCCAAGTGTGCAGGATCCATTTATCCATTGTGGCTGGTCTGATCCTTAAGGGCCCCTGTTCCTTTTTGCATTCTAAATTAGCATTTTCCACCCCCCCCCCTTCAGAATGTGCACTGCTTATGTGCCTGTTGCCTGTATAGGTTAGATGACAGTGCCAGATTCCCTGAAACTAGAGTTATGGATATGTGTGAGCTACCATGTCAGTGCTGGCAACTGAACCCAGGTCCTCTGTAAGAGCAACAAGTTCTCTCTACTGCTGAGCCATCTCCCCAGCCTGTTTTGCTTTTTGATGAAAGTATTCTCTTACAATTATTTCAACAACAGAAGTATTCCCAATTGTTTTGTCATTTTCTTAGGCCCCACTCAGATGTTGTCATCCTAAAACAGGGGACTCTCCATCTCCCTAGGTAATGTTAGTCAAGTGCAATATTGTTGTTTTTTGTTTTTTGAGACAAGGTTTCTCTGTGTAACAGCCCTAGCTGTCCTGGAACTAGCTCTGTAAACCAGGCTGGCCTCAAACTCACAAAGATCTGCCCACCTCTGCCTCCCAAGAGCTGGGATTAAAGGCATTCTCAGTGTAGTGAGATTAATTTTTTTTTCCTGTACTAAAACAGATTGGAAACAAAAATCTATTACCTCCCTTTATGGATAGCTGTAATTCTGTGAATTACAAGTGTTCTGAGAGTATCCCAAGGGTTCATGTGTTGGAGACTCGCTCCTTACTGTGGAGTTCTTGAGGTTGTGGCATCTCTAGGAAGTCATTAGGTTATGTACCCTTGAGAGAGACTGAGGTGATTCTCATGGCCCCTGATTTACTTCATACCAGATCAGTTATTATAAGTGTAAGTGTAGCTCCTGAATGATCTCCTACTTCCAATCTGGATGTGATCTTTTTCATCTATATGTTCCCATGTGGGGTAACATCCTCCATGGGGTGACTAAAGGGTGGTTGTTACATCCAGTCTGTGCTACATGAGCTTTTTACACTCCAAACCGTAGATGGAATGTTCTTTCCTTAGAAGTGCCCAGCCTCAGGACCTTTAGAATAGCAGTGCAAACATTCTGGAATTGCCTGTTGGATTCTTCATAACTCTCTCCTATCTACATGTGTAGATGTCAGATCTTAAGCCTCCTCATTCTCCAGAAGAGAGCCGCGGATTCTGGCTTGTCAGTTACCAGCTTTACACTCACAGCACATGTGTAGTAAGACTGCTTCATGGCATAACAGGCTTTCAAAGCAGCCGTGTCAGGATACTGGTCTCTCCTCTGCTGACTCTTCGCTCTGGTTTGCCTCAGCTTCTGTCAGCTTTTATCTGGAGCTTATTGGCAACTGCCATGTTATGCACTGCCCTATCTCCTCAGAGGGGTGGGCAGCAACCAGCCTGCAGAATTCCTCCTGTGTGTGGACAGCAGCTGAGTTCAGAGCAGACAGTGAGTTACTCTTTCCCCCAGGATATGCTTATTACATTGGACTCCCTCAAATAATGGGTCTCCTGAGCTCTCAGGAGGAATTATCAGGTGTTCACTGACTAACGGTGAGACTCAGTGATGTGACAGTTTCCAGAAACTGTGGGATATTTCAGCTTCCAGTCCAGAAACAGGTTCATTTCTTGTTAAGGTGGAACATGTGAGCAGAAGGATCATCACATTGGTCTTTTCTGGCAGGTTGACACAGGAGCAGGAAAACAGACAGCCCATCTACAATTGAGGTTGACAGAACTTCGCATTGTCTGTACCTGCCACCCACAGTCTGAATCTTGACAGCCAGCGTCTTGTGAATGACCCAGAGTGTATATTTCTGATGAAAACATTCCCCTTCCTCTGAGTCCTGCAATCTTTTGTAAAGATTATTTCTTCTCTAAATAATGACATAGAAACTGATTATCTGTCCATTTTACAGGACTCACACATGTATTCACAGTGCTGTGACCCTTGCTGTAGGCTGGCGGGCTGGCATGGCTGTAACTGATGAGTAGGGTTGTCCTAGAAATGTGATTTAGTCCTGGGTGAGTTAACTCATTCACTGTTTCCCACAGCAGGTGTGACTGAAACTCTACATTACAGGCTTTATGCTAGAGTTTGGGTACAGCAGGTTCTGAGATGCAGGGACCTTGAGTGGGGGACAGAGATGTGCCTCATGTCAGCTTCCCAACCGTGAGGACCCAGCAGTCTTTCATTAGTTATGTAAAGAGTTTTTGGTTAATTGAGTGAGTCCCTGAGTGACAGAAAACTGAATTTCAGGAATGTTGCTGTCCTGGTAGCAAGAATCTCATGAAGGCTTTGAGGTAATCTGGGAATCCCAGCCTTCTTGCATTCATTGGCCCCGTCACTCATTTGTGCAAGCAACAGTTGCCTTGTAAACACTTACAGGATGAGCAGGCACCTCTTTACACAATTGCCTACTTCTTGTCAAGTCTGTCTCTTTTTTTTGGTGAGGAGAGGGGTTTGGTAAAGCACTCAGGATCCCACCCCCTTCCCTGTTGTCTCTCAGCATTCTTACTCTGTCTCTGAACTCACCTTCTCTGCACCTCATAAGAGAAATTCGGAGTGCTTTTGTCATTTTGTGGCCAGTTTATTTCATTTGGGGTAAAATCTCCAAGGTTCCTTCATATGCTAGAATTACCTTCCTTTTCTTTAAAAGAAAAGTTACCATTTTCTTATTGTTTTCATGTGTGGGGGTGCTTTGTCTGCACACCACAGGCTTGCCTAGTTACTGAAGATGCTAGAAGAAGTTACTAGATCCCCAGGAACTCTAGTTACAGGAGGTCATGAACCACCATGGAGGTGCTGAGAATCAGGACTCTGTCTCTGGAAGAGCAGCCCCAATTCCCTTCCTTTGAAAGGCTGAGTAATATCTCTTGTATTCCATACATATTGAGCCTCAGTCAGTTTTCAATCTTTCGTACATTGTGAGTCCCAGCTTCTGTCCCAGAGAGTTATAGTCAATTTTTTATAACTGTGCCCCCAATTAGAACTCAGGGTCAGAAATTAGGCCTAAATCAACTCCTGTGGCTGATGCTTTGTTCTGAGGAGATCCCTGTGGTTAATTGATTTCAGAATTCCTAGATATCAAACTGTGAGGTTTTTTTTGTTTTGTTTTGTTTTGTTTTTTTGAGACAGGGTTTCTCTGTATTGTTTTGGAGGCTGTCGGTCCAGCCTGGCCTCGAACTCACAGAGGTCCGCCTGCCTCTGCCTCCCGAGTGCTGGAATTAAAGGTGTGCGCCACCACCGCCCGGCTCAAACTGTGAGGTTTTAACAAACATATTAATAAGCATTCTCAGGTCCTCCCCACTGGTCTGCATTAATTACCTCAGTAGGACAATTTCTTTCACTTCTGGGAAGATGTCTGTGATCTGAACTAAAGTAACTTAAATTGTGTCAGGGTACCTGTGGATGGAGACTGCCTTTTCCAAAGGGCCACTATGAAGTCATAAGCTTGTCACAGTAGTTTCTGTTGAAGCCAGAAGTCATGCTGGGGTAGAAGGATTGTGAAATGTTTTGTGGTACTTTCTTCCCCAAGTTATTTTTGTCCTGGTGCACCCTCAGAGAAAGCCCCTGACCCAGGCTTACCTCACAGCACCTCAGAGTTCCTAGACAACACCAGAACAGGAACGCGTTCTGTCTTCACTGCTGAAGTCTTGGCGTGAACTAGGACTGGACTGTTTGCAGATCCTAACCTTTTTGCTTTCATTTTTTTAAAACTCAGTTTATTTAGTGTGTATTAGTGTTTTGCCTGCATGTATATCTTAGTACTGTGTACATGCATAGATGGTCTTGAACTCTGCTTGCATCTGCCTGCCGAGTGCTGGGGTTGGTGTGCCACCATGCCTAGCCTGATGTGCTGTTAGTGAGCTTCATTGTACTCTCCTGCAGGCTATCTTTCCTGCAGCTGCCAGACACTTTCTGTGCTCTTTTGCAACATTATTCATTTATTTGGTTGGCTTTTTTTCAATTCTTTTTTAAGGTTTATTTATTTATTATGTGTACAGTGTTCTGCCTGCATGTATGCCTTCATACCAGTAGGTACCATATTTCAGTACAGATGGTTGACAGCCACCATGTGGTTCCTGGGAATTGAACTCCGGACCTCTAAGAGAACAGCAGTGCTCTTAACCGCTGAGCCATCTCTCCAGCCCCTTGGTTGGGAGTTTTGAAACAGGTTCTCATTATGTAGCCTTGCCTGGCCTGGAAATCCATGTATAGATATTGAACTTCCTATGGTCCTCTCGCCTCTGCCTCTCAAATGCTAGGATTAGCTGTGTAGCACTATTGTTGTTGTTGTTTGAGACAGGGTTTCTCTGTGAAACCAGAATTCTTTTTTTATTTAAAAAAAAAAAAAAAAGTCCCGGGCTGGAGAGATGGCTCAGAGGTTAAGAGCATTGACTGACTGCTCTTCTAGGGGTCCTGAGTTCAATTCCCAGCAACCACATGGTGGCTCACAACCATCTGCAATTCAATCTGGTGTCCTCTTCTGGCATGTAGGCAGAACACTGTATATGTAATAAATAAATAGATCTTTAAAAAAAAAAAGTCCCTTTCAGGGTCACTTTCTCATCTGATTCCTGGCCTGTCCCTTGCTCCTCACAGGTAGGCACCTGTCCACTCCTTAGTGTGTTCCAACCTGACTTCTGTTTGTGTCTTAAGTCACTAAGTGCCCATTGGTGGTCAACCTTCCCTTGGCAGATGTCAACACAGTTGGCTTAAGGACTCCTTCATTAGCAAGCTTCCCCACTCAGACTTTTAAAACGTGGTCTTTGTGGAGACTGGGTTGGAGAGGAGGCAGACACGATTCAGAAAGACCAGCTAGAAGACTGTTGTTGTAAATATTGTTAACTTGACAAGAAATAGGATCACCTAAAACACCAACTTCTGCGTCTGTCTGAAGGACCTACCTTAACTGTGGGTGATACCATTGCCTGGGTGGGGTCCTGGACTGAGGAGAAAGTGAGCTGAGCACCAGCATCCATCTCTCTGCTTCCTAACTGCAGATGCAACGTGACCAACATCCTTAACCTTCCCAGGCAGACAGATTCTCACAGCTTTTCTGGCCTTCCCTCCTGCTCTCATCCTCTAGTTTTACAGTGAGTCGGGCATGCCTACCAAGCACCTTTCAGACAGCGTGTGTGCTGTGTGTGGGCAGCAGATCTTTGTGGATGTCAACGAAGAGGGCATCATCGAGAACACATACAGGCTTTCCTGCAACCACGTGTATCCTGCTGTGTGCTACATCTCTCCTGAACCTACACTCCAATCATGGCAGGAGGAGGGTTGGGGGGACCATGGTGTGTGGTCCAGAGTTGGAGTGTAGGTGAGCCATGACAGAAGCTTTAGCTTTCCTCACCCTTTCTTCCACACTGGCACTCCCCTTCAGAAAAAGATAGTTAAGGACTGCCAGGTCACAGAGAACAACCCAAAGCTGCAGCCAGCATGTTGGGGGGGGGGGACTCTAGTGAAATGCTTCAATTTAGACTCAAATCCGATACTGTGGATTTGATGTCATCTCCATCATGTATCTGCTAAGTGCCCATCCTGTGTCATTTTGGGAACTGTGTATTATCTCCATCTTGGCTCATAAAAACAATGCAAATAAGGATCATTGCTCTCACTTCCCTGTGAGCAAACATTCAGAGGGAAGGGACCTGCCCCAAGTTACACAGCTATATGTAAGGAGCGAAGCCTACTGCTGAACCTTTCTCTGGAGGTGATGCTCTGGCACCTTGAGATCCACGATGTGGCTAAAGTACCAGTTTGCCTCCCTACCACTTCCCTTGACCAATGGTGCTCAGATTCCATGAGTTCTGTATCCGAGGCTGGTGCATCGTGGGGAAGAAGCAGACGTGCCCCTACTGCAAGGAGAAGGTGGACCTGAAGAGGATGTTCAGCAACCCGTATCCTTTGGGTCCTTATTGAGAGTGGGTGGTGGGAAGAAAGTACTATCAGTGTCTGGGTCATCCTGGGGCCATCCGTGCTGCCTCCAATCTAGAATGTTTACCACTCAGTTTGGTTTCTGTTCTTGGGAAGTGGGGTGTGACATGAGGCAGCAGGGAAACTCAGCTGCCCATCATAAATTACTAATGGAAGCAGCCACTGCCACTTGTCATGTGTCCACTTCCTCTCTAGAAAGGTCTTCACGTGTATCATCTCACTTGATTCGCTAGCAACTTTTAGAGGCTGAGCAATGGTCAGTTCCTCCAGCAGTGAGTGATGTGCATCTAGAGACTTCTCCCTTCACCTGTGCAGGCAGGCCTGAAGAAGCTGGCTAGCTGGGAACACCGTTTCTCCATTCGCTTCTAATGAAGGGCCTGCTTTCCTTGGCACTCACTCACTCTTCCCACCCAGCCTTTCTGTGGTCCTGCATTCACTTTCTGTGGGGTCCAAGGATCCAACTTTGTCCCAGCTCCTCCCCTAGCTGCCCTCTGTGCTGTTGCCTCTCCCTGTATCCCAGCAGGACTGATCAGGGGACAGGAGCACTCCACCCACTCCCAAAGCTTCGTCGGGTTTTCCTCCCAGCGGGGCTTTGCAAGCTTTCTCTCCCCTCTCCAGACCCCTTTTCCTACATTAAGTGTAAAGTAAAAGGGAAGGAACTCACCCAAAGACTTCTTGGCCTCAGGAGGACCTCCTCAAGTCTTTACCAAGGGTGAGCGCCTTGTGACTTCCTGTTCCCTTTTCCCTCTGACCCTGGCCTGGTTTGTGACGCTATTCTGACGCTATTCCTGGGAAGATATGAATGAACATCTACTCACCCCAGATGAGAACCGATGACAGACAAAGCAAGGGCACCACCCAAGTACACCCTGGTGAACCAGTGAGTTTTATTAGTGTTACTTATAGGAGTATGGGTGAGAGGTTATTTGCAGGAGCAGAAATGACTCAAAGACAGCTGCATCACCAAAAGCTACCATAGATGATGGCTTTTGGAAACTACAAACCTGGAACTTAGTGCAGGTAGTTCAGCTGGCCTGAGCCTCTTCTAGGCAGTTCAGCTTAGGTGAGAGGCTTCTAGGAAGCCCAGCTGTGTCTCAGCAGTTTTCACTGCCTATACATCCTTGATGAAGAAGAGGTCTAGTGTATCTGGTCAGTTCCAGGGACTTCCTGAAGCTTTTGAATTGTTCACTCTATGGGCTTTAAGGAGCTTCCCTGCTGGTTGAGATTTTTCATCTCTTTAGAATAGACTTCTTGGTTTTGTTTTGTTTTTTTTTTTGTTTTTTGTTTTTTTTTTTGTTTGTTTGTTTGTTTTTCCTAAGACAGTGTTTCTGTGTCCTGGCTGTCCTGGAACTCACTATGTAGACCAGGCTGGCCTTGAACTCAGAAATCCACCTGCCTTTGTCTCCTGAGTGCTGGGATTAAAGGTGTATACCACCACCACCTAAGAACAGCATGCATCTTAACAAGCTTCCTGCCAAGATGAAAGCTTTCATCTGTACAGCATGTCAGTAGAATGAATGTTCTCTTTCATGGAGAAACCTTACATTTTGTACATTGCAAGAACCTTCTTGGGGCAGGAGGATAGCTAGCTCAGAGGCAAAATACTTGCTAGAAGACCCTTATGATTCACACACAGTATTCCCTTCGCAGTCTCCTGTCACAGATACATTCCTAGGGTATTTGTCCGGCTTACACTGGTCATCTCTGAGGAGGTAGTGCCTGGAGGCCCTGCATGAATGTTGCTTGTGGAGATTTGTTTTATCTCACCATTTCTCGTGTCTGCTCCAGTTCCTTCTGCTCCCTTACCCTGATGCTCTGGGTTCAGCCTTTCATTCCAACAGAGAGCTGAAGAGAAGCTGGGTAGCTTTATCTTCTCTGGGCTGTAGAGCAGTGTAGAATTTTAGGCAAATCCAAGGAAGCCCTCACTACCATGCTGGGTGAACCTAACAGCTCTTGTACATAGTCTCTGATCCTTAACAGTCTAACAGCTGGGAGAGGCCTCATGTCATGTATGGACAGCTGCTGGACTGGCTTCGATACCTGGTAGCCTGGCAGCCTGTCATCATTGGCCTGGTACAAGGCATCAGCTATATCCTGGGCCTGGAATAATAAGGAACCACATCATTGGAGAACACAGCCCACCCTCCATGGACCTCAGGGCACTCTCCTTGCTGCCCACAAAGACTTGGGTGGGAAAAACTCAAAGGCATTTGGGCCACTCAGGACTTCCCCAGCTGTGTCTGGGTTGGGACGGGGAGAATGGTGGAGAACTAGCCAGTGGGGCTGTCAGCAGTGGGGGCTTTTTAAAAGAAAATTATTTTGATGAATATATTTAAATTTTTTATTGTGGAGCATAGGAATTGTCCCCCACGCCTAGGCCTTCTCCTGCTTGAACAGGGTAGAGCAAGCTGTTGGTCGGGAGGGGTCATCTCATCTCTGGCTGGAAGCAAGGGTGGGTTTTCTGAGGACTGAGCGCCTCAGCCTACCCTTTCACCTTCCCTTCCCCCTGCAAGGCTCAGCCTGCTTTGCACTCAGTGTGGAAGAGCTCAGCCTGGTGCCACCGATCAACACTGAGCACTGAAGGGTCTCTTCATCTGTCTGGGGTATAAGATGGCTGTTGTACATGATTCTGTTCCCCTCTGCCTAGAAACTAAAGACTGAGTGTGGCAAAAATCAATGACTTTTCCAAGTAGGGAAACCCTGTGACCTCAATTCACTGACATATTTTGGGACAACTGGAAGAACGAGTAGCATGGATAACCTGCTGCTGAGCAGGGTTGATGCCAGGCAGGATATAGAAGCCATCTATATATTGTTGGGCTGTGGAAGCTACTTTGGCAGTAGTGAACGTCTCAGCTTCTTGTGCAAATAGACCCTTCAGCCTGGAAGTGGTAGCATGTGCCAAAGGCTACTGTGCACATCACTTCCTTACCAAAAGCCTAAGATTGTGTATGTTTGTGCGTGCACATAGCAGACTAATGAACATCAGTTTCTGCCAGTCAGCAATGTGCCCTTGAAGCTCAGCAGGAATCCCTGGGATATCCCTATGTGGGCTTGGTCATTTGTGAACTCTTCCTGGGCCTGACAATGGAGTGGTGGGTGGATAGGAAGAGTAAGGCCTGAGTGGGTACAGGTTCCTGAAAATGGGCTTCTAGGCAAGCCCAGCCTTAGTCGTGGGCGTTTGAAGAAACTGGGAGGGAGGGCATCGTGGGTCTGCAGCCCTGGGTTTCTAGGGAAATTTGGCCTGGCTCCTTTGAGAGCAACAAGAACCAAACAGGGTCTTATCACCACCTTTGAATAAAGCTCCATGAGCTGGGCTGGAAAGCTCAACATCCATCTGCTGTTCTTTTGGCCACCTCTTCCTGTGACCCCTGGGTGTCTTGCCTCTTGTACCCCAACTGACAGCTGAGGCCCAGAGTCACTAGTGCTGCCCCCATGTGTGGTTCCCACCCTGTGGCATTAGGGGCCCCGAGGCCTCACTGTGTCCCCTTTCAGACTGAGGTGGCACTCCATCATCGCTGTCTGAGACTAGTACCTTACGACCCCAAACTACTCAGCCTGCTCGCTTACTCAGCTGTGGCTTCCTGGCTGCCTCCGTCCTCCGGGCCTGGGAGTTGAGCAAAGGGCTCAGAGATCACTCTTCCTTCGCCCTCCATTCTCCCTAAGGTCAAGGCTGCTTTCTCAGCCCTGAATCCCACAGCCTCTGAGGATCACCTTGGTTGCTCTAAGGTAGAGGCCTAGTTCCTCTTCTGCACCTCCTCCCATCCCCCCTGAGAACCACCCCTGGGGGTGGGGGTGCAACCTCTGGGTTAACTCTTGGAGATCCTGGGTTCTGAGGAAGGAGTTTTTCCCTGTGTTCGGCAGCCTAGGTGGCAGACGGTAGGTGGAGTTGCTCAGAAGAAATGTGAATGCGACCCAAATGCATGACTTTTAGCCTCCTGCATCCGAATCACTTCCCAACCCTTATTCCTGGGTCTTCAGACCTGATTCATCTCCCTACCTGTTGTCACCAGCTTTCCCGCCGATCACAGAGACCTAACCCTAGGGTCACACACTATCCACAGGTGCATGCCCTAGAGGCCCTGGCATACTTGGGGAGCACAACTTCAGATTTTATCTGATTCTAATTCTGTACCTGCTAAGTCCCAGCCCCTGAGCTACTGGAGCTGGTGTTGGGGAAGTGCCTTCTTGGCTGTTTAAAGTCAGCTTTGACCGTGGCTGGGAGTTTGTACACCAGCCAGTCAGGGAAGTTGCTATTTCCTGTGGTAAGAGTTTAGGGGCCAGGCAGCCACACTGAGCCTTGGAGCTCCCACAAGCTCTTCAGGGTTTAGAGCCAAGTAGGAAGATCAAGACTTAACTACTAGTGAGCCTATACAAGTAGCTGTGCCTGTGTATGTGAAGGGTGGGTGTTAAGTGATACAGTTGACCTTGGGGCTGGGGAAACAGAGGCTTGGATGGTAATGGGTGGGTGTAACACCAAGTTTAAAAAGATCTTGGCTCTATAGAAAGTTAGCTGTGAAGGGTGAAGGGGCACCACAGTCCTGACCCTCAGCAAGACTGTACTAATCTGTGTTGCCCCCTGGGGGCCTTAGTGGGGTGACGTGGACATAGATCCCTGTGAGAGTCGGGGTGAGGACCTGGGAATTCTGCTTCTGTGTTCATTGGGTCAAGGGGTGGAGCAGCCAGTTTGGGATGGGGATTCCTAGTTAGAGCGGAAGTGAAAGTGAAATCATGGTTGGGAGCTTTCCCAGAAGCTCATTCCATCCTGCCCTTCCCAGAACAAGGGCTGTCAACGGAGAGTGCTGCTTCCCAGGTAAGTCCCTGGCTCTTTTGTGTCTTTCTCCTCCTCCCTACTGGGCAAGATTGGATTGCGGAACCGTTATATAAATGTTATTTGCAGCTGGTATGAAAGGAAATTGTTACTAGGTAACAAGAGCAGAGTCTTAAGTGCCAATTATCCAACTCGTGGCTCTGGGCCTGCCCCATGAAGTACCAGAAGCTCATTCGCACTGTCCGAGGGATAGAACCTAAGAAAATGCAGGGCTGGCTGAACTTTACTCACCTTTTTCCAGAGGAAGTTACAGATACCAGACCTGCTTGCTCCTGACACAAGTCATCATGATCATGAGACACTGCTGGACAGCAGGTGGGCTGTGGGGCTTTGTGGGGTCACCCTAATAGAACAGAGCAGTGTGGCTAACTTAACCATTGCCCCCAAGAGGATGCATCCAACTCTACTATTGCTCCAAGTTTCACTCTAGCTGCTTTGGCTCTGACTCCATTTCAAGGCTTCTTTGTCCCACATTCAGCAGGGCTATAGGGTGGGGGCTGCAGGGTCTCCACCTATTCTGATGCTTGGCGACAGCTTAGGAATATCTGGGTAGAGACCCGTTCCAACCCAAGTAGCAGCTTGTCTCTGACCAAAGTAAGTGCTGGGATGCTGAGTTTTACATCTGTAACTATCTGTTCCTCAGACCCCAGTTCTTGGTGGGCCCTGCTTCTGTATGTCCATGTTGTCATTCTGGCCAGAGCTACATCTGCACCTCAGACAACTGCCACTGTCTTTACTGGGAACTCCAAGGACCCATGCTCTTCCTGGTCTCCAGCAGGCCCTACCAAGCGCTACCCAGCAGTGGACGTGATCTGGCCAGAGGAAGAAGCGCCACTGAGTAAGGAGCAATATGGGAACCCAAGAGGCTACAGCTGTCAGAGGCAGGCTGTGAGCAGAGTTCAGGGGTTGGGTTGACATGGGAGTGCGCCCCTCCCATCTGCCAAGAAGCACCAGCAAGGCCAACTTGGCTGTGTTCACCATTCTACTGCCCAGCTCCCAAGATGGTTCCTTTAGTGTTGTAGACCCTCAGAGCCTTGGTGGCAAGGTATTCCCGGGCATACCCCCTCCATCCAGAGCCTGCCTGCCTTCTGGCTATCTCAGAGGATCATCAGCCTACTAGCACGACTATTGGACCTGTCATAGAATCTTAGATACTGGACATTTGTTTCATTTCTGTTCTTTTTGTTTGTTTGTTTTTTGAGACAGGGTTTCTGTGTGGCTCTTGTAGACCAGGCTGGTCTCGAACTCACAGAGATCCTCCTGTCTCTGTCTTCCCAGTGCTGGGATTAAAGGCATGCACCACCACCGCCGTGCTGGACACTGTTTTAGAAAAGGTCTTCAAGGGAGGAGGCACAGAAGGGGAAGAATTACATTCTTTGGGCTTAGGGAGACTGATTCCTGTATTTTCTCTTTTACGTTTTCCTGCATAGGTGGGGCACAGGTATTACAGGTTCTGATTCATGACTAAGGGGAGCTGGCAGGGTAGGGGCCTCTGTTTGATAGAATAACTAACAGCCATATTTGCTCCTAGATGGAACGCTGACCTTGTCCTGTACCGCCTGCAGCCGCTTCCCCTACTTCAGCATCCTCTACTGGCTGGGCAATGGTTCCTTCATTGAGCACCT
This sequence comes from Mesocricetus auratus, assembly GCF_017639785.1. Lineage (NCBI taxonomy): Eukaryota > Metazoa > Chordata > Mammalia > Rodentia > Cricetidae > Mesocricetus > Mesocricetus auratus. The sequence goes on from NW_024429182.1 coordinate 96,332,124, forward strand.
ACCAGGCAGGCTGAGGGAGGGTCACACAAGGTGAGGGTCATAGCAGTTAGCCTAGCAGAAGGGAGGCTTCCCCTGCAGCCCATCATGATTTCCTTCTGCTTCTGCAGTCGGGAACACAGGAATACAAGCACCTGGCTACAGAGAGCCCTGGTGCTGGAGGAACTGAGCCCCACCCTACGAAGCACCAACTTCTCCTGTTTGTTTGTGGACCCTGGACAGGTGGCCCAGGATCACATCATTCTGGCCCAGCTCTGGGTAAGGAACCTGAAGGAAGGAATCCAGGGGTGGGAGGAACTCTCTGTCCAGGGAAGAAAGTATGGGCTTTGCCAAGACAGCTTATGAACATGTAGCCATTCCCTGTGGTCAGCCACAGATGGAAGTAACTTGGGACTTCAGTGATAGGAGGGGAAGAAGTCCTCCTTAGCTCTGACTTTGTGTGCTTTTACTTTCCCAGGATGGGATGAAGACAGTTCAATCCCCTTCTCAAGAAATCCTCTCCAGCCACAGCCCAGCACCCACATCAGCAGGGCCTGGGGTTACCATGAAGCCAGCCGTAGCCTGGCCTTGACTGGATGGAGCCTGGTTCTCATCTACCTGGATGGTGAAGTCTCCACCGTAGGCTTTGCCCCTGTGCAGCTGATTCTCAAACTCCAGCTTCATTTCTACCCAGACTATTACAGTAATTAAATTAGACCCCTAGAATTCCTCCTGCTTGTCCTTCTGTCCATGCATCCCCTTTTCTAATGTCTTAACCACCTCACTGGTGTTCTGGAACCTTTTAGACCTGATGGTGCCTTAGCCAAGCAATAGGAGCTCTGCCTAGAACTCAACATGAATTTTCAGAGATCTGTTAGGGTCTCTCAGATTCTGCACCAATCCAATAGGTGAACACCCTGGTTGAGATGACACTTTGGCAATATCTACACTCAGCTCAGCTCTGGTCACAATCTGTGTTGATTTCATTATTTATGGGTGGTTCTGTTTGTTTTCCTCATTTGCCCCAATTTACTGTCCCATGAAAGGAGTGGGGAGATGACTGCTTCAGATCACAGTTGTATCTGTAATTTCAGCAGGGCCCACAATGAGTCCTCATAATGTGGCAACATCTCAGCCTCTAATGTCTTTTAGGCCCTAGTACTGTCCACAGGAACACTGTCTGCTTCAGGAAGGAGCAGGGGGCACTGCCTCTCATGCCATTCAGGATAACATGAATCCTTGAAATAGGAACAGGGGCCAGAAATGGAATGTGGAAAGATCCTGGGACATGTGGTCCCAGGAAGAAAGATGAGAGAAGGGTGTTGTTCTGAAGACTCAGCAGGACCACACACAGGTTCCAAAGAGCTATAATTTTTCCTCCTTCCCTCATACAATCCTAAAGCGCTCAGTACTCAAGGGAGAAAAATAGACTTTATTTACAAGTAATAACATTTAGAAAAGATCCATCCCTGGCCCTTAAAAACCTTCCCATAGTTCCATATCCCACCCCAGTGCAAGTCTGGGGAAGGTGAAGTGTGAGCTGCCATTAAAGGCTGCCCCCTATCCCACCCCTGAGACGCAGGACCCATCTGTCCAGGAAAAAGAGCATCCTCCAGGCAGCTGTGTCCTTGTGCAGATGGGAGGAGGTAAGAGCTGACTCCTACCAGGTCATGCCCAGTCCTGAGCTTCAAGAGCAAAGGCCTCTGCTAGGCCCAGCCACCAGGAACAGCAGGAAGCAGAATCTGCTTCTCCAATGGTCCCTTCTAGGTCCAAAGACTAAGGAAGACTATCTGGGCTCAAGAATCCAGCCTCAAATCTAGTTGTGATGGAGAAGTAAACTTTTCTCCAAAGCGGGGTGGAGGGTGGGGGTGGAAATCAGGAGGCAAGATAGGGAGAAGATCCCACACTGTCCAAGCTCCAAGCCTCCTGGGCCAGCTCTGAAAAGATACCTGGACCTTCACTGGTGCTTTTAGGCACCAGACAAGGGTGCAGGCAAACATCACTGTATCTGGGGGGGCTGGCCACCATTGGTCTGGGAGCTCAGAGAAGGCACTAAGAGGGACAGTAGAAGGAAAAGGACAAGGTCAGTGCTGAGGACACAGGTAGGGCCACGCACACTCACTGGCGTTGACTCTTTAATGCTTTGCCTGAAAAAGAAAGTCAGTCACTTGGGTTGCCAACCTCTATTAAATAGCTAGCTCAGAAACCCCTAGCTAGAACCCCTCCCTTTGTGTCCCACAAACACTTATCTTTAAGTTATCAGTTACCAATCATGCCTAAGAAATATGAGGTCCTCAATTATGAATGGCTAACCAGGACAAAGGGTACACCCCACTCCTCTCTGCTGGTCTACCTTGGCCCTGCCTTGGATGCTGCCCTATAGAGTAGTCTTACCTTGCCCTTGGCCCGAGGGGTAGCAGTGGCAGCGCCAGCTGTGGTGGTGGCAATTCGTGGAGAACGGCGGGTACCACTGTGAGTACTGGGGGAGACCTTTGCTGGGGTCTTCTTTGAAGCTCCTCGCCTTAGAAGACTATTTCCCAGCTTCTTGGGTGTGTTAAGGATGCTGAAGGCCATTGACTGGCGCCGGTCCGCCTGTAGGGGAAGGTCTGTCAACATGCTACTTAGGGGCTCTGCCAGCAAGGCTTCGCTTGGCCTGCCTTCCTCCCCTTCAGTCCCAGCCTAACCTGTTTAGGGACAACTGGAGCTGCTTTCTTCTGGGCTGCAGCAGTGCTGCTCTGCCTGCGTCCTTCATGCCGGTCCCTGGGAGTCATGGGGCGTGGGAAGCAGCTGGTAGCTTTCTTGGACTGTGAGGCAGAGGACAATTGCAATACGACATGCCTTCCCCACCTCTTGGCAGAGGCACTTCCAACAGTCCCATGGAAAGAAAGACTTCCCTCAGATTCACTACTTAAGACATGGTGAGCTGGTTCATACCTACATACAGTGCTAAAGAGAACAAAACGCAGACGTGAACATCACCTACCTCAGGAGTGCCAGGACCCTGGTGTGTCTCTGAGGAGACCCGTTTGCGCTGCTGCCGGGTAGTGATGCCAGCACCCTCAGCAATTTGGGTTGGCTGCATGCTGGCTCGGCGTAAGGTTTCCTGGGGATCTCCGGTTTTCATCTCCTCGTCAGTGATGGTTGCCAGGTTCAGGGAAGGCTATGTGGATGAAACAAGAGGAAGCAATTAGTGGGCCCCAGCTGTATAGAGCAGGAACTAGGGCTGTCACATAATACCAAAGAGCTGGATCCTGAAAACCTATACCTAGTCTCAAGCAGTCTCATATCTGACTTCACTTCTTGAGTGACACCTGTCAACTATTCCATGTGGAAGCATGAGAGTGAACTTTCCAGTAGGCCAAAGACCCAGCATACATACTGAGGTTAGCCACTTGAGTCAGTGTGGGAGGCCTTGAGGTGACCCTGTATCTCACCCTGGACTCCAGAGGATAGCAGGTCTTCAGGTGCGGAGGACACACTCTGTTGCGCTGCTGCAACTCTGCAATGCGGTTCCAATCGTCCAGCTGCTCAGGCTCATCCTGGCAAGTACCCATATAGAAGCTGTTCCTTCCTATGGGGGACAAGAAGTTAAGGCAAACATGGCTGCAGTCACACTGTCTACTAATCTGGCCAGACTTTGTAGCCACTGTTTCCTCCCACCATCTTGAGGGACTTCAAGATAGATACACAGTCCTGTTGTGTCAATGATGCAGAACATGTTTAAAGTGGCATACCCATCCAAATTACTTGTCTCATGAGGTCAGAAGAGTTCATACACAGGGTTGTAGGATCTTTCCCACCTGCCAAAGCTTGGTGCCCCACACCAAGAGAAACTGAGGATCATGAATTGATGCCTAAGGAGGGTCCCTAGTACCTAAAGGGCAACTTCCAAGAAATTTCTGGGCAGCCTGACTTTCCCAAAGCCCACTGTCTCTCAAAGTAGCCTGAAGGACTACTACCAGGAATCTTAAGCAGTTGGTGAGCACTCCTAGTCCAGACTGCTCCTTTGCGGTCCTAGAATAGGGAAGGCCCTGAGGTGGCAGGGACGAGTGATGGGCAGCAGTTCTGGTACAGGAAGGCAGCAAGGAGGCCTGCCTTGAGCTTTTGCAAGCTTGCCTACTCCTTATGCAAAGATCCACTTCGAGTCTAGTTTTGGGTTGTGGAAAATTCCTGAAATCTCCTCACCTTGGGGGGCACCACTGGACATCCTGGCCTGGGAGCGACGAGCAGAGCTTCGAGTGGTGGGCCTGTAGCCAGGCAGGCTAAGTAGAGCCGAGTTGCCATCATCAGGAGAGCCCAAGCGGGCCAGAGACTGGGTGGAGGAGGTGGCTCTCAAACTGGCCTGGGAAGCAGGGGCAGACTGCATGCTATAGAAGGATGAGTTGGCACTGTCTGGCTCTTCCACATCTAGTTTCTGGAAGGATGAATCATTGCAGTAACACTATAAAGCACCACTTTCATGTGTAATAAGACATGTACACTTCCACCCTGTTTTAAAAGGATCTTTACATTGCAAGTGTATGCACAGGCCACACAGCTAGAAGGTCTTGCAAGATGCTGAGGTCAGCCAGGCGGTGGTGGCACACACCTTTAACCCTAGCACTTGGGAGGCAGAGGCAGGCAGATCTCTTGTGAAGTCAAAGCCAGCCTGATCTACAGAGCAAACTCCAGGACAGGCTCCATAGCTACTGAGAAACTCTGTCTCGAAAAAGCAAACAAAAAAAGATGCCGAGGTTGCCAACACTCTTCTACCCACAATACTTTGAAGGCAGTATTATCAGCCTATTTCAGAGGTAAAAAGGTAAGTACCCCTTAGTCACACAGCTACAAACGCTAAGAGCCAGACCCCTAACCCCTGAGCTAACTAGTCGGTCTCAGCCCACAATCTCTGCTGTCCTGTACCCAAGGTTCTTGGGGTCTGAAACATCTACATTCTCTCCCAGTTCTCAGCAGTAGAAAGCATAAAAGCACCTTTCCATCTACTTTCTAGACCACTCTCCCCCACAAAAAGGCACCTAAAAGTAGCAGTTCACTGAGGACCAGGCCAGGCCACATCCTTGATGCATAGGGTAGCTAAAGGCTCAGGATTAGCTGCTATTTCCTAAATTCTGGTCTGCCTTCCTCACCCTTCTCGAGAAGAGAGATCCTAAGTAAGCAAGACCTTAGTTTTCCGGTGTCTATCTCACAGGTTTGTTGGTCATCCCTGTGTGTTCCTGACTGATGAGACCTGGATAGGGACTGGTGTTAACATCTTGCAGCTCCATGCCCAGTAGCCTAACCTTGGTCATGGTAATATTGATGATTTGTGTGGTACGCCGGCGAGCAGAGCGGGTCTTACGGCCAGAGTCAGGGAAGGCATCGCCCAGGGAGTCCAGGCTGCTCTCCAAGGGGGCCTGACCCCGAGCAGGAATGGGGGTGAAGTAGAGACTCTCCAGGGATTCTACTTTGTGGGGCAGGCGCTGGGAGATGGGTGAAGCTGGCTCTCCAGGGACACTGGTGCCATCTGGCTGGGTACAAGGCAGCTTGCTGTATGTAGAAAAAACAATCTGCTGAGATGCAGTTCCTGGGCTACAAGGCATTACATTTTTCCCCTTACCCCAAAGTGACTTTTTTTACACTTAACTACAGGTAAATGTGGTAAAACACACGGATATTTCAGAGACTAAAAAGAGGCCTTGATTGGGGCTCTTTTAGTCCACTCCTGGCTGCTTCTAACCCCTTCATACTGGTAGCCCTCAGACCTCAACTTCAGCTCAAGCCAGACAGCCATAAGCGCAAACCTCTTCCAGATGCCACAACTGTTCCATGCTTAACACTGTCCATTCTAAACGCCTCCTCCTGTTCTAGTTTTGTAAACAGGGATACCTTCACCGGCCCCAGGCCAGGAATGTGGTTGTAATTTGACCTCTTCTACCACTCTACCAGTCAACAATGTAAGAAGCTGAACACCATGTACATACCCTTCTCTGCTCAGCCTGAGCTCATCTCACCAAAACTCAGACTGGGAGATGCTGCAGAGTGGTGACAAGCAAGGACTCAAGTCAGGCTGCCAGATTCAAACCTGAGTGAGCTCCATCACTGGAAGCTTAGGCCAGTGACTGCCCCTCTAAACCCCAGGTCTATCTGTTTAAGGAGACAGAATGAGTGTAGCCTACCTAAGATGGTTCCAAGTGGGAATAAAGTTGTAACTATTCTAAGTACTGACATTGGCACACAGTTAGTGCAGTACAAATATTGATAAAGCAGTAACTGTACTTTTAAACCTTGACTTCTATACTATCAGGAAACTATAAGACACAAACTCAACCTTGTAGTCCTCAATCTCAGCATTTCTGAGGTTCATTGATCTTTGGGATCAAACCCACTCAGGCTCTAGGCTCTCAGAACTGCTTGGCCTAACATTACAGGCTGCTCCTCCACCCCTGTACACACCCGTGGATTCTATCAAGGCTCAAAGAGAGCTTTCTCCAAAGCTTTCCTAACTGTTCCCCTTCGTTTTCACTTCTCCTTTGTCCTAGGCAGGATCTGTCACCATACCAGAACCACAGACTAGAAGAGCATGCACTCAGTAAAAAGGCACAGGATAGAGAGGCAGACATGTCTCCTGACCTAGCGACACTGCATGGGGTTCCCTCCTCCAAGCTCAGATCCAGGCTGTCAATACTTAAGTCCAGCTGGGGTTTCTGAGGCTCACGGCTCTTTAAGGCATCAGTTGCCACCTGGAATTTGCCCAAGTCTCGAAGCTGCTGGTCTGCATGGGCAACCTGGGAGGGAAAATAAAAAGAAGCGCAGAGTAGGGTTGTCCTTGGAGAGAAGAGTCTGGATTCCAACAGTACAGGGTGAGATGCCTTTGTTAAATTTGGAGATGCTTACCTGTGCCTCCAGGCTCCGCACCTGGGCACTAAGCTGGCGGCAGGCCTGTTCAGCCTCCTTAGTCTTTAGGCCTGCCTGCTGCAGCTCACGACCTAGACGTTCAGCTTCAACCCGAAGCTCCTTGTTCTCCTTCTGCAGCTGCTCCAGGTCTCGAAGCTGATCCTGCAGCTCTTGGTTCTGCTGCTTCTTGGCATCATAATGGGTCTTGGCTTTCTCCATCTGTGTGGACAGACAGGGTGGGTAGGTGTGATAGAGCCTAGTGGTCAGGAGAAAGGGCAGAGCAGGCCAGTTCCTGGCCCCTCACCTGTAGCTTGTAATGTTCAGCTGCCTGCTCCTTCTGGCTTAGCTGGGCCTGCAGCTCATTCAGCTGGGCCTGGAGGCGCTGGACCTCCTGCTGGCTCTCACCTCCCTGAGCCTGGAAAGCCTATGAAGTCAATGAAAAAGACAGCTCTGGTTATTCCACCCCAACCCACTCAGTCTCCACAGGTACTTCAGTCCTTCATCAATACATTCTCTCAGGACACAGGATCCCTCAGGCCAAAACACACAGTCCCCACAGCCACAGCCTGCAGAGCAATTAGACCCTCCTTCCCAGGCCCTCTTGTGGGCACACTGCTGGCTCTAATGCTTCTCCCAGTTCTGCCTGCCATCTATGAGGCCAGGCACCAAGTGTCTCAACCTCTGTCCATGTACATTTACTCTCAAGGGAGCAGAACCTGATGATCAAAGAACATGCTGGTGTAGAGCTCAGGGGGAGAGAACTGTGTGTGCACACTCAATGACACACTCACGTCTTCAAATCACTGAGAGCTTTTATCTTTGTTTAGAGATGAAAAGAGCTTAGAGTTTTAGGCAAACTGACCAAGGTCACACTGAGGATAGCACAGTAAAATCTGAACTTGGTCCACCTAAGTCCAAAACCTATGGTGCCAGCACTGCCTCATAAGGAAACCACAACTCCAAACGCAGGCTGGCAGCTGATTCTGTTACCTGCAACATCAGCTTGATTTGCTGCAGGTACTAGGGTAGGCATAGTCCCACCAATACCTCTCTTACATCTGCTAGCTCATAACAACTCCTTAAAAGGAACATGGTAAGCCTGTTTATTGTTTATGACAGAACACAGACGTGAGAAGCTAAGCAGGAAAAATGAAACTCAGAGTTCCTCCACCTGTGACCCACCACATGCTACACAATTTCCAAAGGCACTTGTGCCCAATCCTTTGGCCTTAACTAAGGGATAGAAAGCTTAAAGCGCCAAAAGGAAACACTGGAACAAAGAACATAATTAATAACATAATTAAAAGCACTGAAAGTATTAATTGTACTCGGCATTATGACAAATACCTAAGAATCCCAGTACTATGGACTGCATAATAAGACCCTGTATTCCCCAAACTCCAAAAAAATTTTAAAAGAAAGAAAACAATGGATTGTAAGAATGAGTACTGTTCCCTCAGGAGGTGAGGCAGGTGGATCTCTGGGAGTTCGAGGTCAGCTTGGTCTACAGAATGAGTTTCAAGACAGCCAAGGCTACACAGAGAAACTCTGTCTTGAACAACAACAACAAATAGAGAATGAGTATTGTTGACAAATTTAGTCCTTGAACGCAAACTACTAAGAGTGATGCTGTCCCATAGAACTTTCTGGGAAGGTAGAATTTGTTCTATTCTGTTTTGTAGTCATTAGCCATACACTGACTGGCTAGGGTAATGAAAAGACGCTGCGCCGCCGGCGTCCCGTCCCGCCCCCCCCCCCCAAATGCCTTTTTGAGGTGCTAGAAACTGAGCCTAGGGCTTCAGTGCATCAAAAATAGGTACTTTACCGCTGAACTATATTATATATGTCTTGGTTTGTTTTCGTTTTCTAAAGCAAGGCTTTACTATGTAACCCAAAAATGAATTTTTTTTTCTCTTAATCTAACTGAAAAGCATAGGTGTTCACAATGGAGAGCTAAGGCCTTTCTGTGAAAGTCCCCAGAAGGCAAAAGCAAGGTTTCTGAGATCAGGATGGCTTCCTGGGCAACTAGTCCCCCAGGGGGCTTCTGCTTTGCCCCACATCACATAGAGCCTAGAGAAGACGTTCCTCACACTCGTGCTCTGAGGCAGTCAAAGGGCAGGCAGGCCTGTCATACATCTATCTGTCCCACCTTGAGTTTCTGTTGCTGCACCTTGCTGGCTTGATCATACTCTGTCAACTTCTTACTCAGTTCTTCCACCTGAGGAGTAAGAGAGAGAGAGAGAACAGACAAGACGACTGAATTCCCTGGATGTCATGGCTACTGTTGGTATTCTACTTGGCCGCATCTGCAACCAACTAGAACCCAAGCACAACTGGGCACAACTATAAGGGGTTTCGTGACTATCTTCTAAGGTGGGAAAACCCACCCTAAATCTAGACCACACCTTCTGGTGGCAGTCCACATAAAAACCCAGATAAGGGAACGTTTGCACTTTGCTTGCTTGCCCTCATTCTGACTCCAGATGTGCATAACTAATCTAAAGGTTTCTAGGTGTGCCCTGGAAGAATTAAAACCAAAACCCAAGTCCCAGCCTCAAAAGGTGTCCAACAGTAAATTAAGGGTGTTAACAGGTTAAAGAATAGGATCCTGTAATATGGGATGGAGATGGATGGGATGACCCTACTGAGGCTAAGGACTTTGAACACTCAGATTTGAAGGGTTTATCTCACCTGAAGACCCTAAACCTCCTGCAAAATTGTACTCTCTGCCTTTGCTTGTGGGATTTAATCGTTCATTGTATGCCAAACCAGCACTGACTTACAAGGCAAGACAATATTGTGGTCTCTTAGAGCCCACCAATAACCAGACTTAAGGCTAAGCAGGCTCCTACAGGGGCAACAGAATGTGTTGGAGGTATACTGTACCACTAAAGAACTAAATGACTTTGCTAATTCTTTCAAGTATGTCTGGGAAATTTGTGTGGGGATAGGTTTTAAGAGGGTAGGATAATGATGGAAGGAGCATAAAAGTAAATCAAGCTGAGTTTATTGATAAGGGTCCATGGAGTAGAGATTTTAATATGAAACTCTGCTACTTGAAAAAAAAAAAAAAAGGTTGTAGCGCACACCTTTAATACCAGCATTTGTGAAGCAGAGGCAGGGGGACCTCCGTGAGTTTGAGTCCAGTCTGGTCTACAAGATCTAGTTCCAGGACAGCCTCCAAAGCCACAGAGAAACCCTGTCTTGAACCCCCCCCCCCCCCCAAAAAAAGTGTCAAAAGATGGCCTACTTAAACGGAACTTGAGATGCCGGATCTCCCTTGGACTAGTGATGATGAATATTTTTAAGCTCAGGGAAATTGCAATGCTTGAGTGGGGTCACTGTGTAAACCTAGCCCTCCCTAACAGGAAGGACCAGAAGACATGCCCCTCACTAATCCTGAGACCAAAAATAGTGAGGGGCACCAGCGCATAGGAAGAGTTTTGTCTCTTTCACTAGCTCAGACCTTAGGGTCGGAGATCCTCCTGCTTAGTTCAATGAATTAAATGCTGTGGGTTTAACTGGACCCAGGATTAGGAAGAGTCAGATGATAGCACTGAATTGACAAAGGCAGGTGACCATAGTTGTCCTAACAGGCAGCACAGGCAAAATGATTTTTATGGTGACATGACTTGTATGAAAGTTTGGTACTGGCTAGTCAGTCATGGTGTTTCCTGGCATGAAATAGATAAAGAGCCTACTACATTTTTGTTTGATCTGCATAAGAAAAATTCTCCAAAGAAAGACCAAACTGGATTCTAGCAAGATTCTTGGCATGTGAACCATACTTGAGCCTGTTTGCGAAACCTCTTGAATGAAGGGATAGTCAGATCCCCTGGAGGAAGAACCTTGATAAAATATATAAAAGTTTTACTATTGGCGTTTCTCCAGTCCTTCCCCAGAGGAACCTAAGGCCTTTTACAACGGTAACTATACACTGGAGGAATGGAAACCAATTAGAATTTCTGAGGTCTATTGGTCCCTGGTACTGAATTAATGTTGATTCCAAGAGATTCCAAGAAACATTGTGGCCCTCCAGTTAAAGTAGAGGCATATGGAGGTCAGGTGATTAATGGAGTTTGGGCTGAAGTCCGACTCACAGTGGGTCCAGTGTGTCCCCGAACTCATCCTGTGGTTGTTTTTCCAGCTCCAGAATGTATAAGGGATACATATACTTAGAAGTTTGCACAATTCCACAATTCCCACAGTGGTTCCCTCACCTGTGGAGTGAGGGTTATTATGGTTGGGAAGACCAAATGGAAGCCATTAAAGTTGCCTCTACCAGGGAAAACCAGTTTCACTTTCCTGGAGGAATTGCAGAAATTAGTGCCACCATCAAGGACTTAAACAATGCAGGGATGGTGGGTCCCACCACATCTCCCTTTTACTCTCCTAATCTGGCCAGTGCAGAAAACAGAGGGATCATGGAGAATGACAGTTGACTATCAAATTTTAATCAAGTACAGACTTCAATGTGCAGCTGCTATACCACATGTGGTGTCCTTACATGAGCAGATTAACACAATTTCTGGTATACAGTATGCAGCTATTGATCTGGCAAATGCCTTTTTCTCAATATCTATCCATTAAGGACCACAAGAAGCAATTTGCTTTCAGTTGGCAGGACCAGCAATACACCTTATAGTTTTACCTTAAGGATATATTATCTCTCCAGCCCTGTGCCATAACCTAGTTAGAAGGGATCTTCACCATCTGTCTCTTGCATAAAACATCATGGTCCACTCTACTGACATTATGCTGATTGGACCAAGTGAGCAGGAGGTAACAACCACTTGGACTTGTTGGTAACACATAGGGGCAACAGAGGATGGGAAATACAACCAACCAAATTTTAAGGGCCTTCTACCTCAGTGGTGGGGGATGCAGATATTCCATCTAGGGTGAAGGGTAAGCTATTGCGCCTGGCCCCTCCCACCATCAAGACAGAGACAAAAACATTTAGTGAGTCTATTTGGATTCTGGACACAGCACATTCCTCACTTGTGTTTGCTACTTCTGCCCAAATACCAAGTGACTAGGAAGGCTGCTAAGCTTTGAGTGGGGCCTGGAACATGAGAAAGCTCTTCAACAGGTCAAGGGGGCTGTCCAGGATGTCTACCACTTGAACCATGTGATCCATCAGAATCAATGGTACTCAAAGTGTCAGTGGCAGATAGGGATGTTGTCTGAACATACAGGTGTATCACTGAGGATTTCGATTCACCTTTCAGTTTTTGAGCAAGGCTCCACCATTATCTGCAAACAAGCATTCTCCCTTTTAAGAGACAGCTCTTTGCCTGTTATTGAGCCTTAGTGGAAACTGAACATCAGACAATGAGTCACCAAGTTATCATGTGACTTGAGTTGCCCATCACAAGTTGGGCTATAATTATTTCACCCACCTCGACATAAAGTAGGATGTGCACAGCAGCAACCCATTACCAAATGGAAGTGGTATACCTGTGATCAGACCTAAGCAGGTCCTGAAGGCACAAGCAAGTTACATAAAGGAGTTGCCCAAACGTCTACGGTTTTTACTCCCATTACAATGCCTTTTGCTTCCAAATATGTACCTATAGCATCATGAGGTGTGTCCTATGATCAACTGATGGAGGAGGAAAAGACTAAGGCCTGCTTTACGGACAGTTCTGCATATTTTCTAGGCAGCACTTAGAAACAGACCTGAAATATTACACTTTTCTAGGACAACCCTGAAAAACAGTGGGTAAAGGGAAATGTTCACAATATCAGAACTTTGGGTAGTAGACATGGTTATACATTTTGTTTAGAAGGAAAAATAGCCAGATGTGCAACTGTTTAGATTCATGGACTGTAGCCAATTGACTGACTGTATGGTCAGGGACTTGGAAAGAGCAAGAGAAAAACTACTGAGAAAGACAAGTGGGGAACAAATATGTGGACATATCTCTCCAAATGGGCAAAGGACAGGAGGACACTTGTGTCCTATGTAAATGCTCATCAAAGGGTGGCTTCAGCTGAGGAAGAGTTCAATGATCAAGTAGATAGGATGACCCATTCTATAGGAAGTCAGCTTCTTTTCCCCAGCCATCCCTGTCATTGCCTAATGGGTCCATGACCAAAGTGGCCACAGTGCAGAGATGGAGATTATGCATGATCTCAACAACACAGACTTCCATCACCAAGGCTGACTTGGTTATGGATTTACCTTTCCTACATATAATGCTTCTGCCAAAACTACCACCATGAACTTACAGAATGCCTCGTCTAACTCTATCATGATCTTCTACACAGTATTACTTCTAACCAAGGAACTCACTTTGCAGCCAGAGAAGTGTGACAGTGGGCACTCCATGGAATCCACTGGTTTTATCATGTTCCCCACCATCCTGAAGCATTTAGCCTGATAGAATGATGGAATGGCCTTTGGAAGCCCCAGTCATAGTGCCTGGAGGGCTGGGGCAGGGCTCTGCAGAAGGTGGTATATATTTTGAATCAATGTATAATATATAAAACCAGCTAAGCCAGTGGTTTTCAACATTCCTAATACTGGAACCCTTTAATACAGTTCCTCATGTTGTGGGTACTCCCAACCCTAAAATTATTTTCATTGCTATTTCCTAACTATAATTTTGCTACTGTTATAAACTGCAATGGAAACATCTTACATGTGGGATATGTGATATGCAACCCGTTCTGTGAAAGGGTAGTTCCACCCTGCCCCCCAAAGGAGTCAGGACCTATAGGTTGACAGATGCTAAGGCCATGAGACCAGTTGCAGAAACGAGGGCTATAACTTATAGGAGTGTTTCTTTCATAGCTTGTTAAAAAATGTGTGTGTGTGTGTCTGGGTTGGAGAGATGCCTCAGTGCTTAAGAGACCGCTCTTCCAAAGGACCCAGGTTCAATTCCCAGCACCCACATAGCCAAAAAAAATTTTTTTAATGTTTGTGTAAACAGATGTCTTTTCCTCAGTTTATCATGGGATGTAACATCAAATGAGCTAGTATCAGTTTTGAGACACTAAAAGAATGTCCCTCAAGGGACACTGTCATCTAGTCTAAAATGTGTTGCAGTTATAATGGGATAATTACAGTCTGTGAGGCCTATTTTCTCTTGGAAATGAAGCACTGCATACGGTGATATGATCACGGGTCAAGCTGAGAAGAGGTGGAATGGGGAATCTTGGTGTCCAACTTGACCACATCTGCAATCAAATAAAACCAAAGCAGCTGGGCCCAACTATGAAGGGCTTTCCTTGATTGGAGCATCAGAGGTGGGAAGACCGACCCCAAATCTGGGCCACACCTTCTGGTGGCAGCCCACATAAAAGGACAAAGAAGAATGAAGCTCTTGCTCTTTGCCTGCTTGCCCCTCATTCTTAATGGCAAGTTTATCTATCCTGCTGCTGAGATGTTCCTCTGCTGGTAACCGAACCTACTTTTTAAAAAATTTTTATTTGTATTTTATGTACATTGCTGTTCTGCCTGCATGTGTGTCTGTGTGAAGGTATCAGAACTCCTGGAACAGGAGTTATAAAGAGTTGTGAGCTGCCATTTAAGTGCTGGGACTTGAACCCATGACCTCTATAAGAGCACTCAGCACTCCCAAACCCTGAGCCATCACTCTAGCCCCAGAACTTATTTCTTTGGGACTCCCAATATGGACCAACGGTCAGCTGAAACATCTAGTCTTGTGGACTTAACAATTGCCCTTCCATCAGGAAACAAACATTGTTGAACTAGGTAGACCACTGCCTGTAAGTCACTCTTTATCTCATATATATATATCTGATACATATTCATTCTATCAGTTCTGTTCCTCTTATAGATCTCTGAGTAAAAACACTGGAAGTCTTGACTAACCAAGGGGTTTCCCCAGACCATTATCCTCAAGCCCTTTCTCCTGACTTCTATATAGGTAATAGCCTGCTGCCCAAAGGTTGTCAGGGCCTGAGGTGGCCCCAAACAGATGTTGCCAGAGTCACCTATTCAAACGCATTCCATCTCTAGTCTCCAACCACCAAAATCAATAATTGACTCTTCGGAGTCACCATCTCTCAACATCCCTATTGCACGCTATTTCCCAAGCCTAACCTAGACAGGTTGGGAGCAAGAACAGAGCGTCTATGGGGTTGGAGAGCCAACTAAGTAGCTGTGTATGTGTGTGTGTGTGTGTATTTGTGTGTTTGCATGAGCACACACTCATACACAGGACACTTCCCTGGTACTCTAACAAACACTGTCAAAGTACATTCATTCCTCCCTCCTTCCCAAAAATTGCCAAAGCAAAGCTCCCAGACCTCTTTCCAATCTCCAAGGGTTGTTAGAAAGACGCTAGCGGCATGGTCACTGTGGTTAGGGTTAGGAGAACAGAGTGCAGGAAGACAAGAACAGGGCAGCACACACACCCAAGGCCTCCCCCAACTATCACAAAGAGGAAGAGCAAAGGGGGTAAGAAGACAGAGGGGATCATAACAGCCACAAGCACCCCTGCTTCCTCCAGGCACTCTAGAAGCTTAGGCATGAACAGGCAGCAGAGGAAGAGGCAAAAGGCTCCATTGCAAACTGCTTGCTTTCCCATTAGACTCTTCTATTTCCTGAGATGACTGTAGTGACTGAAAGGGGAGTGGAGGAAGTGTCCTCACTAAGTATCAGCTCTGTAGCCTACTAACTAGGGGGCAGAGAGGCCTGAGAGGGAGGAAAGAGGACAGACCACATGGCCCATCAGAGGAAGACAAGTTTACTTCTCTCAATCTTAGTTTCCTGCTTCAGAAAACTCCGTGAGTGAGGCTCTGGGATAAGGCACCAGGGCATCGTGGGTGAGTATTCTCATAGCGTTCATGCCTTGGATAAATCCATACTCTGCGGGGAAACAGGACATTAATCTAAACAAGGCTATATCAATAATCTCTTCTTCCTCTTGGATTAGTAACCCTAGCTCAAAACAGGGCTTGGGAGGTTTTGGAGTCACAAGGGTTGACTTTGTTGCCACTGCAGGTCTGGAAAAAATGAAGCTACCCCTGGTCCCTGACTGGTGAAAGAAAGTGCATAAGGGAAGAGGCCGACCTGGGATGGGTAGGATGAGGCCCAAGAGAGAGCCGATAGCACTGTACTCCTGGGCAGCCTGGGCCTGGATTCCATGGCTCGACCCTGCCCCTTTCACAAACAGTTCACAACAGGAGCTGGCGGAGCAAGCTGCAGCCGGGGTCATGCACCGAGACTGGTCACCGCTTAAGCAGCCAGCATTTATCGAGAACCCCAGGCATTACCTGTTTAGTTTGCTCTCTTTGAAATACCTCTAGTTGC
Source organism: Mesocricetus auratus (assembly GCF_017639785.1). Classification (NCBI taxonomy): domain Eukaryota; kingdom Metazoa; phylum Chordata; class Mammalia; order Rodentia; family Cricetidae; genus Mesocricetus; species Mesocricetus auratus. The sequence goes on from NW_024429182.1 coordinate 96,348,259, forward strand.
TCCACCTGTGCATAGGGAGAAGCAATGGAGTCAGTGAGATAGGGCCACTGCCAGACCAACCTCAATGGGCTATGATACGTCTCCCAGAGACTATATGGAGAGAGGTAGAAATGGGGAGGGAGGGAGAGAATGCTCACAAGAGCTAGATAACAGGATATAATATGCCTGTTTTCACCACACTTGGGTGGTGAAGGCAGGAAGATCAAGAGTTCAAGGCGATCTTTAACCATATAGTGAATTCAAGGCTAGCCTGAGTTACACTGGACCCTGTTTTAAAACACCAAACAAAAAGCCAGTTTGCCTGCTTCAGCTTGACTTCTTCAGAATCAGCTTTCAAAGGAAAAGGAGCCATAGATGTTTTCCAGAGAGAGAGAGCGAGAGCGTGTGCAGGCAAGGTCTGAACAGTCTGACTATGTAACTCAAGGTGGCCTCAAATTCACAATCCTCCTCACTCAGCCTACCAAATGCTGGGATTACAGGCATGTAACACTGCAGGTTATCATGAACATGCTCTTTAAGACAAATTTTGAAGTCTATTAGTCACTTTCTTTTTATGCTACTCAGTAAATGAAGGCAGGCAAGCTACTGCAGTAGAGAGACAGGGTAGAGAGTGAGGGGAAGGCCAGAGAACGCAGGATACAGGACGGACACCTTACCTGGGCGGTGAGTTTCTGCCTCTCTTCTTGGAACTTCTGCCGTTCCTCTAGGACCTTCACCTTGGCACCTTCGTACTTGGCAGTCATCACCTCCAGTTCCCGGGTAGTACTCTGTGCTTCTTGACGCACTTCAGCCAGATGGGTCTCAGCGTCAGTACGCACAGCTGCCAGCTCCTGGACATATTTCTCCCGGGCTTGATCTAACTCTACTTCCAGAAACTGCCGGCCAAGGTTGGCCCGCTCCCCCAGACCCCGGTTCTCCTCTGCCAACAGGCCATGAGCCTTCTTCAGCATGCTCAGCTGTTCTGCATAGCTGGCCTTCTCTGCCCGCAGCTGCTGGGCTGCTCGCTCCTGCTCAGCCACCTTCTGCCGCAAAGGCCCTAGCTCCCCAAGCTCCCGTTGTGCCCGCATTAGCTCTGCCCGAAGTCCACCAGCTGCCTGCTTGCTCTGCTCTATCTCCTCCCGGTGGCGCTTCTCAGCAGCTGCCTGCTCAGCCTGCAGCTGCTGACAAAGGTGCTTGGCAGGCAGCAGTTCACTGACCAGGGCCTGTGTGCTGGTGTGCTCCAGCTGCAGCGCAGAGAGCGCTTGCTCCTTTTGGAAGAACTTCTCCTGCCAGGCCTTCAACTCCTGGCCCAGTTCCTCAGCTCGCTCTGCCTGTGAGGCCAGCTCTTGCCGCAAGTTCTCCGAAATTACACGCTGTTTCTCTACCTCCTCCCGGAGGCTCTGTACCTCCTCTCGTAGAGCTGAGCTGCGTTCTGCTGCTCTGGCACTACTGCTGGCTGTTTCTACCTGAAGCAGGCGCAGCCTCTCTTCCAGCTTCTGGCTCTTCTCTGATTCAGCTACAACCAGGCGCTTCAACTCCTTGCTCTCCCCTTCCTTCTCTAGGACTTGGCGGTTCAGGATGGATACCTCCTCTTCCAAGCTGCTGATAAGACTACTTTTTCTCTCAGCCTCTTGCTGGCCACGAGCCACCTGGGCCTTCCACTCTTCCTCAGCTTTGCTATGGTCCTGGGCTTTGGCACGGAGGGCTGTCAATTCTCTCTGAGCTGCAGCTGAGGCAGCCTGAGCATGCCCTAGTTCCCGAGCCTTCTCCTCTAACTGGCCTTGTAGGGTCTCTAGGGCTTTGTCCTGCTCAGCCCGGGAAGCACGCTCAGACTCCAGGCTGTGTGTCAGGCCTTCAACCTGCTGCTGCTGCTGCTGGCACTGCTGCTCTAGCTTGATGACCTCTGCCCGAAGTGCCTCCACCTCCAGGCCTGGTGCCTCTGTCTTTTTAACTGTTTCCAACGGGGCTTCTGGGCCAGAAGCCTCTTCTCCACCAGTACTCCCTACAGGGTGCTGCTCTTCTTCTTTCTTGGCTAACTGTGCTTTCAGCTGTTCCAAAGTCTGCTGAAGCTCCTTCAGCTCTGTTCTTTGAGCTGCCTCTTGCTCATGAAGCTTGGCGAGCTCCTGGTCTTTGCCTTCCTTTTCCGTCAGGGCATGGGCCAGTGCTTCCTGCAGGGCGGCAAACTCCACGCGCTGCTCGTTGAGGGTGTTCTGAAGCCGCATCTCAAGCTCCGCCTTAGCTGCCTTCTCCTGAGCCAGGTCAGCTTGGGCCTGGCTCCGCTCCTGGGTCAGCCGTGCTAGCTCCCTCTCCTGCTGCCCACGCTCCTCTCGCTGCTGCCCCTGGCTCTTCATCAGCACTGCCCTTAGCCTCTCCAGCTCACTGCCCATTTGCTCAGCTTCTCGCTCCATAGCCTTTAGTGCTGCTTGTGTGCTAGAGAATGGCCGTCTCTGCTGTTCTTCAAGCCAGTTAGACTCTTTGTTTCCAGCCCCTGGGAGCTCTTTGAGCAGCTCAGGTGAGGTCATTTCCTGCTGCTCACCTGCCTTTAGCACCAAGGTCTTCAGACAGGCTGCCACCTTGTTAGTGGAAGCCATCTTCTCCTGCAGAGTTGAAAGCTCATCTGCCAGCTTCTGGGCCCTGAGTTCTTTCTCCTGAACCTGCTGGAGGGCTCTGGATAGAGTGGCATGAAGTTGGGCTAGCTGACTCTGCTGCTGGCCTATCTGGCCCTCACTGTGGACTTCTACTGCTGCCCCCTCCTGTGCTTCTTGGTCTGCCTTCTCATAATCCCCCTTCAAAGCCATCAGTTGTTCCTGGAACAGTGCACTGTATCTTGCCTCTTCTTGCTGTCTGGCTTCAAACCGCTTCTGCCAGCTCTCAACCTCCCTGGTGAGCTGCTCACTCTCACTCTCGGCTCTGCGCTGGGAGGCGGTAGCCTCTGCCAGCTCACGCCGCAATGCTTCAGTCTCAGCCTGATGAGTCCCCTCAAGCTGTTGTAACCTGGCCTCCAGCCCCTCTCTCCCAGCCTTCTCCTGTTCTAATGCCTTCTGCTCCTGTTCACGCTGCTCCATCAGGCTTCGGGACTTTGCCTCCATCTCAGTGGCACAGCGCTGTTGCTCTTCTAGGGCATCTGCGGCCCTGCGCTTCTCCTCTTGAAGGCTGTCTTTGGTAATCTTTAAAGTCTCCTCAAGGGCCTGGAGCTGCTCCTGGAGCTGGGCCTTCTCCTGGATCATTTTTTCTCTCTCAGCTACTTTTTGCTGCTCAGCCTTCAGCCGGGCCTCCAGCTCTGTCACATGAGCTTGGGCCTGACGCTGTTCCTGGTGGGCAGCTTCAATGCTGGCATGGAGTTCTCCTATCTTTTGGCTCAACTCTGCCTTTTCCCGCTGGACCTGTGTAACTGAGGTCTGTACACTGTCCCTAGCTTCATTAGCAGCCTCAAGTTGCTGCTGTAGACTCTCTAGCTTGGCAGCCTTCTCCTTCTCCAACGTTTCCAGCTGCTGGCGAGCAGTATCCCGTTCCCTTAGAGAGGCCTCTCGAGCCTCAGCAACAATGGCCAGTTGTTGGGCGTGATCCTGTCTGACTGCCTCCTGCTCCTTGGCTGCCTCTTCCAATTGCTGCTCCTTCAGCTTCAGGGTGCTGCTCAGCTGCTCCACCTGCTGGCGGAGGCCCTGAGCAGCCTGTTCTTGTTCTTGCAAGGACTGTACCATCTGAGCCTGTTCCTTTTTGACCTGTTCTTTCAGGTTGGCAAGTTCTTGATCCCGTTGCTGCTGCAGAGTAGTATTGAGGGCTGTCAGCGAGGCCACCTGGGCAGTCAGCTGAGCCCCCTGAACCTGGGAGGCCTGCTCTAACTCCTCCTTGGCTTGGCTGAGGTTGGAGATGGAGCTCTGCAGGTCAGCAATCAAGCTGGCCAGCTGCTGCTTTTCTTCTTCAAAGTGACCCCGCTCAGCAAGCAGCTGGGCTTCCTGTTGGCCCCGTTCACACTCCAGTGTCTCTATGCGGGCTTGGAGCTGAGTATTGTCCACAGCAAGTTTGGCTGCCTCTTGCTTCAGGGTTTCCAGCTGTTGCGATAAAAGACAAATGGGGATCAACAGAACCAGACCCAACTCCATCAAATTGCTTAATGGCTGCTTCCGTCTATTCCTACCTGCAAGGCGTCACCCAGCACCTCGCCCTTCTCCTGGGCTGGGCTCTCTGACAGTTGGGCTGCTCGTTCTTCCAGCTGGGAAAGCTTTCCCTGAAGGATTTCATTCTTCTCTTCAAGATATTTCTTGGAATAAACAAGAGACCATGTGAATAGAGAAGCAGAACAGTCACCTGGTTACCACATGGGCCCTCACCTCATCCTCGATCATCTTGTTACCTAAATCTCCCTGTCCCAGGCTCAGGAGAAAGCCTCTCAGAAACCGTGGGCCTGAGCTGGGAATGATGGCTCCCCAAAACTCAACACGATGGGTGTACCTCTGAACTTCTAATCCACCCACAAGTCTGGGAGGGAGCTATTACTGTCTCATTCACAAAGGAAACTTCTGCTTTCCAGATGTAAGTGCTATGCCCTAGAGCTACATAGTTAGCAACTGGCAGAGCTGGGCTCTTAGTAAAAGTAATGCAGATTGAAATCTAAAATCTGGAATCCAAAACAATACCAAGTCCAAAACTTTCTGAGCACCAACAAGATGCTAAATAATAGTTCTTGATTTTGTGGCAGAAGCCTGTAATTCTGGCACACAGGAAACAAAGACTTGAGGACAGAGTTCAAAGACAGCTTGGGCTACAGAGTTAGGCTGCCTTAAAACATAATAATTTTATTTTAGAGTGATTTAGATCTTGGATTAAGGGACACGCAACTTATGTCTATGCAAATACTCCAAAATGAGAAAACCTATCTCTGATACACTTAGGATATCAAGCATTTCAGTAAAGAATTACCCAACCTGAAATCACAACTAATTCACTAAGAGTTTATGAGTCACCCTTCAATCTCACAAGTTAGCAAGGGATCATTCCCCTTGATTATCTTTTCCTTGATTATCATTTCTAAGACCAACACTTTGCACAACACAGAGTTCACAAGTACACTGGGGCACTCAACCTACTAAACCCTGACAAGGCAACTCATCACTCCAGGACCCAGCAGGGTGATGGACTATATGCATAAAGTTGTGGTCAGCTTCCCAGCCAAGGGTTACCTTATCCTGGAGGGCTGTGCTGAGCTCCTTTTCCAGATGAGTCTGCTTCTCTGCCCACTCCTGAGAAGCCTTGTTGTGCTCCTCTGTCAGGTCGTTGAATGCACCCTGCAGTTGTTGCAAGTGGCTGGCAAACTCTCGCACCTAAGACACGAACAGGGTGAAAGCTGGAACCTCTCTCCAAGTACCTACTACTTGAAGCCCAGGCCCTGGAGCCTCCACAGATCCTTCCCCACCTTCAATCCAATCACAGCCCATTAGGTCTCTCACCCAGGATAATACAGCAACATTTAGGGCTGCCCGAGCACACTTTCAAGAACCAATAAAAAGGAAAGTAAGTATACAGGTCTAGGGAAGGACTAAAGACTAAGCTAGGTTCTAGATAATCTTCTCAACTGTCTTGGGGAAGCCACATAACCTTCTGACCACCACAGCCCTTAGGAGCCTCTATGCATAGCCAGTCCTACTCGCCTTAAATGAAAGGTCCCCATTCTCCTCAGAAAGCTGGCTAATCTTCCGATCCATCTGGTTCTTCTCTGTCTTCAGGTTCTGACACTGCTTCAAAGTCTCATGCAGCCGTATGGTGAGGCTGCCAGAAGACGAGCAGTGAGAATGTTGTAGCCCCCAAGTGGGCGAGCAGGGAGTGGATGTTAGGAGGAGGGCAGGGAGAGTCATACCTCTCATTCTTGCCACGGAGCTCCTCAAGCTCCCCGGATTCTTGTGAGCTGGCTGCCTGTTTCTCGTTCAGCAGAGCCAAGTGGTCAATGCGCTGCTGCATCATGGCTATCTGTGCATCTGCCCAAGGCAGGGGAGGAGTTGAGAGTCAGCAAAGAACCAGGGAAGAAGAAAAGAGCAAAGGAGGCACACAGTGTCCATTCCACAGAAAAGGAACACAGTGCAGGAACAGAACCCGGTACCTAGCAGGTAAGCCTGCCACCTGTGCCAGGGCTGAGCCTGAAGCCTCACTGTCAGCTGAAGGGACACCATCACCAGCGCTTCCTTGAATGCAAATCCCAATGCACCCCATTACCAGCACCCGCACGTTCTCTGTCAGGTACCTACCCTTCTCAGTAAGGAGCTTGAGGCTCTCAGATAGCTCCAGCTCCAGCTCATCCCTGTTGTTCCTCTCATCTGCCAGCTGTTTCTTCAGTCGTCTCATCTGGAATTGTGGGGTCTGCAGGATGTCGCCCATAGGGGAGGACGGAGAACCTGAGAGGAAGCTAAGGAACAGACAACAAAAGTAACAGGGTAAGAGCTGAAGGTCTGAAGTAACCAGCAACAGCTAGGGACGGAACAACACAGGTGACCATACTTAATGGTTTCGGAGACCAGTTCTATCTGCCAGGCAACTTCATGTCTAGGGACATGACCTGGAGAAACTCTTCTCCCTCCTCCATGACTTAATTCTTGGCTGAAGAATTGGAGACATGTATTTTGAAGGAAGAGAGAAAACTGCTTTTGAGGAAGGACTAATTCCCAACAGATCCCAAATAAATAACACCCTCAAAGTACATCCTCATGATGGAAAGGGCTGACTAACAGCTTAGGCTCCAGTATCCAAGGACTGACTAGATGGATGTAGAGACACCATGCCAGGGAGAAGACTAGGACTTACTTATTCTCACTAGAAGATGAAGCAATTCTCTGTATTTCTAGGAAGCGAATCTTCCTCTTGGCCTGGTGGCTGGGTGGAGAAAGCTCTTCAGAGACAGCACTGGAACAGGTGTAAGGAACTAGGGGTAAGCAGCAAACAAACAAACCAAGATCAGTTAGTAAGGAAGTGAACTGACTTTTACATTACATAATAGGTAAACAATACTTTGGTGGGGGTGAATCTGCACACACTCACATGTAAAATGAAGAGGCAATTACTAGGCAGAACCTGACCCACAAGGTCAAGGTCTTTAACTAAAACAAGTGCAGGGCTTCCACTTCCTCAGAGCAAAGTACTCAAAAAAGTATGGTAAAGTGACAAAATTCCTCTCATACTCAGAAACTGGAACAAGTTCTAATTTCAGCACTGCAGAGGCGTCATAAGAGCCCAGCACCAAACCAGCCCACAGACCTCACCAGTCTTGGTGGAACACTTCCACACCTGGCCTTAATATCACCAAGGTATAAAATACTCTCTTCCCCCGTTCCCATCACCACCTTCTCAGGACTCTGCTACCTCTAATCACCCATCCTTCCTCTCCCACCTTTTCTTCCTAACTCTTCTCTCTTTTTCCAGAGACGTGATGCGGACTCTATGCTCTGTCCATCTGCAGTCCAATGGCTGACAAGCTAAACCGCAAACTTGCATCTGACTCAGTGAACTTTCTTACATTCTAGACTCCCATTCTCAACATCTCCACCTCATGAAGCTGAACATGAAGAATCCCACCCAATAGCTACTTCAACAGCCAGAAGAGAACTTGCTCAGAGTCCTAGTAGCGGGAGCTGACCTCTTCATCAGACAGGAAGAACTCTCACTCTGAGATACTTGGCATATCTACACCTGGTTCCCTTACCAAGCTTACTGGTTTTATGTGCATGCCACCCACTTAGAGCATGAAGGGAAGCCTTTTACGAGGTTTCCAAAAATGTTTATCTCCAACTTCTAAGCCTAGAGTTTAAAAGACAAAAATCAAGGAAATGGAGACATGGTTTAGCACTTCAAGAGGACTCAAGTTCAACAACTCTAAGTTATTACTTCAGTTTCAGAGGCTCCAACACCCTTTTCTGACTTCTGTGGGCACCATGGTGTACAAACACACATGAAGGCAAAACACCCATACATATAAAGTAAAATAAAATATAACAATAAAGAGCAAAACAAAACAATGTGAAAAGTGGGAGTCCAGATCACCCTAATGCAGATGAGATCACTTACAAGAATCCTCTACTGTCAGGCAGCAGGAAGTCACTCAGATGATCTGAGGTATTAGCAACATGGCTCAGAAACCACCTTCCATCACACATAACTCCTGAACAGCAGCAACTCTGTGCCATGTGTTGGGGTCAGAGGATCCTAGCAGCTCTCTGATCAGAGAGAGAGAGAGAGTGGATCCTCACAAGTGGCCCCACTCACCTTTCTCCAAGAAATTTTCTAGGTCCTCAGTAAGGTTTAATGAGTCCTCATGATCCAGCATAAACTTCAGGATGACAGCTAACTCAGCCTGTGCCACAGGAGAAAGAAATGATGATTGGTTGTTGGAGACACCAATGAAAAGTAGGCTCAGGACAGAATCCAGCCTTGCTAAACCCCCCAGGGCTTGCTGGATCCTTCTCTTCCGTATAAGCTAAAACTCCATGGCCTGACCCATAACACACCAACTCTACCTGTTCTAACCCTACCAGAGAACTTTTACATATGTAACTTTATTGACTTTTTGCAAATAACCCTGCCAGAATGGGATGCCAAGTACACCCATAGGAAAAGGAAATAACTTGTACATATTCTCCAAATACATAAGATAATTAAAAACATGAACATAACAAAGGCCTCCGAAGTCAATCACCTTAAGAAGTTAGCAGTTGTCTCTGGGGAACAAGACTATCAGCAATATAATTTCCTTCTTTGTACTTCAACATTTTCTGCTTGTTTTTTTAAATAATGAATGGCTGTCGTTCCTACAAACATTAACTTTTTAGAGAACAACTTTTATTTAAAGAGAAATGACTGGACAAGGGAAATCCAGGCTGCGCTGGCAAGCAGGATGAAGGCACAAGAACCTACCTGAATCCTATATTCAAACTGTTCCCAGTCCCGGGGGTTTCTGGAGCTCATGGTGGAGTGATATAAAAACAGCATTACCATCTAGAAGCCAAACAGAGAGGTTGCCACTGAGTGAGACCTATCACTTCCTGGTGCTCCCACTCAAGAGCCATTTTGAGTACTCTGGGCTTCTTTCAAAATTTCTATAATTAGTAGTTCCAAAAACCATCCTTAATAGTCCCAAGAAGGGAGATGGCTCAGGGGTTAAGATGAAGAGAGAACACTGGCTCTTCTAGAGGACCCAAGTTCAATTCAAAACAGCCATGGCAGCTCATAATTGTCTGCAACTCCAATTCCAGGGGATATGATACATTCACACAGACATAAATGCAGGCAAAACACCAATGCACATAAAAATCAATCTTAAAAAAAAAAAAAAAGAGTTCCAATCAGGTGGTGTTGGTGGCGCCTGCGGTGCACGCCTTTAATCCCAGCACTTGGGAGGCAGAGGCAGGCGGATCTCTGTGAGTTCAAGACCAGCCTGGTCTACAAGCGCTACTTCCAGGACAGCCTCTAAAGCCACAGAGAAACCCTGTCTCAAAAAACAAAAACAAAAATAGTAATAATAATAATAATGAAATCCAAGGGTTTGATGCTTGTGGTGCAAAAAGACAGGTGTCAGGATTTTGACACAACTGAATTCCTGGACTTCTGGAATTGCGAGTATAAAATTTAAGGTACCATCCTCTGTAGACCAACACCCAGCAGAGAAAACGAAGTCAATTAAGAATGAAAGAAAAATATAATGATCACTGAGTGAGAACTGGCTCCTACAAATCTCCATGGTGGGCCTCAGTATTGGTCAAATGAACTCATTTGTCAGGCTCCAAAAATCCTTGGAAAATCACAGCCTCTGGCTCAGCCAACTGGCTGGCCTTGACTCTGAAGAGTCCCATAAACAAAGCACTCAACACTCCTCATTCAGGTTCAGAAAAGGCTCTGCAGATTTCTCAGGTAGGGACCTGAGGCCACCCAGGTCTGGTATCCCACAAGTACCTTGGCCAATTCCATCTCAGACCCCTCCATCACTTTCTGCACAGACACCAGGCATTGTGTAGACAAGGGATGCTTCCAATTTTCTGCAATGACAACCATGTAAGCAAATACTGAACTCTCAAAACTTAACTTCAGAAGCAAAAATTCCAGCCTCTGAGGAGATTCCAAGACAAAGGACTGCTATACCTGATGTTCTCTTTTACCCAGCTGAAGTCAGTCTTACCTTGGGGAAGCTCAAGGGCTCCATGGATAGTGCCAGAAGAAAGTGCCAGGGTATTAGCAATAACTCTGGGTCAAGTCCCTATACTCACCTGCCAGCTCATCACCTCCCCCACTTAGCACCACAGAAGGAGCCAGAGATGAGAGATCATCCTAGAGTCCTATTCCAAATAAGGCTGCAGAGGTCTACAGCTGAGTCCAATTAGAGCAACAGTGGACCCCTTATTCTATCAGAGTGTTTCACAGTAGCAGCCTGTTAGGACAAAATCTCACCTGCCCTATAATTCTCTTGTGGTAGAAATGGCAGGCAGCTCCCCATGTTAAAGATGTCAGATGCTATGGTACGAGGATGACCAGGGAAGGGGAACTGACATGCTCTATGCCCCAAGTGTCACAAACATTCTTTTTTTTTCCCCCAAGCTCTGTAGACCACAAACTCACAAAGATCTGCCTGCCTCTTTCTCTTAAATGCTGGGATTAAAGGCCTGCACCATCACCACCCAGCTTCACAAACATTATTTAATCTTCCCACTAACCTGATGAGCAATTATCATTATCTCCATACCACATACCAAGAACCCATGTCTTAAAAACTGACCTTGCCCCTTTACCTACCACCTAAGCAATTACCTAAGAAAACTATTTTTCTTGTAAGGGAAAGTTTTCTTACAAGGGTAATTTGAACCTTTTTTCTCCCGTTTCTTCAAAACAGGGAGGCCACAAGACCAACAAGTGAACACAAGTGACGTCAACCCTCTGATCTACCTGGACCTGGTGTGAACTCTGGGACGGAAGGGACACTTTTCTTAACATAAGCTGGTGACAGAGGTATTTCAAGATCCAGGGAGACTGACACAGATGTGTTTGTCTCTTTGCTAGAGTAGGGGCCCTGAACCTTTTTCGGCCAACACCCATGACTAAGCACTCTGGTTCCCAAGTCCTAGGAGCTGGAGCTGCCCATCTGCTTAAGAAACTACTTACTTTGTAGAAACCGGCAAACAAAGTCTAGTCTTTCTGGCACCGGCTGCTGAAGAATCTGTTGCCCCTCTTCAGTGTTATGGCTAAGAGAAAACAAAGGGGAAGCATTAGGACAGGAGGAGTTGGCCATCTCTGCCTCACTGCTTACCTACCTACAGCCTTCCTCCATCCCTTTCTCTTTCTCTCTTTCTGGTCCTAGGTCTGGGAAAGAACCAGACCTGATCCTGGAGGCAATGTAAAGATGCAAATGTGTGGTGGGTGAGAAGAGGAGACTTGAAGCATGGGGTCCTTCCATAAAACATGGCACTCTATTAACCCTAGCAATATGAGAAAGCTTTGTGGGAAGGAGCTGGGATGAGGCGGCACAGATGAATGGGAAGCCAGGCTAAACAGCCTGGAAAGGCTCAACAGTAACGTGTCAGGAAATCATGGCTAAAGTACAGTGGGGAGGTCCATGGGAAGAGAAAACAGGGCCAAGATCTGAAAAAAAAAAAAATGGGTGGAGACAAGGAAGGCTCTGAGGTGACTGACAAAGTTCCCACACTCCACACTGGGCAGAGGAAGAAATGGCTGAAAACTCTAAGAGGAGGTGCCAAGGAGTAATCATTTGATGAACACCCTTACCTTCCCCCAACTGTCCAACAGTCAACACTTAGAAGAGATACAAGGAGAAGCAGCAGCAAGCAGGGGTCGTTCACATACAGCCAGGCAGAGCCACTTTCTCTACAGCCTCATTTTCTGAGGTGGCTCTGCTTCGACACCTTATGTTAGAAAGCTAACTTATCTCTAAGTATAGCTGGAAATACTGATGATCAAAGATATCCAGACTCCCGAAGACCTAAATCCTCACATCTCAGCAAACTTTCTGGAGAGCATGGCTGGCCCTAGAACCATCCAGTGCTAGAGATATCGTTGTAAACCACATGATACAGCGATACCATGAGCATGAGTGACCTTACCCTTTCCTGGGCAGAAAGAGTCAGCTTTCTCCCAGGTAAGACCCTCCCCATTCCCATTCCAAGAGGCACTGGGGTCTGCCAGCAGATAAATGACTCCTACAGTCTTGAAAAGTGCTAGACTCATTAACTCCTAAAAGTCATCTTCCTTACCACCTACACTTGGAAATGCAGCAAGGCCTTGCATCAGTGAAGAAGAGTACTGTATTTACCTAAAGTAAGAGGGTTCTCTAGCCAATTGTTTGCAAAATCCTTGCTTAAACCAGAAGTTATCTAGGTGTGGTACTTCACACCTGAAATAATCTTAGCATTTGAAGTAGTGACAAAAGGATTAGGAATCCAAGGCTAACCCGATATATATATATATATATATATAGAGGGGGGGATGTTTTCTATCTTTCTTTCTTGTTTTTTTGTTTTTATTTTTTGAAACAGATCTTACTGTGTTTCCCAGGCTTGTCTTGAACTCACAGATTCAAGTATTCCTCCTCCCTCAGAGTCTCAAATACTTGTAGACTACACACATACACTATCATGCAGTGTGAACATTTTTTAAAACAGTATATAACATATTATCTATTAAACCTATTTGACCACAAAACTTTTTTCATACTGCCACTAGTATAAGTAAAGCAGCCCTGAACATACAAGTCCTAGAACAGTGATTCTCACTTTCCTAAAGCTGAGACCCTTTTTGCCATGGGGACCCTCAACCATAAAATTATTTTTGTTGCTACTTCACAACTGTAATTTTGCTACTATTATGAACTGCAATGTAACTATCTGATAGCAGGATATATGATATATGACCCATGAAAGGGTTGTTCGACCCATCCAGGGGTCTCAACCCACAGGTTGAAAACTGCTGTCCTAGAGAAATACAGCCCATCCTAGACTGTTCAAGTCTCAAACTATCAGGAAGCTATCTAGAATGACAGCTGTCAAACCTCTAACACCCTCACTCAGGTACACTACAGTGCTCAGGTATCCACACAACTGAACCACCTACAACTAACTGACCATGCTAGCTGCTGGTACAAAGTTAGGCATCTAGCCGGTACTCAGGACATCCAGGACTTGACAGCTGAGAGATGCTTTTTAATGAGGAGAAACGTCAACATCAATAAGACAAACATTATACCCTCTAAAGGAGAAAATAAATAAATAATCTTTTCTCCCAGCCCTTGGATGGCAGAGGCAGGTGGGTCTCATGAGTTTAAAGCCAGCCTCATTTACATAGTTCCAGGCCAGACAGAGCTGCATAATGAGATACTGTCTTAAAAAAAAAAAGAACAAAGAAAAGGAGGAGAAAAAGAAATAATAATCATCAGGACTTTATATTAAATTTCGCTACTCAAGTCTCAAAGCTATCGAAGAGAGAGAACAAGTTTTTTGATTTACACGGTGAACATATAGAAGAATGAAAGGGGAAATCCTCAGAAACCAATACCAACACATTGGTTTTTTCTCATAATAATAAAAAAAAAGGCCAAGTGGCATATAGCTCCTGCCTGCCAGTCTGCACTCACTCCTTCCTTGAGAAAAAGACTTCTGCGGTAGAGTAGTACTATCAGTAGGACTACCAGAAAGGAAACAGCCACAGCATCCAAACTAAGGATGTCTGTTTTTTCCCCAAAGGCAACTCTCTGTTTCATCTTGTATCTGACATCAACAGCTAACCTAGGATCTTAATAGCTCTAGTTTAAGACACAGGCAGCACTCTACAAGAAAAAATGGATAGCTTAAATTTCCCTATGAGAAGTTTCTTCCAGAAAGAAGCTTAGAGTGGCTAAAAAAAAAAAACAAAGCAAAACAAAATAAAAACAAACAAACATACATTCTTACTTCTGGACTGTGGTCTAATGAGGCTGAGGAAAATAAAATCAGGAATCTCACCAACAAGGCCCTCCCCAAGGTGACATAGGCAACAAAGGATTGCCAGTGGGGAGAAGATACCCTGTCCTAAAGATGCTAGGAACTGCTGAGTGGTCACCCTCTCTAGAATGGACTTTTGAGTGTACAGATGCTCGAGTCACCTGTGCTCCTGAAAGTAACTAATACACTCATGGATTCACCAACATCAACTGCGACAGAGCATGTTTGTAGACTGTTGCCAGAGCCCTATCTGTGGTACCTGGCCACTTCTATGCGCCTCCCTAGGAAAAGTCACACAACACGGAACACCTATTGCTTTTGTATCAAGTCAAAGAAATTTATCTTTTCTCCTAAAAACATTTTTTGTGTATGGGTATTTTGCCTGCATGTATCTCTATGCACCTAGAATGACTGGTACCCATGAAGGCCAGAAAAAGACATAAAATCCCCTGGAATTGGTAGTCACAGAACATGTAAGTCACCATGTGGGCGGTAGTAATCAAATTCAGCTCTTCTGGAAGATGAACTAACCACTGAGATGTCACCAGCCCAGAAATTTATTATTTTCAAAAGCAAAAGCCTCATCTGTTAAACACACACACACACACACCATAATGTATATTACAACTCAAAGGGTATTATTATATCTAGTTGCTTGTCTTTTAATGATACTAAAATTAAATGGTGGGTTAGGTACCGCCAGCCTAAATGGATTTACCCGTCATTGATGGCAGATGCCTCAATCTACCACTCCATTATGGTTTAAAAAAAATTTTTTTTGGAGAGAGAGAAGGAGGGATCTCATTATGTAGAACCAGGATTTAGTGCATTCTATAGGATCTAAATCATGGGAGGAGAGAGAAATAAGCTAGGCTACGGACAAAAGACAGGGCCTCTTACTATGTAGACCAGGCAGGCCTCGACAGCACAGAGATCTGCCTGCCTCTGCAGGCATGTACCACCACATCCAGTTTAAAAGAGTTTTCTCTATGCTGCTCATACTCAACAGCAAGTCTCTTGCTTCAGCTTCCCAAGCACAACACCAAACCTAGCTTAATAAATAATCTTTACTATTAGGATAAAGATTTTAGTCAGGTATGGTGACAAATGCCTATAATCCTTACACCTGGGAGACAAGTTCAAGACCACCCTTGACTACATAAGACCCTGCCTCAACTTAAAAAAAGAGAGAGAGAGAGAGAGAGAGAGAGAGAGAGAGAGAGAGAGAGAGAGAGAGAGAGAGAGAGAGAGAGAGAGAGAGAGAGAGGATTTCAATCTGCTAGCTCTAGAGAGTCACTGAAGTACTACAAGCAAAGAGAATAATGAGGCCACCAGGGCCTGATATCCTAGATGAGGCAGAGGAAGCTTTCTTTAAAAAAAAAATCTGGCAGTGGTAGTGTATACCTTTAATCCCAGCACTCAGGAGACAGAAGGCAGGTGGATCCCTAAGTTCAAGGCCAGCCTGGTCTACAGAGCTAGTTCCAGGACAGTCAGGCCTACATAGAGAAACCCTGTCTCGAAAAACAACAGCTACAACAAAAAAGAAGAACCAGTGACTAAGTAAGTCAATGCCAAGAAGAGAAAGGAATTCAACGTGATGCTAAAATGTCCTGGCTGAATAACTGGGAAAGAAAATGGTAATACTGGGGCCAATGGTGATTTCTTTCAATGAAACCAAAACAGGTGCTGGACAGAACCAGAAAGGTTTTAACCTCCTATAAGATACTTTAACCCCTCCCACACACACACCAAATTTCAAAGGATAACATAAACCATTCTAGTAGGCTTATCTTTCCTGGGCTATTCAGCAGCACTAGTCTTACCACCAAAGAAGTCCAACTCATCCTTATCCACTTAGATACACTTGGCTAGGCCAGTAAGAAAGCTCAAGAAGAGAAAAGGAGAAGACTCACAAGCCTGATGACCTGAGTTTAATCCCTGTAACCCATAATGGAAGGAGAGAAACAACTCCTGAAAGTTATCCTCTGACCTCCGCCTGAATGCTGTGGCATATAAGCATCCATTCACTTACATATATCATACATACACACAGCAATAATGAGATAGTGAGGCAGGGCTAAATCATGAAAAGAGGGTTACAGAAGACTACTTTTGAGACTGGAAGATGTAAAGTCCTTGGGGGTAGGTAGTCTCTTTGAATTGTGCATAGGGCCTTGAAGAACCTTCTGTGCCAGAGTGGGGTGGTCTTTGGGTAGGAAAAGACTGAAACCCCTCCCATTGAAAGGTCCAGTAATTAGAAAGGCAAGATCAAGATGCTAGTCTTTGAGCCCTTCTAATATCCCGACCCCACCTGGTTTTCAGGTCAGAGCCCACCACTAGCTGGATTTGGAGAACTCATACTCACATGGTGTTAATAATCTTAATGAAGATGCTGCAATCCTGGAGCTGCAGCACCGTCTCCACTGGGTCAGCCACATGCAGACTGTTCACCTGCAAGCCAAAGGGAAGAGTGTGGTGAGACTACTCACAATGCCAGAAGCAGTCCATTGCCATGCCGGTGGTGGTGGGGCACACCTTTTATTCCAGCACTCGGGAGGCAGAGGTAGGCGGATCTCTGTGAGTTTGAGGCCACCTTGGTCTACAAAGAGAGTTCTAGGACAGCCAGAGGTACAGAGAAACTCTGTCCCAAAAACAACAAAAATGCCAGAAGCATATAGTTTACAATATCTCCCAAATGCTGGCATCACTCTGCCCACTATGAGTGCCTACAGTTGCAGGCTACAAGACAGATGATTCCAGGAACTTTTTTTTTTTTTTTTAAGATAAAGTCTCACTATTTAGGCTGTCAGAAAATGTTTAATCCTCCAGCTTCTATTTCCCAAATGCTGGGGGGTTGCAAGTATGTGCTACATCAAACAAAGGTTTTTAATCTATACCCACTCACCCAGTGAACATACCCATACAAAACCAACTAAAGCAAATCAAAGATCAGGTTTTTACCAGTAAGAGGTCCTAGAACCCACAGCACACTAAATACAATGAAAGACCTAAGCCTAGCAAGATGACTGTACCTGCTGCTGCCAAACCTAATGACTTCATTTTTATCCTCAAACCACAAGGTGAAGGAGACCAAAATTCAGCTTTCTTCTCTAACTTCCATTTGTGCATTTGTGGACACACACTAAACAAATAATTCAAAAATAATGTTTGCAAATATATACTTTAGTCTGAGGGGAAAAGAAATAATGAACAAAGTAAATTATTCTTTTAAAAGGAAAAGAGCCAGAGAGATTAAAGTTCTCA
Source organism: Mesocricetus auratus (assembly GCF_017639785.1). Classification (NCBI taxonomy): domain Eukaryota; kingdom Metazoa; phylum Chordata; class Mammalia; order Rodentia; family Cricetidae; genus Mesocricetus; species Mesocricetus auratus. The sequence goes on from NW_024429182.1 coordinate 96,365,460, forward strand.
ATTCTTGTCCAACTGCCTGTTCTTTCTCTTTGGCTTCAATGACCACCCAGTACTTAAACACTACAAAATTCATCAGGGATCACACAAATATTTTTAAGTACACAGGATGTTCAACAGCGTTTAAACTTACCTTCTATAGGGAAGTCCATAAATGAATCCCACAGGTACATGGGCTCAAGTTTATGTCTATTACCACGGGGCTTGCTAATTAACTAACTACATTTGTTATACAAAGAGGGGAGGAAGACAAAGCCCGCTTAGAAATGAGGCTGTTCTAACAATTTCTGAATGTGGTTATGTGCTATCAATTAGAATCTATTGTTTATAAATGTGCTCTTTAAAGAGCAACAGGCTAAGATCCAATGAGATGGCTTAATGGCTTAAGGTGCTTGTTGCCAAGACTGACCATCTGAGTTCAATCTCTGGGTCCAAAACGGTGGAAATAGAGTTCTATTACTCTGTCCACCGGTATTCATGTGCACACAAATAAATGTCTAAAAGTGTTTTTTTGAAGTAGTGAACTAAGTCGGCACAGTGGTACATGCCTATAATTTCAGCTCCTGGGAATCTGAGGAAGGAGCACCACTGACAGTACCAGGATAGCCTGGGCTACACAGCAAGGTCCTTTATACACACATTATCTTGAGAAACAGTATCTTCTATTTTTGTTTTTTTTGTTTGTTTGTTTGTTTAGATAGGGTTTCTCTGTGTAGCCTTGGCTGTTCTGAAACTCACTCTGTAGACTATGCTGGCCCCGAACTCACCTGCCTCTGCCTCCCTAGTGGTGGGACTAAAGGAATCCATTACCACCACCTGGCTCATGTACATATTATTTTAAATTAAAATAATGAAGCAGGGTGCTGAGGGGGATGGCTGAGCAGTTAAGAGCACTAGCTGCTCTTCCAGAGGACCTGGGTTCAATTCCAAAATCCTCATGGTGGTCTACAAAACATCTGTAAACTCCAGTCTCAAGGAATCCAACAACCATCCTACTCTGGCCTCCTCAGACACCAGGCACGAAAAGTAACTATATACATAAAAATAAACTGAATTTTTAAAAAATTAAAATAGGGGGCTGAAAGATGGCTAATTGGTGAAGAACATGCTTCTGGAGCAGCCAAGTCAATTGCTAGCACCCGTAACAGGCAGCTCACTGTCAGGTCCAAAGCACCATCTACCCTTAACTCTCACTGCCCCTGTCTCTAAATAATCACAGTGCTGGCTGTCCTAAACAGAAAGACTGCTGTTGTGTAAACAAGCCGGAAGGTTCCTATTTATTAGGAAAGCAGACCTCTTAAGATGTTTCTGTGGATCTCCAGGAGCCTCCCTTAGCCTTCCCCTAAAGGTTAACTACCTCTAGTAAGGGCACCTAATTCTGGATGGACTATATCAGATCAGATCCCCATCCTGCTGGCATATAAAATCTGCTTGCTTTTCTGTCGTTTGCTCTTCTCTCTGCCCCAGCCCATACAGATGGCCTTGGCAGTTTGATCCCCAAAAACCTTTCTTTCTTCACATAGGAGTGGTCTAGCTTTGCAACACTGCTTATATTTGGTGTCTGAAACATGGGAGGGACACTTAACCCCCCAAAAGATCCTGTCCCTCCTAGCTGAACCAAACTGCCAATTTTCACCCTCCCAGGTTCTGACCAGTTGCTTCTGCTGGCTCCTGCCACCCACCATTTTCAACTCCAAATTTTAAGAGTCTACCCCTTCAGTTGCTTCTCCTCCACTCTAACCACTCATTTCTCCTCACCTCCTCAGCATCTCTCAGCTCATATGGGCAGAGGACTTGGAACTGGCTTCAATATGGCTGTAAAGGTCACTGGATGAAGAACTTCCCTTCACCAGGACCCTGCCTAAACTGTGGACAAGTGCGGCACTGAAAAAATATACTGCCCTTCCTTACTTTGCCAAGATGGCTCAGTTTCCCAATTCCCTCTACAGGAAAATATGTCAGATCTGGGCCTGGCAGCCCAGAACTGACACAGCCCTGGGACTTCTACCCACAACAAAGCCATCAAGATACCAGGGAACCTAGGCTGCCTGTCTGAGTAGCCAGTGTGTCTCTGTCATTCTAAATTTATAAAGGACATATGGTCTATAGTTACTACTCAAATCTCTGTGGTGGAACTGATGGTGGGCCCTGACTGTATGAGATTAGCCAACCTCAGCCAGTTTCTCCCCGGCTGCCAGATTCATAGCTACAAAGTCTGTTTCATCTTATTTAAGTTATGAGTCTCTCAAATGAAAAGGGCTTTAAAACTGAGGGCAATTACTGAACTGGTTTCACATGTAAAAATCAGGCCTTGATTTTTCTAGAACTACTAAGTCTTCTAAAGGCAAACTCACAGACGGGTTTACCTTGATGACAAGCTCCAAGCAGAGAAAGGTAAACTCACAAAACAGGTGTCAATGTAAAATTTTTGCTTTTTACTCTTCCTTCATTTAGAAGAACTTGCTTTTCAGTGACTGCTCTCAGTAATTAACCACCTATATAGTAAATGACTGGATGTTTCCAAATCAAAGAGAAAAAAAGTTAAAAAGTTGTGACCATCTGAAGAAGTGATTTAAGGTATGTTTAAGAGAGACAGAGACAGAGAGAGAGAGACAGAGACTGACTTAAAGATGATACATATGGGGCTGGAGAGATGGCTCAGAGGTTAAGAGCACTGACTGCTCTTCCAGAGGTCCTGAGTTTAATACCCAGCAACCACATGGTGGCTCACAAACCGTCTACAATGAGATTTGATGCCCTCTTCTGGTGTGCAGATATATATGCCAACAAGACACCGTATACATAATAAATAAATGCTTTTTTTAAAAAAGACGATACAGACGATGTTAAGACTTCAAAAGTTCAAAGTTTGAGCATTATTAATCAATGGAGTTCTGAATAGTTATTCTAGCCTTGGTAAAACACTATTATTGTCACATGCTCAAAATTTTAACTTTCCTTTAGTTGTCTAAATATAGACTTAAATGGCTGACTCACTGAGCAGAAAAAAAATCTGTCATATATCTGTGTGTGTGCACGTATATACACACATACACATACACCTATACATTCTTCTGGATAGAGGACAGAATGTTCATGCTTCTATCCCAGAACCATTTTTGGGTCCTCAAACTTGTCCCCTTTGTTTTCTTCCCTGCCAAAAAATTTCAGTTCTACTACCAATAAATATTTATACGTCTATCATGATAACATTTCAGGCTTCATTTGCTATGTATGGTTCAAAGGCATGAGCCTACTCCAGCTGTTTACAGACACTGGTTAACTGCTTTTTCTAAAACTTTTGCTGCTTTTTATAAACTTCTAAAAATTCATGCAAGCTTCAAAGAATTGCAACTTGGATCCATCAGTCATAAGTCAAAGGGTCCAGGAATCCATCCCTTGCCTGGTAAGTACTCCTGTCAGTCAACAGCTTAAGCTTTCCTCCTACTGCCTATTACTGAGGGTGGACTATTTTTTTGTCCTAGTGTTAGGACTCCTTTCCATATCCACCCACCAGGAGCATGAGACAGGGCTGGAAGTTTCCAGTGTATACCTAAGATAAAGATCTCCCTAAGCTCTTCAACTTTACCTTCTACTCCTAGTCTTTAACCTGTCCCAGCAAATTTTCACTCAGATGACAGACACCATCCAGGAATCAACTGTGGCCCTGCAACTGCTCCCCAAACAGATGACCTTCACTAGGCTCAAGAGAGACCTAGACATATTGAAAGCCAATTATTAAAGAGTATTGGCTTGCAAACTATAGTCTTCTTCAGTGGACTTCAAGACTATCCTTTGATCTCCCCTTTGGACTCCAAGCTCCTACTCCTCCTGTGTCCATTGGTTCCTATCCTTCGCATAATAATGTAATTGTGCCCTATCTCTTCAGGTTCTTTCAGGTGAAATTAGCTGATCTGATAGGCTAGTAAACGAGATGTCTATCATTCCCTGATGGCATGAGTCTCTGCTTTGAACCAGCATTTCAGATCTTTCTAGTCTCAAGTCTCCAATTGGCAGGAAGCAGGTACAGAAGAGAGAGACTACATTACTCCCTACCATCAACAGGAGGCTGAATGTCAGATCCAAAGCCCCCTTACTCATAACCATCTCTAACTTTATTTCCAGGGGGATCCAACATCTCTGGTCTCTGCAGACACCAGCACATATCACCACCACAAGCACCACCCTGTCCCCCCATAACTAAAAAATAATAAAAATAAAATTTTAAAATTAAAACATTGAAGCAGATATAAAACATCTTTTAAGAAAATTAAAAAGTCAATTCAGGCCAGGTGGTGGTGGCGCATGCCTTTAATCCCAGCACTTGGGAAGCAGAAGCAAGTGGATTTCTGTGAGTTTGAGACCAGCCTGATCTACAAAGCGAATTCCAGGGCTACAGAGGAGAAACCCTGTTTTGAAAAGCAAAAAAACAAAACAAAAAGATCAACTCAGCTATAGAAAGGACTCTATTTACTTTAGTTAAGCACTTTTACATTAAGAATAATTTTTAGAGCCAGGTATGGTAGCGCACACACAACTAATCGCAGCACTGGAGAAGTACAGGAAGGAGAATTGGGATTCCAAGGCCAGCCTCAGCTACACAGTGAGTGAATGGACAGAATGAACTATAAGGGAGCCTGTTTAAAAACACATCAATAACAACAAATCTTTTCGATTGGACCCTCTCTCTCTCTCTCTCTCTCTCTCTCTATATATATATATATATATATATATATATCCATATCCATATCCCTAGTCCTACCACTGAAGGCTTAAAGGCTACATATTTTGGGGGAGGGGAACTGGATCTAGTTGAGAAGAACAGGTCAGTTTACCTTTTTGTTTTTAAGATTCTGAGACAGTTCAGTTCAGGGTAAGGTCATTGTTAAGCTGCTGAAATAAGAGGGACTGCCAAGAATTAAGTATCCACAATTATCCCCATTTAAATGCCTCCAATCTAAATACAGCATTCAAAGGGAATGGATACAGTTCACTAACAAAACTGAAAATCACACCAATTAGCTGACTTAAAGTCATTTAAGAAATGTAGACTCTGGAGCTGAAGAGATAGCTCAGAGGTTAAAAGCACTGGCTGCCCTTCCAAAGGTCCTAAGTTCCCAGCACCTACATGGTGGCTCACAACCATCTACAATGAGATCTGATGCCCTCTTCTGGCTTGCAGACAAACATGCAGACAGAACACTGTATATATGATAAGTAAATAAATCTTTAAAGAAATGTAGACTCATCACTTCTATCAATTAAGTAAAAATCCAGAAAAATTTCATTTATAAATGAGAATATTTTTTTCTGTTATTTGTTGTAGGATGGAAAACCATTCAAAAGTAGTAGAGGTTCTTCCATCTCTAGCCAGAGTACACAAACATTAGGGTGAGGACACAGCTTATTGGATAACCCAAGCATTGCTGGTAAGGTCTGCAACAACTTATCACTACCTACTATTCACAAAACAGTTTCAAACTACATTAAATCAAACAAAATATAAATCACTAAAATTCTAGAAAAAAACTTTCACCAATAGCACTTTGATACATTCAGCAGTTTTATGATTTTTTTTCTTTTTTTGGGGTGAAGGGTATCTTTTTTCTTTCTTGGTTTTGGCTTTGATTTTGAGACAGGGTTTCTCTATATAGTTCTGTCCTGGAACTCTATTTGTAGACCTCGAACTCACAGAGATCTACCTGCCTCTGCCTTGAGTGTTGGGATTAAAGGCTGATTCTTTTTTTCTCAAGACCTAGTGAATGTAGCAAGTGCCCCTCCATCAAGCTACATCTCTGTAGCCCTTGAAAAAAATCAGTTTTTTGTTTTGTTTTGTTTTGAAGACAGGGTTTCTCTGTATTGTTTTGGAGGCTGTCCTGGAACTCACTCTGTAGACCAGGCTGGCCTCGAACTCACAGAGATCCACCTGCCTCTGCAGCCCAAGTGCTGGGATTAAAGGTGTGCACCACCAACGCCCAGCCAAAATCAGTTTTTTTGAGAGGAGATTCTGGGGTCCCAAATTAGAGTTTTGCACTTGCTAGTTAAGTGCTCAATACTCTATAATCTCAGCACTGACAAGAGTTTTTCTTCTAGTCTTTCCCCTAGGAAATTATTTTTAAGATCTATTTTTTATTATGTGTATGAACATGTACCTGTATGAATTTATGTTCAGCAAGTACCCATGTAACACGAACAAATAAATGACCCAGAGACTGATATTGTGGTTCAACCTGAAGATCAGGGAAGCAAAGCAGCCGGCCACTAGCTCTCACCTCAAGCTCAGGGTGAAAGGGCTGATCCATGCACAAGCTCTTCACCAAGTCTCAGACTGCTGTCTCTCCTCAGCATGGCTGGAGAATGAATGCCCCCTACCCCTACTGAATACTGAAGACCTTGCTTCTATCTTTTATACCCCTCTAGTGCTGGGATTAAAGGCATGTGATCCATTACTCTTTTAGACTGAGTCAATTTCATGTATCCCTGAGTGGCTTTGAACTCACAGAGGTCCTTCTACCTCTTAATTCTGAGTCCTAGGATTAAAGGTGTGTACCACCACCTCCTACCTTCTAGCTGCTGGGATTAAAGGGTGTGTGCCTAGCTTCTATGGCTTGTGGCTAACTTTGCATTCTAATCCTCAGGCAAGCTTTAATAAATCATAAATAATATATTACCACATACCCTCCAAGATCAGAAGGCATCAGAGCCCCTAGAAAAGGGGTTATAGGCAATTTGTAAACTGACTGATGTGAGTACTAGGAATCAAACCCTTGTCCTATGCTGATGGGGTTAGTCCTTCTGTATATATGTTTGTCTTACTGGTTGATAAATAAAGCACTCTTGGCCAATAGGGAAGCAAGATAGGTGAGTTAAGGTTAGGAGTCGAGGATTCTGGGAAATGTAGTAAAGAGTAAGGAGTTGCCATGTGATCCCAGCAAGAGAGCCTGGCATTATCAGTAAGATAAAACCTTATAGAAATATATGTATTAGTAGTCATAGGTTAATACTTAAGACAGAGCTAGCCAATGAGAAGCCCTGGATATTGGCCAACAGCATTGTAACTAATAGAGTCTCTGTGTGTTATCTGGGACCAGTCTGGCAGGAAGAATGCTCGTTACACTCTGCAAAAGCAGTGAGTGTTCTTAGCTGGCCTTTGAGCTTTGAGGATTCTCTTGTCTCTACCTTCTATCTAACTGGGATTATGGACTCTGGCTACAATGCCTGGTTTACAGGGGTCCTAAGGTCTTGAACTTGGGCTCTCGCATTTCTTCTTTATCCCTGAGCCATCTCTCCAGCCCTGCTATATTTTATACCATTCTGTTCACATAATAAAAGCCCTGTTTCTAGCTGATATTTTATAAAAATTCATTCACAAGCGCTTTCCCTCCTATATGTAGGTGTACCAAATGCTACATGTAGTACCTAGGAGGTCAGAAGAAGTTGGATACCCTGGAACTGGAATTATAGAAGGTTGTGAGTACCATGTAACTTGTGAGGACCAAACCTGGTTCCTCTGCAAGAGCAGCAGCAAATGCTCTCAATTGCTGAGTCACATCTCCACTCCTAATAAATGTCAGGAAAAAAAGGGGGGGGGGGTGGCATTGGTGATGAACGCCTTTAATCCCAGCACTCAGGAGCCAGAGGCAGAAAGATCTCTATGAGTGCTAGGACAGCCTGGTCTAGAGACTCAGTTCCAGACTACACAAAGAAACCCTGTCTTGAGGGGAGAAAAAAAAAAAAAAAAAAAGCTAGTTGGTTAGTCTATCTATTCTAACAAGACTAGCTTTGGGTGGTCTGAAGGCTGCCAGTGAACTCTACTCTCCTCTATTGGGAAAAGTCAAGGAAACCATTTGCAGGAAAACCAGGGCTCATCAACAATAAATCCTGTTATGAAAATAGTTGGTTGACCAAGAACACTGAGCAAATGTTGAGAACTAGATAAATTAATGAGTAAATATGCACACTGAGAAATATGTGAATTATACAAGGACTGAACATGGCACTCCAATGCCCCAGCATTGTTGTCTTTAATTAATGGTGGATAGAAGACTTTAAATAACTTTTAGCAATGTTGATAGAAAACTCTCAATACTAATACTGGAAAAAAATCTTGCTTAACTTCCTAATTGTTGTAGATAAACACAGTGTACATCACTTTTAAAATATCGTAGCCTAGATATTTAGACTAAACTCTGGTATTCAAAAATTTTGAGAGTATCTATGATAAAAAGTGGTTATAAGAATTCTGTACTTTAGGATAATAATGCTATCCTAAGTCTCACATATTTTAACTAATTTGCATCCTTAGGTAAAGACTTAATATTCTTCCCATTGGGAGTGCAGGAAAGTATGTATTATACAGTGTCAAGTAAAGGACAATAGTGTCTTAATTTTACCATATGCTACAATTGGCTACTGCTATTTTTATTCAGTGAAGCAATAGCTTTGCACCACACTAAGGAACAAATAAAATATTCACATTCACCTTCATTTTAAAAAGGAGGAGGGTGAAACAACAATGGAAGCAGACAGAAACATAATAAAGTGTGGAAGACATTCAAAAATTAGATCAAAGTTCCTACCAATGTGGGTCCATCAAGGTTCACAATCAATGCTTTAGTCAGAATAGTATACAGCTTGGTGTGGTAGTACAAACTTTGAACCCAGCACTCAGGAGTCAGAGGCAGGCAGAACTCTAAGTTCAGGCCAGGCAAGATTAGCTACATACCTAGTGAGATCCTGTCACACACAAAAAAGAAAAGTATACAGGACAGATGAGAGTGGGTTTACATGATGTCCAAATGTTCTGTTCCATGACCAAAAGGACCTCAGAGAAACCTGCATTGAGCTGCACAAGTCAACATTGTCAGCAGCAGCAGCAGTAGTATCTTTGGCAATATGAAAAATTACCTGGTTTGAAAATGAGAAAACTTCACAGAGCCCTGGCTCATAAAATGTTCTTCCAGAAATGTGCAGCAAAAAAATAGAAAGAAAGCTACTTACCCAAGAAAGGAGTGTGGCTGCTCTGGTGGCATGGAGTGTCATTTTGATGATCCCAGTCAGTCACTCCAATGCACCTGGAACACAAGAGAAGAAGCAAGGTTAATAAATCAGATGTCTCCATGTTACCAGCTCTGACTACTTCAACAAGTCACAGCATTCAACCCACTAGGTAGCACAGAAATTCTGAAGACTTCAGAGTAGAGTCATAAATTACTCTAAAGCTTAAATTGTCAGGGCTGACTGCAAAGACTCTTGTACTCATCTGAATGCTCATATTGCCCAATTGATGGAAAATACAACATTCAAAGATGGTCTGCAGCCCTGCTCTTTGGGACATGGTACCTTTCAACAAGGAATAAGCATAGTTTCCTACATTAACAAGGATCTAAATACTAATTTTAATGGGACCATGGCCGTGTGACTTTATACAGTTAACATAACCTCTTTTTGTCTGCTTCATCTGCAAACTGCATCCGTATAAACCTCCCTGCCTTAGTATAGTAATACAAATAGCACAGTGCCTGGCACATGACAGGTAAATAATCCTGTCCTTAAAAACTTGGAGGTCTGCTTGTCTCTGCCTTCCCAGCACTAGGGCTAAAGAGAAAACCATAGCACCTAACTTTTAGGTAGGTGCTGGAGACAGGAACTCAGGTTCATTTGCTTGATCAGTAGAACTTTACCCATAAGTCATCTTCCCAGCACCACCACACCCCCCAAGGAACATTTAATGTAAGATTAGGCATTTGTCCCAGTATTCATACCCCCAACTCCCTTTTCCACTGGGAATGTGCCATTTGCTGCCAACAGACCCCCATGGGATCACAGACAAGTAAATATTTCCCAGCACCTCCTATCAGTCCCCATGATCCCCACAATCTCTGAGAGCAACAACTGTCCTCTCCCACCTCCTGCACAATTGCCCACTATGTCACTACTCTAGAAGGATAAACAAGAATAGAAAGGCCTTTTACTTATACAGTTCTACAAATATTAGCATCTCTATGATGTAAGATCAGTGGAACCAAAAACTGCTAAAGTGCTTTCTGAATGCAAAGTACTAGGTATAAAGAAAGATACAATTTTTGCCAATAAGGCAATCAGTCAAATCATGAAGAAAAGGTTCATAATCTGGTAACTTCTCATCACCCCTTGGAACCTCCTACCCAAGTGTTCTGTACTCATCAAACAACCAATCAGCCAAAAAAAAAAAAAAAAGGTGTTTTCTTAGTCCCTATTCCTTTTTCCTGTCCTGGAAGCTACACGAGAAACAGAAGAAAATGACATCACTGCCTTTGAGGGGTTTTTAGGAGGGTGAGAAACAAAATTAAACATTTGTGAATCACTAATAGATGAAAATAATTAAGTGTTAACTATAAGTAAATGCTAATTATAACTAACTACTTCCTGACCCTGCAAAACCCAGCATTTAATACCTACCACCTGTCATATCAGGATTGGACTGAGAAATGAGCCAGTATCCATGGTCTTTGGTGGGCACACATACGGTTTTCTCACAAGGACAGAAATGCTAAGAGGCCCATGTGTTCCTCAGTCCTGGATGACTTCCCTCAAGTACGGTTTGTCTGTGAACACTGACTAACTGCCCAGCCCTTGAGACCAGGGCAGAATGATCTCAATCAGTATAATGAAATTGGGTTTTTTGGGGGGTAGTTGGCCAACCTACAACTTGAGAGACCAGGCTCAGCCTAAAGGATAAAAGTGGCAATAGTCAACTGCTCACCTAGGGTGCTGGTCAGGGTTATAGCTCAGTGTGAAATGCTCACCTAAACTGTGTAAGGTCATGGGTCCAATTCCTGGCAATGGGGGAAAGTCTCTGTAATCTTCAGTAACAAGGCAAATGTAGCTCAGACCTCCCCCAAAATCCTCACTACTCAGAAATTTTGTTTGCAACAGGAGATAAATATAGTCCACTCAAAGACTATACAACCATGCAGGGAGGGAGGGGAGGAAGGAAGGAAGGAAGGAAGGAAGGAAGGAAGGAAGGAAGGAAGGAAGGAAGGAAGGAAGAAAGGAAGGAAGGAAGGAAGGAAGGAAGGAATCACCTGAGGTTTAAGCAACATCTTTCCTTTATCTTAGAGGCAAAATTTACAACTCCCAGTGTACTCCCCAGAAGAACCTAGCTAAAACTAGTTCACTGCTCAAGAAATCTTGCATCAAGGACAAATGCCTTTCTCTGAGGTCCCCAGGCATAGAAATAGAAATCCAATATTCAAGACTAGAGACTTCAGAAAGATCTTGTCATCAAGACCAGCAAAGCACAGTTCAAGACACCAGAGGGAAGCTTTAGGATGGCATAGCCACTGGCTGGTAATGATGGCTTTTGTGAGTAACAATGACAGAAACCAGTGCTTAGCACTGACTGGGACTACAGCTTTAAGTAGACTTTGGCATAGCAGCCAAGGGCTCTCAGCCAGAGCACTATCCTTTCCTCCCTCCCCCTGAAATCCAAGGCAGGCCCCACCCAGAAGACTGGGTGATGATGATGGAAAAACAGATCCCTGCAATTTTAACTGTCTGTGAAACATTTCACAGAAGGATCGGAGACCTACCTCAACTTAATCTGACTGGGTATGTTCACACACACACTTAAAAATAAGAACAAAATCACAGATGATAGGCCAGGACCCTAAACTTCAGAGTCTCCACATACCTGATTCTTTGAAAATGAGATGTACCCCACATCCAAAACTGATAATGTCCTCTCTTTTCCCCATTCCAAGGAAGACAGAAAAGCAGTGAACTTGCAAATGTATGGTCTCCTGTCCTCTTTACACTTCCAAACTTTTGTAACATAGTTCCCTACATCATGACCAATTTCCACACTTACAAAAAATCCCATTTCCACCAGGACAAGGAGAGTGACACTAAAGAAATATGCTGCCACCTGGCCTGCACTCTCTCTGGATCTGAAGGAGTTAAAGACTAACCATGGTTTCCTACAAGGGCTGAGGCTAATGTAAACCACCTGCTAGATGCAAGGACCAGACCAGATGGGTCAGGTTGCTCAATTCTGAGGGTCTCTTCTGAAAAATTAGTTTTAGGAGAAACCAAAGATACGCCAGAGGGTCTGAGAGGCAGGAGAACTCCTCCCATGTTCCACCCCCAATCTGAGTTCCACTGCCCTTTTAGCAGCTGTCTGCCTAAATACCACACCACCTTAACTGAGATAACACCACAATGAACTTTGATCTAGACAGCTACTAACCTGTTCTAACTCTCAACTTATGGGCCCCTGCCAACCCTGAACCCTCGTTCTTTTACTGCTCCTACTTCCAGAATGTCAGGACCATAGAGGCTTCCACCTCGAGGAATCATTCTCCAACTCCACCCCAGCCCCAACTCAAAGGTTCCAAAGGCCCAGAGAGTCACAGCTAAGAAAATGGCTGTCCCATCTGCACACCCAAGCTCTGGAGCATAACTCACCACCACTTACTCTGGGAGTCACCCTGTCCACAGCCCTCTCCTCCACCTGAGCAACATCTGCATTCACTGAACACTGATGTTGCCAGGTCCTCTGGGAAGAATACATCAAGAGACACAGGCAAACAACCATTTGGACCTTACCTAATATGTTACCCTAGAGGGCCCTGACAAAGGCCAAGCTACCGTGATAAAATGTTAATTCAGCATACAAAGTAGGCTTGTTTGAACACAGTCTAAAATAAAATAAGTCAGGTGTGGTGGTCCATGCCTTCAATCCCGGCCCTAGGGAAGCAAAGGCAGGCACATCTTGGTCCACATACCAAGTTCCAGGCCAGTCAGGGTGACACAGTGAAACCCTGTCTCAAAAAAAAAAAAAAAAAGAAAAAGAAAAAAAAGGAGCTGTCTTGTATCTTCTGACTTGGAAAAGGTTGATTTTCTGTTTTATTTTGTTTTTTGGGGGGGGTAAAAAAAAAAAAGGTTGGGTTGGAGAGATGGTTCAGCAGTAAAGAGTGCAGGCTGAGCCAGACATTGGTGGCACACACCTTTAATGCAAGCTCCAAAGCTACATAGAGAAACCCTGTCTCGAAGAAAAAACAAAAAAGGGACACTGGCTGTCCTTCTAGAGGACCCAGGTCAATTCCCAGCACCCACATGGCAGCTCACAACTGTCTGTAACTCCAGTTCCAGGGAACCCGACAGCCTGATGCAGGCAAAACACCAATGCACATAAATTAAAAAAAAAAAAAAGGCCAACTACTCCATGAGATGTAAATCTTTTCTCTATTCTGGAGAGCCCTAAGTAGGCTATGTGGACCAAATCTGAACAGTTTCTCTACATTTCTGAAACCAGAAGCAAGTGAGCTTGCTACAGGAATTCTCTAATTGCTCTAAGGGATTGACTCACTTTGGGCTCAGGGCTCTCCCTCTTCACTAGGACCCCTCTCTTTGTAATCTAGATTTTGATTTTGAGTCAGAGTCCCGAGTCTCCGGAAGGAATGAAGAGACATCAGGGGAAATCCACGTTGTTTCTTCTAAAGTTGCTTACTAGTTGTCCTTGATGACCCATACTTCCAGAGCACTTGGAGAGGCTGAGGCAGGAGGATGGCTCTGAGTTCTAGGGCAGGCAAGGCCACATAGCAAGACCCTGTCTCAAAAGGGTAGAGCTAATGATCTAAAAGTCTCTCAAAAGTGAAGGTGTCACGCAAATAACATCTAGAAGTTCCTGACAACCCCTTTCAATATTTACAACTTTGAGACTGCAGAAGTACAGATCTGCAGATGGAATCTTCCATCCCCACAAGGTCCCTTGTCTGCCCCATGAAGCCCCAAGCCTCCTGAATGTCTGCAGTCTCCACTTGAGAGACTGCTGTTGCCCTTCATTGTTCTAATTAATAAAGGACAATCTGCTTCTGCTGAGGTACGGCTCTTTATTTACACATCTCCTGGGTCAACCCGGAGCTAACAGTACAGATGCCTATTCCTTTCTCCCATATTCTGTAAGGTCAAGATATGAAAGATGTCAGCAGAAAGGTTGCTAGACTGCGGCCTACAGGCAGGTACTGTGTGAGGTGCCGGCACAAGCGCGCATACACAGCCCTCTGGGACAGTCCATCAGCACTACCTCCAACCACTACATTCCCACACTCTGATCCCTGGCAGCTGACAAAATGTGCAAGTTTTCATTGTCCAACACCGCAAACGCACCTAGGACCACACCAGAATAGGCAAGCCCTCTACTAGACCGCCTCTACAGCTCTAGAGCAGGCACACACACTACTCTTCCCAAACAAAAACACGCTGACATCTATGAGGGGAAAGAAAGGCGCCAACTCCCGGATGTTGGCAAGCTCTGCTGCCAGCGCCTGCTTCTCAGTGTTTACTTGCTCTCCCTTTCCTCTCTCTCCCTCCCTCCCCTTTAAGGATGGCGCAGGAAAGGGAGTTAAGGGGGATGAACCACTCCACCCCACCGCCTCGTTCGTTTCTGAACAACAACAACAAAAAAAAAAAAAAAAGGAAAGAAAGAGGGAGGAAAAGTCTTAGTGTTGGGAGGACCTTACCGGACTCCTAAAGGCAAACGTTTCTACAGGTTTTAATCCGCCATTAGCATTTAAATCTTGAAAGGACAGGAGTAAGGAGGGGGGGAGCAGTGGAAAGTAACCCCACACACAAAAGAAAAGTTGTTGGGTTTCTTCTCAGTCGGCCAGGCAGAAGCAATCTTTCTGGCTGACAGCCAGAAGTGCGTCACAGCCAGGAGTCTGCTTTCTTTAAAGGAACAGCAAGCTTCCGCGCGGTCTGGGAGCGACAGCGACGCCAAGAGCTCTGGGGGAGGGGGCACGCCTGCCAGGAGAACCGAGGCGAAGCCTGCCAGGCCCTAAAAACAGAGCGGGACGCGTGGGGGCAGGGCGCGCGCCAGCAGGCACCATTACTGAAGGGAGAGCGCGCAGCAAGGCCCCCGCCGCCCGTGGCGTAAACACACAAAGCGCACCCGCCGCGGCCGGCCTCACCAACCTGAGATGGCCAGGACACTCCCCCCTTCGCTGCTTTCCAGAGCTTAAGGCAGCAGTGATGGCCTGTCCACCTCTGAGACCAGCCCAGTCGGGCAGGCCCCGAGCCGTCGAACCTAAGGCCAGCCCCTGGCGGGAAACGCGCCCTGCGCAGAGGAAGCTGGGGAGCCGAGCTCCAGGGAGCCGCACAACGCAGGCCTTTTACAGGGGCAGCTTCCTGCGGCGCCTGCGACGGGGGGGCGTGTCTGCAGGCTCACACTCAGCAGCCGCCCGCCCGCCCGCCCTGCGGCACACAAAGCGCAGGCCTCCTTCCACCGCGTTGCCTGCCCGGGGACTTGGCCACCCTAGCCCCATTCCCTGCGGGAAACCTCTTCAGCCCGTACCTTCTGAGTAGCAAGGCCAGGATGTCATGCTATGCCAGCTCCTCCCACTCAGCCACCCAAACAAGCAACCCAGTCAGATTCTGACTGCGGAGCGCAGGCCTGTCCTGGAGGACGCGCTATTGTTGACTGGAATGGCCGCCAAAACCCCAGCTGTGCTGCCAGAACCTAATCCCCTGTTCCTCTGGGCATTTATGGGGAGGGGCTGAGGAGCCAAGGCACAGTTCTGAGTATGGCAGGCACTGGCTGGAGCCCTTAACAGACACAGGCACAGAGTCTGCTGCAACTACATGACTAAAAAGAAAGATGTCTGACTCAGACAAAACCACAGTGGCGTGTCCACCCACTGAACAGCCAAAGCTGCTGAGGAAGCCTACCAGATAGTTCAAAGGAATCCCCTCATCTTACAACTAGAAACATTTATTGAACTATGTGCAAGTATTGCTATTAAGAATTGTTGAGAATACCCATGCAAGAAGTATATCCAACATATGAGGTAGGGTTATAATTCCACAGATCAGAAATGGACTAAAACTTTTTGTTCAAAGATGGTACATATTAACTCATAAAAGATGCGAAGGAACTAACCAGTTTAGAGTAGAAACTGAGGTGATCCTTTAATCTGGATCTCAATGCACCAAAACAAATTTTTCCACAGGGAGAGAGAGGGAGAAGGCAGAAAGGTGTGGTAGCAGTGAAAGAACAGGTGCCAAGGGCGAGCCGGATCAGAACTGCAAAACCCTTAACTTCAAGGGATCAAATAAAGGGTTAGCGCGTTTTTAACAGAGAGCTGTGCTGTGAGGCAGATTTACCTGATAAATGGTTCTCTAGCAGCACTGAGTTAGGAAGCTACTCCAACAGGTGGGAAAGGCACTGAGGACACAGATGGTAAACAGAATAGGGGAATGAGAACCACTGAGGAGAGAAACTGACAAAAAGCAAGAGGAAACCCAGACCTACCATGGTAGCAAATGCTTACAATCCCAGAAATCAGGAGGCAGAGGCAGAAGGCAAGGTCAAGGCCAGTCTGGTCTACTACTAGAGTTCCAGGTCAGCCAGGGCAACACAGTAAAACCCAAACTAAACAAAGGAGGAAACTGTACAGGGGAAGAAAATATATGGGATCACACGTGAATCAAATGTGAGGAGGCGATGAGGCAGTAGCTAATATATACAGTAGATAATGTTTACTAAGTACCTACCAATGTGCCTCAAACCATTCTACTGACCTCATATGTATCTCATTTCATTAAGGTTCAACACCTCTTTATGAAGAAGGTAAACTACAACTCAACTGTAGACATGAGGAAAATAAGTCACAGAAAAACTATCTTCCACACATCACTCGTAACTTGCAGTTAGATACATAGCACTGACAAGTAATCTCTGTGCTTCAGATTCCTATGTAAATTAGAGCCTCCTTTGCTTTAAGGGTATGAGTATTAACTCAGCAACATTTACAAGGTTCCTAACACACATAAGGTGCTAGTTAGTGCTTCACAATGGCTGATTCCTGTTTGGAATTTTGGTTCCTGTCACCAGAGTGTCCCAGCAGAAGATGGTTCACCAGTGCTGAAGAAGTTGGAGATGTTCCTTGTGAGCAGGGGATGGTGCCTTTTCCCCACCAGTCCACCTTTTGACTTTTACTTTATAGGGACACCTCAAATCTCACTCCCTCCAATATCAACAGTTAACAGTAGCAGACTATTGGAAACAATCACTTGGGGACTTCCTATACTATATGTTTTTTTTAAAGATTTATTTTATTTATTATGAATACAACATCCTGCCTCCATGTATGTCTGCATGCAAGAAGAGGGCACAAGATCTCATTACAGATGGTTGTGAGCCACCATGTGGTTGCTGGGAATTGAACTCAGGACCTCTGGAAGAGCAGTCAGTGCTCTTAACCTCTGAGCCATCTCTCCAGCCCTACTATATGTTTTTATGTTTGGATTTTTTTGTTTTTTAATTTTTCAAGACAGGGTTTCTCTGTGTGTAGCTCTGGCTGTCCTGCAATCTGCTCTACAGACCAGGCTGGCCTTCAACTCAAAAGATCTACTTGCCTCTGCCTCCAGTGTTGGGATTAAAAGCATGCTCCATTACAGCCCAGCTGTATTTATTTTGTATTTATTTTTAATAACCATATACAAGAAGGCAAGATGGCTCAGAAGGTATGCCTGGCCTGAGTTGAAGTCTTGGGACCCATATGGTAGAAGAAAACTTACTTCCAGGGCTCTCTTACACACACAAACACATGGTTTTTAAGGTATTTAAACAGCATAATAGCCATATACACTAATTAAAAAATAATAATCTTACATGTATTTGCATGAAAGTCCTGTGTTCCATCTGGAATGCCAGCTCCTTAAGGACATATACCCCAGTTCCTTCTTTATGATCAGCCATAGTCTCTAGCTTATTACCAAGGTTCATTAAAACTGTTCTACTCGACTACATTTGGATGGCAGCCTTCCAAATACAACCTCTAGCCACCAAGAGAATGTCTATCTTGAGTAGAGATGAGGAAGGATCAGATACATACATACCACTGCAGACATTGTTTCTCCCAGAACTACGGCCTGTTCTCACCATACCTTTGTAGTCAGTACTTAGCAACTGCTATTAGTAAAAAGGAAGGCTCATATTCAAAGGACTGCAACAAATACAAATTTTCACTTTTGTTTTGATGTTGGGGGGCGGGTTCGAGATGGTTTCTCTGTGTAACAGCTCTGGCTGTCCTAGAACTCGCTTTGTAGACCATACTGGCCTTGAGCTCACAGAGATCCTCCTGTCTCTGCTTCCTTAGTGCTGAGATTACAGGCTTGAGCTACCACTGCCTGACAGCACAAATTTTCACATTTTATAGAAAAGAAAGTGGCAAAAATAATTTAAAGACTGGTACAATCAACACCCTAGGAAAATTGGTTTTAAAATAAAAGGCCTGCTAAACTCCCCACCCCACCTTCCAGCCCCATTTGGTACTGTCAGCCCTGAAACTTCACAGCTAAGACAGAATTGATGCTGTATCTCCCCATCTTGCCCCTGCTCTAAACACTTTTAAGGCCAACTAACTTTTGGGCTAGCCAGGAAGTTTGGCAAGTTTCTGCACTACTCTTTTCTCAAATGCAGAACAAAATTACCTTAGCCTCTCCTACTCAAGAATGATCACTTTGCTCCGGCCAGGTTCTGCAAGTCATTCACTACCCACCCACACCCACCCCCCCCCAATATACACCAAAAAATAAAAGAAAGAAAGAGAAAAGGAGGGAGGATAGGAATACTGAAAACATTTAAAGAAAGAAAAGGGTTGGGGAGGAGTTGGCTAATGTAATGCAGGAGTTCGGATAGAAGTTGGAGAGAATGATGCTAGTTAGAAGCACACACGTGTTCTAAAGGGTCTGGGTAACATTCCATCTCCCAGTGTCATCAGTAGGCTACAGCATTTTAGTGTTCATTTTATTATTCTTGTTTAAGATGTCAGTGTTATAAGTTTTCATGTATATTACCCTTTTACAGTTTAAACAAATGACAAGAAGCCTATGCCTTAACTCAGTGGTTGAACACTGCCTAGCATATATGAAGCTTTTGGTTTTATCATCAGCAATGAAAAAGAATTAAAGATCCACAGAAAGTAATTGCCCTGAGACAGCCCAAAACCAGGGTGACTCTAACATAAATAACTAGCAGGGTATTCAAGGCCTCTATAACCTGGTTCCAGTGTTACCTCCTAGTCATCCAGGCCTTTACCCAAACCCTCCACCCTGCCAGGCAGGTCTCTAAGACCATAGATTTTTCTGAAGTTTAGACGGGATGTCTTGTGTAAAGGACTGGCTCTAGGGACAGACAAAACTGGGCTCTAGATCTAAATTGTTGGCTGTAATACCTGCTAGCTAGGTGACCTTGTGCAAGTTAGTTAAGGTTTCTAATTCTTGGGTTCATTTTCTCTAAAATAGAGGTAATCAGAGTATTTACCTCATTGAGTTAATATGAGGACTAAAAACCAAAAAACAAAACATGGCAAGTGCTTAGTATAGTGCCTGTTACTCTTAATTACAGTAATAGCAGCAGCAACAATGATGGTCTAGGTATTTATTATGCCAGGATATCAAGTGGCAGAGTAAAGACCAGAAGACACTGCATATGGTTGTTTTAAAGATCAGAATGCCTGAGGTTCAGGACTTGGGTAACTTGTTTACATGAACTAGTCTTTTAAGAGAGACATTGTGCACCATGCCCCGTTGCATTAGAGAAGACAGTCATGAATAAATCAAAGCTAGTACATTCTTTCCAGTTGGTGGTGGCACACATCTCTAATCCCAGCACTAGGGAGGCAGTGGTGTGCGAGTTCAAAGGCAACCTGGTTTACATAGTGAGTTCTAGGACAACTAGAGCTACATAGTGAAACCCCGTTTTGAAAACAAAAACTAGCAAGACTCATTAGAAGCAACAAGCACTGAAGAAAAGGTCTTCCACTAGAGAGATGCTGCAATCCCTCAGGCTAAGAAAGGAGAGCTGGCTGAAGGGATGGACTGTTTCAGAGGCCTGACCTCCAGCTCATTTACCACCACCCTGTTCTCCCTCTCCAGAGGGCAGTGCGGTTAATGAGTCACTGTTGGAAAGCCTGAAGCTTTCTGGGAAGAAAAGCAGAGGGCAAAGCAATACCCAAGAGGTCACACTCAGTTCTCCCATAAGAAGGCCATTCTACAAAACTCCTAGGACCTGTTTCAGCGCCACATAGTAGTAAAATGACTGTGTGCCCTTATAGGTAATATATCTGGTACAGTATTTGTTTATAAGCACAGAATTATGAAAAAGGGGCAAAGAAAATGATCAGCCGGAATTTGTAACTCTCAGGGAAAGCCTCAAATCCATAATGGCAGAAAACATGTTACATTCGATGTTGAAAGCCCCTGGAGGTAAGTTCTGGACATGTCACTTGCTACCTATGTGTCTTTGGGCAAACCACTAGCTTGGGTCTCTGTAACAAAGAGGATTAGACTAGAGCACATATATCTAAAGTACTCCTCCCCAAAATTCCCATGATTTTAATCGAAGGATAACATACCATCTATCACTGACCCTGCCATAGAACTAATTTTCTAAGAATACCTACAAAGTATCAGTGGTTTATTTGTCATTGTACTGGATCCCATGCCTAAAGGGAAACACAGGCAGGGCTCATCAATACTGAAAAAAAGTGGTCCCTGAAAACAAGTATCTTTAGGTTGGCACATAATAGGTGTCTAAACTATACTTGAGGTTTTTTCTTTAAACTAGTTTGAAGGACTGGACCTAACACAGGCATATAAAAATTTAAAAACCCTAAAATTGGAACAGATTTCAAAAATATAAGCAGGCTATTCTTTTTTTTTTTTTTTTGGTTTTTTTTTGGTTTTTTTTGAGACAGGGTTTCTCTGTGGCTTTGGAGACTGTCCTGGAACTAGCTCTTATAGACCAGGCTGGTCTCGAACTCACAAAGATCCGCCTGCCTCTGCCTCCTGAGTGCTGGGATTAAAGGCGTGCGCCACCAACGCCCGCCCGGCGTAAGCAAGGCTATTCTGACTTCTCAGTTAATCCCTTGCCAAAGAACCCCGAGAAGCTAGCATCTACTATTCTCAGTAGGAAAACCCATTGAATTTCAAGAATAGCAGTCGAGGCTACAGAGCCAGCACTTACTTAAATTCCACTTGTCCAATCACTGCTTCCTCCATCTCAGGTACAACCTAAGCCTTTCGGCTCAGTACAGGTCTCTGTGTATACAAAGCATGACTGTGGTTCACTGTTTATGTTTCTACCATATGAAACACGCTCATGAAGTTGGCAGTGCAGATGTCATTCTCCCCATCTTTAAAGATGCTAAATAAAAGCTGGGTGATGGTGGTGTACACCTTTAATCCCAGCACTCAGGAGGCAGAGGCAGGTAGATATCTGTGAGTTCAAGGACAGCCTGGTCTACAGAGAGTTCAAGGACAGTCAGGACTATTTCACAGAGAAATCCTGTCTCCAAAAGCAAAACAAACAAACAAACAAAAGATGCTAAATAAATTGGCTGTGTTGGTGTACACCTATAATATAAGCCTTGCACTTAGGAGGCAGAGGCTGGTGGGGCTTTGTGATTTCATAGCCAGCCTGGTCTACATAAAGAGTCTCTGGCCAGCCAGAGCTACACAGTAAGACCCTGTCTCAACGTAAGTAGGGATGGGGGAGGGCTGAAGAAATGGCTCAGCGATTAAGAGCCCTGGCTGTTCTTCCAGAGTACCCAGGTTTAATTCCCAGAACCAACATGACAGCTCACTTTCCAGAGGATCCAGTTTCCCCATACAGACAGACATACAAGATGGCAAAAGACCACTGTACATGAAATAAATGAATGTCAAATAATTAACCTGTAAGAGAAAAAAATTATAAAATTTTATGCAAGCAGTTTATACAATGAAACTTCCCCTTTTAGAACTTTTTGTTTAGATACAACTCCTCTAAAATATATGTTGCTTAGGCTGGAGATAGAGCTCAGCTGTTAAAAGCTAGTCTTACACCAAAACACAAAATCTATGCTGCTTTTTTTTTATTAGAATACAAGAAACGTAATCAGGGATATTAAACAAAAATATGAAAGAAGCAATTCTATTTACTGTAATAGAGATTTGAAAAACCCCATTGAATAAAAATCACACCTGGCTTGGCAGTGGTGGCATACATCTTTAATCTCAGCACTCGGGAGGCAGAGGCAGGCAGATCTCTGTGAGTTCAAGGCTGGTCTACAAAGTGAGTTCCAGGACATCCTCTAAAACTACAGAGAAGCCCTGTCTCAAAAAACCAGAAACAACACAAAGGAAGGGAAGGAGGGAGGGAGGGAGGAAATATAAGGGGCACAGAATATGCAAAATGTTTGTCCTAGTTTGCTTCATTGTTACTGTAATATAACACTAACCAAAAGTGAGTTGGAAGGCCTGGAGAGACAACTCAGTGGCTAAAAGCACTGGCTGCTCTTCCAGAGGACCTAGGTTTAGCTCCCAGCACCCACATGTCAGTTCACAATGGTCTATAACTCCAAAGAATCCAACTCTCTCTTCTGGCCTCTGAAGTAACAGGTGTGCATATGATCCTCAGGCCTACACGCAGGCAAAACACCCATACACATAAAATGAATTTTTTTTTTTTTATTTTTTTGGTTTTTACGAGACAGGGTTTCTCTGTATTGTTTTGGAGGCTATCGGTCCAGCCCAGCTTCGAACTCACAGAGCCTGCCTCTGCTTCCCGAGTGCTGGGATTAAAGGCGTGCACCACCACCGCCCGGCAAAATGAAATAATTTTTAAGTAACTTGTGGTGGAAACATTTTTTCCCTAGGAAGACATAGGCATTCTTAATGGGGGAAGTCCTCCTGTGTATATATTTATCTTATTGGTTGATAAATAAAGCACTGTTGGCCAATAAGGAAGCAAGATAGGTGGGAATAGGAGGATTCTGGGAAACAGAGGCATAGTCAGTCACCATGTAGAACAGAGAGAAGAGGTCCGGACCCAAAATACTCAGATTAGCAGTTATGCTTTAATAATTAAGTCAGAGCTAGCCAACAAGAAACCATTACAAATGGCCAACAGCTTCATAATTAATATTAGTGTCCTGTGTGTTCATTTGAAACTGATACGGCTTAGGGACTAAGGCCAGCCTGGTCTACATAGTGAGTTCCAGGACAGCCTCCAAAACAATACAGAAAAAGCCTGTCTCAAAAAACCAAAAAAAAATTTAAAAAAAAAAATATATATATAGGCTTAGGAAAGAGAAGCAAGATAATGGCTGGGTGTGGTGGCACAGCCTTTAATCCCAGCACTCCAGAGTCAGAGGCAGATGGATTTCCACAGAGGAACCCTGTCTCAGAGAAAAAAATAAACAAAAGTAAAAGAAATAAGAGTAATAAAAAAGCCACGTAAAGATGGAAAATACAGAGACTGGATACTGTATGCTATTGTGCTGTTTTTGAATTGTTTAATTGCTGTGGAATGAGCAACAACTGCTAAAAGACATTTGATTATCAATGCTGCTGGATTAATCTAACTTATATACTTTAAAAATGCTTTGACTTCTAAATTTAAATATAAGGACAGCTTACTTGGGAAAAGAGTTTCTGCTGTGTTTCCACAGAAAATGAAAAGCTGTGGATTCCTTCCAGATTTCTATGATTTTAGGAAGCAAGCCCCCCCTGAAGCAGATGCCCAAGTGATCCAACATCTAAAACAGCTGAAATGATGCAGCCTTGCAGACTACAAAAAACAAGGACCTGGCCAGGTTTCTGTGTTTTGTCATGATCCCCATGGTATGGACATCGCCCACAACCAGCAGGAAGCAGTTCGGAATAAACAATGCCCAAATTCCCAAATATTGTTTATAAATTTTTGTTTTCATTTAAATGGGGTTGCTTATAAATGGTAATGATCACAATCAATGTCTTCCTAAAGGGAAAAAAGGGATTATGGCAAAGAAATGAATACTTCGCATTGGAATGGATTGTCATTTATTGGTATAAATTTAAAGTCAATTTTGTGATATATATATATATATATACATATATATACATATATATTTCTCTTGCTTAGATATTGTGTTTATACAGTTCTTTTAAAATGAAATGTATAATTAAGCACAGATTATAGATAATTACCTATAATAGTCAAAACAGGTTAGTTAGGTACTTTTAGATATACAGAGATGCATTTGAGATAGATATTCTTCAAACCTTTCAAAGACCTACAGAATGTATGGCATTTACATGGTTTAGGGTTTTTCATGATAGTGAGACACAACTAATCCTGGCACACCAATTACATCTGAGAGGAAGATGGGCATTGAAGAAACTTGTTATAGAGTTTGCTTTCAAATACAAGATTAGCCATTTGGGCAAACAACTGCTCTTGCCTGGACTGTTTGACTGTTGCTATATAACTGGAGATGTAGGGCCCACAGGAAAGTGACTGCTAAACTTACAAAACAAGATGGACAGTCCTAAAGGGTTCCTGCTTCATGGAAGAGTTTGCTGGACTTTCTGCAGGACACAAAAAAATGACTGACAAACTGCCAATGCAAGTGGACAGTTTGAAATTTCCTGCTTTGCTGAGGAGTCTGCCAGACACACTGTGGCCTATGGGCCGAAGATGGATGCCCCAGCGTTACAGAGGAACATTCTAGAGTTCATATATTATCCTTCTGTGGTTTTTGATGGAGATGAAAACAGATAGTTATAGTTTTCCTTAGTTATGATAAAAGATAAGCTAATATAAGACTTTAGACTCACACAGATAGGAGAGATGATAAAATTCTTTAAATCTTACTGTTAATGGACTAAATATTGTAATTATAGTTCTTACTTGATAACTGTTCTGTTATATATAATTTGACTATGTTAAAGTTAAAACCTTTCTTATTATTCAGACAGAAAAGAAGAGATTATGGGGGAAGTTCTTCTGTGTATATGTTTATCTTATTGGTTGACAAATAAAGCACTGTTGGCCAATGGGGAAGCAAGATAGGTAGTACTAGGAGTCAAGGATGATTCTGGGAAATGTAGTCAAGAGTAGAATAGCCATGTGATCCTGGGAGGAGAGGACACGTCAGGATAGCGTCCTTGGAAAGATAAGTCCTTATAAAAATATATAATAGTTGACATGAGTTAATACTTAAGACAGAACTAGAGAATGAGAAGCCCTGGACATTGGCTGACAACTTTGTAACTATATAGTGGCTCATGTGTTATTTGGGGGCTGAGACAGAGGCAGGAACCAGGCAGATGGTGGGAAAGAGTACACATTACACATTCTTTTTTTTTCATATATCAAACTGTATTTTAAAAGTGAACACACACACACACACAACAGGTCAAGCAGTGGTGGTGCACACCTTTAATCCCAGCATTGGGGAGGCAGAGGCAGATGGATCTCTGTGAATTCGAGACCAGTCTATGCTCTACAAAGGCTAGTTCCAGGACAGCCTCCAAAGCCACAGAGAAACCATCTCAAAAAGCAAAACAGAACAACAAAAAAAGTGAACCCACTTTGCCAGACATGGTAGCACACTGTAATCCCAGCACTGGGGAGGCTGAAACAAGTGAGATTGAGATCTTATTCAAGGCCAGTCTTGATTACTAGAGAGTTTTGAGTTCAAGAATATTCAGAGTTATATTAGACCCTGTTTCAAAACTAAACAAGCAAATTGGAAATGAACAAACAAAAGGCAAATCATTTTTAAATGAAATCTTTATATAGAACCCTGGGATATAGATACAGATAAAAGTAGTTTTCTTTTGTTTTTCTAGATAGGGTTTCTTTGTGTAGCTCTGGCTGTCCTAAAACTCTCTGTAGACCAAGCTGGCATTGTACTCAGAGATCCACCTGCCTCCTGAATGCTGAGATTAACGACGTGTACCACTTGGGGCTGGAGAGATGGCTGAGCAGTTAAAAGCATTGGCTGTTCTTCCAGAGGACCAGGGTTCAATTCCCAGAACCTGTGACAGCTCATAACCATAACTGTCTGTGACTCCAGTTCCAGGGGATATGACACCTTCACACCA
The DNA here is from genome assembly GCF_017639785.1 of Mesocricetus auratus. Classification (NCBI taxonomy): domain Eukaryota; kingdom Metazoa; phylum Chordata; class Mammalia; order Rodentia; family Cricetidae; genus Mesocricetus; species Mesocricetus auratus. Next base: position 96,391,353 of record NW_024429182.1, read on the forward strand.
ATGCAATTAAATTATTTTAAAAAAAAAAGATGTGCACTACCAGCCCAACTGAAGAAGGTTTAAGTAAAGATATGTGTGTGTGTGTGTGTGTATATATATATATATATATATATATATATATACACACACACATATATATAGCTTCAAGTCTTTGTTTCCACCTGGTTCTTACACCTTTTGTGAAATGGAATATAAAACCACTGTCAATGTCAAACAGAAAGTGATATTATGTCTGAAAGTGACAAAAAAAACTTTAAAAATTACTTATGAGAAATCTATATATTTAAGAATGAGAAAAGCAAAATTCTAGAAATACTTTAAATGTCAAACTAGTGAATGGATACCAGAAAACAAGAAAGGTATGCAAGCGTAATAACAATTTCTTTTCATTGAGAATATTAATTCAATCAAACATATATTAATCTTGATAACCTTACTGAAGAAGTTTTAAAATGCTGATCAAGAATCCAATTATCACAAGACTTATATGTAGAATTAATATTTACACCCAAATCTGTTTCACTTCAAAATTCATAATCTAATCCAGGCAAACTAAGAGTTACATCTTAGACTTGAGTTGCCTCTGAGTTATAAGTAATCAAGAAGTAGTGGAGGGCTCGAGAGATGGCTCAGAGTTTAAGAGCACTAACTGATCTTCCAGAGGTCCTGAATTCAATTCCCAGCAACTACATAGTGGTTCACAACCATCTATAATGAGAACTGGTGCCTTCTTCAGACATGATTTTCAAGACAAAGTTTCTCTATAGCTTTAGAGCCTGTCCTGGAACTTGCTCTGTAGGCCTGGCTGGCCTGGAACTCACATAGATCCGCCTGCCTCTGATAACCAAGTGCTGGGGATTAAAGTGTGCGCCACCACCGGAAGTTCTTTTGTTTGTTAATAACCAATGTCACTTGAAAGATTCACCAGCTACTTCTGGCAAGATTGCTCAGTAAGTAAAGACACTTGCAACCAAGCCTAACAATATGAGTTTGAACCCCAAAAGGAAGGAAAAAACTCCTAAAGCTCTCTTATCTTCACATTTCACAACAATTACACGTGCACTCCTTTACAGATAAAGTCATGTGTAAGCCTTTAATTACAGCAGTTGGATGGTAAACACAGGTGGATCTCTGTGTGTTTGAGAACAGCCTGGTCTATATAGCAAGTCCCAGACAGTGGTAAAGTTTTAAGAATCACTGATTATAAAATGCATCCCAATTTTAGTGTTAAAATGTTTTTTAAAGTGTTTTAAAGCTAATGAAATACACAGTTTTGACCTCAAGAAGCATCTGGAAACAGACTTGTGAAGTATTATCTGTTTGTACAAACATTGTAGTTGCTTTATTTGGTTTTTTGAGACAAGATCTCATGTAACCCAAGTTCATTTTTTTTTTTTTTTTTTTTTTTTGGTTTTTTTCCAAGACAGGGTTTCTCTGTGGCTTTGGAGGCTGTCCTGAAACTCCTTTGGTAGTCCAGGCTGGCCTCAAACTCACAGAGATCCGCCTGCCTCTGCCTCCCGAGTGCTGGGATTAAAGGCATGCGCCACCAACACCTGGCCAAGAAACTTCATTTCTTGCTTATACAAATTTAATTTCCTTGTTCTCCAAAACACATTAGGTAATACAAAGTAAGGTAAGTCTAAATACAGGGTCACATGCCTGTAATCATAGAACTTAGAAGGTAGATGCAGAAAGATCTGTCATTTGATGTCAGCCTGGGCTACATAGCAGGCTCCACTCCAGCCTGAGCAACATATAAGATTTTTACCTCAAAAAAAAAAATTGGATAAGACAAAATTAACCTTGCATTCCTCACCAAGTTCTCCCCAAGATGAGAAATGTAACACTTTTCTGTGTCCTCTAAACACGTAAGTACAAATGTATTAGATACAGATTCCTGTTGTTTTCTATATTTAGAATACTATGTCTACACTTTGCACTTGGATACTCTGGTTTCATTTAATAATTCACCAAGCATTAGGGAGGTAGCTAAGTAGCAGAGCACTTGCCACACACATAAAACAAGGAAAGATAGTTCATTAATGTTTATATTTATGTATATATGTCTGATGTATGTATTTATGTATGTATGTATACCACATGCATGCAGGAGTCCTCAGGTCAGAAAGGGCATCAAATACCCTGGCACTGGAGTTGCAGGCAGTTGTAAATAACCATGTAGGAGTCAGAACCAAAACCCCCAGGTCCTACATAAGAGCAGTAAGAGTTCCTAACAACAGAGTGTTCTCTTCAATACCAAGAATAATTTATCATATATATACTCAGATATCAATAAATAAAATTATAACTCACATGTTTTCAAGCTGTACATAAAGGAAATATCATGATGCATTTTCTTATCTTCTTACTGATGGACATTGCTATTTTCCTTTTGAGCTAGAAACCCAATCTGTTTCCCAGGCTGGCCTCTATCTCCTGAATAACTGGGACTACAGGCATGTGACACTGTGCCTAATGACACAATCTGTAACCATTTCAAACAAAACTGCAATGAAAATTCCTGGAGCTGCAGAGGTGGCTCAGCAGTTAAGAGCACTGACTGCTCTTCCAGAGGCTCTGGGTTCAATTGCCAGCAACCACATGGTGACTCACAATCATCTCACAACTGTAGTATGATGAGATCCAATGTCTTCTGGTGTGCAGATGTATATGCAGACAAAACACCCACATACATAAACAATTAAATCTTTGTTAAAAAGAAAATTCTTGTATATATTTCTTTTTTTGTGTGTGCGTGTGTTTTGTTTTTTGGGTTTTTGTTTTTGTTTTTGTTTTTTTGAGACAGGGTTTCTCTGTGTAGCCCTGACCATCCTGGAGCTCACCCTGCAGACCAGGCTGGCCTCAAACTCAAGAGATCCACATGCATCTGCCTACTGAGTGCTGGGATTAAAGGCGTATGCCACCACTGCCTGGCTTGTATCTATTTCTCATAGAAAAGAACGATTTTTACAAACTTTCTTTGTCTTGTTTCTTGGATTTCTCTGGGGCAGTTAGGACTGCTGGGCCAAGATCTCTATATATAAACAAGCTGACCTTAAGCTTTGATCCTCCTGCTTTAGCTTCCAAAGTGGTTCACGTAACATGCTTGTACAGCCATACCTGGCTTTGTTGAGACAAGAGTCTCATGTAGCTCAGGCTAGCCTCAAATTCACTGTATACCTGAGACTGGCCTTGAACTCCCGCATCCTGCCTCTACTTTCCAAGTGCTATGACTAAGGCAGGTATCAAACCTGGCTCCTTTCTCTCTCTTTTTTTTAAATGTACTATATATATGTGTGTCATGGCATTTACATATCTAGTCAGAGAACAACTTTCAGGAATTAGTTCTCTTCATCTATGACATGGATCCTAATGATCAAAATGGTGGTCAGGCTTATCAGAGAGTGTCTGAACCAGTGAGCAATTACAAGAATTATGCTACCATTCTAACTAATTCCAAGGTTTTAATTTCTGATACAACATTCTACCTTCCTTTCTCATAGAACTATCCATAGTCCAGTGTGATAGTGGAAAGAAAAAGCAATTTGGAGCCACGTAGCTGAGTGTGGTAACTCACACCCATAACTCCTCAGAGACTAATAAAGGAGTATTGTTTTGAGTTCAAGGTCAGCCTGGAAACTACATACTTGAGGTCTAGATCAGACTAGCTTGGGTTATAGAACCTATCTCAAAAATAAATAGACAGACAGACAGATGTATGAAGCATGAGTTATTATTGCTAGTCACCTCCTCTCCCAGCCACCTTCAAATGCCATTCCATCCTCCACATCAACATGTGGTCCCTATCCTAATCTCAGCACCTGCTTCTAACTCAACTCCTATGGGCAGATCTGGCTTGGGGACTTAATTGTATTTTGTTAACACTTCTGATCCTGGCAAGTACAGACAGACCCACCAGTTCAGTTACCTGAACAATTGAGAAAGAGAAAGAATATTTTGTGGTGACATTTTGTTTATGATCTAACAAATAAAGCTTGCCTGAAGATCAGAGTGCAAAGCTAGCCACACTAGTTAGTAAAGAAGTCAGGCAGTGGTGGCATACACCTTTAATCCCAGCACTCAGGAGATAGGCAGATGGATCTCTGAGTTCAAGGCCACCCTGGGCTATGCAAGATTGAATCTGTCTAAAAGAGAAAGAGCTCACACAAAGGTGATCTCGGCATTTGGGATCCATGCCTTTAATCCCAGCACTAGAGAGGAATATAAAGCAGGAGGAAACAGGAGCTCGGTGCAGTCTGAGGAGCAGTGCAGTCTGAGGATGCAGTCTGAGGGTAGGATCACCCTTTCAGTCTGAGCATTGGTACATATGAGAACTGTCTAGTGACTGGCTGCTTTGCTTCTCTGATCTAGAGCTCCTCGGCTAGCTAGTCTTACCAAATCAGTGAAAACCCTTGTCTCAAAACACACACACACACACACACACACACACACACACACACACACAAGGTGAGAGGCAATAAAGGGAGACACCTTCATGAGTACACACACAAAAATTACTTGTGCTGGCTGTAGTAGTACAGTTTGTAATCTGAGCTACTTGAGAGGCTGAGGTAGGAGGATTATAAATACAATGCTGTCCTAAATAACTTACTGAGAATCTGTCTCAAAATAGAAATAATAATTACAAAAAGAAGGGGGAGGCTGCTAAGGAAATAGCTCAGTTCTAGAGTGCTTGTCTATCATGGCAAAGTTTAATCTCCAATACCTATCACTCTCCCAATCTCCCAAATGTCTCTGATATATCTCCATATTAGTATATAATTGATTCCCAATATTTTTAAAGCCTTGAGAAAAGTCTTATACTTAGAATCTTCTACAATTTTCTTCTTCCATTTTACTATACCTGAACAATTAGGTGGGTCAATGCAAAGCATGTAGCATTGATAATCCTGGTATGAGATACTTCTTTCTACAGGCAAACAATTATTTTTCTGAGGCTAAATACAGCCATACCTACTCATTTATTCTCTAATTGCAGTTAACAGCTGCAATCATGTGGCCTGGAAAGCCTAAAATATTTATTTCTTGGGCAAAAAATAACAATAATCCACATTTAACATCTAAAGGCCAAATTGCCTACAGTCCAGCTATGCTATAATATGGCTCATTTTCTCATGAATCTATATATATAGTATAGATCTGGCATACAATATTGAAAGAAAGACCTCAAAACACACAAAAATAAAGCCAAAAGACTATCTCTTAAGAATGGGCTAAGACACTAAAAGTTTTTATGATGCCAGGCATAGTGGCACCTGCCTTTAATCCCAGAATTCATCCACACCTTCTCTACCTAACACCTTAAACCTTACACTTAAAAATAGACCAAGATCAGCTCACACCTTTAATCCCAGCACTTCGGAGGCAGAGGCAGATGGATCTCTTGTTAGTTCAAAGCCAGCTTGATCTACAGAGTGAATTCCAGGACAACCAAAGTTACACAGAGAAACCCTGTCTTGAGAACTGGAGAGATGCCTCAGAGGTTAAGAGCTGCTCTTCCAGAGGCCCTGAGTTCAATTCCCAGCAACCACATAGTAGCTCACAATCATCCGTAATGAGATCTGGTGCTCTCTTCTGATGTGTAGGCATATGTGCCAGAGCACTGTATAAATAATAAAGAAACCCTGTCTTGAAAAACTAATAGACTACCGCCTATGTGAACTGGGTCATGTCTCACACACGCACATACACACGCTTTCTCCTCTCCTCTCTCTCCTGTCTCTCTCTTTCCTCTGTCTGTCTCTGTCTCTGTCTCTCCAACACTTAATCTTATACAGATAAGATCAAAATTCCTTAGCATATTTGGGGCTGAAGAGATGGCTCAATGATTTAGAACACTTGCTCTTGCAGAAGACCTAGGTTTTATTTCCAGTACCCATGTAGTAGCTCACAATCATCTGTAACTCCAGTTCCAGGGGATCCAACAGCCTCTTCTGACCTTTGTTGGCACCTACACACATGTAGACCAAGCATTCATACATAAAAAAAAATGAAACTAGAAAAAAATTTCAAGTTCACTAAGGTCTAGCTTTCCAGTTTCCTTTCCAATCTCATCTCCAGCTCACTCTCTGAAAATACTAATTCAAGTATATTTACCCCAACATGCAGACATTATGTAGGTTCCGTATCACTGCCCACAGTGTGAATCTGAAATACCCTGCCCTCTGTACCTCTTGTACTCCCATTCATCCTTTATAATGACTAAAATGCCTTCTCTCTTCAGCTCTTCTAGCTCCTCCCACAAAAAAGAACAGATGTTCTTTCTCCGATAGGGCCCCTTACTAGTTGTTACTCTACATACTTTATTTCATTCTCCTTACAGGAATGCTATCTGTTTCATCCAAATTAATTAAGATCCAAAAAGACAAAAAAAAATTTAGTTTCACTTCCCACAACACCTGTACATGGTAACTATTAAATAATGCTTCCTGACAGATAATTGGCCCTAACTTAAAACTTAGTAAACTGCTCCATTAGGCAGCCAGTGGAGCCAGTCAAATAGGACAGTTCCTCTAATTGTAGGTCACACACCTAGCATGAATGGTTATCAGGAAGAAAAAAAAAATATGCCAAGGGCCTACAACTTCAGGGAGCCTGGCAAGCTCACTATGTTTACACAATCATGATTAAAAGGAAAGGGCAAGAGGGAAGGAGGAGAAAGAGGAAGATTTGGAGTGCAATCTTCCTGCCAAGTGAGTGTTTGTGAGCTCACTCAGCAGCCTTGTTTCTTAAGGTTATTTGCAGGTCAAAAAGGACAGAAAAGCAACTGACTGGGCCACGTTGTTCCTTCAGCAACTAGTCCTACTCTTGGGCATTTAATTTCTAATTGTGGTTACATGAAGCCTTTTCTCTAATGAATCCTACTGCACCAATCAAAGAACTTTCAAGAAGGGCTCAGAATTAACAACAGAGAAGAAAGTCTCCCAATCCTCTAAGTCACAATATCCACACCATCTGTTTTGATGAAAGTTGTCCCACCTTCTTTAAACAGCAGTCCTCCTAAGGAATGACTTTCAGCCTCCACATGCCCTCAACTGTGTTTCAGGGGACAAGTCCCAGGGACTGCTTCTCATTAAACGGCTACTTTGAATATGATCATCCAACTGTGGCTTCAAATAGAAGGGTCACTATAATTTAGGGGTAAAAGGAAACGCTGCTGTTATGCCAGTACTTAACAGCTTTTACACAGATACTACCCCTCCTCAAACCTTGAGTTTTTTGGTTTTTTTCTATCTCCTTTCTTTCTTTTTTGGTTTTGTTTATTTTGTTTTTCGTTTTTGTTTTGTTTTGTTTTTTGAAATGGTTTTTCTTTCCCTGGCTGTCCTGGTCCTCATTGTACAAAGGAGGCTCTAACAAGTCTTGGATTAACCTTCCTAATACTGGGCTTACAGATATACACTATCACATCTGGCTTAGCACCTCAAATCTTAGGCTGATTTTCAGATCTAGAACTTTTAGCATTTTAATACTCAACATAACCGGGCATTGGTGGCGCACACCTTTAATCCCAGCACTAGGGCTGCAGAGACAGGCGGATCTCTGTAAGTTCGAGACCAGCCTGGTCTACAGAGCGAGTTCCAGAACAGCCTCCAAAACAATACAGAGAAACCCGTCTCGAAAAACCAAAAAAAAAAATTTTTATATATATATATATACACACACACACACACACACAGTTGGATTGGGAGCATGGGAGGAATGGGAGGAGGGGAGAGGAGGACATGGGGAGCAGGAAGATTAAGTGGGGGGAAGGATAGAAGAGAGCAGGATGAGAGATACCATAATAGAGGGAGCCATTATAGATTTGAGGAGCGATCTGGCACTAGTGAGATTTCCAGAGATCTACAAGGATGACACCAACTGGCAATCTAAGCAAAGGTGGAGAGACTACCTTAAATGCCTTTCCCTGATAATGAGTTTGACAACTACCTTATATGCCATCCTAGAACCTTCATCCAGCGACTGATGGAAGCAGAGGCAGACACCCACAGCTAAACACTGAACTGAACTCCTGGAAACCAGTTGCAAAAAGGGAGGAGTGATGAGCAAAGGGGTCAAGACTGGGTAGGTGAAACCCACAGAAATAGCTGGCCTGAGCAAAGGGGGAGCTTACAGACCTCAGACTGATGGCTGGGAGACCGGCATGGGACTGATCCAGACCCCCTGAATGTGGGTGTCAGTGAGGAGGCCTGAACAATCTATGGGGTCTTGGGCAGTAGATCAGTATTTATCCCTGATAGACAAATGGACTTTGGGTGCCCATCCCACAATGAGGGATGCTCTCTCAACCTGGACTCTTGGAGAAGGGCTTAGGCCCTGCCCTGAATGAAATGACAGACTCTGGATATCCCCATGGAGGGCATCACCCTCCCTGGGGAATGGAGTCTGGATTGGGTATGGGGCTGGAGCAGGGGAAGGGGAGGAGGAGAGGGAAAGGGAACTGGGATTGACAGGTGAAGCAAGCCTGTAGCTAAATTAAATAAAAATAAATAAATAAATAAAAAGAATATACCCAGTTGGCAGGCACACCTTTAGTCCCAGCACTTGGCAGGCAAAGGAAGGAGGATCTCAGTGAATTCGAGGCAGGCATGATCTACAAAGAGAGTTCCAGGACAGCCAGGACTATTACACAGAAAAACCATCTTAAAACAAACAGACAACACTAGTCAAATATTTCTCCATCTTACTAAACCATATGAAAACTATAACCAAAATAGTTTTGTTTTAATGAAGCTATATACTTAAACATTTTATATTACTGCTTAAAATATTTACAAAAGTTTTTTGGAGAAACTGTCTTCACACACTATTCCATATAAGCAGAAAGAAAAATTGGGTGTTTTATAGTCAGTCACACCTCTTTTTTTCTCACAAAAATAACGGATATTGTTTTGCTTGATTCTTATACACAAAACATTTTCTAATGGTTTCCAAAAACTGAACTTACCTATTAAAAATGAAAATTGCTACCTCTGAGGATACTCAAAAGATTGACTAGGGGCTGGAAGGTATAGTCCAAGAGTAGAGCTAGCAGGCTATGAATTCAATTTTAAGCACTGCTGTTAAAAAAGAAGGTAAGAAAGGAAGGAAGGCGGTTCTTTCTGAACAACTACTGCATACTAGAATAAATGTAAAGGCTGAGAACACTTTGGGGGAGATAAAAAATGGAGGGGACAAAATATGTACATGTCACCATTATTAAAACAAAACAAAAACTTAGCTTTTCCCAAGATAGTGCCAAAAGCAAAGAAGTAAGGTTCTGATCCTCTAAAACCTATGTCAAAGGGAAGGCCTTAAAAGTCAAGGCCAGGCAGAGGCAGGGGATCTCTGTGAGTTCGAGACCAAGCCTGGTCTACCCGAGCAAGTTCCAGGACAGGCTCCAAAACAATACAGAGAAACCCTGTCTCAAAAAAAAAAAAAAAAAAAAAAAAAAAAAGTCAAGAAGGCTTCTAGATGGTGGTGCACACCTTTACTCCCAGCACTTTGAAGGCAAAAGCAGGTAGATCTCTGTGGGTTCAAGGCCAGTCTGGCCTACAAAGTAAGACAGTCAGGACTATTATACAGAAAAATACCGTATTTTTAAAAAAAGCCAAGAAGGTAGTGCTAAAAGGTATTCAGTCACAAAAAGATCCTCAAGTCACCCACCTTCTGGTAAGCCAAGCCCCTGAAGCTCCAGAGGCAGCCCAAAACCTTCACAAGAGCACACCCAAAAGAAACCAGCCTGACCACTATGCCATCATCAAGTTCCCCCCAACCCCTGAGTCAGCCATGAAGAAGACAGAAGACGCCAACACATTTGTGTTATTGTGGATGTCAATACACGGGTTTTTTTTTCCACATTAAAAAAATAAAATTACATTAATTTTGGCTCTGGGAAAACTCTCCAACCCAAGCTGTCCATTTTTAAATATGAGGAAACTCTAGTCCACTGAAGTTAGGCAAGTGGTCCCGGGTCACACCACTAATTACCAAGAGTATGAAAACCCAGATATACTGACTCCCTGCATGAAACACAAGCACATGCTTATCTACACAGTTCCCCTTTTCAGCTTTCTCTGTCCTTTCCTTCTGTGGCTAAAGGGCTGGAGCTAACACAGGACAGTAAAGCACACAGAGAACGGCTCTAAAACCCAGAGACTGAGACCAGGCCCTTTCTACAATGACTCCAACAAGCATGAGCCTATGTTTAGTGTATGGCTCACAAGACTTCTAGGCAAACTACCATTCAGCAGGGCCAGTGAAAACTTCTGGACATTCTTCCCACCTCCTATAATGACCTGTTTCATGACTGACATCTTATAGAGCCTAGATCAGGGGAAAAGTAATAGAATTTGGACAAAAAAAAAAAAAAGCGGATCCATGCCTGGAGGTGGCGGTGCACCCCTTTAATCCCAGCACTTGGGAGGCAGAGACAGGTGGATCTCTGTGAATTCAAGGCCAGCCTGGTCTACAGAGTGAGTACAAGGATAGGCTCCAAAGCTACACAGAGAAACACTGTCTCGAAAAACAAAAAAAGAAAGAAAAAAGTGGATCCATATAAAAGCAGAGACGGGCAAGAACCATCTTGACGTACCTTCGGGCAGACAGTAATCTGCAGCAGTCTGAACTGGAACTTGCCTCTACTCAAGCACAGGGCAAAGGGATGAGAATGCTGTTCATTCCCATATCCTACCCACTGTTAGGCAGCTCAGGTTCCCATCATCCTAAGCAGCCCTCGAATTCTGTGGTCACAGGGCGACCAGAAGGGAAGCAATAAGGGCCAGGCCATGGGATGAGTCAAGGACAGAGCAGGAAGAGTCACCGGGCAGAAATACAGGCCTCCTGTAGCAAGAGTGCCAAACCACACCCCCACTGGGTCAGCATTTAGGAGGCCCTACCTACCATGTGAGGATTAGAGTGTCTAAACCAGTAAAAATCCCTCAGGAGTCTCTACACCACTCTCCTTTATAAACAAGTCTCTCTGACTCAAAACATTTGCAGTATTTTTTCTCAAGCATCAGATCTAAATTCTCTGGCTGAAGTTTCCAAGTCCACTGTATGGCCTATAGCCACTTAGTCACCCTTTATTTCCAATATTCTAGAGTAGACTGGAACTCATCCAGCCAGTCTTCTCACATCTCTGTATATAACCCTGCTCCTGTCTCATTCTCCTGCCTTCAGTTGTTCAAGAGGCACAAACAAACCTTCAAGTGTAAGGCAAGTCACAGGGATGAATGTTCCAGTGAGCCATATGGCAAAATGAGGGAGTACTGCCCCTCCAAAAAGCCATTTACACAATATTTTACTGTGAACATCACAATAACCTTCTAAATAACTTTTAGTAGTCTTTCTGTCTTGCAAGTGAGGAAACTTTCCCAAGGTCAAGCAGCCGACACAATACTAGCAAGTTTCTAGACCTGTATGACGCCTAAACAAAAATTCTATACCATTAGGCTTTGTGGTAGAAAAGTACAAACATCAGAGAACCATCATTCATATTTCATGATATAAAACCTAAATAGTGTGGTGGGAGCCCGAGTCACAGCTTATTTAAGTAAGCATAATCCATGTGCTTCTAATTCTGACCTCTTTTAAACCCCATCTTCCTGTCAATGTTTTTCCTAGTTATTTCCAAGGGCTACTGAAGGGATCCCACAATCCCTATAGGGTTTACAGATTGGACAACATAATCAAGTCTAAATTATATACTGCCTTGCAAAATTGTACTTCATTTCTCTATGTTTTAGATTCAGCTTCCTTAACAAACCATCAGATATAGTTCCTCCAAGTTTAATTTTTTTTTTTTTTTTTTAGATAGAGTGTTGTCTTGCTATGTAGTTAGACCAGGCTGGCTTCAAACTTGGAGATGCACCTGCCTCTGACTCCTAAATGCTGGGATTAAAAAGGCATGCACCAGGCCAGGCGGTGGTGGCACACGCCTTTAATCCCAGTACTTGGGAGGCAGAGACAGGCGGATCTCTGTGAGTTCGAGGCCGGGCTGGACGATAGCCTCCAAAACAATACAGAGAAACCCTGTCTCATAAAAACCAAAAGATAAAAAAATAAAAATAAAAAGGCATGCACACACCAGGCTCTAAATTGTATCTTATGTTTTGGTTCGCTTTGCTTTTGAGATAGCGTCTCACCAGTCTGCACCCTGGAACTTGCTGTATAATCCGGGCTGGCCTCAAACTCATGATCCTCCTTTCCTTAGCCTCTCATGTGCCAGGATTACAGGCATAGGTTCAAAAGATGTGTTAAGGTCATACTGCATCCACCTTCCCACAAGGCACCAAAAACTTAACAACCTGAAAAATACCTCTGGCAAGACAGAGGAAGGCATTCAAGTGGTCAGCTAAGTATGCTAGAATATATGCAGTCTTATTCCTTACCAGACAAACCAGTCTGCAGCTGCAATAAGCAGAAGAAATCTCTAAGGTTGAGTCACTGACATTTCCTGCACTGACTACAAAGAAACTGGCCCTTAAACAGGACAGAAGAAAAGGCAACATGACATAGCTGCCCAAGAGGAGCCTACATCCCAGAGCATGCCGTCCTCTAATGCCCCTCTTCTTTCTACAACCACCAGATGATTCTGCTTCTGCCAAGTGGTCCCTTATTAGAGTGACTGACTACTTAATAGCCAACCCATAATCTTCATTCTCTCCTCCCAGTCAATGGCAGCCAAGCTACTGTCCTTTCTAAATAGCTACTCCCCCAGTGTATGAAAGGGAAGGGTAAAGAAATAGTCCCTGGCTAGGCGGTGGTGGTGCACGCCTTTAATCCCAGCACTCCGGAGGCAGAGGCAGGTGGATCTCTGTGAGTTCGAAGCCAGCCTGGTCTACAGAGCGAGGTCCAGGACAGTCTCCAAAACAATACAGAGAAACCTGTCTCAAAAAAAAAAAAAAAAAAGAAAGAAAGAAAGAAAAGAAATAGTCCCTGAAAACCTCCACTATCCCTGGCAAGATCTATAGCACTTTGTACAAGGCAGTTTTCTTCTCAAAGCTACCATGCTGAGCATTTACTAGAGTCAGAATGAGGGAGCTAGAGAGAGATGGCTCACAAGTTAAGAGCACTGGCTGCTCTTCCATAGATTAAATTCAATTCTTAGCACCCATACTGCAGCTAACAACTGCAGTTCCAAGGGATCCAATGCCCTCTTCTGGCCTCCCTATGCACTGTGTGCTCGTAGCAGGCAAACATATATGCAAAGACATAAAAAATAAAAAGCACACAATGTTAAAAGCAGGGACTAACTGTCATGTAAAAGACTAGAAAGACTTTCATGGCCCTCCCAAGAAGACAAAACCAGAGCTAAAGAGTGGCAGTTATGTCGCACGGTAGTGACACATGCCTTTAATCCCAGCACTCAAGAGGCAGAGGCAGGCGGATCTCTGTAAATTCGAGGCCAGCCTGGTCTACAAAGAGAGTTCCAGGACAGTCTCAAAGCTACAAAGAAACCCTGTCTCGTAAAACCAAAAAAAAAAAAAAAAAAAGAGAGAGAGAGAGAGCGAAACAAACAAGCTGAGCTTGGTGGTGCATGCCTTTAATCCCAGCACTCAGGAGGATCTCTGTGAGTTAGAGGCCAGCCTGGTCTACAAAGCAAGTTCCAAGATAGCCAGAACTGTCACACATAGAAACCCAGTCTCAAAATAAAGAAGGGCTCAAAAAAAAGGATGTGAATTTGTAGTTCAGGAAACTGGAAAGGGGATTGATCATGGACTGGATAAAGGGCTCTTTTTGGTTTTGTTGGTATTGTTTTCTTTTGAGTTGTTTTTTTTTTTTTTGTGGGGGGAGAAGCAGGTTTTTTTTTTTTTTTTTTTTTTTGGTTTTTTGAGACAGGGTTTCTCTGTATTGTTTTGGAGGCTGTCCTGGAACTCACTCTGTAGATCAGGCTGGCCTCAAACTCAGAGAGATCTGCCTGCCTCTGCTTCCCGAGTGCTGGGATCATAGGTGTGCACCACCACTCCAGCTGAAAATAATTTTTCAAAGGGCTGGGGATGTAGCTCAATGGAGAAGCATGTGTGATACCCTGGGTTAAATGCAGTATATAAAAGTCAGGTGGCACACAGGTTAATCCCAACAGGGGTAAACTGAGGCAAAAAGAGGGCTGTGAGTTTGAAGCCAACATACTTACATGGCAAGACATGACTCAAAAACAGTTTTAAAGAAGGAGGAAGAAGATGAAAAGCTCAGTGGTTAAGAACACCTGCTTCTCTGGCAGAGGACGGTCAGTTCCTAGCACCATCAACAGCTCACAGCTCTTGAAAGTCCCGCACCCTGTTCTAGCCTCATGGTGCACATGCACACACTCAAACAGACACACACATTTTAAAAAAATTCTTTAGAAGTGGAAGCAAACTCATAATGGTGGAATTAGTACCAACTCCATTATTTACAGATTCTCTGATGCCCTAATCCATCTCTGACTCAGTTTCCTTCCTTATAAGAGGGAATGGTAATAATAATAGAATTTAACTCATAAAAAGTAGTTCATATAAAGTACTAGATTAGTGCCTGGTCCACACAATATGCTGGGGGAGGGGTATAAGTTACTGCTATTACAACTGATATAATAAACCAAACCACCAGAAAATCCTTCACTTAAATTATGACTGAAATGTTCAGAAATACAGTAAACATCCTTCTAGACTATGCCATTTATTCCTGGCTCTCAGTTTCATGACCACCTGTTGGGCTCTGGTTTCTGTTTTTATTTTTTGAGACAAGATTTCTCTGTGTACCTCTAGCTGTCCTGGAACTTGCTCTGTAGACTAGGCTGGCCTTGAACTCAGAGTTCGGCCTCGGCCTACCTGTCTCACTAGTGCTGGAACTAAAGGTGTATGCCACCACATCTGATTCTTTTCTGTCTTTTGAGCTCAGTTTTTCTTTGTGTCAGTTTGGGTCCAGTCAGCAAAACAGAAACCACATGCCAGTTATTTTAAGAATGAACTCACTAAAGAAAACAGTTTTGAGTCTTTGTTGGAGGGCTTAACAAGCCAAAAGAATCTTAAGAAAGGAGTTATGGGATATTAACTGTATGAAGTAGCTTCCTCATCCAGAAATGAGAACAGAGTAAGGTTATCAAACTCAAGAAGTCTGGGGGGATGTGGGGCAGTTTTATCCAGATTCTCTGGGGAGTGTATGTTGCCTGGTTGCCAGTGATTTCTTGGGCGCTCCCAGGAGGTCCCTGGAGAAATCAGGATTAGTGCAAGCCTGCCCAGCTGACACAGAGGCCACTGAGGTACACTGCAAGGTTGGTTCTAGGAGTTAGGAAGAAACACAGTAATGATGGAACAAACTGCTGTCATCAAGGAAACCTAAACCACAGTAAGGAAGAAGTTCTTTGTACACACCTCTTGCTTCCCATTTTTCATTTAGCCCCTCACTTGTCAGAGACGGAGCTAGCCAGTAAAAGAAGAATAGAATGGAAATTGGTGATGTTCAAGCCCTTACAGTGAAACCCTAGGTTCAATACCCACCACAGTAAAAAGAAGCAAGCCAAGAGAGAGGGGGGAAGGGAGAGAGAGAGAGAGAGAGAGAGAGAGAGAGAGAGAGAGAGAGAGAGAGAGAGAAGGAAACCCAAGAGCTAGAAACAAAGAAACTGAAAGAGCTGCATTAATGAGCACACAATTTAACAATCAAGAAGTGTCAGAAATGCCGGGCGGTGGTGGCGCACGCCTTTAATCCCAGCACTCGGGAGGCAGAAGCAGGCGGATCTCTGTGAGTTCGAGGCCGGGCTGGACCGATAGCCTCCAAAACAATACAGAGAAACACTGTCTCGTAAAAACCAATAAATAAATAAATAAGTGTCAGAAATTATGACGGGGCTGGAGAGATAGATGGCTTAGCAGTTAAGGGTACTGCCCTTTCAGAGGACTCAGGCTTGATTCCCAACACCTACACTGTGGCTCACAATTGTCTCTAACAAGTTCCAGGGGATCTGACACCCTTCTTCTGTTACTGAATATTTGTTATGCAAAGATGTGTCACATTTGTTTAATTATGAGAAGATGTGTGTTATGGACTATTAGTTTGAAATGTATTACATTCATTTATGATGTGGAATATTTGTTTAATGCTGTAAAGATGTGTTGCACTCTTTTATGTTGCATTTGTTTAACTCTGTAAAGATGTGTTATTTTGTCAGCCTAAAACACCTAATTGGTTTAACAAATAGCTGAACAGTCAATAGCTAGGCAGGGCTACCAGGCAGAAAGAATAAATAGGAGGAGAAATCTAGGCTCAAGAGAAGAGAGGAGGAGCAAGTAAAGAAGAAGGGAGGAGGATGTCAGGGGCCAGTCACCTATAAAAAAGGAAAGACATATAAAGGTAAAAAGCCCAGAGCAAAGCCGGGCGTTGGTGGCGCACGCCTTTAATCCCAGCACTCGGGAGGCAGAGGCAGGCGGATCACTGTGAGTTCGAGACCAGCCTGGTCTACCGAGCGAGTTCCAGGACAGCCTCCAAAGCCACAGGGAAACCCTGTCTCGAAAAACAAAAAACAAAACAAAACAAAAAGCCCAGAGCAAAATGTAATTAAAGAGAAATGGTTAATTTAAGTCAGAAAAGCTGGTTAGAAAAAGCTAAGCTAAGCTAAGACTGGGTATTCATAAAAATAAGTCTCCATGTATTTATTTGGGAGCTGGGTGGCAGGCCCCCAAAGAGTAAAAAAATAAAACTGGGCTGGAGAGATGGCTCTGTTGTTAAAAACGCTAGCTGGTCTTCCAGAGGTCCTGAGTTCAATTCCCAGCAACCACGTGATGGCTCACAACCATCTGTAATGAGATCTGGTGTCCTCTTCTAGCCTGCAGAGATATATGCAGGCAGAACACTATATACATAATAAATAAACCTTTAAAAAATAAATAAAATAAAACCAACTCAGATGTGTTGTTTTCCTTTGCCTGCCTAAGGCACCTGATGGTCTAATAAAAAGCTGAAAAGGCCATTAGCGAAGGAGGAGGTATAAGTGGGACTTCCTGGCAGGGAGAGTAAGTAGTAGGACAAATTTAGGCTCAGGAGAAAAAAAGAAGAAAAAGAGATGCCACAGAGATGCCACCCAGCCAGCCACAGAGGAAGCAGGAAAGTCAAGCACACAGATAAAAGAAAGATAAAAAGCCCCGAGGCAAAACATAGATGAATAGAAACAGGTTAAATTCAGTTAAAAGAGAGAGTGTGACAAGCCTAAACTAAAGGCAAGCAATCATAATTAATAATAAGTCTCTACGTCTTTATTTGGAAGCTGATTGGTGGCCCAAAGAAAATTCCAAGTACACTTTGCCCACCTCCTAGCTCTCCAAAACTCTAGACAACACTATCCATGGCTGGCCCCTCTGTGAATGTGCTCTTGCCTCAGCCTCTCTGCTCATCTGTACATCTAACAAACTCTGGGATTCCCTCTCACAATCAATCCATTTGGCCCCTGACAATCTCAGACTATTCCCACCATTACCTCCTCAACTACTAAATCTCTTCCACCACCTTAGATCCTATCCCTTCAAACCTCTTTTATCAAAATCTCATCACTAATGCAGGCGTTGGTGGAGCACACCTTTAGTCCCAGCACTCAGGAGGCAAAGGCAGGTGGAGATCTGAGTTCGTGGCCAGCCTGGTCTACAAAGCTACACAGAGAAATCCTGTCTCAAAAAACAAAAAACAAAAAAAAAAAAAAAGAAAGAAAAAGAAAAAAAGAACTCAAGTCAGATGTGGTCTAGCCAATGAGTACTGTCTCCAAAAAAAAAAAAAAAAAAAAAAAAAAAAAAGAAGAAGAAGAAGAAAGGAAACAAGAATTTAAGAACCCAAAAAGCAAATCAGACCTATCTGAAAAACAAGCTAAAATATAATAGGAAGTAGATGTAAGTAAACTACCCAAAGGTAAAACAGAAAGATGCAGATAGATACTATGAAAGAATGAATAAGATACAGAGGACAGGAAGAAGGTTCCATATAAATATAAGATCTGGACAAGAACCAGACATGGTGACACACACCTGTGACCCAACATTCAAAGCAGCAAGAGGATCAGGAAGTCAAACCCAGGCTCACCTACATGAGCT
Organism: Mesocricetus auratus; assembly: GCF_017639785.1. Classification (NCBI taxonomy): domain Eukaryota; kingdom Metazoa; phylum Chordata; class Mammalia; order Rodentia; family Cricetidae; genus Mesocricetus; species Mesocricetus auratus. Next base: position 96,409,409 of record NW_024429182.1, read on the forward strand.
TGAGGCTAGCCTGGACAACATGAGGCCCTATCTTATAAAATGCAGTAAGTAATATAAAATAAACAAATAGCTGGGTGGTGGTGTCACAGTCTTTAAATCCCAGGACCTACGAGGAGGGAGAGGAAGGTGGGTCTCTGAGATTGATGCCAGCCTGGTCTACAGAACACAGTCAGCCGGGGTTACACAGAGAACCCTGTCTCAAATTAAATAAATAAATAAACAAACAAACAGGTAATTAGTGAGTCAAGAGGAGCATTAGAGTATTGTGGAATAATCTTTGTGTTCACTGTGAAGATGTGTCACTCTGACTGGTTTAATAAAAAGCTTAACAGCCAGCAGCTATACAAGATGTCCAGGCACAAAAGACGCTGGGAAGAAGAAAGGCGGAGACACCGGGACGCACAACAAGCAGCATGGGCACTACCAAGATGAGGTAATACAGCTGTGACTCAGAAAGTACATTAATAGAAATGGGTTAATTTAAGTTACAAGAACTAGTTAGAAACAAGCCTAAGCTATCAGCCGAGCTTTCACAACTAATAATAAGTCTCTGTGTCATGATTTGGGAGCTGGCTGGAATCTTTCTACAAATGGCAACCAACGCGAGGGACATGTATTTCCACATAAGACCGGAGAAAGCTTAAAAAATGGTTCCAAACACAAAAATGGAACCAAACACAGCTTCTTGGTCCTACAGTCTCTCATGAGGGCCACAGTAAAGAAACGGCACTCCTGGCCACCGACTGCAGGCTTCAGTCACCAGTGCACCATGAGCTGCAGGGCAGTTTAATGTTTTGCTCATGCAGACAGAAAAGGCAGTAAAGCAGGTTCAGATGGGGGGAAAAAAACTTGTGAACAGGTTACAGTGCGCTTAAAAAATGTCCATAGGCTTAAAAAAGAAAATGGGTATAGACAGTCATAGAAAAAAATAAAATAAAAAGGATAAGCCACGTAGACGTGAGAAATACACAGGGTGTCTGGATCTTGTATGGTGTTATATTGACTTTAAATTTTTTTATTGCTAATGATCAAACAATAGCTGCTGAGAGACAATGGATTATGGAAACTGCTAAATTAAACCAACCTAAATATTTTTAAAATGGAAGTCAAAAAATATGTTGCATTGGGGAAGAGGTTATACTTTTGTTTCCACAGAAAACAAAAGGCTGTAGATTCACTCAAGGTTGATAGAGATCAGATTTAACTAGGGGAGACCCCCTGAAAATTCTGGCTACAGGCAAAAAAGTAAACCTAGAAAAACTATAAAACAGGGGATGTCTATTTTACCTGCTCAAACATGAAACAAAAATTGATCTTTGGCTGGCTTGTGTACAATTCACAGTCCTTACTTGTGTTAATGTTAATATGTACGTGACCTTTGAAAGTTTGTTTTCAGAGTAAGGGGACTAGACACTAATGAAAACGGGTGCCCCAGGTGATCCAGCCTCTCAGAGTGCTTCTGTTGCAGTTTCCTCAGAGTTCTGCATCCAGAACAGCTTCAAGGCTGCTGGCTGAGATGGTCTAGCCTCGCCGACTATTATAGCCAGAACTCTACCATTATCCTAATTTTCTAGGATCCCCCAACGATGCAAACACCCCCAGACAACAGAAAGAAATCCAGAACACAACGTCCACATTTCCAAGAGATGGGGTGGATAGTTTTGGTCATTCAGTGAGTTATGGATATTTGTCACTGTTTAGGATGGTTGGTTATGACTTGTTATTGGTCATGGGAAAAACAAAATCAAAACATTGAACAGATGAGATTAGATTCAGAGATCCCTTTCTGGAGAGAAAAGGGGGGAATATAGTATAAAAATGATGGGATAAAATTCTAGAACTCTTAGTTCAAGACATTCATCCCACTTCCATATTCCACAAGTAAAAAAGAAATTTCTTTTTTTTAATTTATTTGTTGTTATGTGTATTTATGTTTTGCTTGTATGTATCTTTGTGTAAAGTTGTTAGATCAAGGAGTTACAGGCAGTGTGAGCTGCCATATGGGTGCTGGGAATTGAACCCGGATCCTTTGGAAGAGCAGTCAGTGTTCTTAAACACTGAGCCATCTCTCCAGCCCCAAAAAAGAAATTTCTAAAGAGAAATGTTTCTTTTTTTTTTTTTTTTTTTTTTTTTGGTTTTTTCGAGACAGGGTTTCTCTGTGGCTTTGGAGGCTGTCCTGGAACTCGCTTGGTAGTCCAGGCTGGTCTCGAACTTACAGAGATCCGCCTGCCTCTGCCTCCCGAGTGCTGGGATTAAAGGCGTGCGCCCTTTAATCCATCCGGCATTGAGAAATGTTTCTTAATGAGCCGTCAAGTAAAATCTGGCTCAGGTAAAATCTGAGAGTAAGACTGCCTTTAGACTAAGATTCAGGCATTATAATTACTCATCATTTGCTCCAACTTGGGCCAACAAAAGAATCCTTTGTGCTTCTTCCTCTAAAGGAGAAAATACCACACAGAAACAGAGCCCACACATACGCATCCCTATGACTGAAAGCTTCACTTGATCTGGACACTCAGCACACACAGTCACAGCAATTGAGATATCCATAGTGCAGTAAGTTTTACTCCTCCTTTCCTTACCAGGAATGTTTCCCACCCACAACAAAGTGACACTTAACAAACCCAGAACTTTGGAAACAAAGCCACAAAAACCAGATAGAGAAAAATATATATTAAAACTAGTAGGTGAACTATGTTTTCAGGAGGCAGTCTCATTCCCCACCCCACCCCCAAAAAATGATAACTTTGAAATTAAAGCAAATGCCACCAAAAAATGAGCTAAGAATACAGTTTACAAAACAAACCCAAAAAACAGAACAAAAAGTTGGGTAAGCTAAGCTTTTATCCCCTTCCAACCCAAGAAAATACATTCCAAGGCATACAGTAATGGCCGTTACATGATCACTTTTTTAATAATCTTTATTTTGTTTGCATTGGTGTTTTGCCTGCATGTATGTCTGTGTGAGGATGTCAGATCCTGGAGTTACAGTTGTTAACTGCCATGTAGGTGCTGGGAATTGAACCCAGGTTCTCTGGCAGAAACGGTCAGTGCTCTTAACTGCTGAGCCATCACTCCATTCCCAGACATAGGGAAATAGTAACAAATAAGAGACTACCTAGAAGAGCAGACAAATAGGAGAGAGTTTCTAATAATACAGATGGCAAGTAGACCGCAGAGGTAAGCATAAGAGGTTAACATAGAGGGCACAGCAGCAGTCCAAATGGGCCTCTTTTCACCTACAACCTTCATATAATCACATCACTTAAGATCTTGGTGCCGGGCAGTAGTGGCACACACCTTTAATCCCAGCACTCAGTAAGAAGAAGTGTATCTCTGAGAGTTTGAGAACACCTTGGTCTCAGGGCGCAGTCCAGGACAGTCAGGGCTAAACAAACAATCTCGAAAAACAAAACTACAACCAAAAGATCTTAAGTTTGTATTCTCGAAGGTGCTTGTAAAAACAATGTATCTGGCCGGGCGGTGGCAGAGGCAGGAGGATCTAGATCCAAGAGTTCGAGGCCAGTCTGGTCTACAGGGTGAGCTACAGTACAGGCTCCAAAACTACAGAGAAACCCTGTCTCGAAAAAACAACAAAACCTTATCTAATTTGCCACTCACACTAAACCAAGAAGTTGGTAAGGCAGGTAAACTCATTGTTTACATACAAAGGGCATCCCAACACAGTCCCTTCCCATTTTTTATGCTCAACCCTCAAAAATCACAAGCATAGCAAAACTCGCACCAGCCATGCAACCCTTGCCAAGGTAAAACATTATAAACCTCAGGGTCCCCACCTAACAAGGTTGTTAGGAAAACTTTAAATGAGATCATTCTGCACTGTGTAACACAACGTCAAAAGCATAGTGGAGGCTAAGAGATGCCAATGCTGCTACCATTAATAAGCGAGCACCTGGCGTCACAGGACCCTCACGAACAATTGGCGTATCGCACAACCCCCGTTACCGCGGTCCTCCACCATACATATCCCACTGGCAAGGCCCCAAACAGACGCACCCCCAAAAAACATTACCGGCACCCACAAACCTGGCCCCCTGTAGGGACTCCTTTCACCCTCGGTTACAAAGGAGGCCCTCCTCTCGCACCGGAGTGGTCAGCAACCCCTCTACGACTGGCCAGCCCCTGAGCGCACCCAGGCCGCACGCCAGCCAAGGACCCGCGCCGGTTACCTGGACGCGCGCCCACGCGCTCGCCGGACCGCACTTCGCCTCGAGGTATATCCCGCTCGGTGAAGACACAATTACTTTAAACTATGGTCCCGCCCCCTCTCGCCGCCCTCTCATTGGACCGGGTCGGCTGTAGTTAGCCAGGCACCCTGGAGGACCCGGGAAAAGGAAGTACCAGGACGACTGTAAAAGAATGGGTAATACTACTTCCTGATTCCGGCCTTCCTTAAAAGTAACAAGAACTACAAGTCCCAGAAAACCCCGCGGCTTCGGCGTCCCGCCCTGATTAACTACAAGTCCCGAAAGGCACCACGAGCACGTTCACTGCACTCTCTGGGGCGTGGTGACGAAAGTAGTTGCCATGGAGTTGCACTGAGTTGCACTCAGGTACTGGGACGCTGAGGCCTGAGGGTAAGAGACTGCGGGTGAGTTGGGCGGGAAAACAGGAAAATCTTTCTAGGACACGAAAGCTCTCTGAAAGGGAAGAACTCCACAAAAAAAAAAAAAAAAAAAAAAAAAAAAAGAATTTTTCCAGGGCCGGGCGTTGGTGGCGCACGCCTTTAATCCCAGCACTCGGGAGGCAGAGGCAGGCGGATCACTGTGAGTTCGAGGCCAGCCTGGTCTACCGAGCGAGTTCCAGGACAGCCTCCAAAGCCACAGAGAAACCCTGTCTGGAAAAACCAAAAAAAAAAAAAAATTTTTTTTCCAATCGGGGACCTGAGAGTCTCCCCAAACACTAATCCCTATTCACATTCACAGTGAACACAACACGAGATAAAATGGGGGGCTATGGATATCATACCCATACATATGTTGGCACCTCCACGCAAGCATGGCACCCAAGTACAGGTGCCTCAAGTCCCAGACACAGGGAAAGTAGAAACGCCCTCGGGCATGGTATTGGTTTTCCTCTAGGGAACCAGGACTTGCTTAACATGATAGATCAGTGTCACGGGACTTAAAACCCCCTTTCCGTTACTTTTCCAAGCAAGAGGACCTTTTTCAGGGAATTAGGTTCCTCCCATCCACGAGCGTATGAGTGTTGTCTGTAAATTAGCCTTTTCCTCCTATATCCCTGCCTGGTGGGCTTCTGGAAGCTACAATTTAGATCTTCATTTCTTCTACATTCCTCATGACAGACTTAGTACATCTAGTAACTTCCAACGTTCTTTCACAGATTCTTTTTCTAATAAAACAGCTCTGTGAGTCGAGGATATTTATCCCTGTTTCACAGGGATACCCAGAGATAAGGGACTTGCCCAAGACCACACACCACACCAATGACAAAGCTAGAAGTAGATTCCAGTTCTTTAAGATCAAACTATCTCTCTTTAGCTTGACCTGGCTGCTTCTATAGCAGCTTGTACTTATCCCAAGGATTACTTTATTTATTTATTTATTTGTTTGTTTATTTATTTTTTATTTTTTGGTTTTTACGAGACAGGGTTTCCCTGTATTGTTTTGGAGGCTGTCGGTCCAGCCCAGCCTCGAACTCACAGAGATCCGCCTGCCTCTGCCTCCCGAGTGCTGGGATTAAAGGAGTGCGCCACCAACGCCCGACCCAAGGATTACTTTAAACTGTCCAGGGGAAAAGGAACCTGTACGTCCATCTTGAGTTATTTACTTCGGTCCATCCTTGAAATTACTAATGAAGAAAGGAAACTAGAGACTGAAGGCAATGGGAATCAAATGAGTGTAAATTAAGCAGGAAACAGCTGACAGAACATCTGAGGGCTGAAGCTGCCATGATTCGCTGGCCTCGGTTGGTCCTTACCATTTTAAATGTCTCTGGGCTGTCTCGTGTCCCCCTTCACATAGCCTCCTCTAGTGCCCATCAACACCCACTCCTTTATTTGACACCTGCACATCTCCAGCCAAGCCCTCATCTTTTTAGTTCAGATCTGTATGACCAATCGTTTCCCTAATATCTCTTTCAGGATATATTTGAAGCATGTCAAATTCATTGTTTCTCTATGCACTCCCCCTACTTTTCCGAATCTGGGATTCATCCAATAATCCCACAATGCACAATGTATACAAGACGAGCCCCCAAGTGTTATTCTTAATAACTTCCATTCCTAATATAGTCCACTTAATACCTAAATGTCTCTTTCTTATTGAGAATTTTATAGATGCATATAATGTGTTTTGATCAAATCTACTTTCCCTCATCCCTCACCTCTAAATCCTCTTAAACCCCCCACACACTTTTTGAGACAAACTCACAGAGCTCCACCTGCCTCTCCCTCCCTAAATGCTGGGATTAAAAGTGTGCACCACCACACCTAACCTAGCTAAATGTCTTTTTATCTGGGGGTATGGGGGTGTAGTTTTTTTGTTTTGTTTTGTTTTTCAAGGAGGGGTTTCTCTGGATAGCCTTGGCTATTCTGGAACTTTGTAGACCAAGCTGGCCTCAAACTCACAGAGATAACGCCTGCCTCTGCCTCTCGAGTGCTAAGATTATAGGCAAGCATCACAACCACCCCGTTAAAATATTTAATAAAATGTACGTATGTCACATGTATGCAAGAGCCCTCAGAAGCCAGAAGAGAGCATCTGGTCCCCTGGATCTGGAGCTATGGGTGGTTGTGAGCCACCAACGTGGATACTAAGAACTAAACTCAGGCCCTCTCCAAGAGCAGCAAGTGGTCTTCAGGGTTTGTTGTTGTTGTTTCTTTTTGGTTTTTTGGGGGGTTGTTGTTGTTTTCTTTTAAAGGCTTGATCTTCTTGGTCACCCAGGCTGTCCTCAAATTTGTGATCTTACTGCCTCTGCCTCCTATGTGTAAATTTTTATTCAGTCCTTGCTACCATCCTATCCTTCTTGCATTCCCTTCTAGATACTTTTCATACTACCAACAAAAATAATTTTTAAATGAAACTATGGTATTGTTCACTCTCTTTGTGGCTCCTTGCTGTTTTTAGGCTAAAGGTCATCTCAGGGTAGCTTCTGCCCGCCTCTCCAGCCTGTACTCTAACCATACATGCTCCTTTTTTCCATTCTGGTTTATGTCACTTTAAGATCTTCCAAATTTCTGAGCACACACCAGAACATGCCACCATGGACTTGGCCTTTGCCCACAGCTCTAATGCTTGTCTTTATTTTTTATTTTTATTTTTTTGGGTGGGAAGTGGGAGGTAAAAGTGAACCCAGAGACTCATACATGCTAAGTACTTTCTGTCTCTCAGCTATATCCCAAGCCCATGGAATAGTCTTTTCCTCCTGTGAGTCTGTATTTTTTGCCTGTACTTATCCTTCAGAAATGACCAGGTCAGACCCCTCAATTATAGTGCCTCCTGTCCTTCTCTATCATTTATTTAGATGTATTAGTCAGGGAGTGAGTATACGATGACATCCAACTATGAGAAAAACGTGTTTCTTGCCCTGCTGGAGTTTCTGGTCAGACAGACAGTGAGCAGGTAATTAGTGTTGTGAGTGCTACCATGGCAGTAAGTACAGGGTATGGTGAGAGTCAAGTAGGGAGATCCCACATCCAGATAGAGGATAAGGAAATTTTTCTCAGAAAAGTTCAAACTGGAGTTGGCTCCTGAAGCAAGAATAACAAGGGGAACATGAAAAAAAAAACTACATTCAAAGCAGATGACTCTAGAAAGGGAAACTTTCCATCTGAGAGGCCCAAGGGAGTGCAGGGACCCTATTGTGAGTTGGAGTTGTTGGATTTGATCACACCGCAGAATATGGTGAAGATAAAATGGGAGTTGGCAGGCAGGAGTCAAGTCATCCTTGAGCTTTCCTTCAGCACCTGGGAATGTAGTCTTCCAGAATATATTGTCAGTGTAGCCAATTTTTTATGGCATCCTTTCATTTTTTTCCTCCCACCTGCAGCCCAAAGACAGAAATCCTCTGTAAACTAGGCTGTCAATCTCCTATCAGCTTTCCTGTCTGATTTTTGCTCCAAGCCTCCTACAATATTCTTAGTAATTCTCCAAACTGGAAATTTCTGTCAACCTGGAATAGGTTAAATAAAGTTAAAAATACCATATATAGCTGGGCAGCATGGTGGTGCATGTCATTAAGCCTAGCACTCAGGAAGCAGAGGAGGGGATATCTCTGTTAGTTCAAGGCCAGCTTGGTCTACAGAGCAAGTACCAGGACAGCCAGGGCTACACAGAGAAACCCTATCTTGAAGTGTGTGTGTGTGTGTGTGTGTGCAGAGAGAGAGAGAGAGAGAGAGAGAGAGAGAGAGAGAGAGAGAGAGAGAGAGAGAGAAGCATATCAGGCAACAGTGGTGCACAATTTTAGTTCCAGTACTCAAGAGACAGAGGCAAGTAGATCTCTGAGTTCTAGGCCAGCCTGGTCTACAAAGCAAGTTCCAGGACAGCCAGGACTACATAGAAAAACCCTACCTCAAAAATCCGAATAATAGCCGGGCGTTGGTGGCGCACGCCTTTAATCCCAGCACTTGGGAGGCAGAGGCAGTCGGATCTCTGTGAGTTCGAGGCCAGCCTGGTCTACAAGAGTTACCCAGGACAGCCTCTAAAGCCACAAAGAAACCCTGTCTCGAAAAACCAAAAAAAAAAAAAAAATCCGAATAATAAAAAAGGGGGATAGCAAGAGAACATACAGGAATGTGGAAAGAAAAAAAAATACTGACTTACAAAGGAATGCACAGAGTTTATTTATAAACATTTAATGTCTTTTACATGTATTACCGGAGGTCCCAAACTATTCATGTAAATTAAGACTTTGTTCCTGAGTCTGCTCATGTATCTCCATGTTGTTTGACTTTTGGGGGGGCTGTTTGTTTTTGTATTTGTTTTTTTGTTTTTGGAGACAGGGTTTCTCTGTGTATAGCCCTGGCTGTCCTGGAACTTGCTTTGTAGACCATGCTGGCCTCAAACTCACATGTATCTGTCTACCTCTGCCTCCCAAGTGCTGGGATTAAAGGCTCGGGCCACCACTGCCTGGCAACATCTACAGTTTTGTTTTGCTTTGTTTTTTTAATTTAAGTTTTGAAAAGAAAACTCCAATTCAAAGCAAGTGTTCCCCTAATGCTCTCATTGGTCAGGTCAGGTGAGTCAGCTTGGTGAGATGAATGCCATGTAGAGTATCATCTCTCAAAAGAGCATCCTGGAAAGTACCTGACTTCAAAGAGCAGCAGGAGTAAGGAAGGTAGCATCTGGGCTGGAAGGCAGGCTTCTTTGTGACACATTTAAGTCATCCTGTATTCCTTCTATAGTTACTTCATTTATTCATCAAACCAGTATCCAGTCTTTGTGAAGTTTAGTGTATTTATCGAAACAGAAGTCCAACTTCTTGTCCCTGTCCTCAAGTTTATAGGGAGAAAGCAGAAACTAAATAATAAAGAACTTAGTATGGGAGGCAGAAGCAGGCGGATCTCTGTGAGTTCCAGGCTGGGCTGGACCGACAGCCTCCAAAACAATACAGAAAAACCCTGTCTCAGCCGGGCGTTGGTGGCGCACACCTTTAATCCCAGCACTCGGGAGGCAGAGGCAGGCAGATCTCTGTGAGTTCGAGACCAGCCTGGACTACCAAGGGAGTTCCAGGACAGCCTCCAAAGCCACAGAGAAACCCTGTCTCAAAAAAACAAAAAAAAAACAAAAACAAAAACAAACAAACAAACAAACAAAAAAACCCTGTCTCGTAAAACCAAAAAAAAAAAAAAAAAAAAAAAAGAAAGAACTTAGTATGGAGGGCTGGAGGTATAACTCTGTTCATAGAGAATTTACTCTGACATGCACAAGGCCCCAGTAACACATGCAGAGAGCAATAATACATCCATTAACTGAACATCTGCTGTAGGCCATATAATTGCTCTTCAGGTCAGGTTGTCTTCGTTTCACAAGAAAACAGGTGATGATAAACTTCTGTCCAAAGTGCATCTGGGGAATGGATCAGTTAGCTATTGCTCTGTATCAAACCATCCAAAACCACAGGGGCTTAAAACAACAATCATTCTTACTCTGATGACTCTCTGAGTTACCTGAATGGTTCTTATCTTGTCTCGAGTTCATACATCTGCCTGCAGTCATGGGTAGGTTAGGTGACCCTCCCAATCTGACTGTAGATAAGTCTAAACTTGCCTCAGCTGAAATCATTGGCTTATTTTCACCTCTAGCACCTACCTATGTTTCTGTTTGTCAGGCTGGAAGTGTAGCTCAGTGCTACAGCACTTCCCTAGCATATAAGACTCTTGAATTCATGTCCAGTGCCCCCCAAAAAACCTTAAATCTTGTGTTTTCTTCATTTTATCAGCATCTCACTGGCTGGTTCAAAAACTGAGCTCAGCATCAGAATAGGGTAGAACTATAAAATTATAGTGCAAAGAGGATAGATATGGACAATGAATAGGAATCATTGATTCTTGCCAGCTTTAATACCTAAATTGATAAAATAAATTTAAAAGATGTTTTCTCTGGAAAAGAAAGATTTTTACAAAGACAGGTATGTGACACATGCCTGTAATCTTAGTACTTGGAATGTAGAGGTAGAGGGGATCAGGAATTCAAGTCATCCTTGGCTACATAGTGGGTTCCAGGCCAGCCTGGCTATATGAGAACCTCTGTGTGTGTCTGTGTGTGTGTGTGTACAAAATCATATACATATATGTGTATATAATTTTAAATATGTACATGTATTTTTTTTCAAGACAGGGTTTCTCTGTGTAACAGTTCTGGGTGTCCTAAAATTCGTTTTGTAGATCAGGTTGGCAAACTCACAGAGATCCATACCTGTTTCTGCCCTGATTTTTGAGACAGGGTTTCTCTGTAGCTTTGGAGGCTGTCCTGGAACTTGCTCTGTAGACCAGGCTGCCCTCAAACTCACAGAGATCCACCTGTTTCTGCCTCCCGAGTACTAGAATTAAAGGCGGGCGCCACCAGGCCTGGCAGCTTGCTCACACAGGTGTATATACTCATGAGGCTACGGTCAATGTCAGGTGTCCTCTATCATTCTCCACTTTACTTTTTGAGACAGGAGCTCTTGTCTCTTTTTTTAAAGATTTATTTATTTATTACATATACACCAGATTGAATTGTAGATGGTTGTCAGCCACCATGTGGTTGCTGGGAATTGAACTCAGGACCTCTGGAAGAGCAGTCAGTGCTCTTAACCTCTGAGCCATCTCTCCTGAGCCATCTCTCCAGCCCCCTCTTGTCTCTCTCTTAACCCCGCTCAAAGGCTGGCTGTGTGCTTGCCAGTAAGTCCCCAGGATCCCCATCTCTATTTCCCAGTGTTGAGAGTACAGGCACCAGCTGCTATTGGCTTTTTGGGGGGAGGGAGTTTAGAGACAGGATTTCTCTATGTAACAGTCCTGGTTGTTCTGGAACTCAAACTCACAGAGATCTGCCTGCCTCTGCCTCTGAAGTGCTGGGGTTAAAGGTGGTGGAGATGGTAGTACAGGCACACTAGGGCTGAGGGTGAAACGAGAGTAGTCACTAGATAGGCACCTGTTAACTTGGGACTGGCTAGATTGCTCTGGCACATCAGTAGAAAGCCAGCAGGTCTCTGTGCTTCTGACAGGACTCTATTATTTGTCCCTTGGCTTCATTCCTTTTTGTCAGGCACAGGGCAGAAGGCAGAATTGGATTGAGATTTTACTAGAAATGAGGTGTGGAATGAAACAGCTGAACCTGGGAGCCAATTGTTAGAATAGCTCAGTGTCAACTCTGCCCAAACAGAAATCAGTATAGTGGCAGTTTCTCATCCCACAAGTGCCTCTTATAAGCCAAGTTCTTTGTATGATGGTGGATAAAACACAGTACTAGCTACCAACAAGCAGAGTCATCATTTTAGAGCTCCACTTTCGTAACTTCTTCAAAACATTCATTGGACACTCGGGAGGCAGAGGCAGTTGGATCTCTGTGAGTTTGAGACCAGCCTGGTCTACCAAGTGAGTTCCAGGACAGGTTCCAAAACAATACAGAGAAACCCTGTCTCGAAAAACCAAAAAAAAAAAAAATTCATTGGAAGCTATTGCTACACAAAATCATTTCTGCTCTAAAGTTCTAGCCACCAAAGAACAGAAAACTTTTTCTTGGATTTTTTTTTTTTTTTGGTTTTTCGAGACAGGGTTTCTCTGTAGCTTTGGAGGCTGTCCTGGAACTCACTTTGTAGACCAGGCTGGCCTCGAACACCTCGAACACACAGAGGTCCGCCTGCCTCTGCCTCCCGAGTTGCTGGGATTAAAGGCGTGCGCCACCAACGCCCGGCCTTTTTCTTGGATATTTTAAAATACATTTTCATGCCAGGCAGTGGTAGTACACACTTTTGATTCTAGCACTCAGTAGGCAGAGGCCAGCCTGGTCTACAGAGTGAGTCCCAGGACAGCCAGGGTGCACACAGAGAAACCCTGTCTTGAAAATCAAAAAGGAAAAAAAAGAAGAGACTCGAAAGTTGTCTCAGCAGTCAAAAGTACTGGCTGCTCTTACAAAGTTCCTAGGTTTAATTCCCAGCACCTTCATGAGGCTGACAACAGTATAACACTCCAGTCCCAGAGGATTTGACCTCTGGCCTCCGTAAACACATAACTGGAGCACAAACATACATAGAGACATAACAGCCATACACATAATTTTTTGTTGTTGTTTTTTTGAGACAGGGTTTCTCTGTGTAATGACCCTAGCTGTCCTGGAACTAGCTCTGTAGATCAGGCTGGCCTCACATAAATTTTGTAATTAATAATTTAAAAAGTGGCCGGGCGTTGGTGGCGCACGCCTTTAATTCCAGCACTCGGGAGGCAGAGGCAGGCGGACCTCTGTGTGTTCGAGGCCAGCCTGGTCTACAAAGTGAGTTCCAGGACAGCCTCCAAAGCCACAGAGAAACCCTGTCTCGAAAAATTAAAAATAAATAAATAAATAAATAAATAAATAATTTAAAAAGTGCCTGGCCAAAAAAAAAACAAAAACAAAAAGAAATGTAGGTACTCAAGTACATTGGGCTTCTGCCTAAGCTAGGCTCCTTTAGTTCTACAAAAGAAGACTGTTGAGAGTTGCAGACATGACTCGGTAACAGAACTTACCCAGTATGTGTAATGGATTCTATCCCTAAGACTATAGGAAAAAGAAAAGAATAATGAGTTGTTGAATGCCTATAGATTTCCCTAAGTAAAAAGAGACTGCCTAAATTAATCTAGCATGGCTGAGAAACACCTGAAAATCAGGGCAGTGAGGACCTCTATATGTTGTCCATGTGTTCCTACAAGTTTGACTTTGCTGCTGCTCAAGAGGGTCTTCATCTCTGTCATTGTTAGCTCCTGATCTCCTTTCTTTTTTCTTCTGTTTTTATTTTGAGATAGTTTTGTGTAGTCCAGTAATAGCTTCAAACTTGCTCTGTAGCTTAGAATGACTTTGAACTCTTGATCTTTCTGCTTCTATCTCGAAAGTACTAGGATTACAAATGTAAGCCACCACAGTCACCACTTTGGGTTTTGAGAAAGGATCCCACTATGTAGCCCAAGCTAAAACCAGGCATGCATAACTAAGAACATGTGATTTATTTGGGAGCTAGGTATTGTGCCCCTCAAAAAGCCAATTTTTTTTCCTTCTCCGTTTTTTGAGATAGGGTTTCTCTATATAGCTCTGGCTGTCCTGGAATTCTCTTTGTAAACCAGATTGGCCTCCAACTCTAACTCATGTAGATCCCCCTGCCTCTGCCTCCCAAATGTACACCCAAGTTTTTATTCCTCCAAACCTGATAGTCTGTTCTTACATATATTAAATTACCAAAATTACCAAAAAAAAAAAAAAGCTGTATTTATTAAGCCTAAACTGAAATCAGGTCGTTTGCGGGTTTTATTGTTGTTGGGATAGGATCTCATTATATATAACCCAGGCAGACCTTGAGTATGATCCTCCTACCTCAGCCTCCAGTGTTCACCAGCCACCTAGCATTCCCAGCTTTGTCTTTGCATTCTCTGCTGTGCCTTTTCTCCTTGTTGTTTTGTTTGTGGTGTTTTGTTTTTGAGACAATGTTGCTCAAGCTGGCCTCAAACTCACAATCTTCTGCCTTAGGGTCCCAAGTGCTGGGACTACAGATATGCTTCTTGGCCTTGGCTTCTAGCACAATTTATTTGAATAGTACTTACTAATGCTTCATTGTCTCTGCACAGAGACCAATTTCTTTGATTCCTATGATGAGTACTATGCATCCCAAGGCTTCCCTTTGTCCTTTGGCTGCCAGGAATGTAATAACTAAGTGATCCCTGATATATTTCTTTTTCACCTAGATAGTTTTTTGTTTTCAGAAACATGGTTTCTCTGTGTAGTCCTGGCTGGCCTGGAACTTTCTCTGTAGACCAGGCTGGCCTCTAACTTAGGGATCAGCCTGCTTCTACCTGCCAAGTGCTGTGACTAAAGTATGTGCCACCACACCTGGCTTTTGCCTTCCATTTTTAATTTTCTCTATCAGTATTGTCCAATTTGGTGACCATTAGTCATGTGTAACAGTTGAGCACCTGACCCAACAGGTAGCTAGTTCATTTTGGGATGGGCTCTAAAATAGCTCAGTAATTCCTAATATTAATTACGTTAAATGTTTTGGATATGCTGAGTTAAATATTAGAATTAACTTCACCCATTTCATTTTACTGAAATAATAGCTCCTAAAATTATCTATTTATTTACTTATGTGTGTGGCCAAGTATATAGAAGTCAGAAGACAATTTGATGGTGTTGATTCTCTCCTATTATGTGTTCCAGGGATCAAATTCAAGGTGCCAAGCTTGTGCAGCAAGTACCTTTATCTGCTGAGCCTTCTCATTAGCCTGCATAGCTCCTAAAATATTGACATTATGTATCTCAAAAATTAGGCTTGAGGCAGGCGGATCTCTGTGAGTTCGAGGCCAGCCTGGTCTACTGAGCGAGTTCCAGGACAGCCTCCAAAACAATACAGAGAAACCCTGTCTCGAAAAACCAAAAAAAAAAAAAAAAATTAGGCTTGCATCTGTGACTTGCATTCTCTCTGTTGGACAGCACTGCTCTACAACGCATCCTGCTTTATAAGCGTGCCATTGCTATAAACCTCACACTTTGGGAAAGCAAGGAAATAAGGCAGAGGAAGTGATAACAGTGGGTGGAGTGAAAAGAAGGAGTATAATCTAGAGACTTGTCTTTTGTCTGTTTGCTTTTTGTTTCTACGATTCACACACACATAACAAAAAACAGCCCTTGGTAAAGTGTTTTTCAGCTCTCTTCATCCCAGGTGAGTAGTATTCCATAGTTCTAGTCTCCAGGTTACTTTACCTAACACATTGGAAAGGATTGGATAAGGCAAGCCACTCATTACAAATGACTGATAACTTTATGTTCACCTCTTTCTGGCGGTGTTTCCATTTTAACAGGGAACAATCCCTGAACCCAGTGGAATGAATCCCTAATGGTGGAATTTCAGGCTTCAGTGACAGGTGAGTGAGGGTAGATTCTGCTTTTCTGTTTATGTGTGGTGGTACATCCAAGATGTGACTGGAAGTAGGGTTCTCAGATGGAAAGGGCTGAACAGAGAAGGAAGGAAGGAAGCAAATCTCTAGTTGTGTTACAAAGTAAAGGACTCAGACACCAACCAGATTCAGTGCAGGCCTTCAGGGATTTGTTAAGTAACAGAATAGTGCAGCTGATGTCAACAGAGACTATGCAGCAAGGCAGTCTCTATGGTAACTACTGTGCAGTAGTAAGAGGGCTCTCAGTAGGATTCCGGAGACCATGACTGCTGTCCACAACTGACTCGGCTTAACTCTGGGCAAGTCCTTTACCCTTTGGGTCTCAGTTTCTTCATCTGGAAAATAGAAATGGGTGCTATAGTCATGTGATGGTGCATACCCCAAATCCCAGCACTCAAGAGGCTGAGGCAGGTGGATCATTAGTTTGAGGCTAGCCTGGGCTACATTAGACCCTATGTCAATAAAACAAAACAAAAGCCCCCATAAGGAATGGGTGCTATCACTATCAGATGAATTCTAAATGTCATGAAGTTGCTCTGAGAAGGGAGAAATATGCTACACATGAAAGGACCAGTTATCTTAAAATGGAAATGAGCTAGGCAGGCCTAGAGCTGTAGAGAGTAGAAAGCAGTGTGGAGCGCTGTGGGGAGTCCTAAGGGTAGACACTCCATATGGAATAGTCGCTTTTCTCTGTCCTTCCAGGCTGAACCCAGACTCCCAGGGCCCATGCTTCCATCTGATGAATGATGGCCTGAACTATGAGCAAACGGGACTACGTGAACACTTCGGTGCAGGAGCCTCCTCTTGACTATTCCTTCAAAAGCATCCACGTGATCCAAGGTCAGCCCACAGAGCACAGCAATCAACACAACATGGTACCAAGCTAGAAGTACCTTAGTCTTCTACTTAAAATGCCTAAACACATCCCTCCCCCAACTTCTTGTCTTTGAAGGGAGAGGGTGAAGTAAGGATTTTTTGTTGTTTTACAGGGCTAAGGAGTGAATGCAAGGACTCTGACATGTAGGGCAAATGCTCTGTATCTAAGCTCTAGCCTCAGCCTTGAGAGTAAAAAATACATTTTAAAATTTTATTTGAGGCCGGGCGTTGGTGGTGCACGCCTTTAATTCCAGCACTCGGGAGGCAGAGGCAGGCAGATCTCTGTGAGTTCGAGGCCAGCCTGGTCTACAAAGTGAGTTCCAGGACAGCCTCCAAAGCCACAGAGAAACCCTGTCTCGAAAAACCAAAAAAAAAAAGCAAAACAAAATTAAAATTTTATTTGTATGGGTGTTTTGCCTGCATGTATATCTGTATTCCTTGTATGCCTGGTGCAGACAGTGGCCAGAACCAGGCACCAGACCTCCTAAACCTAGAGTTACAGATGGCTGTGAGCCTCCATGTAGGTACTGGGAATTCCACTGGGCCCTCTGGAGAAGCTGCCAGTTCTCTTAACTGCTGCACTATCTCTTCCAGTCCCTTGAGAATTGTTTTTATGTATATGAATGTTTTTCCTAAATGTATGCATATGTACTACATGCAAGCCTGGTGCCCAAGGAAGTCAGAAGAGGGCTTCAAATTCCCTAGAACTGGAGTTAGGGATGGTTGTGAACCATCATGTGGGTACTGCAAATCAAACCCGGGTCTTTTGCAAGAGCAACCACTCACCACCCCCATCCCCTAGTTTTTAAAAGTAGCAAATCTAAAAGGAACCAGGGATCTCTTGTGGTAGTTGACCCATCTTCAAGAGAAGTCAGGCAATAGCAGGAAATTCATAAAGAATACTAAGAAATCACCTAATCAGGCAGAAGCCATAGTATTCTGTTTATATCTTGACAAGAGGAAACTAGTAAGAAAAAAAGAGGCCACTGCCAGGTTCCACCATGGTGGCAGAACCCTGTCTCTTTTGTCTAGGAACATAGGCCTGTTCTGCTCATTGGTAAAAATATGAGAGGTCTTTTTTAGCAACAAACTGGCATATTCCCAGTTAAAATGTTTGACAAATATCCATTCATTCCATACATGCCAAATTTCTTCCGTCATCACTAACATTCCCTGCAGTTCCAGCTCTGCCCACACTCAATCTCATTTTACTATTCAGTACCCTCCTAAATAGGCAACTAACCCTTCACACTACATGACAAAGCTTTGACAGTACTATATGCTCTAGAAGTCAGTTCTGCCACTTCTGCCTTTGGTTACTGACCTCCCAGAGCATGTGTACAAACTCACTAGCTCAGATACATTATCTGGCTTGGGTTTTCTTTTTTTTTTTTTTTTATAAGATGTTAGTGAAGTATTACCCTAGGGCTCACACTGTCTCTAACACCCCACGTTTCTTTTTTTTTTTAAGATTTATTTTATTTATTACATATACACCAGATTGAATTGTAGATGGTTGTGAGCCACCATGTGGTTGCTGGGAATTGAACTCAAGACCTCTGGAAGAGCAGTCAGTGCTCTTAACCTCTGAGCCATCTCTCCAGCCCCCCTGGCTTGGGTTTTCAACCAGCTAGCCACCATTAGCTCAGGAGTGTTACTAGTCTGGGTTTTGGTTCAGGACACTACTTCAGTTAGGGTCCAACACACTGGTATCTCATGTCTGTCCCTCTTCAACACGCACTCATCTACCATGACCCTTACTGTGCTCACCTTACTTCTGACTGATGTAACACATATTTCAAAAGTGTTTTAGTTGCAATAATAGCTTTGTGCATGAAAGCAAAAATGATTGGGGGGTGTAATGGCTCCTAATTCCTATTGCATAGGAATTTCCAACTTTCAGTGGGAAGATCTGACTCTGCTCTTTGTAGACTCCTCAGAATGAGGATACACTAGTCAGTTCTAACCAAGTACAGCACAAAATAGAATTTGTAGAACTTACTGAACTCCTTTTAATTATTATTGGTCCTGGTTTTCTTTTCTTTTTTTTTGTTTTGTTTTTTGTTTTTCAAGACAGGGTTTCTCTGTGACTTTGGAGGCTGTCCTGGAACTAGCTCTTGTAGACCAGGCTAGTTTCAAACTCACAGAGATCAGCCTGCCTCTGCCTCCCGAGTGCTGGGATTAAAGGCGTGCACCACCGCCACTACCACCCAACTGGGTGTGGTTTTCAAGAAAGAATTTCTCTGTGTAGCCCTGGTTGTCCTCTCCTCAAACTCACAGACTCACCTGCTTCTGCCTCCCAAGTGCTTGGATTAAAGACATACGCTGCCACCACTACCCAGCTGAACTCCTATTATTTATTAAGCAGTATTTACATATATGTAGAGACATATACACCAAGCAATTGTACTCCTTGCTAAGTCTTTTAAGGGGTGGTATAGGGAAAGGCATATTAAACCCAGAGCTCTTTCTCTTCCCTAGAGCTTAGAGTTGGGGGATTCTTGGGACAGTATTTGCTGAATTAATCAAGGTGTACCACAGAATCTGAGATACCAGTGACTTAGATAAATTAGTCTAAATACAGACATCTAATTTGAACTCCCTGGTCAGACAGAAGTCTCAGGAGTGTTACCAAACATAAGCTTATCCTGTGCACAACCAGTAGCTTGCTAATGTGAAGGGACAGGCTCGTACAGCAATTTTAGATGCTTCCTTTTACCCTAGGTAACAGGAGCTCAGCCTGCCTCCCATTAAGGCAGCTCCATCCAAGGGCTCCCTCACACTGTGGGACCAGTCTTCTATGTAACACACCCCTAAGCTTCTGCATTATCAGAACAGATGCTAGTTCATGTGTAGTTCTTCTGACATTATTATTCATCTAAGTCAAATCCTTTGAAAGTTTTTGGAAAGTGTGAGAGGGAGACAGGATTTGAAGTCTACTCATGATCAGGAGCATTCTGCTCCATTATCCTTATACTCCCCTCTGCCCAAGGGCTCAGCCTTGGGTCCTGTTCATTCCAAGACTAATGCAGAGAGCCACCTGGTGGATGCTGTCTAACCTGCAGCTGAGAGGAAGTGGTCAACTGGGTGTGGAGAGTGTGCTAAGTGCTTTCTCCCTATAGGCCACTTAAGACTTGCTAGAAGCTTGGAGGCAGTAGGGAATGGAACCACTTTAACTAAACTGCAGTCTGACTCTGGGTCTCCCACTGATGCCAGCTTGGGCAGAGTCAGCCCACCCACCCTCATTATGATTTTTTTTTTTTTTTTGGTTTTTCGAGACAAGGTTTCTGTGGCTTTGGAGGCTGTCCTGGAACTAGCTCTGTAGACCAGGCTGGCCTCGAACTCACAGGGATCCGCCCGCCTCTGCCTCCCAAGTGCTGGGATTAAAGACGTGCGCCACCAACGCCCGGCTCCTCATTATGATTCTTATTTGAAAAAGCAGGGGAGGAGTGTATGTGTCTCCTCTGCACCCTCACTTTCCAATGTGGATGTTCAGGCTACCTGCTTGCGCTTTTTATTCATTTTCACTCCAATTTGGCTTATGTCCTCAAGCCTTTACATGGTTACCAGCTACTTCTGAGCTGCCAGAATTAGTGTTGAATCCTTGTTTTTCCTGGAACTTACTCATCCATATACTTCAGATTCTCCAACCACCTTTAAACTATTCCCTCAGGGGCTTGAGGGATGGCTTAGCAGGTAAGGACACTAATTGTTCTTCCAAAGAATCCAAGTTTGATTCCTAGCACCACATGGTTCACAACCATCTGGAATTTTAATTCTCGAGGATCTGATGACCTCTTCTGGTCTTACTAGGCATGGCACACATATATGCATGCAAAGTACCCATACACATAAATTTTTATTTAAAATTAAATAAAACCATTCTCTCCTGCATCTCCCTGTTCTTCGGATTATTTACTAACTTTTTAAATCTTTTTCTTCCTCTCTAAGGAACTGCCTGTTTCCCTAACCTATATACTCTGTACTAAATGTTTATAAGGTTATTTCCTTGGCTTTAGACCTTCATTCTAATGCCTACCTGCCTAGATGGCGTCTCTTGCCTTTTCATACAATAGGAACCTCTAACACATCAACTCTAAGCCTAAACTCATCACCTTTCTAGTCCAATTTCTCCTGAAATTCTTCATCAGCTAACAGAGCCTGAACAAAAAGCTGGACACCATCTTTATATAGCCAAATCATGATAATAGCTATGTCCAGTCATAATTGCTATGTCTATCGTCTCTCATGCTAAAGTAGAAAACTGATCTTTGAATTCTATCTGCCTTCTATATCCATATGCTACATAGAAGATTCAGAGTCACAAGTGAAAAGCTGAATTATCTCTGGTGTTTTTTTTGTTTGTTTTTAATGTGCATTGGTGTTTTGACTGCATTTATGTCTGTGTAAGGGTGTTGGGTACCCTGAACTGGAGTTACACAGTTGTGAGCTGCCATGTGGGTGCTAGGAATTGAACCCAGGTCCTCTGAAGAGTAGCCAGTACTCTTAGCATCTGAGCCATTTCTCCAGTCCTCTGGTGGGTTTATTTTTGTTTTGTATGAAACAGGGTTTCTCTGGATAACAACCCTGGCTATCATGAAATGTTATTTTGTAAATCAGGCTGGCCTTAACTCACAGAGGTCTGCCTCCCAAATGCTGGGATCAGAGGTGTGCACCACCAGCATTTAGCTGAATTATCTGTTTTAAACACTCCTGTGACTTCTCATTACCTACAGGACAAAGCCCAAGAGCTTAGCCTGGCATTTAGGACTAAGGACTGGCTTCCATCTGCTTTTTTCTACTTGTGCCTGGTACCGGTGGACATGTGTCTCCGTCCTCTTCTTGTACCTTTGCTCATGTTGTTCTCATCTCTTCTCCCCTTCTTTGCCTGGTTACTGTCTCCTAATCTACCATGTTCAGCTCAGATTTCGCCTTCCCTGTGCTCTCACAGCACTAACACCATTTCCTTGCTGCAATCACTATGATTACCGCAAAACACTCATTGCCAGTTTGTTTCCACCATGCCCACAGAAACTCCTCTGAGACACATATGCTTCATCTCTGCCCTACTGCTCATCCAAAGTCTGGCACATTCTCTCTCATTGCTTACTACTATGTATCTACTATCCGATAAAGCTTGTAATTAGTGAAGGAGTGACGGACACTAGATGTGCTCCAATGAAGTAAATTCTGTAAGTGATACTAGAAGAGGATTCTGCATTTTGTGATATCATCTTGGTTTACCCCAACAACTCTGGTTCTTACTTTCCTTATTTGTAAAGTGGGAAAAAGTCTGCTCCACTAACAGGGGTGATATACACAGAATTCAATAATACAAAAGACACGAGAAGGCCATCGGACCTAAAATTCTTTAGCCCTTACTCTAAACTTACTCTGATCTTTGGAGCTTGCGGCAGGGAGAGTCTCACTAGACTCTGGTGCTGGGGCCCTGCCAAGGCCTCAAAGTAGCACTTGTATGTTCCAGCTCTTCCTTCTCACCCCCTAAAGGTAGAAAAGCAAAGATGATAAACCCAAGCCTTGGGCTAGAGTGATGGCTTAGAGGTTAAGAGCACTTGTTGCTCCTTTAGAGATACCAAGTTCAATTCCTAATACCCACATAGTGGCTCACAACCACCTCTAACTCCAATTCTAGGGGATCTAGCACACTCTTCTGACTATGCAGACACCAGGTATGCACAGTGTATATATATACAGGCAAAACACTCATACAAATAAAACTTAAAAATCTAATTAAGTGAATGAATGAACTCAAGTCTTATTTTGTCATCATAGATCTGGTAAGCGAGGAGCCAAGGACAGGTCTACGACCAGTGAAGCACTCAAAGTCAGGAAAGTCACTGACCCAGTCCCTGTGGCTCAACAACAATGTCCTCAATGATCTGAAAGACTTCAGCCAGGTGGTTTCACAGCTTCTGCAGCACCCAGAGAACCTGGCCTGGATTGACCTCTCCTTCAATGACCTGACTTCCATTGACCCTGTGAGTTCCTATCCCTGGGCATCTAGTCTAGGGGCAGCTTGAAGCCACTGTGTCCAGCCACAGCCTTTTTCCTCCCTTATCAGGGAAGCAGAGGCAATACAGTGCAGTTCAAAGCACATAGCTGCAGATGTAGGCACAGATCTTTAGTTCCCCCCTTATTATGTGACTAAATATCTTCTTTGTTTTTTTTTTTTTTTTTTGAGATACTCTCACTATGTATCCCTATGTATCCCTGGAATTCATTATGTAGACCAGGCTGGCCTTTACTTACAAATACCCACCTGGTTTGCTTCTGCCTCCTGCAGTCTCACTACCTACATAGTTTCTTAAAACTTCAATCCTACTATAAATGGGGATAAGATGCCATAATCGTAATGATTTTTGTAAGGATTAAATGAAAATGTGTGAGAACCAATTTGCCTAACAGTGACTGGGGCAAAACTATAGCAGTCACCATTAGGAACTTAATTGTGTTTTGTGCTAAGCTCTACTTGGGAAGAGGTAGTAGAAAAGTATATCAGTTGCTTTCTGTAAAATCTAAGGTGGTTTTTTAAATTTTGAGACAGGGTTTCTCTGTGGCTTTGGAGGCTGTCCTGGAACTAGCTCTTGTAGACCAGCCTGACCTCAAACTCGCAGAGATCCATTTGCCTCTGCCTCCCGAGTGCTGGGATTAAAGGTGTGCACCGCCACTGCCCGGCTGAAATCTAAGTTTTAAAAACATAATGTGGCCAAGCATGCTGGTACTTGCTTGTAATTGTAGCACTTGGAAGGTGAAGGTAGGAAGAGGAGTTCAAGGTCATCCTCAGCTACATAGTGAGCTTGAGGCCATCTTGGACTACATGAGAAAGGAGAAGGAAAAAAGTCAGAAAAAGGGGCTGGTGAGGTGGCTTAGAGGTTAAAAGCACTGGGTGCTCTTCCAGAGGTCCTGAGTTCAACTCCCAGCAATCACCCGTTGGCTCATAACCACCTATAATGAGATCTGACACCCTCTTCCAGCGTGCAGGAACACATGCAGACAGCACTGTATACAGAATAAATAAATACATCTTAAAAAAAAAAAAGACAGAAAAGGAAGCAAACAAGATCCCTATTGGAAGGGCAAAGATTTGGAGTATGACTTGGAGAACATTCCCCTCCAATATATAATGATAGGAACTCAACTAGGATCTTCAAAGCTGCTATGGTGAGCTGATACTCCCCTGCAGGCGGAATCATGGGTCATCACAGTTCAGTTAGAAAGGTCGTCTTCAGGATCAAGTTAAGTCTCAAGGAGGAGAGCTGTCACCTGGCAAATCAAATGCATAACCAGCTGGATGCCAGTTCTATGTTAGGTTTTGTTCCTAACTCTGTTAAGAGCATTTATTGTTCTTGCAAGAGGACCCATGTTCAGTTCCTAGCACATACATGATGGTTCACAACCACCCATATAATTCCATCCTGGGGACCTGATGCCCTCTTCTGACTTTCATCAGGCTCTTATGTGGGGCACAGATGTATACACAGGCAAATACTCACACTCATAAAATAAGGACTAGAAAGATGGCTCAGCAGTGAAGAGCTCTTGCTGCCCTTCCAAGGACCTAGGTTCAATTCCTGGCTCCCACATGGTAGCTTACAACTAACTGTAAATCCAGTTCCAGGGAATCCAATGGTTTCCACAAGCACTAGGCATGCATGTGGTGTATATATATGTATATATACATATACATGAGTATCCATTCACATAATTTTTTTAATGTAATAAAAGCAAAGTAGGGTCATCTAGAATGGCTGTGTAGGGTGCTAAGGGGGACCAAGTTGTTCTCCAGACTCTTCTTTCTCTGCCAAATAGTCTGTCTGAGCAGAGATCCAGTCTTTGTCCAGCCTGACTTTTGATTTCTGCCCTAACAGGTCCTAACAACATTCTTCAACCTAAGTGTCCTCTACCTTCATGGCAACAGCATCCATCACCTAGGGGAGGTGAATAAGCTATCTGTCCTCCCTCGTCTCCGGAGCCTGACCCTCCATGGGAACCCCATAGAGGAAGAAAAGGGGTACAGGTAAGTATCTGGAGCTGGGGTCCAGATGAGCCTTCCTGAGAAACAACAAGGGGAGGGGAGACAAGAAATACAAAACCATTCTTCTGTCGCATGTAGACCACAGGAGGAAGTGGCAACCTCTAAGCACTCCCCTTGATCTCAGAATGATCCTAGTCTTCCCAAATCACAGCCAAGCTCTCCTCCATTCCTTGCTGTCAGAGGAGCGATAGCAGCAACTGGTAGAGAGGGGAGGGAGTTCTATATGGGGGCTCGCCCCAGCCCAAGTCTTCCTCACAGGCAGTATGTGCTGTGCAACCTGCCCCGTATCACCACGTTCGACTTCAGTGGAATCACCAAGGCAGACCGCACCACAGCTGAAGTCTGGAAACGAATGAACATCAAGCCCAAGAAGGGCCGGGTCAAGCAGGATGTACTCTGAGATTGGCAGGACCCCAGCACACCCAATGCCCTGAGGATGATCAGCTTGGTTTGACAATAAATGATTTGAGCTGTTCAGCAGAATAAAGGCCCTTGTACCTTGTAAGAATGTCTCCATGCCCAGCAACTACCAGTAAAACTTCATAGTGGAGGCAAAGGCCTGCCTACTGGCCTAGGACCCAGGAGCCTGGTGCGATCATGTAAGAAACTCTTCTATCCTCACTGGACCCCTCTGTACTCTTTAAACCTTGAGATGTCATGGAATGGAGTAGATTAGCTTAGCAATTTCCAAAAACCTTTTTTAAAAAGGAGATTCAACTCTAACCCAGGCTGGCCTTGGCTTTGTAGTATCCTCTTGCCTCAGCCTCCCGAGTGCTGGTATCACAGGAATAAGCCACTATGCCTCACTAGAAACCTTCATAAACCACCAAGGTGTGAGGAGCGGCCTGGAGCCTCCAGACTAGGGCCAGAAAATAGCTTTGGTCTATTTTTATTAGAGCGGAGTAGTTTTACTCTCAGGTTATGATTCTGGTTAAGATTTCATTTCCTAGCCTGGTGGTGATTGCACATGTCTTTAATCCCAGCACTGGAGGCAGAGACAATTGGATCTCTGCGAGTTCAAGGCCAGCCTGGTCTACACAATGAGTTCTAGGACAGCCAAAACTAGAGTGAGACCCTGTCTCAACAACAAAGAAATTTAATTTCCTGAAATGAATGACCAGCAGAGTATGACCTCCTCCTACCCCTAGAGACTATGTGTAAGCCTACTGAGCTGAAGCAAGGTCTCCAACAGTGCTCTGACAGTGTTAGCAGCAATAGATAGGGGAAAATGAATAGTCTCATCCTACCTGAGGTTACCACACTGCATCAGCTAAAACCTGGCAACCCTGAGCTTTTATCTCCTGGATTCTTCTTTAATGCTGCTGAAGACATTCCTCTGCATCTCACTGCTCACAAACTTGAATAGCCAGAGATAAATAGTGGAGGGGTTAGGCATGACAGAGCAGGCTGAACCAGCAACACAACTGAATATACTTCCTTTATCGTGGGGTGACAAACAAAAACAAAAAGACCAAACATGTAAAAACCCAGGGCACTAGAAATACAAACTCAATTCAGATTCAAGCTCATCTAGACCCTGGTCATAATCCCTAGCGAGGTGCCTATGAGCACCAAGTCAGGGAATAGGGCAGGAGTGAATTGGAGGCCAAGAGAAAGGGTGGGAAGGGGGATCCCCTAGGTCTCCCGGTGTTCACCCCTACAGTGGTATCTCTATTTTCCCAATGACTGTGAAGATCTGCCAGACCCAGTCCTCTTGGCCCCAACCTCACCCCAGCCAGGACTTGAAGGCCAGTGGCGATCGGTTCTCCCCTCCCTTGCTCAGTCCTCACTTGCTCAGGCTTCTAGCCTTATTCTTCGCCTCCACATTCTTCTCCGTGATTAGTAGCAGGTTAAGCACTGTAGAAAGCCACAGTGAGGCTGGGGGCCAGAAGAGGTGGGGTGAGACGGGATGAAGAGGAGGGAAGAGCTGTCCCAGGACCCCTCTCTTCATGGGATCCCAAACTGTACAACCAGCTCTTCTTTCGCGTCCACACGGATCTGAGAAAGTGCACTGTAGGCATACGCAGCTATCCTGGAGACCTGAGACAGACGAGCCAGGGAGGAAAAGAACAGACATGAGAGGGAGAACTGGGAAAACGGGAGATGGAATAGCAATAAAGGTAAAGGTTCTTTTTCTTTTTCTGCTTTTTTTGTTTTGCTTTTTGAGACAGGGTTTCTCTGTATTGTTCTGGAGGCTGTCCTGGAACTCGCTCTGTAGACCAGCCTGGCCTCGAACTCACAAAGATCCCCCTGTCTCTGCCTCCCGAGTGCTGGGATTAAAGGTGTGCGCCACCAACGCCCAGCTAAAGGGAAGGTTTGATGAAGGACTGAAAGCCAAAAAGAGCTGGGTGTGGTGGTGCTTGTCTGTAATCCCACCACTCAGGAGGCTCAATGACAGCCTGGGCTAAAGCAGTGAGTCCTTTCTCAAAAACAAGGGTTAACACTTGCCTAGCATGCACAAAGTTCTGGGTTTTATCTTTGGGAGGGAGGGAGGCAGGGAGGGAAGGAGATGGGGAGGAGGGGAGCAGACAAAAACAAGGGCAGATGGATGCTGGGAAAGTAAAGGGTATGGGGAAGAACTAAGAAGGCTATGAAAATAAGAGAACAAGGTGGGAATAAGCTGGGCTCACCAAAAGCCAGGCTCCCTCCTGTTTGTGAAGCAGTATGGAAGGGGGCATGGGTCAGGTCAGGAGTGCTCACCTGCTGCAAGTCGGAGAAGGGGATGGGCTCGCTGGCCAACACTTGGTGGGGCTGGCTGGTCAGAGACGGCAGCGGTGGCAGCTTCTTCCAATGGGTCAGACTGCTGCTAAGCACAGCCAATCGGGTACTGGCCAAGAGGGAGGGGTCATGGGCAATTAGGACAAAACTTGTTCTGCCCTGCCCTGCCCAGCCCAGGAAAGCCTCACTCTCTCAGGCCAGGAGAACATGGTGACAGTATACAGCTCATCACAATCAAACTCGACTGTATTCCTTTGGACTGATCACTCTTGATCAAATATACTGGACAAACAGGGCTCACTTGAATGCCTGAGGCAACTAAGTGATCTGCAGTCAGTCTTCTGGGCTGCACCCAAATGAAGAGCCTGGACAGGGAACCAGACTCCAAAGCTAGAGAGGAATGACTAGGAGGCTCCCTGTGCTCACCTGTACTGCCTTGCCCGGTCCATGTACTCATGCTGCTCCATGCCCTGGGAGTCTGCAGCAGACACATCAATGATGTTGCTTTGAAGACAAGAAGCAGAGAAGAAATGACAGGTGCTTCAGAGAGGCACAGATAAGAATCAGTGCTACGTGCCAAGTCCAAGGCTACCTGACACTAGTATTCCCACCTGCCACTCTAACAGGGCAGAACCCAGAGGCATCTCTCTCTAGTGACCTTGTCCTATCTGCTATGCTCTAAGCTTGGCCACCTCTGCCCCAACCTGGTCCTGTGACACTCACCTAGCTGTCTTGGCAAGGATGGAAGAAAGCAGGGCCTGTTCATCTGTGCGAGCTGAAGGTAGGCTGTGGTAGTTGGGCTCAGCTCCATTGAGGGCTTTGGTGGGGGTGCTACTTGGGTCCAGCAACAGCTTCCGCTCCTCCCGATCCTAGGACATAGAGAAAAGTCAGCCCCAAGTCTTTAAGTCTAACCTTCATTCCCTCTCATAGGCCCTCTCCTCAGACCAGATCTGACCTTTAAATACTATAACTATTTTTATAAAGATAACTCAAAGTGCCCAGAGTCAGTCTCTGACTGGCCCAAAACTGGTGATCTAGGATGAACCTAGAGAGCCTGAAAAGTTCAGAGAGGAACAAAGCAGGCATTCACCAACAGTCCTGGAACCTCAGTGAACTGGTCAAACACCTACTGGACAAAGGCTGCTGGAAACAAAGTCAGAGGAAGTGGGGAAGTAACAAAAAAAGATGTACAGGAGAATGAATGCAAGTCAGACCCCAAGAACAGCCTTCCTGAACAAAGTACTTCCCAGCAAGGATGTTGGCCCCCAATATTGTGAGGCCCTGGTGAGGGCAGACAAGGCCCTGGGTCCCAAGAGAAAGAATGTCATCCTCACATTACCATAGTGCAGAAACTTCAAGCCCACATGGAGACACAACCACCAATATCCTCTCTTTTCTTTTTTTTTTTTGAGACAGGGTTCTCTGTGGCTTTGGAGCCTGTCCTGGAACTCGCTTGGTAGACCAGACTTGGTCTCGAACTCACAGAGATCCACCTGCCTCTGCCTCCCGAGTGCTGGGATTAAAGGCGTGCGCCACCACCGCCCGGCTATCCTCTCTTTTCTTCTTTCCTTCTCTGCAGGATCTTTATAAAGCCACAAGAAACCCAACACACACATACATGCACACAACACAGTCTTTCCATTTCCCCAGGCTACCTTGTACTATACAGCCAAGCTGGCCTGGAACTCCCCAGTGCTGAGATACAGGTATGTTTGGGTGTTCTTTTCTGCTCTCAGGTATTCACCATTCTGTGGCCTGGTACCTAGTATATGCTGACCTCAGAGGAACCGTGGAGCTGTTCCTCCTTGCCAAACTAGACTCTTTCCTCAACACAGCCTCCTCAGCAGCCCTGCTATTAGCCTAGACAGACAACCACAAGCACCAGGACCAATCTAGAATTAAACCAAGTCTCCATCTTTGTAACTATTTTCCTTGTCCTGGTTCAGACCTTGTTCTAATCTTCTGCTTCCTAGGCTCAACACTGCTTTGAGTACATGGGCTGCAGATCCCTCCTGGTTTTGTGTCAGGTGCAATCTGGATAAGCAGACATGCTGGATGTCTATTCAGGCCATAGAGAGCTAGGACAAGGCCACTTCAGAAGGAATATAGTGTGAAGAAGGAGGGGAATGTTAGCCAATGCTGACCCATCAAATTTCATGGCCAACTGCCAATCGCAGTACTCTCCTCAGAGCCTGCTCAGCTCCCCCTGCTGCAGGAGCCAGCTCTCGTGCCCACAACCCTCCCAACAGACAACTACTTCCTCCTGTCTTGCCTGCCCCACCCCAGACAGGCTCAGCCTTTCCACCTTGCTCTTCCTCCTCAGGCTGTTTGACTCAGTTGACCAAGGCAAAAGGAAGCATCTATGGCCTTCTGCCCCATTACCTCTAGGTTCCCAGAAAGTCTTTCTCCTTTCTCAGATAAAATGTTTGCCAAAGATGAAAGGGTCTCTAAGGAAAGCTGGCTCACAATGAGACTCATAATGCTTTCTATGCCTGCTTTTCCCAGCCCCATTCCTGACAAATCTTCCTGCAGGACCACAGTGTCATCATCACCCCAATCAGGAGTTCAAGAACAAGATAGTCTAATTTCCTGAAAGGCCAGGCAACCCCAAAGAGCAGACAAACTGAGCCAAGAGTAGCAGTGCACATCTTTAATCCCAGGACTCAGAAGGCAAAAAGATCTCTGAATTAAAACCAGCCTGGTCTATATAGCAAGTTCCAGGCCAGTCAAGGCTGCATAGACACCCTCCAGCAAAAAAAGTTAATGACATCACCTGACACCCAAACAATGAGGGTACATGGGGTAAGTTTGTCACATCAAAATTTGCCTCTAGGACTGGAAAGATGGCTCAACAGTTTAGAGCACCACGAGCTGCTTTTCCAGAGGCTTTGGGTTCAATTCCCAGTACCCACACAGCAGATCAACAACTGTAACTCCAGTTCCAGGGGATCTGACACCCTCACACAGACATACATGCAGGCAAAATATCAATGCACATAAAACAAAAATAAATTGTTTAAAAGAAAGTTTGCCTCCCAAGCCAATACAAACTGAGTCAAGGTTTATCTACTTTAGCACAGACCCACAGCTGACCACCTTGGAGCTTCTCCCAGTACATCAAGCACACGTCTTGTGCCTGGAAACACCTTGGCTAGAGAACTTCTTTTTTTTTTTTTTTTTTTTTTTTCTTTTTTGGTTTTTCGAGACAGGGTTTCTCTGTGGCTTTGGAGGCTGTCCTGGAACTCCCTTGGTAGTCCAGGCTGGCCTCGAACACACAGAGGTCCGCCTGCCTCTGCCTCCCGAGTGCTGGGATTAAAGGCGTGCGCCACCAACACCCGGCGGCTAGAGCACTTCTAATGTTAGCTAAATCTCAGATCCTCTGAACTTTTTCCTCAGCTTTAAACAGATGTTAACTCATGACAGGTAAATGTAAAAGCCCTCTGAAAACCATGTTTGGAAATTTCTTTTTCTTTGAGACACAGGCTCATTGTATACTTCAGAACTATGTAGTCAGACTGGCCATGAACTTGAAGCAGGTCTCCATTTCAGCTTCCAAAGTGTTGGGATTGTAAGTGTAAACCAACAGGGATGACCGGCTCCTTACAGTACAAGGACAGACAGTCGTGAAGACAGGAGAGCCTACTTAAAGAGGGGTGGGGAATACAACCTATTAGTACAGTACATGCCTAGCAACATAAAGCCCTGGCTTTGATCTCCATATTGCATAAACGGGAAGTAGACGGCACATGCCTGTGACCCCAGCGCTCAGAAGCCGGACACTTAGAAGTTCAAGGTCATCAACTACATAGCAGGTTTGCCAATCTGGGCTACATGAGACCCTGTTTCAGCCAGAAATGAGAATCAAGGGGAAGGAGGGATTTCAGGAGAGAAGTCAAGTCGAGCTCTCCCTCCTAGAAGTTGATATCCTTTTTCCCTATTAGACCACATGCTTTACGAGACATCTGCCAAATTCAGCCACAGCTCTGTCACTAGGCAGGAATACTGCCCTCTTTTTTTTTTATGTTTTGTGGTGAGTTCCTGTTTTTGCTGTTCTCTCCTTTAGCAGGCCAGGATGAAGGGAAAGATTCTTGCCACGAGGCATGTCAAACTCAGGTCAAATAATGTATTTGAAGATCAAGAACCACTCAGTCTGCTGTACAAATCACATTTTCCTGAACTGCAGTTCTTTTTCTTTTTTCTTTTTGTTTTTTGAGACAGGGTTTCTCTGTATTGCTTTGGAGGCTGTCCTGGAACTTGCTCTGTAGACCAGGTTGGCCTCGAACTCACAGAGATCCACCTGACTCTGCCTCCCGAGTGCTAGGATCAAGGGCATGCGCCACCAACGCCTGGCTGAACTGCAGTTCTTAATCCAAAGTACCTTCATGGGGAAAGAACAATTTCCCAAGTAGTGATACTTATTTCTCTGACTGTATTCTTCACTAGACTGGGTGACTTGGTGCCTACTGTGTGCAGAAAGCCGAACTCAGGCTTTGAGGCAACTATAAAAGGTATGATCAGTGGCCTGAGACCCAGTCTTGCAAGTTTCCCTTCCTCAAAAGTGGTCACAGAGGACAAGGGATGTGGTGTGGAGAGCAATAAGAATGCACCAAGGAAAAGTTGGAAAATTTAAAATATAAAACACTGTAAGTCTCTCCAAGCTAATGTTTTCTCGAAAGGAATAACTCTACATTCACATTTTTCAGAGAGGCACTCTAGCTAGAGGAACCTTCAGGCACAGACAGGTAACAGCAAAACAAACTCAAAATGAGTTCCCTATACCCTCTTTCCTCCATATTGGTCAAAGCTAAACTCTATTGCTTCTCTAAAGTCCCATGTCTTCACTATTAAATTCTTCACTGCCCAACTCAAATGCCACCAACTTCCAGAGGCCTCCGACACCAGGTCAGCAGTGACATCTCTAACACCAGTAACAGAACATACACAAATTTCTGATTTACCTTGGGAGACTAAGAGCCTCAAACTACCTATCTCTAGAATGGGTTCATAAAGACCACTTATACACTCAGCAGTGAAGGCACAGGAATCTAGGAAAGTGAATGCTTCCCAGGCACCCAGTCTGAGAATTCAAGCTGTGAAAGTACGACGGTCCTGGAAAAATGGAAGGGGAGGGGCCGAGGCAGGCGGCGGCCAGCATAACCCAAGCCTGGAATAAGACTTAGGATCTTTAAGAGGGTAGGAGCCCGGTTTGGCGTCCTCTCCGTAATCTGTCCCCTCCAGGCCTCCGTACTCAGTGAGCCTGCAGTCTGGCTCCCGGCCGCCGCGGGCTTTTTCGGGGCCCCGGGTCCCGCGGTCGTAGCCCACAGTCCCAAACCCGCCTGCCGCGGCCGCACCTGGTCCGAGTCCTCGTTTTCGCTGCTATAGCAGCACCCCATGGCGGGGTCGGGCCGGGCGCTCAGGCGGCGCCGAGGAGGGACGGCGTCCGTCAGGAGCCTTTCCGGTCACATGACCCGCGGCTGCCTCCCGCACCCTTCCCCCGCCTAGCCTGTCCCAAAGTCTCTCGGGCGCCACAGCCGAATCTCGGCTTCCGGTCCCGCCCCTCCGCGTGACCATCACCAACCAATGGAAAAGCGTGACCTACGTGACAGGACGCGTGGCACGTGATCGGGGGCGAGTCACGTGATCTTGTAGCCCCAGTCTCTAGATCTGAATCCTTTGATCCTCCAGCCAAAGTGTGATCACATGGTGTCAAGGCCACCTTTGTGAGCCCAAGATCTATCAAGATAAATTCTTCAGTGCCACGCGAGGGACGAGTAGCATTATCGTGGAGTTGAGAGGGATGTGCTTCACTCGGGAGCTATTTGCCAGTGTGTGTGTGTGTGTGTATGAGATCAAGGTCTGTGTGGGTGTGGGTGTGGGTGTGTGGGTGTGTGTGACCAAGGTCTCACTATGTAACCCTGGCTGGCCTGAAATTTTGCTGTGTAAGCCAGGCTGGCCTCGGATTTAGAGAGCCACTTGCCTCTGCCATCCAAGTGCTAGGATTAAAGGCGTATTTCACTATGCCTGGCGAAACTACATTTTTATTTATTTCGAGTACGTGTGAATGTGAACACGTGTGTCTTGGTGCACATATGGAGGTCCCAGAACAACTTGTGGAAGTTGATTGTCTCCTTCCACTATGTGGTTTGTAGGGATTGAAGTCAAGTTGTCAGGCTTTCTGGCAGGCGGCTTGTAGCCGCAGTCATTTCTGTAAGTTCCTTATTTGGCAGTTTCTTGATTAAGGTGAATTCTGCCTTCGCAGGCAGATGGCATACACTTGTCCCTCCAAACCAGGGATTACAGTCTTCAAAACCCAAATACAAACTTTATCTTCCTGTTTGCCTTTCCTGATCCTATTCCGTGCCCCTCCATCTCTTTACTAAATCCGGTGGCATTTGCTTATTAAATTAGCAAATGTTGAGGCTAGAGGATGACTCGGTTATTTGAAGCATTAGCTGCTGCTCCTTCAGAGGACCCCAGTTCAATTCCCAACATCCACAAGGTGGCTCACAACCATCTATAACTCCAGTTCCAGGATAAACGATGCAGACACCTACACGGTGCACAGACACACAAGTAGACCAAATATGCTGGTGCAGAAACACATGCAGACCAAAAACATGCATACACATACATAAATTAAAAATAAACCCTTCGACAGGCGGTGGTGGTGCATGTCTTTAATCCCAGCACTCGAGAAGCAGAGGCAGGCGGATCTCTGTGAGTTCGAGACCAGCCTGGTCTACAAGAGCTAGTTCCAGGTCAGTCTCCAAAGCCACAGAAACCCTGTCTTGAAAAACAAAACAAAAATCCAATGGCTGGAGACATGGCTCAGAGGTTAAGAGCACTGACTGCTCTTCCAGAGGTCCTGAATTCAATTCCCAGCAACCACATGGTGGCTCACAACCATCTATTATGAGATCTGGTACCCTTTTCTGATGTGCAGGCTGAACACTGTACAAATAAATAAATACTTGAAAAAAACAAATATTTACTATCTACAGTATGCCACTCCAGTGTTCAATTTGGATAGGTAGCTGATCAGAAAACAGCTCAAAGTCCTCATAGCTGTGAAATCCCTAGTCTGCTCTGCGGATCACAGTGTCTTTTTCTACTGTGTTTCTGATTTCAACTCTTCTACCAGACGTGAACCACTGGAAGACAGGAACAGAGTACAACTCTTCTCCGAGACCTATGCCCTAACATTTACTTACAGAAAAGCTTGGGTTTTGAACTGAGTAAATAAGTCTCACCTATTTTGACTTATATCATGACCCATGTTCTGATATCAAGGGGTTTGGAGAAGTCACCAGATCTAGTGACATTTATTAATTCTTCAAATCAAGACCCTGGAGTTCTGCTAAGTTTATCTAGAGTTCCTGAAAAAAAAAAAAGGCATCTGAAGTTTGTTCCTGGGTCTGGTAACCTGAACTGCAGGTCTCAGGTAACAACAGCCTCAGCATCAATAATTGAAATCAGGTCCAGCCTCCTTATTCAGGGTTATTCCTCTCAAGGACCCCCCATTCCGGTCCTCTGGTCTTTCCTAGGAGCCTTCAGCCCAGGTAAGCAGGGCCTTGTGGGTTCCCAAGCACACCAATTCATGCCCACATTACAAACCTCTTTCATATTCATTCATACACTCTAAATTTTAGCATACATTGCTTTTCCAATCAAGGAACAGCCTGCCAAGGTCAGATCTGGGTAGGGACAGTAGGAGAAAAAAGGACAACTAACCTCAATAGGTGTTCCTGGAGAAGTAAGCTGAATGGTGTGATTGTGTGTGTGTGTGTGTGTGTGTTTTATGTTTCAAGTATAAATTGAATTCTAGTGGAGGGGAATACAAAAGAGATAGGAGTGGAGAAAATATAGAACCAAGGAGGACAAACACCTCAAGAGAAGAGCAGATAAGAGTCCTTGGATAGAAAAAGGTACTCCAGCCTAACATGGTATAGAGGGTGAATTTATTTTTGAGGCAGGTTCTCAACTGTAGCCCAGGTTGGCTTCAAACTTGGCCTTCATGATGGGATTGCAACTGTGCACCAAAATACCATCAATAGTATTATTTATTTTTTGGTTTTTCGAGACAGGGTTTCTCTGTAGCTTTGGAGGCTGCCCTGGAACTAGCTCTTGTAGATCAGGTTGGTCTCTAACTCACAGAGATCCGCCTGCCTCTGCCTCCCGAGTGCTGGGACTCAAGGAGTATTTTTTATCTTTAAAAGACTTTATTTATAGTTTATGTGTATGGGTGCTTTGCCTGGAAACCATGTGCATGCAGTGCCTGTGGACACTAGAAGACAGCATCAAATCCTCTAGGACTGGAGTTACAGACAGTTGTGAGCCACCAGCTATAGGTGCTAAGAATCAAACCCAGGACTTTTGAAGAGCAGTCAGTGCTCTTAACCATTGGGCCATCTCTCCAATGTCTGTGTTTGTTTGTTTGGTTTTGGTATTTGTTGTTAAGATTTTATGTTCTGCTTATATTCATGTTCACGCTGTATGAGCCTTTGGAGGTCAGAAAATGGGGTTGGATCTCTTGTGACAGGGTTATAGATGTTTGTGAACCACTATGTGATGTGAGCACTGGGACTGAACCTGTATCCTCTTCAAGAGCATCTCTCCAGCCCCAGGCATTAATATATATGTATGTATGTATGTATGTATGTATGTATACGTGTATATATATATTTATCTTTTTTAGGCATTTTGTTTTGATGCCTCTTACTGAAGCAGAGCATAGTGAGAGTCTGAAGGGGTTTGATGACAAAGCTTCACTCTTTTCTGTTTGCTTTTTATTTTTGTTTTTTTTTTGAGACAAAGTTTCTGTGTAGCCCTGGCTGTACCAGAACTAACTCTGTATACCAAGCTGGCCTCAGACTCACAGAGAGCACCTGCCTCTGCCTCCCATGCTGGGATTAAAGGTGTGAGCTAGGAAAACTTTTCTTTTTGGCTACACTGTAATGGATCAGAGTATGGTGGGTGGAAGATAAACCAAGAAACTGATGAAAAAGGCCCTTAAGAGAGGTATTAAGGAAGTGAAAAAGTGGGTGGGTTTAGGGAACAATATAGAAGTGGACCCACAGTCGGGACTAGAAAGAGATATAGTTGTGGTTTGGTGCTAAACACAGGCAGTGTGGAATTGGA
This sequence comes from Mesocricetus auratus, assembly GCF_017639785.1. Taxonomy (NCBI): domain Eukaryota; kingdom Metazoa; phylum Chordata; class Mammalia; order Rodentia; family Cricetidae; genus Mesocricetus; species Mesocricetus auratus. The sequence goes on from NW_024429182.1 coordinate 96,445,798, forward strand.
AAATGCACATTCAGGGTTCAAACCCCAATTCTGCTTTGTCTGGCAAGTCAGCCCCTCAGCCATGGTTTGGATAAGCGTGGTGATTGCAACTGCTAAAGACTGCACAATGACAGGCAAGAGGTACATGGAGGTTTCCCTCCCAGCTGCCCTCTATCCTAGGACCCAGGTAGGGACAATGTCCCCTGCCATTGCACTGGCATTCCTGCCACTCGTGGTGACGCTGCTGGTGAGGTACCGGCACCATTTCCGACTGCTGGTGCATACCGTCCTGCTGAGAAGCTTCAGGGACTGCCTGTCAGGACTTCGAATTGAGGAGCGGGCCTTCAGCTATGTGCTCACCCATGCCCTACCTGGAGATCCTGGTCACATCCTCACTACTCTAGACCATTGGAGCAGCTGCTGCGAGTACTTGAGCCACATGGGCCCTGTTAAAGGTCAGTGTCCCCTTCGCTAGCCTTCAGTTGCAAAAATAATCCCAAAAAGATGAAGAAAGTCTAGGACTCCCACTGCTTTACAAATAGGAAGCTTCATGACTGTGTTTATGACTATCTTTTCATTTGGAAATGAGGAGCCTAGACCAGGTTAATTATCCAGCAGACATTTATTGCCACTCTTTTGTACCAGATGCTGAGGGAGGAGGTAGACGTCACAGAGGGTGAACCAGCCACAAATGCTGGCCTCAAAGAGAGCATAACATGGAAATAATCATAACTCAGAGCTTTGTAATTATCTGCCCTAGACTTTCTTCCCTATCAAAGAGACTTCCACATCCAATTCAGGATAGCTGTCGGTCTAGACAGCACAGCACCTCTAAGTACTAACAGATTATCCGATTCCACAATGGGAAGGCAGTGAGCAACGAGGGAGTGCAGGGGTGTGTGTATGAAACTGAAAATGTCTCAGGAGCCTGGGTCCTCCTGAGGAAGGGGGATTTAAACGGAGCCTAGAACGCTTGGATTCAAGTAGCCCAGGTGGATGGAGATAGGTGTGGGAGAGGGCAGTCAGCTTGTGTATAAATGCACAACAGCATGTTCCGGTTCTGGGCGCACGTGTTGTGGATGTCTTCTACAACAGCTACTTTGCCCCATAGGTCAGATTCTGATGCGGCTGGTGGAAGAGAAGGCCCCTGCTTGTGTGCTGGAGCTGGGCACCTACTGCGGATACTCTACACTGCTTATTGCACGTGCTTTGCCCCCTGGGAGTCGCCTTCTCACTGTGGAGCGCGACCCTCGTACTGCAGCAGTGGCTGAAAAACTCATCCGGTTGGCTGGCTTCGATGAACAAACGGTCAGTCTCCCATCTCCCCGAAGCTGATCTCTCCCCACTTACCCTAGGAATTGCTCTGGCCGGGCTTCTTTTTTTTGTGAAAGACTCCCATTCAAGGAAGCAGCTCCACTCAGGCAGCTGGCATCCTGGAGGGCATGTAGCTCCTACCCCCTCAATCCGGAGACATTTACTTATTTCTTACTAGACTACAAAAGCAGCAGCTAAGAGGAAGCTCTCTATAGCCTAGCAAATCCGAGTCTAAATCTTATTGCTCATTCAGTTGTGTGAGCTCAGGTAAAGCACATTTCCTCTGATTCTCAGCTTCTTTAAGGGCACATAATGGAAATTACAATACTGATGCTGACTACTGGATTCAGAGGCCAGAGGAACTGACTGGGACACTTGTGAGGGCATGGACCAGTGCCTAGCATGAAATCAGCCAGATCCTGGTGGGGTCCAGAGTGGGAAAGCAGGCCTTCTTATCCTCACCTCAACTATGGCTTTCCCCACAGGTGGAGCTCATTGTGGGTAGCTCAGAGGAAGTGATCCCTCGCCTAAGAGCTCAGTACCAGCTGAATCGGGCAGATTTGGTACTCCTGGCACATCGACCTCGGTATTACTTAAGGGATCTGCAGCTACTGGAGGCCCATGCTCTGCTCCCAAAAGGTGCCACTGTATTGGCTGACCATGTGCTTTTTCCTGGTGCACCCCGCTTCCTGCAATACACCAAGAGCTGTGGCCGCTATCGATGCCGTCTCCACCACAGCAGCCTCCCAGACTTCCCTGCCATCAAGGATGGCATAGCCCAACTGACCTATGCTGGACCTGGCTGAGATCCAGGACTGGGATAGTTACTGATACAATCCCAACCCCACTCAAGCAAGGACATCAGAATATTCCCTTTCCCTTTCTGTTTAGTGTCCAACACAAGCTAGGTTCAGCCTGGGAAGGCTTTCTTCTCAACTTTGCGTGCCCTCAACCTCCAATTCAAAGTGTCAAATTCTATCAGCCTTCTTGGTCCCATAAGATCCCCTCCTAGAAAACCAGAGACTGGAAGCAAGAGGTCCGAGCCCTCGGTTTAGTTCTGTTATTGACTGCTCCCTCCAGGTGAGTCGTGCCCTCTTCTGAGATTCAGTCTACCCTCTTAACACTAACAAGCTGGGAAGATGGCTCAGCATTTCAGAGCACTGGCTGCTACTTCCTATCTAGAGGACTTGGATTCAGTTCCCAGCATTCACATGGCACAGGCACACATGTGATATACAGACAGACAGACAGACAGACAAAAACTCTAAGCATAAAATACAAAAAGAAGACAGCTGGCTGGCAGAACCCCAGAGGCTCCCAGCTGTGAGATTCTGGATGGGATCAGAGGCAGTTGCAGACAATGATGCCCTGTAGTACATCTGGTGCAAGCTAGGCCTCAGGAATCATCAATCACAGAAGTCTGGGCTCCAATCCTGGTCCACATGGTCCATTAGTTTGCTTACGATCCCTTAAATGACCCCTTCCCACTGTCCAAGGAAAGATACTGGACTCCTGTGGATCCCACCAACAAACAGGGAATAGACATTGGGGGAAAGAATCAGTCCTGTGTCTTTATTAAAGAGGGTAAGAAAGGAACCACACCTGGCAACCAAGGAATGAGGTACCAGCCAGGAAGGTGGGATGGGCTCAGGCTCTAGGGATTCGAGGGAAGACTGATGGCCTGGGAGGGCCCAAGGAGTCCTTATCCTGGCAGCAGCTGAGCAAGTGCCTAAGGGAAAGCTTTAGACACTACAGCCACAAGATGGTTCTGCAGGCTGAGGGGCTGAGGCTGTGGATGTAACATAGGTTGGGGTGGCCTGGAGTCACCCTGAGGCCACCTTGGCTTGTCTACCTAGATCATCCACTGGTCCTGATCCTGTTCGTTGCCTTCCATGTCCACCTGAAGAGGAGGCTGGGTGTGGGTGGGGAGGGGCCTCAGCCAGCCTCGGCCCAGATCCTGCCCCTGGGTAGAGCCAGGGTTTCTGCATCCCTTGGCCATCCATTAGATCAGGGGCAGGAGCCTAGGAACAAAGGCACTCCCCTACACCCCGCCTACCTCATTGACCTCTCCATCATCAGGTGACTCATTATAGTCATTCATCTCATCCATGTCCTGCATGTCCTCATCATCTTCTGAATCCTCTTCACTGTCCTCATCATCTTCATCATCTTCTTCTTCTTCATCATCGTAGTGCTGGTGGGACAAGAGAGAGTCTGTAGGTCTCAGGACTACCTGGATGAGGTCAAGAGCTGGCCTACTTGGAGCCTCCACCTTCCCAACCCCACCCACCTTGAGTCTTGCAGGCTGTTGAATGACCCGAAGGACCTCAGTACTAGGCCCAGTGTCTACCCCTTGAGTTCCCACGTTTGCAGTCTACCCAGACAGAGAGTCACAATTGTTCTGAGTCTGAATTAAAACGAAGTCCTGGTCCACTGGGCTTCACACAGGCCCACCCGCTGGAGCCACTCACCTCTGAGGCTGGCTTGCCAATAGGGACCAGGTTGTTGTCTTTCTCTGCGATGCTTTGGAGCTGTGGGCAAAGGAGTATGGGGAAAAGCAGGGCCAAGGCCCAAAGGAGAGCAGGTCAAGGGCATGGGACTGGCTTACTCCACCCCTTAAAAGATCCCCAAATTATGAAACAAAGCCCCCCAACCCCAGTTCTCAGGAAGATTTGATCCCCTTTCTTCTGTCATCATCTGCTCCTTATTAAATTAATGGACTTACGTAAAGTCTTTTGGCCTCAGTGTTTTTTGTATGTCCGATGAGGGTGAAATGAGACACTTAGCCAAAAATATGGCATCTTGTAGGTCCTCATTAAAAGTTAAGTTAAAAATGATTAAGTCCTATGATTATAGAAAAGAACTTAGGCTATCAGGAGCTTGAGGCCCTGGAGTCCTATGGTCCCTCAGACAATTAGGGTACCACAAAGTGAGAACTCCAATTACACAGCTTGACTATTCACAACTCAGAAAGGTCTCCGGCATAAGGCAAGGTTCTCTCTCTCCATGCCGAGCTAAGTCCTCACTCACCCAGGCCTGATGCTGCTGCTCCTGCTGCTGCAGCTCCGCCTCCTCCACACAGGGTCGATCCAGATTAAACCACAGCGTCTCAGTCACACGAGGGAACAGAGAAGGGAACAAGGTGGACATGGCTCCTAAGCTGAGGGAAAGGGCCAAGTGAATATGTTTTGTTTTGTTTTGATTCAATTGTAATTTGATTTAGGGGTGGGGTGGGGTGGGAGGTAGCAGATGCTTCCCTTCCCTCTTGAAATCAGACAGACCTGAGTTTGAGTCCTGGCTCCATCACTTACTAGCTGTTTGACTTTGGCCAATACACTTAACCTCTCTGGGCCTCAGTTTCCTCATCTGTAAAAATGGGGATAATAACAATTATATCATCCTCAAAACTATTATGACAACAAAATAAAATAATGGATAAAGTTGTATGCTGCTCAAGGAGAGAAGAGACTAGGAGCCAGAGATGGAATGTAGCATTGTGATTATGTACAAAATTAGCAATAGCAGGGGTCTAGTAAAATTCTCTTTAAACACACACACACATCACAAAACTCATTTTTTGCTCTTTTGATTCATACCTAATCCAACCAGCACAAAAAATGTTTTGGATAAGAACCACCTCTTTGACTGACCACAGTCAATCTGTAATACACAAAACTAGGAAGCATGGATAAATAGACAAACAAATACATAGAAGAATGATTGATGAACTAATATGTGAGAACAAATAAAGTCAACTTTATGGATTAAAGCTCATGACGAGGAATATCATCAAGAAACTGAATTAAAATCCATCAGCTCATAAGACCCAGTGATAGGTAAGTTTAACTTTGGATCGCACACTGGGTGGGGCTTTATTAGAACACACATCAGGAAGGGATCTTAGCCCAGGAATGTAGCAAGAGCCAGGAAAAACAGATTTGGTGTTGGTGTCCCTCCCCGACCTTTTTTTTTTTTTTTTAATGAGATAGGGTCTCACTATGTAGCCCTGGCTGGCGTGGAACTCACTATATATAGATCAGGCTAGTCCCAAACTCACAGAGATCCGCATGCCTCAGCCCCCGAATGCTGGGATTTAAGGCGTATGCCAGCCACCACACTCGGTTCTACTCTAGCTTTTGTTCTAATTTTATCCACGCAGAACTAGCCGCTGCCAATCCCTAGACCAAAGCTCCCCGGGTCCGCGTGACAGGCAAACAGCGCCCACCCTCATCCCAAGAGTACTGACAGAATCTGCATCCTAAAACCCTACCCACCACCGCCCATCTTTGCTCATTATGATAATGACTGTGAGCTCGACCAACAGGAAGAAGGCAGAGGCGGGTCTCTGACAGGATTTTGCCCTTTTAGGGATGCCACTCGCAAAAAAATGCGCGCGGCCTGCCTGAAGCCAATTAACTGAAAGAAGTGCTGGGTGACAGGAAGTGAAACCAATGAATGACGGAACTTGTGTGATGGGTGGGGCTTAGACTCAAGGAAGCGGCCAATGAGCAGGATGTCGTTAAGCATAAAAGAGCGGAATATAAGTTGCTAGGGATGCGAGTCAAAGGAACTGGGTTTCTCTGGAAGCAGGAAGAAAGAACGAGCGAGGAGACGGCCACAGCCACGTTTACGCACTTACCGCGCCAAGAGCCGGCAGCCGGCAGCGACCCGGAAGCGCTTCCCCAGGCCTGAGCGGAAGAACCCACCAGAATCCGGGACCCGCTCAACGCATGCGCTCTCGGTCTCCTTTTGTTTCCCGCTCTAGCCTACCAAACCGGAAGGGATGCTGACGTACCTCAGACACGTACTAGTTGGGGGAGGACACTCTTTTGCTGGCTCTACCTATTGGCCCCGCCTTGAATCTCAGGCCTACGGGTTTCTTCAGGCTGTCCCATCCCCCAGCGTCCATTTAGTCCCGCCCTCTTGTCATCAGGTGGTGGTTGCTGCTAATCTCTTGGGAGTTACGGCTTCCGGAGATGTTCGTTGGTTCGAATGTTGTGTGTGTCGCTGCGTTTCGGGAACATATTTACACCCTTCTGTTCTCTCAGACTGTTTCCTGTTTGAACACATTCATCCTTTCCCATTCATTTATTATTTTTTTCATTTATTTTCTCTATGGCTTTGGAGGCTGTCCTGGAACTCCTTCTGTAGACCAGGCTGGTCTCGAACTCACAGAGATCTGCCTGCCTCTGCCTCCCAGTGCTGGAATTAAAGGCGTGCGCCACCAACGCCCTGCTCAATCTTTTCTTTTTATGAGGATGCTAGACAAACCTGCAGTTACATCATATTCATAATATTTCTTTCTTTTTTTTTTTTACTAATTTTTTTTGTTTGTTTTTGTTTTTGTTTTTCGAGACAGGGTTTCTCTGTATTGCTTTGAAGCCTGTCCTGGAACTCGCTCTGTAGACCAGGCTGGCCTGGAATTCACCTGCCTCTGCCTCCCGAGTGCTGGAATTAAAGGCGTGAGCTACCAACGCCCGGCCCAAGTATAAATTTTAAAAATGAAAATAAGGGCCAGTGAAATGACTTGGGGAATAGAGATGCTTGGGTCTAGGCTAATGAAGACCGAGTTTATCAGCCCCAGGGATGGGCATGGTAAAGGAAAACGCTGACTCTTACAAGTTTTCTTCTGGCCTTCGTCACACGCACATTGTGGTAGTTGTGCTCTGCCTTCTACATTAAATGTGAATCAGGAAAAAAGGCTAGCCAAGCTTGATAACACACGCCTTTAATCCCAGCACCCAGGAAGCAGAAGGAGACAGATCTCTGTGAGTTCAAGGCCAGCCTCATCTACAAACTGAGTCCCAGGACACTTAGGGCTGTTACACAGAGAAACGAAACCCTGTCTGGAAAAACCAAACAAACAGAAAAAAAACAGATTTTCATTAAAAAAATAAAATATACCCTTTGGAAATATTATCCTTCTTGGAGATTACATTTGGAAATGTCCATCCTTTTTGTTCACGCCTTTAACCCAACATCTGGGAGGCAGAGATAGCAGTACCTCTGTGAGTTAGAGGCCAAGGCCAGAGTGACCCTGTCTCCAAACAAACAAATAAACCCACAAAACCAAATATATGTGTATCACTATTTTGTGTAATGAATATATAACAGTAAACAAAATAGAACATCCTGCCAGGCAGTGGTGGCGCATGCCTTTAGTCCCAGCACTCGGGAGGCAGAGGCAGGCGGATCTCTGAATTGGAGACCAGCCTGGTCTACAAGAGCGAGTTCCAGGACAGCCTCCAAAGCCACAGAGAAACCCTGTCTCCAACCTCCCTCCCAATCCCCCCACGAGAAAAAACCAAAATAAAAATAATAGACTATCCCTCCCTTCATTTGTAGCTTCCATTCTAGTAAAAGATAATGAAAATGAAGACACATAAATAAAAGTAAGATTGCAGTAAATACTGAGAATAAAATATAAAATAAGGTGGGGGGATTAGTTCAGTTCAGTGATAAATCATTTTCCTAGTTTGGTCCTCAGCTCCAGAAGGAAAAAAAAAACATCAATAGGGAATGTATTTTAGGTTGGGGGAAAGGGGCACAAGAAAATCACTGGGATGACAACTTTTGAGTGGTTGAAGAGTGAGAAGATACACATACAACATACAGACAGGTAAGAACAGGCATCGATGCAGAAGCTCTAGAAGAGTCTCAGTTCAGTGTCCTGTGTATAAATACATTGATGAGGTTAGAGGCAGCAGAAGCCCTATGTAATACCACCTTGCACGGAGGTCTGGCTTCTATATCGCCTGGGGAGAAAATGAAGGGTTATGAACAGAGTATCTATACAATCTTTACATTTTTTAAATTTATTTTTATTTTTTATACATTGGTGTTTTGCCTACATGAATGTCTGTATGAGGTCGTCAGATCCCTTGAAACAGGAATAAGAGACAGTTGTGAGCTGCCATGTGGGTACTGAGAATCGAACCCAGGTCCTCTGGAAGAGCAGTTAGAGCTCTTAACTGCTGAGCCACCTCTCCAGTCCCCCAATCTTTACATTTTAACATTACTTTGTCTCTTTAAGAAAAAAGTCCGGTGGGGGTGGCTAGAGAGATGGCTCTACGACTAAGAGTACCAGCTGCTCTTGAAGAGAACCTAGTTCAAGTCCCAGAATCCACAGGGTGGCTCACAATTATAACTCCAGTTCCAGGGGATCCAACAAGCTTATCTGGCTTCCACAAGTACTAGGCATTTGGGTAAAACTCTCATACACATAATATAAAAATAACATTTAAAAGAAATCCAGAAGTAGAGGATAAGAAGTAGATGAATTTTGAATAAGTTAAAAGTAGAGAAATCAGATGGGCATGATGGTGTATACATTTAATCCCAGCATTCAGAAGGCAGAGGCTGATGGATCTCTGTGAGTTTGAGACCAGCCTGGTCTACATAGCAAGTTCCAGGACACTCAGGATTATACAGAGAGACCTCTAAAGCAAAGCAAAATAAAAATAGAAGTTGAGAAAGCAAGGTTTGCTGACAGATAGGATATAAATTGTAGAGCATCCATGGAAGAAAGGAAACAAAATTTTGACCAAAAAAAACTGGAAGATGGGGGCTGGAGAGATGGCTTAGCAGTTAAGAGCTCTGACTGCTCTTCCAGAGGACCCAGGTTCAATTCCCAGCACCCACATGGCAGCTCACAACTGTCTATGACTCCAAGATCTGATACACTCAAAACAGATATACATGCAGGCAAAACATCAGTGTACATAAAATGAAATAAATAATTTTAAAAAACTGGAAGATGGGTGTTGCCACTTTCTGAGGTTGAAAAGACTGAGGAAGTCTTTGGGAAACTCTCTGTTGAGTTTGAGATACACTTCAGATTAGAGACGTTGAGGGAACACAGAGGCATGTGAGTAGGCAGATCTGTGGGGAGAGTTGGGTTTGATGATTGTTCTCATGCTTGGGAGTTATGGTATCTAAGCTACACAATGGGGTGAGGTCATCAACAGTGAATAAAGGTGGAAATAGTTCCCACCAATTTTTTTTTTTTTTTTTTTGGTTTTTCGAGACAGGGTTTCTCTGTGGCTTTGGAGGCTGTCCTGGAACTCACTCTGTAGACCAGGCTGGCCTCGAACTCATAGAGATCCGCCTGCCTCTGCCTCCCGAGTGCTGGGATTAAAGGCGTGCGCCACCAACGCCCGGCTTCCCACCAATATTAATAAGCAGGAAACTTCTGGGTGTGGTGGCACATGCCTCTCAGTACTTGGGAAGCAGAGGCAGGCAGATCTCTGAATTCAAAGTCAGCCTGGTCTGCAAAACGAGTTCTAGGACAGCCAGGACTATTATAGTGAGAAACCCTATCTCAGAAAAACAAAAAACAAAACAACAACAAAAAAATCAGTAAACTAAACAGATGAAGACAATGAAATGGCCTTTGTAAGGGGAACGCGTTCTACTGGGCCCAGTTCTATACAAAACCATGTTTCTGTTTGTTATCCCAGTAGACTGTGGGGTTCTAGAGAGCAGAGACTGGATGGTCTCTGTGTCTCCAAGGCCTTCTGGACATTCCACTTGCTCTGCTATGATCTTTGTCCTTAGATGTCCTTCCTCTATTTTCCTTGCAGAATCTCTGACCCTTCCTGACTGCTCTGGACACATGGATATTCCCCAGTAGCTTAGGGTTTCTTTCCAGAGTCCCCAGTCAGATTCAACAAGTCATGGTGACTAATTAGTTGCTGACATTTATTGAATGTCAACAAGTGCCAGACACATTGTTAGACTCTGGAAAAAGAAAGATGAAACAGAGAGAGAAAAAAATCCTGCCCCTAAAGAAAAATTCAGTCTAGTGGAGGCTGAGACAATTATAGAAGAAGATTGTTGATATTGAAATAAAGCATGCAGGGAACATTTGGAGACCACAGCTTCAAGAGAGGAATAAGCTCTGAAAAAAATTAATTTATATGTTTTTCTTTTCCTTTTTTTTTTTTTTTTTTTTTTTTTTTGGAGACAGGGCTTCTCTGTGTAGTCTTGGAGCCTGTCCTGGAACTCACGCTGTAGACCAGGCTGACTTTGAACTCACAGAGATCTACCTGCCTCTGCCTCTTAAGCACTGGGATTAAAGGCATTTGCCACCGTGGCCCAGTTTATACTTTTTTTTCTAATGGAGGAAACACTGAAGTGGGCCTTGAGGAGTTAGTACTCGGTGAGCAAGCAGAAATAAAGAGTACATAACGAAGCATGTCCAAGGACAGAGTTAGAAAGTGGTTATATCTTTGGAGGACAGCAAGAATCAACTTGAAGCCGGGCGTTGGTGGCACACGCCTTTAATCCCAGCACTCGGGAGGCAGAGGCAGGTGGATCTCTGTGAGTTCGAGACCAGCCTGGTCTACAGAGTGAGTTCCAGGACAGCCTCCAAAGCCACAGAGAAACCCTGTCTCTAAAAACCAAAAACAAACAAACAAACAAAAAAAAAAACCAAAAGAATCAACTTGAAGTTGATTGAATGGGTATAGAGAACAATGTTAGGGAATCTAGGTGGAGAAGGAGGGCTTTGGTGATTGATGCTCATATGACTAGGATGGGATGGGCACTGAGCATCAGGTCTTACTTTGATCCTATTGTTCACTCTCTGAGGTCCACAAAGAGATGATTTCTCATCCCAAGCTCCTATTTTCTTTAATTTAATATCCTGACCATATATCCAGCTGTTTTGTGGGTCTGTGGGAGAGGTTTTTGGGCCTGGCCCTTTCTGCGTGATGAAATTTTATCTGTTCTTTTGTGTTTAAATAAACAAAGTACTAGAAAATGGAAAGTAAGGTCAGAATGGATTTTTCCCAATACTAAAAAATAAACTCAGAGCCCACAGGCTGGATGGAAACCTATGACTGTGCAAAGAAGTTTCCAGGATCCAGGAAGGCCCAGAACTAAGCAACATGAAGGTCAGTGCCTGTGAGTCTTGCTTATTTATTCATCCCATCAGTTTGGGAGCATAGCTGGTCCTGAGGAGCTTGACAGAGGCCATTGGGCAGTTACCATCTTTCATGCCAATAGGGGTTTTCATGCTCATAGTCTCCTCATATCCTCACCCTGACCCTGGTAATCCTGCCCAGGTAAGCACATAAGAAGCCTGAAGCTAGCATACACTTTTAATCTCAGAACTTTTGAGGGAGAGGCAGGTAGATTTCTGTGAATTTAAGGCCACCCTCTTCTACATAGAGAGTTCTGAGCCAACAAAAGCTACATGGTAAAACCCTGTCTCAGTATAAAAGAAAAGAAAGCTTAGGCTCAGCAAGGCAAAGTGGTTCACTTGAGCTGAATCTACTATTTAAGAATGTTGGGATGGGTTTGTAGTCCAGTTGGTACAGTGCTTACACTATGCATGAAGCTCTGGGCTTGGACCTGAGCATTTCATAAACTGAGTATGGTAGCCCAAGCCTCTAATCCCAGCACTGGGACGGTAGAGACAGGATGATCCAAAATGCAAGGCCATCCTCCGATACACGGTGAATTTGAGGCTAGCCTAAGTTGCAAAAGACCCAGTCTCAAAATAAAAAGAATATCATTCTTGAATTCATTTCATCTTTTAAAAATTAAATTTGGTATATGTGTGTGTATGCACACTCACTGGAGTGGAGATTAGAGGACGACCTAGAAGGTTTTCTCCTTCCACTATGTGGATCCAGGGAATTGAACTCAGGTCTTTAGGTTGACAGTAAGTCCCCTTACCCAATGAAACAACTAGACAACTCATCACAAAGTTTTCTCTGCTTCATGATGAAAGGCCACAGAGAGATCTGATCTGAGTCCTAATTCGCCTGCAGTCCCCACTCTTGCATTAGAGATATAAAGCAGATCATCTGGGCTCCAAGGACAAATATCTGAATCGCTCTTCTCTGTATCTCCAGAAGCTGCAGAGTAGCCACTCAGTAAATGTTTGCACAGCCTTGATTTGTTTCCTTTGGCCTAATGAATTGACTGTTCCATTGGCTCATGTGTTCACGTGATGTGATGAATGGAGATTGGTTCTGAAAAGAGAAAAACTGCATGCAGGAGAGAAATGCAAAAGGGTCCCCAAAGGAAATGAGACACACAGGATAAAGGAGGCAGGAGAGGACACTCCAGTCAAGAGAGACAAGGTCATAAAGGATGTGGTACGCCCAGGGAATGGCTTTGTAGTCACCACGGCAATGGGCACTATGTGAGGAACAGGTCCCAGAGATGGCTCCCTGTCTTCTCAGCATGGCACATAATCTTTCAGAGTGTGAGACACTGAGAACAGCATTTTTGTTTATTGTGATTTGTTTTTTTAAATTTAATTATTTATTTTTATTTTATGGGCATTCATGTAGGTCTGTAGGAGGGTGGAACCCGAGTTATAGACAGTTGTAAGCTGCCATGTGGGTGCTGTTCCTTTGGAAGAGCAGCCAGTACTCTTAACCTCTGAGTCATCTCTCCAGCCCCCTTGATTTGATGTTTTTAAAGACAGGGTCTTACTGCCTAGCTATAACTGGTCTGGAACTCACTGTGTTAATTTGGCTGGTCTTACACTCGTAGAGAGCCTCTTTCCTCTGCCCTCCAACTTCTGGGATTAAAAGAGTGTACTACCATATCCAGGCACCAAAACATGCTCTCTTGAGCAGGGGAGAGAAGGTCTAAATGTTGGATCATAGAGAATCGGAGAGAAAGAGGACAGGGACAGTTGTCAGGATTCCCTGTGCAGGATGAATTGTGGGGAGTAAGGATAATGCTAAGGAAGAGTAGCAGGTGTGATAAGGGATAGTGTGGAGAGTGGGAGGTCCAGCAGGGAAGGCTGACCTAAGAATGCACCCCCGGGGTCACTGGACACCTCACTGAGGACCCTCAGGACTTGACCTGTGCATTAGCTGCTTTTCTGATGCTGTGATGAGTACCATGGCAAAGGCAACTTATAGGACAAAGTTTATTTGGGTCTTACAGTTCCAGAGAGATAAAGTCCATAACAGTAGAGTAGCAGAGCAGAAGGCAGCCAGTACAGAAAGCTGAGAGATCACATGTACTGCTTGCATGAAGAAAAGAAAACAAAGCAGCTGGGAACCAAATGTTCAAATAGTCTAGCCTGTCGGGACAATTTTCATTCAAACCATCACATCTAGATTTTAAGGTGGATGGATGAGTTGGAAGGAATCCGTTTGTTCAGTTTTGTTTCCAACTCCTTAAAATGCTAGCCTCAGGAAGAGAGTTCTCACTGGCCCCCTATTTACATGGTGGGTTTGCATATATTTGCTTACCACAGTTAAAATTTCCTCTGACCAAAACAGACACAAAGTAGGAAGAGAGCCCTTCTGTGTTGGAAGCAAAGGCTGAGGGAACTCAAACGTAAGCAAACTTAACCTTCCTCACACCTGGATAGGAAAGGCTGCTTGTGGTGATATTATTTATGATTTATTAGAGCTTGCCTGGAGGTGCAGAAAGCAAAGCTAGTCACAAGCCATAGAGTCAGGCAATGATGGTACACACCTTTAATCCCAGCAGCCATACTAGCTAGCCATAGAGCCAGGCAGTGGTGGCATACACCTTTAATCCCAGGACTCAGAAGACAGGCAGCTGGATCTCTGTTAGTTCAAGGCCACACTGAGCTACACAAAATTGATCCAGTCCTAAAAAGAAACAGCTCGTGCAAAGGTGATCTCAGCACTTGGGATCACATGCCTTTAATCCCAGGATTTGAGAGTTATAAAAGGAAGAAGCAAAGTCAACCTTGAGGATTTAGTCTTCAACCACATTGAAGAGACAAAGCAGTCTGGAGTTGCAGTCTTGAGGATTTGTGGAGCTAGCCAGATCACCCTTTCAGTCTTAGGTAGAGGTAAGAGCTAGTGGCTAGCTGCTTTGCTTATCTGACCATCAACTTGAACCCTAATATCTATCTCTGTTTTTTTTTTTTATCGTGTTACAGCCACTCCCAAAGATGCCTGTGTCCTAATCCTAGATTCTGTGAGTGTGTTACCTCATATTACAAAAAGTATTTTGTAGAGACATTAAGGTGAAGGACCTTGTCAAGTGTGATAACATACTCCTGTAATCTTAGCACTCAGAAGGAGGAGGTAGGAGGCTAGCCTGTGCTACATAGGGAATTGAAGGTTATCTTGGGCTTTGCAGCAAGATCCTATCTTGAAAAAACACAACAAAAACTAAAAGGGAGCTAGAAAGATGGCTCTGAAGTTAAGAGCACTTCTTATTCTTCCAGAGGACCCAGGTTCCATTTCCAACATCTATATGGTGGCTCACAACCCCCTGTAACTCAAGTTCCAAAGAATCCATTAGGGTCTTCTGACTTCCATGGGCATGGACATGATGTACATATACACATGCAGGGAAAAAATCTCATATACATCAAGTAAAATAAAATTTAAGACTAGGTAAAAGATCCTGAGACGAGGAGGCTGTTTTAGATTTTGTCAGCAGATGAGTCTTGCACACCAGGGAACCTTTCCAATCTGTTACCAGGAAAGAGGATGTCAGGGAGGTGACACATTGCTGACTCTGAAGATGGAGGGAGGGACAATTAGTTAACGAATGGAAGTAGCCTCTAGAATTGAAAAAAAAAAACCAAGGAAGCAAAATTTCCCTGAGAACATCCACAAAGCAACAGGGATCTAGACATACTGGTCTTAGCCTAGAGAGAGACTCATGGCGTATTTGCAGCCTATGGAACTGTAAATCACCTTTGCACTATGTTAACTTGTTGCAGCACCAAGAAAAAAATGAATACACAACAAGAGAAAAAGATGAATACACACACTGCAAGTGTGTAGCACATCCTGTATCACACTGTCATGTAGTCTTAGATGGACACATGCAGGAAGCTCCAGAGACCTCAGCAAGTTCTAACTGGAAACTGGATGAGAACAAGGCTTCAGGATGTGTTGGGTATATGCTGTAGTGCCAAGGCTCTCTCCTGGTCAGTGGTAAAGAAAGAGAGATGGACCTGCTAGATGGCTTGGCAGAAGGTAATGATTTTTACTGACAAGTTTGAAGACATGGCCGCCAAGGGACAGCATTGTCCTTTGACAAGTGATTCAAAGATAGAAGCTTCTTGGAGTTGTCAGACTCAGAGACAGCAGAATGGAAGCAGCCAGGAGCTTGTGGAGGGTTCAGTGACAAGTTAGTCTTTAATAAATGCAAAGGTCAGCTTGCAATATGAAAAACTTCAGGAGATAATTGGGCTGACAGCTCACAACCCTGGGAATGTACTTAGTGCTCTAAATTGTGCTTTTAAAAAAAGGTTTATTTATTACATAGATTATTACCTAATCTGTGTAGTAAGATCCCATCTCAAATAAAACACAACAGGGGCTGAAGAGATTGCTCTGTGGTTAGGAGCACTGGCTACTCTTCTTGAGTACCTGGATTTGATCTCAGCACATACATGGTAGCTCACAGACACAGAACTCCACTTCTGGGGGATTAGGTTCCATCTTTTGGCCTCTACTGGCACCAAGCATTCATGTGGTACACAAATATATATACAGACAAAACACCCATATACATTAAAAACAAAGAAACTGAGCCGGGCGTTGGTGGCACACGCCTTTAATCCCAGCACTCGGGAGGCAGAGGCAGGCGGATCTCTGTGAGTTCGAGGTCAGCCTGGTCTACAA
Organism: Mesocricetus auratus; assembly: GCF_017639785.1. NCBI lineage: Eukaryota > Metazoa > Chordata > Mammalia > Rodentia > Cricetidae > Mesocricetus > Mesocricetus auratus. The sequence goes on from NW_024429182.1 coordinate 96,461,685, forward strand.
AGCGAGTTCCAGGACAGCCTCCAAAACCACAGAGAAACCCTGCCTTGAAAAATAAAAAAAATAAAAAAAAAGAAAGAAAAAGAAAAAGTCAGCTGGAGTGGGGCACCCGGAGGCAGGATATGATCCAGAAAGGTCATCTCCCACGATGCTACCAAATCCATAATAGAATAAGGTTCAGATCTCTAGCACCAGTGTGAGCCAAGCATTGTCTTTATACCATGTCAGTGATTATGACCTAAGGGCCTACTTGGCAAGAGGTAGTCTTCACTTATACAGTGAGAAAGTAGGTCTAGAAGGGAAACAGGATCATGTGGGAATTGAGAAGGAATGGAGCAATTTTTCTAGCCTTATTTATGTGTCAGAGCTCAAGGAGCTAATAAGGTCTAAGAAGAAACAGGTCCCTTAAGAAGGTCATTCATTGACAGCCAGGTGGTGGTGTCACACACCTTTAATCCCAGCACTTGGGAGACAGAGGTAGAAGGATCTCTGTGAGTTCAAGACCAGTCTGGTCTATAAGAGCTAGTTCCAGGACAGGCTGAAAAGCCATAGAGAAACCCTATCTTAAAAAAAAAGGAAGATATCTAAACTTAAAACAAAACTAAATTGTGTCAATATACAAAATATCTCAAACATATGTAAAGCATATATACATAGAAGATGATAAGGATATTTATGCCTAGAAAGAAGACTTTACACAGTATGATGAATTATAATTAACAAATTATAAATTACCAGAAAATATAATAATCTACCTATATCCCATCCTAAGCATATCTATTCCATCTAAACCTAAGCTTATCTGAAAGAGATGCCAAGTCTGAACACCTCCTTCCAATGCCAACCCTAAATAATTGAAAACTAACTCTAAACAGGTATAAATTACCATGTAGTGTCAACAGTAGGGAAAGGGGGCATAGTATTCTCAAAACTACTTCCTGCTGAAATGGGACAACAACAACCTCATGGGATCCTGAAGGAAGAAAATGTTAGTGTAGTGAAAGTGTCAAGTGGTCTAGCCACATTTGTACCCAGCCTCTGTTTGGCAGGAGATGCTTGATTGAAGTTCTTGATTGAAGAGTTCTAATCTTGATTGAAGCTCTTGTCTGAGACTCTGGCCAGAGTATATAAGGCGCACCCATATCAGTTCATTGGTCTGGAGTTGTGTAGAGCTATGTAGTCCCAAATCGGTTTCAGGATGGTACTTGTCAGTTCAGATGCATCAAGTCAGATCAGATGGAGTTGATGAAGTGGAGCCCCATTTTCTTTCTGAAGTTTTTGAAGATTGCTGTTGGCAAATTCCTTGTACTCTGTGGAAAACTCAAACATAATGCTAACAGACAAGTTTTTAACTTTACATGTAAGCACACCAGGAAAGGCAACAATATGGAAGATGGTAAATGTGAGGGAAATTCGACTTGCAGAGAAGGAACTGGCTATAAACAGATGACAGTCCCTGGATTTTTTCTTCTGTCTTACATCAACGGGTCCTTGATATAATACAGAAATTCTGAATTTATTTTAACAACATGCTTGGATTTAGAGGAGGAGAGCCAATCCATCTCCAAAGTCAGCTTCAGTTTAAGTGAATTGGGATCAAAAGAGCATTAGGAAGTAAAGAGAAATAGATATTATAAGGACAAGATGGAGAGAGTTAGACATTGATACCAAACTGTGGATTCTTGCTTGTTTGATGGTCCTTTGGGTAGCTATCCTCTCTTCTTCAGATATCCATATGTTCAGTATTTTCTTGCTGTTCGGAGATGGGTTTTCCTCTGAAGACAAAAACAAAGCACCAAGCCTGGTTTAAATCTTACTAAATGTTAATGAACAAAATATTGTAACTATAGTTCTTGCTTGATAACTGTTCTGTTATATATGATTTGACTATGTTAAAGTTAAAACCTTTTTTTAAAAATTTAGACAGAAAAGAGGAGATGCGAAAAACAAAAAGAAAAAAAGAAAAAAAAAAAGAAAAAGCTGGGCGTTGGTGGTGAATGCCTTTAATCCCAGCACTCGGGAGGCAGAGGCAGAATCTCTGTGAGTTTGAGGCCAGCCTGGTCTACAGAGCGAGTTCCAGGACAGGCTCTAAAGCAATACAGAGAAACCCTGTCTTGGAAAAAAAAAAAGGAGATGATGGGGGAAGTCCTTCAGAGTATATGTTTGATTGGTATAAATAAAGCACTGTTGGCCGGGCGTTGGTGGTCCACGCCTTTAATCCCAGCACTCGGGAGACAGAGGCAGGCAGATCTCTGTGAGTTCGAGGCCAGCCTGGTCTACAAAGTGAGTTCCAGGACAGCCTCCAAAGCTACAGAGAAACCCTGTCTCGAAAAACCAAAACAAACAAACAAAAAAATAAAGCACTGTTGGCCAATAGGGAAGCAAGATAGGTGGGACTAGTAGTTGAGGAAGATTCTGGGAAACAGAGGCACAGTCAGTCATGATGTAGGATGCGGAAGAACTAAGAGGTCTGGATCCTTTCTCCGGTAAGAGAAGCCCACATGGAAATACTCAGATAAGCAGTTATGGGTTAATATTTAAGTCAGAACTAGCCAACAAGAAATCAAACAAATGGCCAACAGCTTCTAAATTAATATAGCGCCCTGCGTGTTATTTGGGGGCTAAAGCGGCAACGGGACCCAGGCGGCTTTCAGGAAGACTGCACATTACAATCTACAATTCAAGTTCCAGAGGATTTGATGTCCTCTTCTAGCCTCTGTTGGTACCAGTTAGTCAAATATACACCCAGGCAAAACACCCATACACATAAAGAAAAAAATGTTTAAAGCTGTTCAGAGGCGTGAATTACACACATATTATTGTGTAACTGTCACTGCCACCTATTTCCAGAACTCTTTCATCCTCTCAAACTGAAACCTGTCATATACCCACTTCTCCTTTGCTCTCATAATCCCTCTGGAATCCTCTTCTTTGTCAAGAAATGATGCAGACACAGACCTTGCAGAGAGGGAGAGATGCCTGTAACTGACTGACACAGCCTAAACCAGAGCAACCACCTCAGGCCCCCAAGTCCTTCCTACAGGCCCAGAGTGTTGTTCATTATATCAGGCAACTCCTGTGGAGGCAGATTCCCCCAGCCTTGGCTGGCAGTGAGGTATGCATGTGGGCTTTCAGGGCCAGGAGAGCTGGGGCAGCTAGGGAGGACCATGTGAAGAACGGGGAGTCTGGAAGTGTGCCGTGCATCAGCCAGCACTGGGTGTGGACCAGCTTGTTTGCACAGAGGGAGATTTGGTCTCATTTCCATGGATTTCCTTACAGTTTCTCCTGTGTGTCTGCACCAATTACATTGCCTGTCTCCCTTGACCCAAGGTACAAGAGTGTTCACCTTTGAGATTGTCAGTGATTGACTCACACTCACTCAGATCCTCCGAGTCCTGGCCTACAGTGATTTATAGACAACCTCTAGCACTTCTACCTGAGATGGTGAACACTGATTGTCAGCTTGACAAGGTGGAGACGGGCCTCTGGACACGTCTGAGAAGGACTTTCTACTTTGGGGTAATGAAGGTAGAAAGCCCCACTCTGAATGTGGACAGTACTAGTCCATGGATGAAATCCTAGACTAAATAAAGAGAAGAAAGTGAGTGCCCGGGGGAGGGCTGCAGGGTCAGGGATTGCAATAGAATAGTAACTAAGACAAAAAACTGCCTCAATTAATAAAGCAGAAGGGAAGATCAATTGAAAGTGATTATTGACATCAAACTTGGGTCTCAACACACACATGTGTACCCCCTCAGGCAAACAATCATATACAGACATACAGACATGTGCACATCTCTCTCTCTCTCTCTCTCTCTCTCTCTCTCTCTCTCTCTCTCTCTCTCTCTCTCTCTCACACACACACACACACACACACACAGAAAAAAGAAAAAACAAGTAAACAATAAAATAGCAGCAAAACCCTACTAACTGTGGAGACAGATTCTTGTTATATAGTCTAGGTCTCTAATTTATTCTGTATTGTTTTTGGAGGCTGTCCTGGAACTAGTTCTTGTAGACCAGGCTGATCTTGAACTCACAGAGATCTGCCTGCCTCTGCCTCCTGAGTACTGGGACTCAAGTCATATGCCACCAACACCCGGTTGTAAGAGCTGGTTAGTAACAAGCCTGAGCTATTGACTGAGTATTTATAATTTATATTGAAAGACCCCTACCCAGGATCCCCTAGGAAAAGAAAAACAAAGCCAGGTCATTGCCTAATGAAAAAACCCAGACCAGTGCCTCGCCTAGCTGGCAGGATGTCAAACAGGATCTGTGGTCACCAGAGCAGTCATGGGACCTGGATAATAATTGCTGAAGCATACCGGGGTCTTTCATGAGGTAATACCAGGAAACTTAGTCCGTGGGAACTACCCCTGCCCCCAAGATGAGCCAATGAAATGCCTGTTGCTATGCTGATACTTATGTAACCATTAAAACTCTATAAATATTGTGCTCCCTGTAAGCCCGGTATGCTCTGCACCCGAGTTGCAGTAGCATCCGCAGGCGCCTGTATACTCAATAAATCACCTCTTGCATTTGCATCCAATGGTCTGGCCCTGGTTCTTGGGCAGAGGGTTCGGTTCAGTGCCCGGCGCTTTGATGCCAAGGTCTTTCAATATTAAGTGCCTGAGTCAGTTATTTGGGAAACAGCTGCTGGTTATTTGGGAGCTGCTGGCAGGACAGACACTTCTGCCCGCACCATATACTGAATATGGTGGTAAAAGGCTGGGATATAGGAGAAAAGTAGGGGTGGGGTTGCCAAGATTCCCTTTTCTTCCTGTCAGATTAATAGAAAATGAAGGTGTCCTGTTGTAGTGTGTTGCATTAACAAGCCTATAGAAAGGCAGATATTGCCGGGTGTTGGTGGTGCATGCCTTTAATCCCAGCACTGGGGAGGCAGAGGTAGGCGGATCTCTGTGAATTCGAGACCAAGCCTGGTCTATCGATGGAGTTCCAGGACAGGTTCCAAAACAATACAGAGAAACCCTGTCTCAAAAAAACCAAAAAAAAAAAAAAAAAAAAAAAAAAAGAGAGAGAGAGAGAGAGAGAGAGAGAGACAGATATTTTGCTGATAGGGACTATACTGATAACCTCTTAAAGCTATAACTATCGTAATTGTATGCATATCTTAATTGAAAATCCTCTTCTGAGCCGGGCATTGGTGGCACATGCCTTTAGTCCTAGCACTTGGGAGGCAGAGGCAGGTAGCTCTCTGTGAGTTTGAGGCCAGTCTTGTCTACAGAGCGAGTTCCAGGACAGCCTCCAAAACAATACAGAGAAACCCTGTCTTGAAAAAACAGAAAACAAAACAAAGAAACAAAAGAGAAAAGAAAACCCTCTTCTGGATTTCACATCTAATGTCAAACTCTCTGTAGCCTAGGCAGGCTTTGAACTTAAAATTCTCCAGTTCAGTCTCAACCCTCAAGAAACTGGAATTACCCCAGACCGACAGCTGGGAGGCCAGCATGGGACCGATCCAGACCCCCTGAATGTGAGAGTCAATGAGGAGGCCTGGGCTACCTATGGGGTCCTGAGCAGTGGATCAGTGTTTATCCCTCGAATACTAACAGACATCGTGTGTCCATAACACAAAGAGGGTTGCTCTCTCTGCCTAGACTCTTAGGGAAGTGCCTGGACCCTACCCTGAATGAAATGATAGACTCTAGATATCCCCTATGCGGAAGGAATTGGCAATAGGGTGGGAGGATGGGGGGATGGTGGGGGTGCGGGAGGAGGGGAGGGAGAGGGAACTGGGATTGACATGTAAAACAAGCTATTTAAAATTTTAAAAACATGAAAAAAAAAAAGAAACTGGAATTACAGATATAGCTACCAAACTTGGCTCCTTATTGACTTTTTTCCCCCCCAGACAGGGTCTTGTTGTGTAGCCCCTCCCTGGTCTTGAACTTGCCTTTGCCTTGTAAGTGCTGGGATTTACAGGTGTTATGTCTCAAACCCTTGGACTAATGCCTGAGGTGCCTATCTAACATATCAAAGTGGACCTGGCTGCCAGGTTCTCCCAGCATCCCTCAGTCCCTATCTGTTACAGGGTACGGCTGGCATACTCACACCTCTACCCACCCCACAAGTCCTTCCCCCAGAGACTTTTCCGTATATAATCTTGCCATTTTGGTTTCCTCGTGTTTTGTTTTGTTTTCTCTTGTCTTCCCTTTACCCTCCTGTCCTCTTAGTCTGCTCTCCCTAAACTCCCCCCACCACACACACACACACACACACACACACACACACACACACACACACAACTTGGTTCAGGGTCATGTCCACTCTGGACTCTTCCAGATGCCCCTGCCTCTGGCTATACTCTCCCTTTTATGTACAATAAACTTTCTCCTCCATCATACCTAGGAGTAGTCATTTCCTTCCCTTTTATTTCTTTTTTTTTTCACTCAACAGGCGTGTACCACTATGCCCAGCTTTTCTTGTTGACTCTTTTTGTTGTTTGTTTTTTTGAGACAGGGTTTCTTTGTAGCTTCAGAGCATGTTTTGGAATTCTCTAATTGACCAGGCTGACCTCAAATTCACAAAGATCCATCTGCCTCTGGATTAAAGTGCTGGGATTAAAGGCATGTGCCACCACCTCCTGGCTCCTTGTTGACTCTTAATGTATTCCTGTAGTACCTAGTGAAACACAAACTTTTTCAGTGGTGTAGAAATGCCCTACCTCCTTTTTGACCTCATGTCAAGTCATTCCCTTCCCCACCCCCATAAATGAGTTCCACTCACACATCCCACTCTGAGAAACCCTCTCTGTGTGTCTAGAATGTTCTTCATTCATCTCTGCAAGCTGGACCGTTGTGACCACCTAGACCTTGTGACAGCTGGCATGAGATGTCTCACATTGTCGAGGCATTTTGAATGCTTGGGGAGGGTTAGGAAGTGTAGCTTTGCTGGAGGAAGTGTGCCACTGGAGGAGGGCTTTAAAGGTTTGTAATTACTCACACCATTTAGAGTTCTCTCTCTCTCTCTGATTCCTGTTTGCAATTTGAGATGCTAGCAAGCTCTCAGCCCTGAGCTTGTAGCTTCAGTGCCCATGCCTGCCTGCTGCCACACTTCCTGCAGCACTGGTAATGAATTCTTGTCTCTCTGGAACGGTCAGCCCCAAGTAAGCTCTTCCTCCTATGTGATGTCTTGATCATGGCGTCTTATCACAGCAATAGAAAAGTAACTAAGACAGACCTCAACCTACAGTTGCCCTCTAAAACAACTTCAGACCATCAGTGTAAGACAGCCACCCACTCTAGTCCCTGAGAAGAAATGTCATTCTGTAACCATGCTTCCCCCCCCTCACAAAATATGAATATCTGAAGCAGGATGGCAGACAGTGCCATTTCATCACAGATGCCCAGGACTTGGGATTTGAATGGGAGGAGCTGGGAAGTTAAGGAATCTAGACGTTTATCCTGTCAAGCACAAATGATAGTCTCAGCTTGACAGGAAGTGACTGTAGGGAGTCCCTTGCAAAGGTCTTGTAGGGCAGATATACCCAAGTCAACAAGGCCTAGAACAGCAAGGTGGAGCTTGCTTGTAAAGAAGTACAAGTAGAATTCCCAGTCAGCAGAGATGGAAGTTCTAAGAAATGCAGGCAGAAGACGGGGCTAAAGAAACAGCAAGTTGTCTGTAATCCTAGGATGCTGCTCCAGGGTGCCTGGCAGACTTGCCGACAGAATCCAGTGTGCCCACAGCTCTGAGGATGGGCGGTGTGAAAGACATGTGTGGGAGGACACTCAGAAAAGCTCAGGATTCCCCCTCCCCCTTGCGATCTGGAGGCCTTCTCTTGCTCCATGGCCCTTTGTCGCGTCTGCTGCTTGGCCTGTGTCCGAGAACGTGCGGAGGGTGTCGGGGATTGACAACACAGAGACTTGTTCAACGATGTAAAGAAAACTTTAAGCAGGCCCCAAAAAGGTTCAAGAAAACTTCCTAAGAAAGGCTCCCACCAGAGAAGCTTCTGCTCTCTCCTCTACCCTGGCTGGTTCTGCTGTGACACCAAAAACTGATCTGGGCGTGTCAGAAGAGGTGGTTAGTCTTTGGACAAGGTCGAGGTCAGGGTGGTTTCTGTGGGCAGGCCTTTTCCAGGAACTTATTGCCCCCGGGCATTGTATTGTTTTTAGTAAACATTGTCTTACAGCTGCCTACTCCCAGGCAGAAGGGGAAGTGGGTCTCTGCTCAAGGTCTGGTGTTCCCACAATTCACCCCTTTTTATTTTTAAATGAGGCACTCCTGGCTTAGGTCAAGTAGGGTCACCCTCCCTTTCCTGTCCTTGGGGGACCTTGAACCCCTGTCTTAGGTGGGAGGGGTCTTCCCCACAGGTTGCCCATCAACAGAGCGCCCCAACTTTAAATCAACTGTAACCAACCTTCATGGCTATCTGGATTGCCATGGGCTAAGCTAAGCAATACTTGGTTACGGATCTCTTGCCTCTGGAACAAGGCACGTTTGAGCTCGGCATAAAGCCAGAATGCCTACCGCCACTGCCACCATTTCCAGGACCCCCATTGACATAGCGCCTCTCCATCACCTACCCATCACCAGATCTGGGCCATAACATTCTACCAGCCTTCATCTGTTACAAGGGTAACATGCACGTGATTTACATTCTGTTACAAGGGTAACCCGCATGTGATTTACATTTACAATTTGATAAAGTTACAATTGTTCCAAGATCTGCTCAGGAAAGCATTTAGAAAGTGCACTTGCACAGATACATTAGGTACAATCATTGATGTTACACATGTAGCATTATGAAAATTATGAACAATAGGCTTGTTGCACTATCCACAGAGCGCCAATTTATTCCTGTGGTGACGCAGTTTGTTGATTTAATGTCAGCTGATTGTGCGACTTGAGTCAAAGTCTCCTTTTTGTCGCATTAGGACAAGTTGCATTTCTCCAGAAAAATACACTGGCCTAGGCACGATTCCAGAAACAGGAACCACCAAGTCTGATATTTCAAGTGACCATGTCCTGTTCAATTACTGAAAAGAGGCTTTTGCCCCTCATCACAGTCCATACCAATGTCCAAATGTTTTAAATGGGTCCTTTTTTCTCTATTGGCTTCACGATGAAAACTCATGGGTCCGAAGGTTGATGCAGCAGGTCTGTTGAGAAACTGGAAATCTCGAACCGACTGTTTTCTTTCTTTCTTGGGCTCTAGATTCGATGACAGCAAGGGTCAGGAACACTGATTTAGGAGATCTCACTCAACCTGGCTTAGGTAGGCTCCCATGGTCTCAGGTCCAGTTTTTCTCTGCTCCGTGCATCTCACTAAATGGTCTGACAGCTGCCGAAGCTTTATTCTTTTCCTGCAAGAAAACACAAACATGCCCTCGACCCCAAATTAGGGTCTTCTCCACTGTCTAGTGCATGGATGTCTCCATTTGACCTGAGCAATGGTTGCTCAAGTTCCATCATGCCAGAATCTGTCTGAAGCTCACTGGCATTCACATTATAAAATTTTTAAATGAGGAGTGTATTATTTGGTGAGTCATATGGGGACTGGGGACATTATTCCCCCTTTTTTATTTTCTAAAAAAATTTTTTTGAACTGTTGAAGCTGGACCATAACAGTAGAAGGATTTGTCTACCCTCCTTGGTTGACTATCTAGGTAAATTGGGATTACTACTTAGATTATTTGTAGATGCCCATTAAAAAGGACATATCCATTAAATATTTCCCAAAAACTTCTGAAAATCACTCAAAGATTGTAAACTATACTGTGTCCAAATAACTTTTGAAAATTATTTGAAGTCTGTGAGTAGTCTTTCCCAATCTAACCTGTAGAGCTCTCACTAGCTGACAAGGCCTCGTTTGCATCTTAAATTTTTCTGTTAAAACATTAACAGACTGGCTGGATGTTCCTTTTGGCTATATTTAAAGCAATCTAGGTAGCTTCTTAACTATTTTTGAAGGGATTTAAGTATCCTTTTAATCATAAAAGCAGTTCACACTCATGCATTCGCAATCACATTTCATGCATACCGGTGTGGCCACACCATACATTCAGAACATACATGCATCTTTCAGTCATCCTTTTTCCCTAGATCATGATTAGTCTGTTGCAATGAAGCTTCCGTAATTGAAATCTATGTAAAAGAACAACTCCAGCCAATCCTTGAACTAAAAGGGTTAAAAAGTCCTGTATGTTCTTTATCATTCCTCCATTTGAGCTACAGTCATGGGGTACAGCCGTACCTACTCCTTGTAACTCTGTAGATGCAAGGTGGAGAGGCCAAGCTTTTGGCCAAAAGTTTTTAGAGATGACTCACAAAATAGAACTTAAATGTAAACAAAATTTTCCATTCCATATACCTTTGTCTTTTTCTTTTTCTTTACTTAATACCAGTACCTCTTTACTGTTACCAATTTTTTTGAGTCAGGGTTTCTCTGTATTGTTTGAGGCTGTCAATCCAGCCTGGCCTCGAACTCACAGAGATACGCCTGCCTCTGCCTCCCAAGTGCTGGGATTAAAGGCGTGTGCCACCAACGCCCGGCTTGTTACCAATTTTTTTTCCTCTGTATTATTTGGAGGCTGTCTTGGGACTTGCTCTGTAGACCAGGCTGGCCTTGAACTCAAGAGATCTGCCTGCTTGTGTCTCCGGAGTACTGGGATTAAAGGCGTGTGCCGCCAACGCCCGGCTATTCACCCATTTTCAATCCAACTTTCAACCCAGGATGTTCCCTCATAAAGGCGTGTTGGGATTAAAGGCGTATGCCACTGGGATTAAAGGCGTATGCCGCTGGCAATCTCTTGGGTTTCCCTACTTCTTGACCCTGGTATCAGGCTTAGGAGGGGGAAACTCAGAATGTCTAGTTTCTGACTTTTTAATCTCATTGGCGGCAGCCGCTCCCAATGTATTATTGGTGTTATAAAATTTGATGAACAGGGAGCTGGAATGACTATCTGGCATCAACATGGGGGGGAATCCTCACCAATGCCCATATTTCCCTTACCTGAGTGTTCAGCAATGGTTGGATCATCTTTATCATGGTGAGCATTCCTAGTATCCGGAGTAGTATTGGGGTCGACATGCCTGATGCACCGTTCGGGGACCCAAATAGGCTTCTCGGGCTGGAGAGATGGCTCAGAGGTTAAGAGCACTGACTGCACTTCCAGAGGTCTTGAGTTCAATTCCCAGCAACCACATGGTGGCTGACAACCATCTACAATTCAATCTGGTGTATATGTAATAAATTTTATTTAAAAAAAAAAACAAATAGGCTTCTCACTTCCTGGAGGGAAAACACAAACAGCCCCTCGGACCCTAGCTAATAGGGGGGTGGGTGGCTGCCATTTTCCTGTAATTAAGTCCTTCCATCTGACCCATCCCAAGGACTGGGAGGGTTTGTTCCAATGTCTCTCCATAGCAGACAAATTATTATGGTCTATGGTCAAAGAATTTAAAATGTAAAGTATGGTGGATAACTGAATATTGGGGGAGGTATCATACTCCCCCTTTTTTATTTTCTTAAAATACTGTTTGAGAGTGGCATGGGTGGGCTCCACAATAGCCTGTCCCGTGGGGTTGTGAGGAATACCAAAAGAATGGACAATGTGATGTTCCCTGCAAAAGGCAGCAGCCCTTCGTCACCTGCTGGGGTAAGTGGGATGAGGGTGTCAATAACCTTCCTGTTATTACTGCCTGGTCCCAAGGCACTTGCAGGCTGGGCCAGAAGAGACTCTGATGGTCATTCTTGCTGATAATAAATACGCTGCTAGCCCAGGGAGATACACCCTGGACTGGTGTTGTAGAATATTATCTTAAGGTGTGTTACATTTGTTTATGCTGTGGAACATTTGCTTAATGATGCAAAGATGTGTTGCAGTCTTTTATGTTGTGTTTGTTTAACTCTGTAGAGCTGTGTTACTTTGACTGTCTAAAATACCTGACTGATCTAATAAAGAGCTGAACAGCCAATAGCTCGGCAGGAAAGGATAGGCGGAGCCTGCAGGCAGAGAGAATAGATGGGAAGAGAAATCTGGGAGGAGAGGAAGAAGGAACGAGAAAAGGAGGGAAGGAAGAATCCAAGGGCCAGACACATAGCCAGACATGGAGTAAGAAGGAAAGATAAGGGATATAGAAATAGAGAAAGATAAAAGCCCAGAGGCAAAAGGTTAAGTTAAGAAAAGCTGGCAAGAAACAAGTCAAGCTAGCCGGGCGTTGGTGGCGCATGCCTTTAATCCCAGCACTCAGGAGGCAGAGGCAGGCGGATCTCTGTGAGTTCGAGGCCAGCCTGGTCTACAGAGTGAGTTCCAGGACAACCTCCAAAACAATACAGAGAAACCCTGTCTTGAAAAACCAAAAAAAAAAAAAAAAAAAGAAAGAAAGAAACAAGTTAAGCTAAGGCCGGCATTTTTAAGTAATAATGTCTCTGTGTGTATTTATTTGGGAGCTGGGTGCTGGGGCCCCACAAAGACAAAAGATCCAAAGAGTAAAAAGAACCAACACACACAGAGACCGGTTCCAAGATGACAGCCTGATTCTGTTCCTCTCCAAGATAACAGCCTGATTCTCTTCCTCTCCAAGATGACAGCCTGATTCTCTTCCTCTCCAATGGTCAAATAATTCTAGCACTCAGGCTCCAGATGGGTCCAACACCGCAATATTAGGTCTCAAACCTGGACAAAGAGCTACTGGAGGTGCCTATTAACAGACCAAAGTTGAAGCTGGCCACCAGGTTCTCCCAGCATCCCTCAGTCCCTACCTGTTAGAGGGTCCTCTTGACTGACCCGCCGCATCCCTACCCTAAACTTCTGCCTAGGGGCTACGCTGCCCTGTCTCAGTTGCTCTTCGATATATATTCCAGCAATTTTGGCCACACTAGTCTTCTGCCCTTCTGGTCTCCTCACCTTCTGGCTCTCCCATCTCCCCTCCCCTTCTCACATGGCTCAGGGTCATGTTCTCTCTGGACCCCTCCAGATGCTCTGACTATGCTCTCCCTCACATCTACAATGACCCTTTTTCTACACCATGCCTAGGAGCAGTCATATTCTTTTATTTATTTATTTTTGTGTTTTGTTTTGTTTCTCTTTGTTTTTGGTTTGAGACAGGGTTTCTCTGTGTAACCCTGGCTATACTGGAACTCACTGTGTAGACCAGGCTGGCCTTGAACTCAGAGATCTGTCTGTCGCTGTCTCCCAAGTAATGGGACTAAAGGTGTGCACTGCCACTACCCAGCTTTTTTTTTTTTTTTTTCATTCAGACAGGACTGAGGCTTACGGAAGGGTAGGGGCTCACAGTAGGCCCTGAGTTCAATCTTCAACTCAGATCCTCACTGGAAAAGTTACTCATTCGGAAGCTGTGGAACTCAGGAGCACTGTCCAGGGACAAACTTCACTCTCTGCAATAGAGGAGCCATAAAGGCCAGTTAATAATCAGTCCCTGGGTCGGAGGCAGGTTCCCTCTACCCAGGACCTCCAGCTTCAGGCATTGATAGACGCCTGGCCCACCCTTCGCTAATCAGTAGGCTCATCTGGATGTATAAACAAGAAAGGAGGTCTGAAGGCTCTGGAGGTTCTCAACCTGTTATGATTTTCAGGGCACAAACACTCCTGGGGTGTCACAGGATTCAGGTACACTTCTGAGGCCATGGAGAAGGCAGCCAGATAGAATCAGGGACTTCCTGGGAGCTGGTCTCTTTGTAGGGCCTTCCTCTTTGGCTGATTTTTCTCCAGAGGCCAATTGCCTCCTCTCCTTCCTCCTCTTCCTCTTTCTCCTCCTTTCCTTTTTTCTTTTTTTTTATTTCTTTGGTTTTTCGAGACAGGGTTTCTCTGTGGCTTTGGAGGCTGTCCTGGAACTCGCTCTGTAGACCAGGCTGGCCTTGAACTCACAGAGATCCGCCTGCCTCTGCCTCCCGAGTGCTGGGATTAAAGGCGTGCGCCACCAACGCCCGGCCCTTTCCTTTTTTCTTTCTCCTGACATTCACCAAGACCTCACCTCCATTTCTGTTGAGACACATCGCTGGCAGCTCCCACATTTATGTGCAACTTGGAACCTTCTCTGGGGCCACACACAAGGTACCTGATCAACTGGTCTACATTTTCTCCTGTTCAAATCTACTCCCCACTCCCTTTTCCAACAGCAGCACCCTGGGCTCCCTAGTGGGGGATGGACAGACGGACAGACCTGGGGGATTCTGTTTTGGCTACAGTGGGATATGGGAGGTATCAAAATTGGCTCAGGGCCTTAATGGACTGTAACGACCTATAATAGAAGTAAGAAGAGAAGGGAGCCTGGGCTTTCAAACCCCTGAGGTTTGATCAGAAGGTCCTGACCATCAGTGATTTCTGTGACTGCAAGTGGGTAAGGATTGGGCTGGTGAGGTGGGGGGAACTAGTAGCTCCTAGAAGTTGGGGACTCGGAACCTTCTTATTCTTTACAGCAGGCCTGGAAGTCGGAAGCCTGTGTTCTCATGATGGTCCTGCCACTGGCTCTGCTGTGCTTCTCTGGGTCTCATTCTGTTCATCTGTATAGCAGGACATGGACATGGACAGTGAATGTGGGTGCAACTATCTTAAAGGATTCTGGGTCTTAGCAAATCAAGTCACAAAGGTTTTGCTTTTGTTTTTAGAGCTGAGTGTTTGGCTTTTCTTTTCTTTTTTCTTTCTTTCTTTTTTCTTTTTTTCTTTTTGGTTTTTCCAGACAGGGTTTCTCTTTATTGTTTTGGAGGCTGTCCTGGAACTCGCTCTGTAGACCAGGCTGGCCTCGAACTCACAGAGATCTGCCTGCCTCTGCCTCTTGAGTGCTGGGAGTAAAGGCATGAGCCACCAATGCCCAGCTGAGTGTTTGGCTTTTCATAGGCTTTTGCTTGTTTGCATTGCTGGGGATTGAACCCAGGACCTCATACATGCTAGACCTGCTCTTAACATATACCCTTAGAACCAAGTGCTCTTAACTCCCATCCCTACAGGGGCCGGGATATGCAATAATTAACAGCCGAGTGGCCTTCGCCCAATCTCAGCCTCCATTCCTGGGCTCCATTCCCACTGCCCGCTCCACAGCTCCGTCTCCTAGGCCACTAAACCTCAGCAGTCTCCTGGAATAAAACCAAAGGGAGTCTAGAGCAGAGCCGAAGCCTGAGCCAGTCTGAGAGCTGCCTCCATCCTCAGGTATGCTATCTGACACTTCTCAAACGGGACCACATACTCTAAGTTACCCCCAGGATAGGTTAAAGAATTTGCTTAATTGAAAAGGCCTTCTAAATGCCCGAAGCCAGAGAATCCAGGGGTGGAAACTAAGGCCCAGATCAAAGCACGGCTCACCCAAGGTTAAACTAGTAAGTAGTGTTTGTCTTTTGACCAGCACTTAAGGCTTCTGCCCTTCAGCCAACTGCTGAGCTCTTAGTTCTCCTAGTCCGGGGCCTCTAAGTGTGTGCATGGCCTGGTAATGGCAGGGACGTTGTCACAGTGGACTAAGATCTGAAAGTGTGACTGGGAAAATGGTGATGAGCTTGCAGAATGCAACTCACAGGGAGACAGAGAATACTGGCTGAAGGGAGTTAAAAAGAAAAAAGTTTTAAGAGATCACCGACTGGAAAAGATCCAAGGAGGTGGGGCTTGAGGGACTCAGCAGGAACTTGGGACATCGTAGCAATTTGGAGCATTTTTCAGGGGGAGGGTTTGGGGAAGGGTCAGACTTGGGTGGGTAGTTCCTGATGTTGTGCTTAAGCATGCCCCTCAGCCAGGTCCAGTTGGTTGCACATGTCTGGAATTGGCTAGTATTTGGTGACTTTTTTTCTTTTACATTTACTCATCGGGCCACTTGTGTCTGTTTTCCGCATGGTCAAGCAGGGAGTGGAGAGAGGCCTGGGCTGGGCCAGGCTCTCTGAGCTTTAACCTGTGTTACAAGCAAGCAGGTCTTGTTTTGTCCCAAAGGAGTTGAAGACACGTCTGGTGCTTCAACGGACCTGATTTACCTGGCCTGGACTTGGAGATCAGAGTAAGTGGATTAGAAGAAGCTTGGCGGGGTTCTGGAGTGAATGATTTAAGAGAGAGAATGAATGGGTAGACATTGGGATAAACAGATGGCTGCCTGTGTCTGGTGGTGTGAGCCTGTAATCCTGTCTGCTCTGGAGGCTGAGGCAAGAAAATTAAAAATTTAAGGGCTGGCTCACAGAATGAGTTCAAGATCAGCCTGGGTGATTTAGTAAGACTCTGTCTCAAAATACCAAGTGAGCCAGGTGGAGGTGATGCATGCCTTTAGTCCCAGCACTTGGGAGGCAGAGGCGGGTGGATCCCTGTGAGTTTGAGGCCAGCTTGGTCTAGAGCAAGTTCCAGGATAGCCAGGGCGGTTATACAGAGAAACACTGTCTCAAAAATACAAAAACAAGCCGGGCGGTGGTGGCGCACGCCTTTAATCCCAGCACTCGGGAGGCAGAGGCAGGCGAATCTCTGTGAGTTCGAGGCCGGGCTGGACTGATAGCCTCCGAAACAATACAGAGAAACCCTGTCTCGTAAAAACCAAAAAAAAAAAAAAAATACAAAAACAAAACTAACTAACAACACCACCACCAACGAAAAACAAAGTTAGTACTCAGTAGTACTTAGTACTACAAAAAATGAAGGCGGGGGTAGGGGTGAGCAGTGGCTAATGCAGAATAATGTTTTGTGGAGCAGAGAAGAAAGCTGGGAGGGCATTCAATTGTAGGCTTACTCTAGCAACGCTATGCCTAAGCAGTCTGAGGAGAGTCCTGTCAGGACACCTGAGTTTTGGGAATTGCCCCCCCCCCCCCCAGGGTTTCTCTGTATTGTTTTGGAGGATGTCCTAGAACTCACTCTGTAGACCAGGCTGGTCTCGAACTCACAGAAATCCGTCTACCTCTGCTTCCCAAGTGCTGGAATTAAAGGCTTGTGCCACCAACACCCGGCTGGATTTTTGTTTGTTTGTTTGTTTGTTTTTTATGTTGGGATCTTACCATTCCAGGCTGGTCTCAGATCTTTTTTTTTTCCCCCCCGAGACTGGGTTTCTCTGTGTTGTTTTGGAGGCTGTCCTGGAACTCACTCTGTAGACCAGGCTGGCCTCGAACTCACAGAGATCCGCCTGCCTCTGCCTCCCGAGTGCTGGGATTAAAGGCGTGCACCACCAACGCCCGGCCTGGTCTCAGATTTGGTATGTAATTGAAAATGACCTTGAATTTTGATCCTCCTGTCCCTAAATTTCCAGTCCCATGACACCAAGGTCTTCTTTATTTTTCCGGAGACAATGAGGGTTCCACGGTGTGGCCCTGGCTGTCTTGGATCTAATCCTGTAAACCAGGCTGAGATTTGCCTGCCTCTGCAGGGACTAAGGGTGCGCTCCACCACACCCTGCTGGACACCAAGTTTCGAGGGAAATGTGGAGACCTGTGAGCTGGGAAATCCATAAACTGAGGACATGATGACTCCAAGGAATGGTTGAGGGGAAGGTTTTTATTGTAGATATGAGGGAGAGTACAGCCAGAGGCATCTGGAAGAGAGAGAAAGTAGATTGAGTATGTCTAGCAGACTGAACTGGGCCATGGAGGGTGGGGGGCAAGAGGGACGGGACCAAGAGAGGAAGACAAAAGAGAACAGCTGAAACACCAGGGTTATGAGGAAAAGTGGGAGGAAGCCTAGGAGCTAGAGAAGGCTAGGGCTGGGGGCTGAGTGAGCAAAGTTTAGACCCACAGGCTGTGCTGCTGACTGAACCTGGAGGCCAGCACGTGGATAGTATGCTAATAGGCGCCACAGGTAGCCTTTGTCCTGTGTTTCTTTGGGATCTGACAGGAAGTCATTTGCTTTATCAGCTCTTGAATGAAACAGACTTGGAGGGAGGTGGAGAGGATTTGTGGGAGATAAATTTGGAACATTTTAGCAATTTGGAACATTCTGAGAGGTGAGGGGACAGGTTTGGGAACTGTGCCTTCCTCAAATTCAGTGTCTGAAGTCAAAAGATAGTAAGATGGCCAAGGGAAACCCAGCTACGTGGGAGGAGGCTCCTAAGTCTCCCAAGACCCCAGGGCTGTCCAACTGGCTGTAAACTCCCTGGATACAGAATTCCTTGGAGTGGCCTGTTGAACTTCCCAAGTGATAATCCTGAAAAGAAAAACCCTGGGTGTGGCGCACATGCCTGTAGTTCCAATTCTGCAGGAGGTTATTCCTCAGGGTTTCTTCCTTTTTGGTTTTATGAGACAGGGTTTTTCTGTGGCTTTGGAGGCTGTCTTGGAACTCACTCTGTACACCAGGCTGGTCTCAAACTCACAGAGATTCGCCTGCCTCTGCCTCCTGAGTGCTGGGACTAAAGGCATGCACACCACTGCCCGGCTGGTTTTTTTCCTTTTTTGTTTATGTTTTTTTGAGACAGGATTATTTTGTGTAGCCCTGGCTGTCCTGAAACTCTGTGGACCAAGCTGGCGTCAAACTCAAGAGATCAACCTGCCTCTGTCTCCTGAGTCCTGGATTAAAGGCGTGCGCCACCACTGTTTGACTTGAGCTTAGGATTTCATTGCTAGTCTGGCCCTCTAAACAAGCAAACAAAATTCCACTAATTTTTACTTTATCTTCAGCTTCTTAAGGCTTTTGCTTGTCTTTCTTTGAGACAGGGTTTCTCTGTATTATTTTAGAGGCTGTCCTGGAACTCACTCTGTAGACCAGGCTGGCCTCAAACTCACAGAGATCTATCTGCCTGCCTCTGCCTCCTGAGTGCTGGGACTAACGGCGTGCGCTACCAATGCCCGGCTGCTTGTCTTGTTTTTTATTTTAATTAATTTACTTATTCTTCTATCGTTACATCCCAACCTTGGTTTCCCCTACGTCCTCTCCTCCCAGTCCTTCCTTCCCCTTGGCTGTTCTGGAACTCACAGAGTTCCTGTCTCTTCCCAGTGTTGGGATCAAAGGCATGCAAATACCAAACTAAATACCTTATTTTTAAAGCTTTTATACAAAGTCATTTGGTATCAAAATCTGACTTGCCAGCCCTGGTGGTTTAAGGCAGATCTCTTGTGAGCTCAAGGCCAGCCTGGTCTACTAACCAGGGCTACATAGTGAGACCTTAACGGAAAAAAAATATAAAACCAAAAAAAATATATATATATATATATATAAAATCAAACAGAATTCTCTTGAGTTAAATAGTATACTGGGGCTCAGGTAGTAAAGGCACTTGCTGCGGAGTCTGACAAAGCCTGACAACCTGAGTTCAGTCCCTGGGTCCCTTATGGTAAAGGAAGGAACTGACCCCAACAAGTTGTCAAAGGTGCGAACATGAGTATACCCAAAACAAACTAAATAAATAATTGTAAAAAAAAGAAATTTAAAGAAGAAAAACAAATTGACCTGAAAAATGGGTGGGGGGTTATGCTTAAAGTTTTTATTTATTCCTCCTTATAACAGATTGATTGCTATTACATGGCAATCATGTTCCCTTAATTATTTTTAAAACCATAAATTATGTATAGCACTGCAATTTACATAATCAATAACACAGCAATTGAAATAATTAATGTAGTTTAAAACAGAATTTGTTAATCCTACTGGGTGAGAATAAGACAAATACCACAATTCTGAACCAAATTTGAAGCAAGCTTTCTTAAATTCTAGTCAGGCTGATGGACACGGCCTAGGTGTCCACCCAGGTTTCCCGTAGTATGACCCCAAGTCGCACTAGGTAGGGGCTAATAAAGGCAAGACCGCCCCCCACAAGGCCATGTGCTTTCTGCCTGTGTCCAGCTGGCTGCAGGACTGTGTCCTGATTTCTTTCTGCCTAAGCATCCCACCTCCATGTGATCCAGCGTAGCGTGTGCAACGGGGCAGCTTGGCTTGTTATCCTGTTTGAACAGCCTCCCTTCCCCAATTCCAGGAGGTTATCTGACCTTGGGCAGGTGGGGCATACAGATTAGAGGCATTTTTGTTTCATAAATCCTTTAAGCACAGTAATTTAAACTTAAAACATAATGTAAACCCTCACCAATTGAGGGCAGGGGAAATAGTTCATATACTAAGAGCACTAAGGAGGTGGTGGCACACACCCTTAATCCCAACACTCCGGAGACAGGTGGATCTCTGTGAGTTTGAGGCCAGCCTGGGTCTACTGAGTGACTTCCAGGACAGCCTCCAAAGCTACAAAGAAATATTGTTTCAATAAACCAAAAAAAAAAAAAAAAAGAAAGAAAGAAGGAAGGAAAGAAGAAAAAGCCCTGGCTGCTCTTTCAAAGGATCCATGTGAGATTCCCAGAACCCATATGGGGGCTCATAGCCATCTCTAACCCCAGTCCCAGGGGATCTGATGACCTCTTCTGGCCTCTGGGGAGACACTGCACACAGGTGGTGCACAGACATGCATGCAGGCAAACATAAACACATAAAATAATGTTTTTGCTTAGATGTCCTGTTTTCAGAGTGGGTCAGTGTGACAGTACTTTCAGTGACATTGTTGTGTCTAGGTCCTGTGCACTGTGGTCAATGGAATTAAAGAAAGGCCAGCTCTCACTGTCACTGCCTCACAGGAAAAACACATACTGGATTGTTTTGTAATGGAAAAACGGTTCTTGATACTTCCGTATACAGTTGAATTCACATTATCTGGAGGTGGGGGAGAACACAATGAGGTTGAAAAGAGGGGAAAGGGAGCTTTATGTCCTCCTTCCTGACTTACGTTCTTTTGTCTACCTCCTGTCTCATCATCTAATCTTTTTTTTTTTCTCAAGACAGGGTTTCTCTGTGTAGTCTTGGCTCTCATAGGTAGGGCTGAACTCACAGATCCTTGCCTCTGCCTCCTGAGTGCTGGGATTAAATGTGTGTGCCACTACTGCCTGGCTACATCATCAGCTAATATGACAGTCTTGATTTCCTCTCTGAATTTTTAGACGTTTTACCCACACCTAAACCTGTATCACCTTATCACCTTTTTGTTGTTGTTCTTTTCAACACAGTTTCTCTAGGTAGCCTTGGCTGCCCTTGAACTAGCTCTGTAGACCAGGCTGGCCTCTGCCTCCCAAGTGCTGGGATTAAAAGGCACAAAACTCTACTTCCCTGCAACCTATAAAATCTTTAAAATTTTTAGCCTTGACTCCAAGGATTTCGAATATGGGTGTGGGCAAACTCTAATTGTTTTTGCAAATGGCCCATCTCTTGTTTTTGAATTGCCTTGTTTGAGTCTTAGGACCACCGAAGTCAAAAAGGCCAGTGAGTGGCTGTCTCCAGGGCATCTAAGCCTCACTGAGTCTGGAAGACTGACCGGAGGAGGTGACGCAGGATCCCTGAATGCAGGCACCACCCACTGGAGCTGAGTACACTCTTGGAGGTTCCTCTGACTGTAGCTCTCCCTTCAGGGTCTGGCATGGCTCACCTGATGACAGTGCAGTTGCTGCTCCTGCTGACATGGGTGGCCGAGTGTGCCCAATCAAGGGCCAGAACTGAACTGCTCAATGTTTGCATGGATGCCAAGCACCACAAAGAAAAGCCAGGCCCCGAGGACAATTTACACAACCAGGTAAGGTGAGGGGTGACCTGGGGGACATGGGGCTGACTGAAGACTAGTGGGTCAGGAGAGAGAAGTATCCAGCCCCAGTCAGTCTATGGTGGTGGTGAACAGGACTGCTGGAGGAGAGCGTCAGTTCTCTCTAATGTGGGTGACTTTGACAATTCATATCGGCTGCCGATTGTTAGTGCAATGCTAGGTCTTCTTGGTGGCTGGGTTTTGACATTGCACAAATAAGGAAGTAGGCTCAGGGAGGAGTTTGGGAAATGGAACAGGCAGATCATTGTAGTGGGTTTAGGTTGAGAAAGACTCCTCTGGGGACTTCAGGGAAGAGGCTGTGCACTGCACACTGCCCACAGTTGCTCTTTTCTGTTAACCTTTGAAGTCTCGAGAAGGGAAAATCTCGCAGCTATGAGCCTGGCTGACAAGCATTTGGAGTAGGGCATTTAGCAAACATTTGGACTGTGGTCCTCGCCCATGTAGGGCCTGAGGTGTCTGTGCTACAACAGATATTTGCCATAGCCTGCTTATTATTCAAAATGTACCTAAACATTTAATTAAATCAGTATGCTGCAACAACTGTAAAATAAACAACAGAAGGTCAGCTACTGGGGAGTCAGAGACAGGAGGATAGTCTGACCTGGAACTTTACAGTCAGGAGTATGTCTCAAAAAAAAAAAAACCAAAAAAAAAAAAAGAGCCGGGCGTTGGTGGCGCACGCCTTTAATCCCAGCACTTGGGAGGCAGAGGCAGGTGGATCTCTGTGAGTTCGAGGCCAGCCTGGTCTACAAAGCGAGTTCCAGGACAGCCTCCAAAACAATACAGAGAAACCCTGTCTCGAAAAACCAAAACAAAAACAAAAAACAAAAAAATAGTGGGACAATGGTGGCGCACCCCTTTAATCCCAACACTCGGGAGGCAGAGGCAGGCAGATCTCTGTGAGTTCCAGACCAGCTTGGTCTACAAGAGCTAGTTCCAGAACAGGCTCTAAAGCCACAGAGGAACCTTGTCCCGGAAAACCGGGAGGGGGGAGCAAAAAAATAAGGGCCAGAAAGCTGGCTCTTGCAGAATACCCAGCATCCACATAGTGGCTGGTAACCATACATGACTCTAGTTCCAGGGGATGTAATGCCCTCTTCTGACCTCTGCAGGCACCAGGCATGCAGAGGTCATGTGCAAAACAGCCATACATGTAAAATAAATAAAGTTATTAAATAAACAACAAATAAATAGGCCTGGGACATAGCTCAGTTGATAGAGTACTTGCATACCATTCTAAATTGGACCCCAGCACCACCTCAAACTGGTTGCATTGACACACAGCTGTAATCTGAGCCCTGGGAAGTGGAGGTAGGAGGATCAGAAATTCAAGGCTGCCTTCAGCCACATAGTGAGTTCCGTGCCAGCCTGGAATACATGAAACTCTGGAGAGAGAGAGACAGAGACAGAGACAGAGAGACAGACAGACAGAGACAGAGAGAGAGAGACAGAGCGAGAGAACATTTTTTGTGTGGGGGCAGATGTGTTAGGATTAAAGGTAGGCACCATCACACCCTAAAAAATTAATAGAAAACAAACGAAAACAATTTGTACTGATTTCTTTATAATAAACCACTGAGTCAAATTATTGCTGCCCATATACATATGAGTGTGAGGCTACTCACTGGATCATGGTCAGCCTACCATAGACCATACTAGTTTTATGATACAGCATGAGAGGGACCTTGGTGAGAAGCCCCACAAAGGGTGAGGAGGGAGAGAGGAACAGCTGGAAGAGAGAGCTGGAGTAGGCGGAGCTTGTCTCTTAAAGGGACCTTTTGCACCTGCATACAGAGCCAAGGTACTGTTTGCCATGCAAGTACTCGGCCAGCTCCCCAAGGGGTGGGGCCAGGTGTGCCTGAATGATAACAATACTCAGAAAGAAAAATGGCTCTCTGTTCCTAGGAGCCATCAGCTGTCAGTAGCTCCTCAGCTGGGGATGAGGTTCATCTGTCCTTCCCTTATCCATGCTACTGCTGGTGTTTTGTTTTGTGTCTGTGAGACAGGATCTCACTTGTAGCCTGGCTGGCCTGGAACTCAGTATGTAAACCATGCTGGCCTCCTGAGTGCTTGAATCAGTGTGTGCCTCCACACCCGGTGCTACTATTTTGAATCATCGAGCACACTGTTGCTAGATTTAGACTGAGCAGTGGCTGCCTTGAGCAGCCTTAACTTACTAACTTATTCAGCATTCTCTTTTTTAACTTATTTTTTTATCATTTGGGAGGCAGATGCAGGTGGATTTCTATGAGTTTGAGGCAAGCCTGGTCTGCATAGCAAATTCCAGGTCAGTCAGAGCTATATAGTAAGCCCCTCTCTCAAAATAAGTGCTTATTTTTATTTATGTGTGGGCGTATGTGTCTTTGTGAATGAATACCACAGTCCTTGAGTGCTGGTGGAGGCCGGAAGAAGACATCAGATCCTCTGGGGCTGGGCTTACAGTTGAGTCAGGACATCAGTGTTGGGCTAAAGATTCTTTAACTGCTGAACCATCTCTCTTGACTCTTAATTTTTTTTAAGCCAAGCATGATGTCACATGCCTTTAATCCTGGTATTCTGAGGGGTAGACCAGACAGAACTCTGAGTTTGAGGCCAGCATGATCCACATAGCAAGTTCCAGGGCTACATAGACAGGCCTTGTCTCAAAAACAAAACAAACAAAACAACAACAAAATTGTTTTAAATGTATTTTTAGACTTTTCATTGGGTGGTGGTGGAACTCTCCTTCAATCCAGGCACTCTTGAGGCACATGCAGGTGGATCTCTGTGAGTTCAAGGCCAGCCTGGTCTACACAGTGAGTTCTAGAACAGCCAAGGCTAAACAGAGAAACCCTGTCTTAAAAAACAAAAATTAAAAAAAAAAATCTTTGAAAAAAGCAAAAACTTTGCAATATACCAAGTTCAAGGCCAAGCATCTTCCTTCACTAATAAGTATGTATTGAGTGTCTTTGTAACGGAGCTATTCTCCAGGTTTTTGTCATATCTCAGTGAAGTTTAATCTGACCATCTGGTGGCACTGCAAGTCTGCATGTCTTTCATGTGCTTTTATTTATTTTTCCGAAGCAATTGAAACATTGTTTTTACTATTGTATCCCTTATTTCCTAGAAAAGTACCTGGCTTAGCTTGGGTAAGGGCTCATAGAGGAATAAAATGAATTAAAACCTGGATGTGTTGCCAGCCATGGGGGCATTAAATCTGTTTCTGTAAATGCTAGGTTAGCCTGGGTTACATAGTGAGAATCTGGCTTTAAAAAAAATAAAAAGCCGAGAGTTGGTGGCGTATCTCTTTAATCCCAGCATGAAGGAGGCAGAGGTAGGCTGATCTCTGTGAGTTTGAGGCCAGCCTGGTCTACAGAGTGAGTTCCAGGACAGCCTCCAAAGCCACAGAGAAACCTTGTCTCGAAAAACCAAAAAGAAAAAGTTAGATGTAGGAAAAGCTGGACGCAGTGGCACACACCTGTGATGTCACCTCTTGAGACGTAGAGGGGGAGAGAATCAGGAGTTCCAGGTCATTCTTGAACTCTGAGGCTTTGTCTCAGGAAAACAGGACTGGGGAGAGAGTGCTTGCCTCACAAACATGAGAACCTGAGTTTAATCCCTAGGACTCATCTAAAAATGCCAAGTGAGGCAGAAACAATATGGCCTTATAACTCCAGCACTGAGGAGATAAAGACAAGTGAATCCCCATGCTTATCAACAGTTAATATAGTTTAATTTGTGATTGCATGGGTAGTGAGAGACCCTGCCTCCAATGAGGTAGACAGACTGCCTGAGGTTGTCTACTAACCTCCACATTTGCATACAAATGTGTGTACATATATGCACATGAATACACACACACACACACACCACACACAGGCACATGTACATAAGAAAAAATAATGGGGTTAGGTAAGTGGTGGTGAAAGCCTTTAATCCCAGTACTTGGGAGGTGGAGGCAGGTGGATCTCTGTGAGTTTGAGGTCAGCCTGGTCTACAGAGCAAGTTCCATGACAGTCAGAGCTATCATACAGAGAAACCCTGTCTCAAAAAACAAAAGAAGAAGAAAATAATGGGGGCTGGAGAGATGGCTCAGAGCGCTGGCTGCTCTTCCTCAGGTCCTGAGTTCAATTCCCAGCAACCACATGGTGGCTCACAATCATCTGTAATGAAATCTGGTGCCCTCTTCTGGCCTGTAGGAATACATTCTGGCAAAATAATGTATATATAGTAAATCTTAAAAGAAAAGAAAAGAGCTGGGTGTTGGTGGTGCAGTTTTAATTCCAGCACTCGGGAGGCAGAGGCAGGCGGATCTCTCTGAGTTAGAGACCAGCCTGGTCTGCAAGAGCTAGTTCCAGGACAGCCTCCAAAGCCACAGAGAAACCCTGTCTCGGAAAAAAGAAAAGAAAAGAAAGGAAAACATAATGAAAGGAACAGTATGAACGAATGAATGATTTTTTTTTTTTTGAGACAGGGTTTCTCTGTGTAACAGCCCTGGTTGTCCTGGAACTCACACTGTAGACCAGGCTGGCCTTGAACTCAGAGATCCACCTGTCTCTGCCTCCAGAGTGCTGGAATTAAGGGCATGCCCCACCACACCTGTGTGAATTAGTGAATTTTAAAAAATTATTTTTATTTTATGTGTATGTTCGCTTGTATGTGCATCACCTTTGTGCCTGGTGCTCAAGAAGGCCAGAAGAGGAATCCCAGACAGTTGTGAGCTGCCATGTGGGTGCTGGACACTAAACCCTGGTCCTCTGCAAGAGCGGACAATGCTCTCCTTTTGTAAGGACTGTACCTCTTGGGCTCCCATAGCCAGCCAGGGTGCAACCGCAAGCATTCCCCTGAATGATTGCCCAGGCAATCAAGGACTTAACAAACTTCAAGCCTGCGGGCTGCACATTCTGTCTGTGTTGGCCATGGACTTGGTCCTGTGTCTCCCTCCATACAGTGCAGCCCCTGGAAGAAGAATTCCTGCTGTTCCACCAACACAAGCCAGGAAGCCCATGAGGACATTTCCTACCTGTACCGATTCAACTGGGACCACTGTGGGAAGATGACACCGGAGTGCAAACGACACTTTATCCAGGATACCTGTCTCTATGAGTGTTCTCCCAACTTGGGACCCTGGATCCAACAGGTATGAGTGTCCCCCAAAGCTAACAGAGCAGCTGTGCTCTCCACATATCTCTACAGGTTCTGCCCCCAGTGCCAGTTCTACTCAGGTTGCATTTCCCCGGTTCCTGAGCTCAAAACCTTCCTCATCATCTCTCAGGTGGACCAGAGCTGGCGCAAAGAGCGAATCCTTGATGTCCCTCTGTGCAAAGAGGACTGTCAGCGATGGTGGCAGGACTGCCGCACCTCTTTCACCTGCAAGAGCAACTGGCACAAGGGGTGGAACTGGACCTCGGGTGAGGAGTGGGTGAGGAGGGAAGGGTGGGGACTGTGCAGCTGCTGTGTGACAGTCTGGGGCTTTGAAGTTGGAGCGAGTAGAGGGAGACAGCTCTAGGCACAGCGGCTAAAGGTACTTCTATCATTCATATAGGGCATAACCAGTGCCCCGTGGGAGCCTCCTGTCACCCCTTCGACTTCTATTTCCCTACACCTGCTGCTCTGTGTGAGGAAATCTGGAGTCACTCCTACAAACTCAGCAACTACAGCCGAGGGAGTGGCCGCTGCATCCAGATGTGGTTCGACCCAGCCCAAGGCAACCCCAATGAGGAGGTGGCAAGGTTCTATGCCGAGGCAATGAGTGGAGCTGGGCTCCACAGGGCCTGGCCACTAATGTGCAGCCTGCCCTTAGTGCTGCTCTGGGCATTCAGCCGAGTTCCTTTTACCCTCTGATCCCCTGGAGCTCCCTGCCTGGCTTAGCCTCCCAGCTCCCAGCCTCCTTTGTAGTGTGGCCTCTGACCGCCTGTTTAAATAAACCAGACATTCAATATCTGTCTTCTGAATTATTTGGGTGTGAATGGGAAAATAGTTATTTGGCATCCTACTTCCCACTGATTGAAGTTTTCCCTGCTCTGACACTTAACTGTGGGCAAGTTAGATATCCTTAATTTTCCTATGCTGTACCACTTTCTTTTTTTTTATTATTTTATTTTCCAGTTTAAATTTAGATAAGAAACAAGGTTGCTTCACAAGTCAGTTCCAGGTCCCTCTCCCTTTCCCTCCCCTCCTCCCGTGCCCTCCCCCAACCCCCCCTTATCCCCTCATTCCCCCAGGGAGGGTGAGGCCCTCCATGGGGGTGTCCATAGTCTGTCATTTCATATAGGGCAGGGCCTAGACCCTTCCCCAAGAGTTCAGGGTGAGAGTGCACCTCACATTGTTCTATGGGAGTCCAAAGTCTGTGTGTATACTTGGGATGGGTACTGATCTGCTGCCCAAGGCTCAATAGATTACCTAGGTCTCCTCACTGACACCCAGATTCAGGGGGTCTTGATCAGTCCCATGCTGGATTCCCAGGCTAATGCCTGGGATTCAAGAGTTAACCTTTGTCTGGTCAGCTGTTTCTGGGGGTTAAACCAGCCCAGTCTTAATCCCTTTGCTCATCAGTCCTCCCTCTCTGTTACTGGCTTTCTTGAGTTCAGCTCAGTACTTAACCAAGGGAGTCTGCCTCTTCCTCGATCAGCCACTAAATGAAGTTTCTGTTTCCCAGACTCTCTGGCCATAGGATTGTAGGCTGGCACTCCCCAGATCTATGTCTAAAATCCATATATGAGAGAGTACATGCCATGTTTCTCTTTTTGTGACTGGGTTACCTCACTCAGGATGGTTTCTTCTAGTGTCATCCATTTGCCTGCGAATCTCATGATTCTATTATTTTTTTCTGCTGAATAGTACTCCATTGTGTAGATGTACCACATTTTCTCTATCCACTCTTCGGTTGAGGGACATCTAGGTTGCTTCCAAGTTCTGGCTATTACAAATAAAGCTGCTATGAACATAGTGGAACAGACATCTTTGTTGTATGAATGGGCATCTTTTGGATATATGCCTAAGAGTGGAGTTGCTGGGTCTTGTGGTAGGCTTATTCCCATTTTTCTGAGGAATCTCCATACTGATTTCCAAAGTGGCTGAACCAGTTGGCACTCCCACCAGCAATGGAGGAGTGTCCCCCTTTCACCACATCCTCTCCAACATAAATTGTCATTGATGTTTTTGATTTTAGCCATTCTGACAGGAGTGAGATGGTATCTCAGAGTTGTTTTGATTTGCATTTCCCGGATGGCTAAGGATGTTGAGCACTTTCTCAAGTGCCTCTCAGCCATTTTAGACTCCTCTATTGAAAACTCTCTATTTAGTTCTGCAGCCCACTTTTTAATTGGGTCCTTTGATGTTTTGGAGACTTGCTTCTTGAGTTCTTTGTAAATTTTGGAGATCAACCCTCTGTCAGATGTGGGATTAGTGAATATTTTTTCCCATTCTGTGGGCTGCCTTTTTGTCTTGCTGACTGAATCCTTTGCCTTACAGAAGCTTCTCAGTTTCAGTAGGTCCCATTTATTAATTGATCTCACTGTCTGTGCTACTGGTGTTATGTTCAGGTAGCTGTCTCCTGTACCAATTCGTTCAAGGGTACCACCCACTTTCTCTTCTAAGAGGTTCAGTGTGGCTGGATTTATGTTGAGGTCTTTGATCCATTTGGACTTAAGTTTTGTGCATGGCGATAAACATGGATCGATCCGCATTCTTCTACATGCCAGTCTCCAGTTATGCCAGCACCATTTGTTGAAGATGCTTTCTTTATTCCATTGTATATTTTTAGCTTCTTTGTCAAAGATCAGATGTTCGTACGTGTGTGGGTTAATACCCGGGTTTTCAATTCGATTCCATTGGTCTACCTGTCTATTTTTGTGCCAATACCAAGCTGATTTCAGGACTATAGCTCTATAATAGAGCTTGAGGTCAGGGATGGTGATGCCTCCGGACGTTGCCTTGTTGAACAGGGTTGTTTTGGCTATCCTGGGTCTTTTGTTTTTCCATACAAAATTGATTATTGTTCTTTCAAGGTCTGTGAAGAATTGTGCTGGGATTTTAATGGGGATTGCATTGAATCTGTAGATTGCTTTTGGCAGGATTGCCATTTTTACTACATTGATCCTACCTATCCAAGAGCATGGGAGATCTTTCCATTTTCTGAGGGCTTCTTTAATTTCTTTCTTTAAAGATTCAAAGTTCTTACGATACAAGTCTTTCACTTGTTTGGTTCGCTGTACCGCTTTCATAACTCTTTTTTTTTCCTGTGAGAACTTTTCAGTTCCAATATAGTTGTATTTATATTATTTTTAAATTTAAATTAGAAACAAGGTTGCTTCACATGTCAATTCCAGGTCCCTCTCCCTTTCCCTCCCCTCCTCCCGTGCCCTCCCACCAACCCCCCAATACTCCCTCACATCCCCAGGGAGGGTGAGGCCCTCCATGGGGGCGTTCATAGTCTGTCATTTCATCCAGGGCAGGGCCTAGACCCTCCCCCAAGAGTCCAGGGTGAGAATGCATCTCTCATTGTTGAATGGGAGCCCAAAGTCCATTTGTATACCCAGAATAAATACTGATCTATTACCCAAGGCTCAATAGATTACCTAGGCCTCCTCACTAACACCCACATTCAGGGGGTCTTGATGAGTCCCATGGTGGATTCCCAGGCATCAGTTTGGGATTAAAGAGCTAACCCTTCTCAGGTTAGCTGTTTCTGGGGGTTAAACCAGCCTTAACCCCTCACTTTCATAACTCTCGATTTCATTTTTCATATGAACTCTAACTTATAGCCCAGTCCAGGGTTTTACCTTATTTGCTTATTTATTTTTGGTTTTTGAGGCAGGGTTTCTCTATGTAGCCACTGTCTTTCCTGAAACTTGCTTTGTAGACCAGAGATCTACAGAGATTCACAAGAGATCCACTTGCCTCTCAAGTGCTGGGAGTAAAGGCGTGTACCAATACACTTGCTAAGGATTTTATTATTTTAAGTTGGACCCCAGCAGGGCTAACCACTCTGTGATGTGTCCTGAGCTCTCCAGAATGTTCTATATGAATGGCTGTAAAGAAGGAGCCTGATGAGAACCATACCCTCCATACTGTCTTAGATTTTGTTTTGAGACAAGATCTTACGTAGCCCAGGTTAACCTTGAATTCGTCTTGAGCTCCTTATCCTCCTGTCTATCTCCAAGGTATTGGGATTACAAGTACCACAGTGGAGCTGGGTAGTGGTAGCACATGTACTTGGGATGTAGAGGCAGGTGAATCTCTGAGTTTGAGGCCAGCCTGTTCTACAGCGTGAGTTCTAGAACAGCCAGGACTACACAGAGAAACCCTGTCTTGAAGAACCACCACCACCACCAACAAAAACAATACACTGGATTTGTAAATTTTAAACTTTTGCTTCTCATTTATTATTAGTGTGTACTTTGTATGTATAAGGTGCGTGTGTCCCTGTCCTGGCCAGGGTGCTCGTATGTGAGTCAGAAGAGTTACAAAATCCTTTGGGAGTTGCTATGTGGTGTTGAGAAATGCACTCAGATCCTCTGGAAGAGCAGCCAGGACTTTTAACTGCTGAGCCACCTCTCCAGCCTTTCTGTGCTGGTTTGAATGAGAATGGCCCTCTTAGGCGCATATATTTCAATCCCAAGCACCAGAGAGTGGACCCCTTTGATAGGATTAGAAGGATTAGGAGGTGTGGCTTTGTTGCAGGAAGTGTGTACTCTTCAAGGTGGGCTTTGAGGTTTCAAAAGCCCATGCTGGGCCCAGTTCTCTTTCTCTTGGCTTTTGGATTGGAATGCAGCTCTCAGCTACTGCTCCAGCACCATGTCTGCCTGCTCTCATGCTCCCTGCCATGACGATAATGGAGTAAACTCTGAAACCAAAAGCAAGCCGCCAATTACATGCTTTTCTTTGTAAGAGTTGCCTTGGTCATGGCTTCTCTTCACAGCAGTAGGACAGTGACTAGGATGCTACTCCAGCTTGTTTTTTGTTAGAATCTCCATGGATCTGGAGTTCATCAGTTAGGCTAGCCTGGAAGACTTAGTGAACTAGGCTCCACCTGTCTCCACTTTCCAGGAAAGATTGCAGGTTGCAGATGTGTGTTACTACATCCAGATTTTCACATGGCTGGGTGCTGGGGATCTGAACTAAGGTCCTTGTCCTTGCCTAGCAAGCAGTTTACAGTAACATTTCTATTTTAAAGTGTGCATGTGTGCCTATGTATTTATAGGCACATGTGCATGTGGGTATCCTTGGAGACCAGAAGGTGGCATCGATCTCCTGGGCTGGAGTTATAGGCAGTTGCGACCCACCTGTTGTGGGTGCTGACTTTGATCCTCTGGAAGAACAGCGTCTTCTCCATCCTGTACAGTAACATAGTTTAATACAACTAACATTTATTTCTTGATTAAGCTACCATGTTTATTGTGGATTGTTAGGGAGCTTCTGCTACTTAATAGGGATCTCAGGGTGACAAAGTGTTTATGGGGAGGGGGGAGTGAGACTATCTTATCACACACTCCATGAGATAAGACAAGAAAACTTGAATCCTGTACGAGCCCTTCACACTTCCACCCATCTGTGTTTCATTCCAAATGAAGTCATGACCAAGCATAAAACCCAGGAATTCTAGAAAGTATCATAATCTGATTAAGTTCCAGAAGGAACAGAACCATCAGGTCTAACAACTTAAGGCCACTATAAAGGCCTTTATTTTATAATGAATACATATTTCTGGAAAGGCATGTTAGCCTTTTTGTCTCTGTGATAAAATGCCCGAGGAATCAACTTAAGGGAGGACAAAGTGTTTTGACTCACACTTTCAGGTTGTTCCATTGTTTCTGGGTTTATGTTGAAGCAGAGCATCAGGGCAGTGGGAACATGTGACAGAGGAAGCTGATCACTATGAATCATGGTGGCCAGGAAGTATAGAGCAAGTTACTGGATGTATGCCTTCAGGGCACGCCCCTAGTGACCTACTCCCAGCTATATCCCATATCTTACTTTCTGTGGCCTCCCAAGAAAGATATTGGGCTGTTTGTTTGTTTTGTAGTTTGTTTGAGACAGAGTCTTACTCTGTAGCTCAGACTGCCCTAAAATTTACATGTAGCCGGGCAGTGGTGGCGCACGCCTTTAATCCCAGCACTCGGGAGGCAGAGGCAGGCGGATCTCTGTGAGTTCGAGACCAGCCTGGTCTACAAGAGTTAGTTCCAGGACAGCCTCCAAAGCCACAGAGAAACCCTGTCTCGAAAAACCAAAAAAAAAAAAAATTTACATGTAACCCAGGCTGACCTTGAATTCTTGACAATCCTCCTCCCAAGTCTCCCAAGTACTGAGATTACAGGTGTGAGTCACCATGTCCAATTTGCCATCATATTAGGAATCTATTGACAGATGAGTTCATTCCAAGGTCAGAGCAATCATGGTCTAATTCTTTCTCAGCATAACGTTTAACAGAGGTCCAAGCTTTCAACAAAAATTTTTTTTATCATTTTTTAAATTAATTTTTATTTAATTGAGAAAATCTCTACTATATAGCCCTAGATGGCCTCTATGTAGGCCAGGCTAATCTCAGATTACAGAGATCTGTCTGCCTGATTCTGGGGTGCTGGGATTAAAGCTCTTACCACCACACCTGGCCCAATTAGCCTTCTTTTTTTATGCATGTGTATGTGCATATGTATAACCATGCATGAGTTTATGTGCACCTTGTGAGTGCAGCAGACCAGAAGAAAGATCAGGTGCCTTGGAACTGGAGTCACAGTCCATTGTGATCTGCCATGTCATGGTGCCTTGGAACTGGAGTCACAGTCCATTGTGATCTGCCATGTCATGGTGCCTTGGAACTGGAGTCACAGTCCATTGTGATCTGCCATGTCATGGTGCCTTGGAACTGGAGTCACAGTCCATTGTGATCTGCCATGTCATGGTGCCTTGGAACTGGAGTCACAGTCCATTGTGATCTGCCATGTCATGGTGCCTTGGAACTGGAGTCACAGTCCATTGTGATCTGCCATGTCATGGTGCCTTGGAACTGGAGTCACAGTCCATTGTGATCTGCCATGTCATGGTGCCTTGGAACTGGAGTCACAGTCCATTGTGATCTGCCATGTCATGGTGCCTTGGAACTGGAGTCATAGTCCATTGTGATCTGCCATGTCATGGTGCTAGGAACGAAACCTCAGTCCTCTGGCAGAGCAGGAGTACTTTCAACTATCCAGTCCTCTCTAGCTCCAAGTTAGTAATGTCACTTCTCAGAGGAATCCCACTGAGAAGGGCTAGCTCTGTGAACCTACACAAATGCTGTATCAACACAAAAAGCAGAGTGATCCGCTATGAGAGACAGGGGCAGTCTAATCTCTGAGTATGAGGCCAGCCTGGTCTGTGTAGTAAGTTCCAGAGCAGCCATGGCTATGTAGTGAGAACCTGTCTCAAAAAAGGAGAAAGTAAGTAGGGCAGTGGTGGCACACGCCTGTAATTCCAGCACTGGGGAGGCAGAGGCAGGTGGATATCACAGAGTTCGAGGCTAGCCTGGTCTACAGAGTGAGTTCCAGAACAGCCAGAACTGTTACACAGAGAAACCTTGTCTGGGGAGGAGGGGGGAGTGAGGAAAGGAGGAGGGGGCGTGGCAGCTGAGACAAGTGGAGCAGGGTGGCAATCACCCTGGTAGAACTCGGTTCTCAGAGCAGGCTGTAGACAAATCCAGTTGAGACATTTAGGAGAGTTGCCCACTGACCAATGCCTTTTTGAAAGACAACGTTTATTCCAAATGGCACAAGTATAGCCTGCTAAATTGAGGGTTGTAGACCAGAGCTGGGGGTGGGGGTTAGGAGTGGGGTGGGGTGGCGTGGGAGGACAGGATAGGGCGAAGCATCAGGGGGACTGTACTGTATGACTAATCAAATATATATCTATATATACACGAAGTACATTACCCAAAATAACAGGACCATAACCACAATCACCTCTCTCTCATTAACTTGACTCATTCCTTTAAAATTATTTCTTGGGTGAGCATCTCTCTCCATGTCTTCTGCCTAGAGGCTGGAAGTTTTCTGGAAACCCAAGCCTTGGGCCTCAAAGGGTTTGACTCATCCAAGTGTTAGTTTAAGGCAGTGATGTCAGTTCCATGAATCTATTTCCTGTCAGTAAATTGTGGGAGGGATATTTAGACAGACAAGAAGGAAGAAGAGGGAGCTGGAAAGAGATGGCTCAGAGGTTAAGAACACATGCTGTTCTTCCAAAGGACCTGGGTTCAATTCCCAGCACCCACATGGCGGTTCACAACTGTGTAACTCCAATATCTGACACCCTTAGACAAACATACATGCAGGCAAAACACCAATGTATATAAAGAGGGGAGAAGAAAAGCCACCTATTGAGGGTATAAGATAGATAAGACAGCCTATTAATTTCCAATATGAGTGAAAAGAGTCCAGGCAGTGATAGTGTGTGCCTCCCATTCCTGAGATAGAGGCAATAGATCTCTGAATTCAAGGCCAGCTTAGTTTATAGAGTGAGTTCCAGGACTACACAGAGAAACCCTCTCTCAAAAAACAAACAAAAACTAGAATGAAAGATAAAAGAATGTTTACTGGGATGTGACAGCATAAACCTATTATCCTTACAGGATAGCGGTGACACATGCCTTTAATCCAGCACTTAGGAGGCAGAAGCAGGTGGATCTCTGAGTTCGAGCCTAGCCTGCTCTATAAACTGAGTTCCAGGACAGCCAAGGTTACACAAAGAAATCCTGTCTTGAAAAATAAAAATGTTTAAATAAAATAAAATAAGCCTATTGTTCTACTTTGCTTTCTCATGAAGAAAAATCAGGACATAAACTCAAAGCAGAAGCTGTTAATCCCAAAGAAGGTAGGAGAAAGACCACCAACCCAAATCATCATGTTCAAATTAGTTAGAGCAAACAATTAAAGTAAGCTTTTTTATTCATGTACATAGGCTGCCTCCTCCTAAGGCATGGTTCGAAAGGTCAGCACTGGATGTTGGAAGACAAGACTTTTGTTTTTTTTTGTTTTTTGTTTTTTTTTTTGGTTTTTCGAGACAGGGTTTCTCTGTGGTTTTGGAGGCTGTCCTGGAACTCGCTTTGTAGTCCAGGCTGATCTCGAACTCACAGAGATCCGCCTGCCTCTGCCTCCCGAGTGCTGGGATTAAAGGCTTGCGCCACCAACACCCGGCTGGAAGACAAGACTTTTATAACTCTGAGGTGGAGGGTTCCAAGTGGGGGATTTGGCAGGCAAAATAGGTGAGGTTATAGGAGTAGAACATGATAACACATTAGGACATGATAACATGTTAGTCATAACGACCTTCTGAAACAAAGACATGGTGGCAAGTTGGGCATAACAACGTAGTCAAAACAACACGTAGTCAAAACAAAATAGTGGTAGGTGGTCATATAACCTTTTAAAACAAAGGTAGGGCTGCAAAATGATCATAAACAACTTTTTGAAATGAAGACATGGTTGCCATTTCCTGGAATAGTCAGTACAGAACCATTTGTAGTTAAGGTTACAACAAGCAGGGCATAGCTTAATTCTTGAGAACCACTGGTTTAATCAGAAACAGGCATGGATCTAGTTTGTCTTTTCTATAAGATGCCTTTTAAGCCTAAGATGGAGGCAGCCTGATTCTTCAGAACCTGGAGGCAGGGACTGAAATATAGGACATGGAGGAGTGGTGCTTACTGGCTTGTTCCTCATAGACCAGGCATAATGGCACAGGCCTGCAATTCCAGCACTCAAGAGGTGGGCACAGGAATATCAGAAAACCAAGGTCAGGGGTTGGAGAGATGGCTCAGTGGTTAAGAGTCTGCAGAGAAGCCAGGTTTGATCCCCAGGCCCCACGTGGTGGCTTGCAATGTCAGTAACTCCAATCCTAGGGAATTCAATGCCCTCTTCTAGTCCTCCAAGGGTACTGCACATACATGGTAGGTACCCAGACATACATTCAGGCTAAACACTCACATACACAAAATAATAAAATAATCTTTAAAATAAAAGTTCAGCATCATTCTCAGCAACATACCAGGTTCAAGTCTAGCCTGGGTATGTCCAGCATTTTTTTTTTTTGTACAAACCAGGCCCACCTACCCCACCAGATGATGACTATTTTTTTCAAGACAGGGTTTCTCTGTGTAGTTCTGGATGTCCTAGAACTTGCTATGCAGACTGGGCCAGCTTTGAACTCACAGAGATCTACCTGCCTCTGTCTCTCAAGTGCTGGGACTAAAGGTGTGTGCCACCACTGCCAGGCTTTGATGGCTACTTTGATTAACAACATTATTAGAACTTGTAGGAGTAAAAAAAAAAAATGGGTGTGACCGGGCATTGGTGGCGCACACCTTTAGTCCCAGCACTCGGGAGGCAGAGGCAGGTGGATCTCTGTGAGTTCGAGGCCAGGCTGGACCGACAGCCTCCAAAACAGAGAAACCCTGTCTCGTAAAAACCAAAAAAACAAAAAACAAGGGTGTGGTGGCTTTAATCCCAGCACTTTGGAGGCAGAGGCAGGGGACTATCTGAGTTCAGGCCATCCTGCTCTACAGAGTGAGTTCCAGGACAGCCAGGGCTACACAGAGAATTCCTTTCTTGAAAAACCAATAAAGGGGGGGAGGCTTGGTGGCAAATGCCAGGACTTGGGGGCAGAGGCAGATAGATCTTTGTGATTTTGAGGCTAGCCTAGTCTACTTAGTGAGTTCCACGACACAGCCACTGCTACATAGAGAAACCCTGTCTCAAAACAAAACAAAACTCAAAAAACAAAACAAAGCAAAAGAGTAAGAAGACAAAAAGTTTAGTATTCTCATCCAATTTAACCAACGCATCGTTAAATTCTAAGCTCACTTTGAACTCCCAATCTTAAGTTTGCCTTTGGAGTGCTGGGGTTATAATTGTGTACCACCTTGCTTTGCTTCTGTTCTCGGCACCTACGTGGCTGACATCCGGCTGTAACTCCAGTTCCAGAGAAGCAATTGGCCCCTTCTGGCTTCTGCAGCCATTGCATGCACAGCATTCCCAGACATACGTGCAAGCAAAAGAACTACATACGCGCGTGTGCGCATGCACACACACACACACAAAAGTTGTTTTAATCTCAAAATGTTTATTTAGCTTGACAATAAAATTAATAGTAATCATATAAAGCCCTTGCATGTGATCACGGGGTGCGTTTATGTATCTATGAGACCCAGGGTCACAGTCATATCTTTTGTTTTATGTAAAAAAGCCATCTAATAAGGATGAGCACCCCTGGTTTTTGATTTTGGTTTTGGTTTTTCGAGACAAGATTTCTTGTTTTGCTAGGATATACTCCACATTCTGGCCATGATGGACAGGCCAGGTCTTAGATATAAACCAAATAACTTAAAACTATAGGCCATGCCAGTTACACCTACTAATTCTCAGTCCTATGTCATGTGGGAGCAAATTTTTGGTGTAATCTAATAGGAGTCTGGGAAGTACAGATGGTTTTTGGTATGAAAGATGCCTCAATAGTGTTGTTATTCTGAATGAAGGCATCATCTTTTTTTTTTTTTTTTTTTTGAGACAGTGTTTCTATATAGCCTTGGTGGTCTGTCCTGGAACTCTCTCTGTAGACCAGGCTGACCTCGAACTCACAGAGATCCATCCACCTGTCTCTGCCTTTGGAGTCCTGTGATTACCATAGCCAGGCAAGAGTTTTTCTAGTTTTGACTGTGTTACTAGTAAAAGTATATTTTAAAACCATCACCCATTCTTGATGACCTGTGTGCCCTCTGGAAACCCATATGGTAAAAGGAGACAACTAACTCCTATAAACTATCCCTTGACTTTCACGTGTGTGCTGTGGTACATCCAAACACATACACTGGGGCACTTATGCACATGTATACATGTACACACACCCTCGCATACCAAAATAAAATAAAACAATTTGACAAAGGGTCTTTCTTTCCATGTAGCTCTGGCTGTCCTGGAACTCACTGTGTAGACCAGGTTGGGGGGTAGTGGAGTGCTTGCTTAACCAAGCACAGGCTCCTGAGTTCAATCCCTAACAGAAGCGGGGAACCCTCCCACTGGATTCTGATGTGAAAATTTGACATGAG
Source organism: Mesocricetus auratus (assembly GCF_017639785.1). Classification (NCBI taxonomy): domain Eukaryota; kingdom Metazoa; phylum Chordata; class Mammalia; order Rodentia; family Cricetidae; genus Mesocricetus; species Mesocricetus auratus. The sequence goes on from NW_024429182.1 coordinate 96,500,227, forward strand.
TTAGCACAAAAGCAAGCAAAAAAGAAAACTTAAAAACAACAGACTTTTTGAGAAGTGAAAGTTCACTGTTAGGTTGAGTGAGGACGTAAAAGCTGAAGTCAGGGGAAAACATACACAGGAAACAAAAAAAACCAATTTTATTTTTTCATGTTAAGAATAGACTACACTCTGGGTGGCCAATATCGCTTAAAGCTTTATACTTCTTAAAATAGAAGTCATCTGAGCCAGCACTCCTAGAAGGGGAAAGGAAGGACACCTGAGAATCTCTCCCTCCCCCAAAGCAGCAAGAACCCTGGCAAATGTCGAGGTCAGATTTTCCAAAACTCTCTAAATTGACCAGAGCTTCCAAAGATGGAAGGAACTAAAATGGCTGGGGGAGCCAGGTATGGTAGAGGCAGAGGCAGGTGGATCTCTATGAGTTCCAGGCTAGCCTGATCTACAGAGAGAGTTCTGGGCCAACCGGGACTGCATGGAGAGACCTTGCTCAAGAAAATATTAGGGGCTGGATAATGTATGACTCAGTGGTTAAGAGCGATGGCTGTACTTACAGAAAACCCTGGTTTGGTTCCCAATGACCACATGGTAGCTCACAACTGTCTATAATTCCAATTCCAGGGAATCTGATGCCCTTTTCTGACCTCTGAGGGCACCAGGCATACATATGTGCACACACATACATGCAGGCAAGATATGTATATATATATTCTCATATATATGTTCTAAAAATAGCTAGAGGCTGGAGAGATGGCTCAGTGGTTAATATTAATATTAATAAAATAGTTTGGGTTTTAAGGGTGATTTTGGATATTTTAAAGAGACTTGGATTTTTAGAGATTTTTAAGGATTTTTGAAGTTATACTATGCTTTAATTTATGATATTAATATGAGATCATGGACCCAAGAAAATAAGGGAAAGGTTATTTATGATTTAGTAATGATGTATTTGTCTGTCAAGTTGACAAGAGGTCAGTGGTTCTGGTTTGTTTTTTTGTCACTTTAACATAAGACAGGTCACCAGGGAAGAGGGAACTCAATTTTTAAAATGCCTCTACATGGGCTAGGGAGATGGAACAGTGGTTAAGAGCACTGGCTGCTCTTCCAGAGCACCTGGGTTCAATTCCCAGCACCTGCATGGTACCTCACAACTGTTGGTAAGTCCAGTTCCCGACAGTACTCTTAATCACTGAGGTATCTCTCCAGCACCACCAAGACATTTTTGGTCATGGTCTTTATCATAGCTATAGAAAGCAACTGGTACCAGGAATTCGTGTTACATATACACACACTCAAGCACATACACATTTCCATAAAATATTTTCAAATCTTGCTGAGCAGTGGTGGCACACACCTTTAATCCCATCACTCAGGAGGCAGAGGCAGGTGGATCTCTGTGAGTTTGAGACCAGATAAGTCTGTTGCACAGATAAGCCCTGTCTCGAAAGAAAGAAAGAAAGAAAGAAAGAAAGAAAGAAAGAAAGAAAGAAAGAAAGAAAGAAGGAGAAACAGAAAAGAAAGGAAAAGAAAAGAAAAGAAAAAAAAAAACCAAGTCTCACTAAGGTAGCTGTGAAAATCAAAATCCTGGCAGCCACTAGAGGGGGCAGAATGGGCTTGGAGTCTCCCCAAAGCCCTATGTGTGGACAGTTCATAGTCTTCAACCTACTTGGCTGGCCCCTTTAAAGGTCTCATTCATTCTAGGTGCCGTGACTCGTGCATGAAATCCTATCAATTTATTGGTTGGACTTGGGAATTAGAGGCCAGCCTGGGAAATACAATAAAATCCTGTCTCAAAATAAGTAAAATAAAACAACAAACAAATAAATAAATTAGCTACCATTCATAGGGCTAGTCTCTATTGGACCCTACATGGGGCTCACATGGTGAAAAATTCTATAGTGTTTTCAGAACCCATTAGCAATAAATTGTTTGAACTCCCAGCCATCAAAGGCAGAAATAAGGATGAGGCTAACCAAAAGACTTAAAGGGAATGAGATATGTGCACGGTTCTTTGGAAAGCTCTGATGCAACCCTGGGATCCAGAGGTGCACAAACATTCACTGACTCCCATGTCCAGGAAAGACCTGAGAAGACTCTTGATTTCAGGGACCTTGAGGCCTGATGCAACTGTCGGTAAGTAAAGGCAAAGGCAGAGCAGGCTGCCAGATCACTGAACAGCTGGCCCAACTAACACGCAGAGCCCCAGGAAGGGGAAGAAGCTTATTGGTTCAAGGCATACAGGGAATTGCCGGTCCAATCATTAGTTGACTTCCAAGTTAACCAAGCAGAAGCTTCAGTGTGCACACAGGACAAAGAAAATGAATTTTTACAGAATTATTCTATGTAAATTACTAAATAGACAGCCACAACTAGCCAGCAAGGTAGACCATGCCTGAAAACCCTGCATTCAGGAAGCCAAGGCAAAAAATGAGACACCATTTTGAAATAAAACAAAAGAAGAAACAACAACAACAACAAAACCCACACACAACAGTCACAAATTCTGATTGTGGAGAGAGCTGTTTAATTTACACAATTGCCAAATTACATTATTATTGTTGTTGTTTATTTATTGAATTTTAATAATGTTTGTAAAAACGGTATGAAGACCTGAATTCCATCTCTAAATATGAAGAAAAAAATGGATATGGTGGTGAATGCTTATAATCCTAGCATTGTGGAAGCAGAGACAACTCAGCCCTCTTGGTGAGCTCCAGGAACTCATTTCAAATGAGTTTCACTAAGTTTCCTATGCTGGCCTTGAACTCATTCTGCAGCCTAGACTGGCCTTGAACTAGTGATCCTTTTGCCTCAGTCTTCTGAGTAGCTGTGATTATAGGCACGTACCTCCAGGTCTAGCTCTACAGTCTCAGTTCTGCAGGATGAGAAGGTTACAGAGATAGGGCTCCAGAGTGACTGGAATGACCACTAATGATCAATGTACTTTCAAAGGGTTAAGATGCGGCTAGAAAGATGGCTGGTGCCTAACAGCACTTGCTGCTCTTGCAAGATGGCTCTGTTGGGAGTCCCAGTATCCACATATCAATTCACCACCATCTCTCACTCCATTTCAGGGGATCCTATATCCTCTTCTGGTCTCTGAGGGCACTAAAGGCATGTGGTGCACACATATTTATTTAGGCAAAATACTCATACACATAAAAAAGGATTACCAGCCAGGTGGTGATTACCAGCACACACCTTTAATCCTAGCACTTGGGAGGCAGAAGCAAATAGATGTCTGAGTCCAATGCTAACCTGCTCTATAGAGTGGGTTCCAGGACAGCCAGGGCTACACAGAGAAACCCTGTCTCAAAACTCACAATAATAATAATAATAATAATAATAATAATAAATGTTATTATTACAGCAACAATAATAATAAATCCTTAGAAATGGTTAAAATATTATTATCAGACTAAAGACAATTTAAGTTTTTTGTATAGTGGGGAAAATCTGGCAGTTTCTACCTGTGTCCACTCTCAAACTGACAAATCATTTAAGCCTATGCAGGATGTGCCAGGCTTTTACATGCATAATTCTTTTTTTTTCATTTATTACATATACACCATATTGAATTGTAGATGGTTGTGAGCCACCACGTGGTTGCTGGGAATTGAACCCAAGACCTCTAGAAGAGCAGTCAGTGCTCTTAACCTCTGAGCCATCTCTCCAGCCTTACATGCATAATTCTTAAAATGTTTTGGGAAGTTAATTATAGCTTGTTAAGGTCTAGTGACTCCTGAGAACTTTTCAGGGAGTGGATTTGTCACTGCGATCCAATGGCATGACATTACAACCTGTTTTTTTCTCAGCCAGGGTTTACCTCCACCAAACTAGCCTTGTCCTAAGACCCACCTGGAATATGTACAAACTTCAAATTCCCTCAGAAATAGGCAGCAGTAAGGACACTGGTGGTTGCTAAGCATGTGAATCCTGGAGTGGGTGAATAATAAGAGAAAAGGGCCTGGAGAGAGGCTTCAGCAGTTCCGAGCACTTCCTGCTTTTCCACAGGACTAGAGTTCAGTTCCTAGCACTCCGTTAGGGTGGCTCACAACCAACTGTAACTCCAGCGCCAGTGGGTTTCATGCCCTCCTGTGGCCTTTGTGGATACCCACATACACGTGGCACACACTTATAAGTAAAAACAGGGACAGGGTTTCTCTGTTTTGTTTTGGAGGCTGTTCTGGAACTTGTTCTGTAGACCAGGTTGGCCTCGAACTTACAGAGATCCGCCTGCCTCTGCCTCCCGAGTTCTGGGATGAAAGGCGTGCACCACTTTTTCCTTTTCTGTTTTTTTAAAGTAAAGAGAGCCAGGCATGGTGGCGCACGCCTTTAATCCCAGCACTCGGGAGGCAGAGGCAGGTGGATCTCTGTGAGTTCGAGGACAACCTGGTCTACAAAGACAGTTCCAGGACAGCCAGGGCTGTTACCCAGAGAAACCCTGTCTCAAAAAAAAAAAAAAAAAAGCAAAACAAGAGGTGAACCGCAACAGTGAAGACTAGACTGACTGACTCATGGAGCCTTAAAGAGGGTGGGTCTGCAAGAGAAGGAAGAACAAAGGCAACGAGTAGGCACATTTCATTTTGTGCTTACCAAAGCTCTCGTCTTCCACGCTGGGCTGTGGAGGGAGACTGTGGGGACTGCCCAGGGTTTGGCTTGTTGCTAACCTAGGGGCCAACTTGGACACTCCTGTATGTGCTCCCAGAAGCTAAGAACGTTCAGGTAAGATCTTCCGAGTGGGAAGGATGACAAGGACATTGGGAGACTTGGCAGGTTTGTGCAAAGAAGGGACATATCTTTTGTTAGAAAGGTCACTCTCACCCCCAGGGGCACTCGCACTCAGGTTCACACCCACATGCAAATATACTTACAATTAAAATAAATCTAAAATCCTTGGGCTGGAAATGTAGCTAAGTGGTAGAGCTCTGGTCTAGTATGTTCAAGGTCCTGAAGTTCATTACTAGTTTTTGTTTTTGTTTTTTTTTCAAGCCAGGGTTTTTCTGTGTAGCTTTGGAGCCTGTCTCGGAACTTCTAGACAACGCTGGTCTTGAACTCACAGATTCACCTGCCTCTGCCTCCCGAGCGCTGGGATTAAAGGAGTGAACCACCACCGCCCAGCTTCATGACTAGTTCTACAGAAAGAAAAATAAAATAAGAAAATAAACCAAGTGTGGTAGCACATACTGCACTCAGGAGGCAGCAGGGAGGATCTCTGTGAGTTCAAGGCCAGCTTGGTCTATATAGCAAGTTCCAGGCCAGTCATGGCTACACAGAGAGACCCTGTCTCCAAGAAAAAAAAAAAATAGAACAAGAACGGCTTGAGAGATGACTCGGCTGTGAAGAGCACTGGCTGCTCTTGCAGAGGACCCAGGTTCAATTCCCAGCACCCACATAGCAGCTCACAACTGTCTATAACTCCTATTCCAGGGGATCTGACACCCTCACACAGGCATACATGCAAGCAAGCAAAACACCAAATTAATAAAATACAAATAGATAAATTATTTAAAAAAAAAGAACAAGAAAGAAGGCGAGAAAGGAAGGAAGAACTGAGAGAAAGAAAGAGAAACAAACAGAGATAGATCATTCTGGCTTCTGTGAGGAAGGTGAGTGACTCAAATGTAGAGCCTTGGGAAGCGAGCTGCAGAAAGAACCAGTGTGTGCAGAGATGGTGAGGGAGAGGAAGGGGCCTTGTCACCATTAGCAACTCTTTTTTTTTTTTTTTTTTTGGTTTTTCGAGACAGGGTTTCTCTGTGGCTTTGGAGGCTGTCCTGGAACTAGCTCTTGTAGACCAGGCTGGCCTCGAACTCACAGAGATCCGCCTGCCTCTGCCTCCCGAGTGCTGGGATTAAAGGCATGCGCCACCAACGCCCGGCCTATTAGCAACTCTTTAGTGCTTGGTGCTTCAGAGGCTGAGCCTAAAGAAACAGATCTGTGTTGAGTGGGGATTGAACTCATGTCATTAAATTGTCTTTACATGCTCAATTCATCTTGTCAGTCCCAAGAGAGACCTTTACATTGTCCCTCAGCTCATTAAGTCATTACTTTGGGGTGGGGGAATTATCACTATATAGCCCTGACTGGCCTAAAACCCACCATTCCTCTGACTTATTCCCCTCTTCTATGTACTGGGATTATAGGCATGTACTGCTTGCCGATTGTGGCTGAATTTGTTTGCATGTGTGTGCTTTCTTTGAGAGGTTAGGTAGGGTCTGGTGCGTTTGCCCCAGAGGCTGGACCAGGATAGGGTGCAGGGCAGAATGGCCCTTAGAGAATAGGGAAGGAAAAAACTGAGGAAGTAAAGCTTTAAAAAGTACCAAACTCTGTCCATTTCTGTACCCTCTAACCAATCACCATCCTGCGGGTTATGTCACTTGATCCTACGGCCAATCTGGAGAACTCAGCAGGGCTGGGTCACCATCTCCCCCAGGGCTAAGAGGATTTCTAGGTTGACACGATGACCCAGCTGATACAGAGTTGAGTGCAGAGAACTTGCTTGTGACAGGATGAAGGATCTGTGTGTCCCTGACCCTTTTCAAAGTAGCAAGCAGCCAGGGACCTGAACACTTTAACTACATGTCATAGAGTCCAGGAAGAAGATGAGGGCATGGTGCATCACATCTCTTCTGACTTGGGAAGACCAGCTCCTTTTATAAACCTTCCATGCCATGGAGTGAGAGAGCATTCTTGCTGATCTCTGGTCCAGTGTCGGGGAGCCTTAGGGCCTATGTGTTGAAGGAGCAGGATCTGACCTTATCTTTCTCTGAAGGGACCGAGGTCTGAGGCAGGGAAGGAGTGAGGCACCCCCACAGATCTAGGTCTCCCTAACCACAGCTCTGTCTGCACAGACAGAAAGACATGGCCTGGAAATGGACACCACTCCTGCTTTTGGTCTGCATGTTCACCACAGTCAGTGCCCGTGACAGAACAGACCTGTTCAACGTTTGCATGGATGCCAAGCACCACAAGACAAAGCCAGGCCCAGAGGACAAGCTGCATGACCAGGTTCTGGTGGGAATAGTGTTGCCAGGGAGGAGGGAAGTCGGGGTGGGTGTGGTGAGCAGCCAGACACCCCCACATTCTGAGCTACTGCTGTGGGCGATGACGTGGTAGAGTGGGGAAAGTGGTGGGGTGATTTTCTGAGGACTCTCCCCAGAAGAGGACACAGTGGTGGAGATGACGCAGTGGTCTTTAGAGGCCTCTAATTAGAGGCCATGTGATGATAATCTCTACATCTCTCAAATGAGGGCCCATGGAAGCAAAGGGACTCAGAGGTTACACACAACCAGCCCTTACTGCAGGGTTAGGGTAGGACTTGGAAGAGTTCCTCTAGAAATTTTGAGGGAGAGAAACCAAGGGAGAGATGGGTTTCTACCCTCCATTCCAGAGGACCAAATGCAGAAGCAGGAAGGCCCTTTATGAGAACCACAGGCGTGAGGGCTGCAATTTACTTGGTCTATAAGCATTTATGCCATCCAATAGAAACTTACTGTGGCCTTTTTGTAACAAATATGTTTAGATCATCTTTTATATTCTGGAAATAAATCTAAGCTTAAGAATGGAAACAAACACCCGACAGGTGAGGTGCCACACACCTTTAAACACTCAAGAGGCAAAGACTAGAATATCTCTATGTGTTCAAGCCCAGCCTGGCCTACAAATTGAGTTCCAGGCAAGCCAGGGCTACAGAGTAAGATCCTGCCTCAAAAACAAACATGCTAGCTGGGCATTGGTGGCACATGCATTTAATCCCAGCACACAGGAGGCAGAGGCAGGAGGATCTCTGTGAGTTTGAGGGAGTTCCAGGACAGCCTCCAAAAACAATGCAGAGAAAATGTCTTGAAAAATCAAAAATAAGCCGGGCGTTGGTGGTGCACGCCTTTAATCCCAGCACTCGGGAGGCAGAGGCAGGAGGATCTCTGTGAGTTCGAGGCCAGCCTGGTCTACAAAGTGAGTTCCAGGACAGCCTCCAAAGCTACAGAGAAACCCTGTCTCGAAAAACCAAAAAAAAAAAAAAAGAAAAAAGAAAAAGAAAAATCAAAAATAAATAAATAAATAAACTTATTTGTATTTATTTGTTTCATTGTTAAAAGTTCATTTTATTATTGATTGCTACGTCTATCCCAGGGTCACTGATAAATGCATACATATATATTTATACATATGTCAGCATATTTATAATATATATTATTGAGAATAGAACTGGAGAGATGGCTCAGCAGTTAAGCATACTTACTGCTGTTGTGAAGACTGAACTGAACTGAAGAGTTCAGTTCCCAGAACGGACATGGCAGCTCATAACTACCTGTAACTCCAGTTCCAGAAGATTTGATGCCATCTTCTGATTTGCTCATTCATACATGTAGACACACACACATACAATTTTAAAAATTAGTAAAAAGAAACATAAGAATACAGAATACGACATTTGACCTTTATTACATATATCTGTCTATCGGTGTATGTGAGACACACACATGCCATAGCACATGTATGGAGGTCAGAGGACAATTTGCAGGAGTCAGTTCTCTGGATCATGCAGGTCCCAGGGATCGAACTCTGGTCCTTTTTTTTCTTTTTCTTTCTCAAGGCAGGGTTTCTCTGTGGCTTTAGAGGCTAGGCTGTCCTTGTAGACCAGGCTAGTCTCGAACTCACAGAGATGCACCTGCCTCTGCTTCCCGAGTGCTGGGATTAAGGCATGCGCCACCACCGCCCAGCCCTCGGACTCTGGTCCTTGAGCGTGGCAGCAAGTGCCTTTCTTTACCCACTGAGCCCGTCTCATTGGCCTGCTTTGTTTTCTTTTTTTTTTAATGAACAAATGAAAAGGCTGGAACTCACTATGCAGGCCAGGCTACCAGGCTGCTTCTGCCTCTCAAGTACTGGGATTAAAGGTGTGCACCATAATACCTGGCTTGGTTGGGATTTTTAAACAATCGTTTCTTTTATTTATTTGGTTTTTTGATATAGGGTCTTATATAGCTCAAACTGGCTTCAGACTCAGGATGTAACTGCAGATGACCTTGAACTCTTGGTCCTCCTACCTCTACTTGCTGAATACTGGTTTTATAAGCTTGTGCCACCACGATGGGGTATGTTTTGTTTGTTTTTGAGACAGAGTCTAATCCATGTTATCTAGGATGGTTTCAAATTTATGGTCCTCCATCCTCAGCCTCCTGAATCCTGGGATTACAGGCATGTTGCCAACATGCCCAGTGAAAAGAGTTTTTATAAAGTGTGAGCCACTATATAAATAAGAACTATTATTCCAAAGACAAGGCTCCCCTAGCTTCTTTGTCACACTGTGGGAACTGTATCTCCCTAGAGCCGGGGACTCCTGAAGGTCTAGGATAGAGGGGCCTCTGTGGTAAGTGTTCATAGAGCAGCCTGCCTGGGGCAGGGGAGTGAGGGCCAACTGAGGCAGGGCTGGAAGGTGACATGAGCTACAGAGTAGGGCAGAGACACTCAGCCCTGTGTCTTTCCCAACTAGTGTAGTCCATGGAAGAGAAACGCCTGCTGCTCAGTCAACACCAGCCAGGAGATACACAAAGACAACTCTCGTCTGTACAACTTCAACTGGGATCACTGCGGCAAGATGACACCCACCTGCAAGCGTCATTTTATCCGAGACACCTGTCTGTATGAGTGCTCCCCCAACCTGGGGCCTTGGATCCGGCAGGTACGGGTACTTCCCTCACACACACTTCAGGAAGGCTCTCCTTAGGATCAGTCTTTCAGCTAGAGCTGCCAACGTCCCCTCTACCCAGGTGGACCAGAGCTGGCGCAAAGAGCGTTTCCTGGATGTCCCCTTATGTAAAGAGGACTGTCAGGAGTGGTGGGAAGCCTGTCGCACCTCCTCTACTTGCAAGACAGACTGGCATAAAGGCTGGGACTGGACCTCAGGTAGGGGCCCAGGGGTAGGAAGATGGAGTTAGGACTTGGAAAAGGGGAGATTAAAATTTTCTGGGGTGCGTTTTGACCCTAGGGCTGAATGTCTGTGCCATCTTGATTCCGCCTGCAGGCATTAACAAGTGCCCGGACACCACAGCCTGCCGCACATTTCAGTACTACTTCCCCACCCCAGCCAGCCTTTGTGAGGGGCTCTGGAGTCACTCCTACAAGGTCAGCAACTACAGCAGAGGGAGTGGCCGCTGCATCCAGATGTGGTTTGACTCAACCCAGGGCAACCCCAACGAGGAGGTGGTGAAATTCTATGCTGCCCTTGTGACAGCTGGGGCTGTTTCCCATTCAGTGGCACTTCTTGTGCCCAGCCTGGTCCCCGTGCTGTCATTATGGCTCCTTGACTGAGGCCAGTCCTCTCTCTATAGACTTCTCCTCTATCTGCCTGAAGCTGGGTCTCAGTGCAGCTCCTCTAAGAATGAGAGAGTCTTAAGCCTGCTTCCAAACCCCACTCCTCTGTCAGCCAGTTCCTGCTCCATGGGGCTTGGGGTTCCTACAACAGTCATTTCTAATAAATCTGTGACACCTCTGGGTCTAATGAGTTGTCCTCACTGTGAGTTTGTGGGTGGGTGGGGACAAATCCTTTTGGGTCGGAGCAAATAGAGTGTTTGAATGCCCCTTGTCACTATATAAAAGTTCATAATTAGTTTCCTCCTTCCAGAAGGGGGATGAACTAAATGTCTACATATTAGTAGTCTGTAGGAATCTAATTGCTTCTAAGGCAGATCTAGGATTTCTTATTCATATAGTTCTTAAACATTATCCCTTGTGGTCTGAGAATGTAACTCAGTTGGAAGAGTGTTTGTCTAGCATGGGGAAGTTCTAGGTTCTGTCCTAAGGGGGTGTTGGCACAGGCCTGTAATCCCAGCACTTGGGAGGAAGAAGCAGGAGGATAAGAAGTTCAGGGTCATCATTGGCTACATGGAGAGTTTGGGGCCAACATGGAATATAAGACACACTGTCAGCACTCGGGAGGCAGAGGCAGGTGGATCACTGTGAGTTCGAGACCAGCCTGGTCTACCAATCGAGTTCCAGGACAGCCTCCAAAGCCACAGGGAAACCCTGTCACGGAAAAAAAACCAAAAAAAAAAAAAAAAAAAGACGCACTGTCTCCAACAAAAATAAAAACCCATCCCCCCAGCAGGGCACTTGGGAGGCAGAGACAGGCAGATCTCTATGAGTTGGAGGCCAGCAAAGGGTCTGGAGAAATGGGGAAGATTCACACTGCCTACCATGATGAAGATAGACTGGGCTGGGGCCCCTATGGAGAGGAAGAGAGTCCATTAAGAAGACGATCTGGAAGACACAGAGGAAATGCAAGCTTGCATTTGGCCCAGTGCTGTGTCCTGCAGATGATGCTAAAAGTTAGAAACCTTTACATGCTTCCCAGAGGCAGCTCTGTTCTCAGTATAAATCAATTTGTGTTTACTCTGGGTGTGTGCACCCGTTCGGCTGCATGGGTGCCTTGACACAGCTGTGAAATCAGGACAACAGGCAGGCGCGCTCTCCTTCCACCACATGGGTCTCTGGGATTCAAGTCTTCAGCCTGGGCAAAAGCACCTTTACCCGCTAAGCCATCTCACCCCAAAGACCCATTCTTTAGCATGTCTGTCCTCTCATGGAACTGTAAGTACATTGATTTTGGAGGGTTGCTACAGCTTTTTCTCCTCCTCCTTGGTCTCCTTTTTTTTCTTTGAGGCCGGATCTCCTATGGAGCTTTGGGTGGTCTGGAACTCTAGACCGACAAAGCACTTATAACTAGGTATGGATCTTGCTTCTGCTTACTGAGGGCTGAGATTACAAGCAAGGGCAAGTAAGACCCCCTGCTTGGCTTAGTCATTGCACACCTCCAGGATCTGGGCTTGAGGTGATTTCTGGGTCTTCAGGGCCCTCCCTTCCTACCCTGGGGACTTCTCTGTCTCCACATCCCTACCACAGTTACCCTCCTCAGGGACAAGTCTGAGACCAATAGAACAGTAGAAGGGGTTAGAGCCCAAACTGTAGATCCATAGCCTAGGTCTCTCCCCACAACACCATGGTATCCCCCGACAAGAAGTCCCTTACGCCAAAAGGACAGGAGGAGTTGGGTACAGACTGGAGATGAGTTTCTCTATTTACGGCCTGGCAAGACCAGAGAAACGTAGGTGGGTAGAGGATCTCTGTTATTGTATTAATCTGGTCTGGAAGGTCCCTACGGACCTCCTCTTCGCGTCTCAGGCTTTGCTCCAGCTGGGTTAAACCAAGGCACCTTTGAAACAGGGGAAACCCCTCAGGGCTGACCCCAGGCTCGATCAACAGGTTCAATTTACCAAAGCGGAATTTCTCTCCTGGGTTAAAGGGATGCTTCGACAGTCTCCCAGGAGTTGGTGGCTGCAGCCGAACGGCTAGAGGCCTGCGCCTTTAAGGAACCAGGGGGCAGAGGGGCGGGGCAGGAAGAGAAATCCCTGGAGACGCCGCCACCATCCAGGTCTTTTTTAAGGGGGGAAATGGGGCGGGCCAGAGCCCCGTTTGGGTTCCGCCCCACCTTCTCCCGCCGCTCCCCCTTTTCTCTCCTAGGGGTGGGTGGATGAGAGCTTGTAGCAACCCGGGTCTCCGGAGCTCCCTGCTCGCACCTGGCCCACCGAGTCGCAAGTTTGTTGACTTGGAGGGAGTAGCCGGGGCGGGGGCGGTGCTAATAATACCCGTTCATTCCCCAGTCGCGCTTTACAGTTTACACAGCTGTCACCTTCTTTACTCCTTAATTAATAATAAAAATAGCCGCCGTCCGGGAGCGCCCGCAGCGTGCCAGGCCCGGAGCTTTACAGGCAGAGCCCCAATGAGTCCGCCCTTATAACGTTACCCCAGTTGTCGAGAGCGGGAAGCTCAGACGCAGGGACGAGCCGAGACTGGCCCGAGGTCACTCTGCGGGCGTGCGGCGCGGGACCCGTACGAGGGCGAGCGAGGCGGGACGCGGGGCTGGCTCCGGGGGCGGGGCTCGGGCGGGGCGGAAGGCGCGGGGTGCGCGGTGGCGGCGGATGGCCATCTTAAGTGGCCGCGGGGAGTCCAGAACGGCTTTCCCGGGCTAGAAGTCACCCGAGTCGCCCCAGAGGTGGGGCCTGCGCGCGGCGGCTGAAGCACTGGGACTTGAGGGAACTTTTTCCCCCTGGATGTTCTAGGGGGTCCTCCTGGTCTGGGACTGCAGAACCTGGGCCTGCGGGTGTGGGGTGTGGTGCCAGGGAACTTGGCGGAGATGGGGGAAGGGTTCTGCCAGACTGGAGGGCCTGCGGGGACCGGTGCGTGAGGGACTCGAGGATACTGGACCTGGTGCATGTGTGTGTGTGTGGGGGGGGTATGGGGTATCGGATCTCATTGGAAGGGGTCTTGTGGGATGTGTCAGGGATCGGAGTTTGGGGGTTCAAGTCTGAAGGTGCTCACAAGAGTTGGGGGAACTTGTTTGCTCGGATGATGGGAGTATTTTCTGGGGAGGTTCATCCTGGAGTCTTCCTTTAAGAACTCCGATCTCGCAAAGCTGTGAGGGTGCCGAGTAGAAAAGGATGTAGTTAGTAGAATCAGACTTTTTCAGGGATTAGGGGTCATTTCATTGCGAATCGTTGGAAGGGTTGAATTCAGCAGGGAAAGCTGGGACTCTCAGATTGTCCGGGAGCGGGTACGGGGAACTGGATCTTCTTGAGGTGGGGGGCAAGATAATTGCGGGGCTTGGGAGGAGCGAGTCCTGTAGGAGTGTGGGGGCATCGTCCTTGCTGAGACGTTGGGGGCTGGGGCGGCCCGGGACCTGGGCCGAGTAGAGGGGGGAGGGGACCGGCCAGCTCCTAGCTTCGCTCCTGCCCCTCCCCCGCCGCCTCTGAACAAACTTTTCTTTCTTTCTCTTCAAGTTGGGGCCGGCGCTGCTGGCGGCGGCGGCGGAGGCGGCTGCGCGGAGATAGAGGCGGCCGGTGCGACCGGGCGTGGAGCCCCGATCTCGGATTCGCTCGGGCTAGTTGATCCTCAGGCCCGGGACCCAGGCACGGCCCCAACCTCGACTCCAAGCTTTGCCGGGCGGATGGCGCGGGGCGGCAGGCATCGGCGGCGCTGAGCCCAAGGCGGGCCATGGCCTCAGTGTGTGGGGCGCCGGGTCCCGGGGGCGCCCTGGGCAGCCCGGCCCCTGCCTGGTATCACCGAGACCTGAGCCGAGCTGCGGCGGAGGAGCTGCTGGCTCGGGCGGGCCGCGATGGCAGCTTCCTGGTGCGAGACAGCGAGAGCGTGGCGGGGGCCTTCGCACTCTGCGTTCTGTGAGTAGGGCCGGTGCACGCCGAAGTGTTCCTTGGTGGTGGTGGTCATCGTGGTAGTGGGTGACTGGAGCTATGGGGCTGCAGCCCCGCCTCCAACCCCTGAGTGGAGACCTTGACTTTATCACTGGGTGGAGGAAGAATAGAGGGGAGCACTTCCTGCTGTCTGAGAGCACTTTCTGGGGCCGGAGGCCAGAGTTCTTAAGCCCTGGGTGGGTGTGATGGGAAGAAATGCCGGCAGACTGTGGCAGACCTGCTTAGACTTCCCGGTGCCCCAGATGCACAGGGGATAGCATGCATGTTCCACATGGGTACAGTTCTTTTAAAAGCATGTGTCAGTAGGCAGTAGGGGGCAGAGGGACCAGTGGGGTAGGGCGGAATAGTGGGTGTTGAGAGGAGGACTTGGAGAGGCAGCAGGGTAAATCTGTGTGACACAACACCTTCATTTCATCAATCAATGAGTGAATCTCGACTTCAGGTTGAGCTCTGGCTATCTGGCCATGAATGAGTGCTGAGTGTAAAGCTAGACTTGGCAGTATTTTGAGTGGGCCTGGTCCTGTGGCCGAACCTGGCAGCTGTGTGTGGTAGTGGTGTACTTTCTGTTTTGCAGTGTTGTTTTGTTTTTGCTTTTTTTGAGACAGGGTTTCTCTGTGCAGCCTTGGCTGTCTTGGAACTCACTTTGTAGACCAGGCTGGCCTTGAACTCACAGAGATCCACCTGCCTCTGCCTCCCGAGTGCTGTACTGTACTCCCTGAGCCACAGTTCAATACTGAGTGGGTTTCTGTAGAAAGCATTAGGCACTACTGTGTTGAGCTCTAGTGAGAACACTCTCAAACCCCGTTTCCTCTGTTCCATTTTCCCCTCTTCTGACATCTTTGGGAATACAGTGGCCCAGCCTACAGGGAACAAACATTTCTGATTGTCACACTTGGGATGGGGCTGTGGGTATTAGTGGACAGAAGCCAGAGATGCTGTTAAATATCAGACAGTACCTAAGACAACAAAGGATTATGGGATTCCAAAGGCTAGTAGTGTAGACACTGAGAACTTTAACCTTGACAGTTGACCTGCCGAGTGAGGGGTCCTGTAAACCTCAGCTTTTGCAACAAGTCAGAGGCACACTCCGTGAGGAGAGACTAAAGCCAGACATCTTATGCCCATGAAAATCCCAAGAGTCCTGCCTCCTAGCCACCTCTAAACAGATCCCTTAATTAGGGAGGGGACAGGGGCAGGTGCTGGATCAGCTGTCTGAGTGGGAGGGGGACAGCTGGGGCCCTTGTCTGGGTGAGGAACTATTGTCCCAATGAAGAGAGATCCTGGTTCCATTGTCAGCAGAAGGCATTTGGGGGTACAGGGGTGTGTGTGTGTGTGTGTGTGTGTGTAACTTTCCAGGGCCTGGCAGAAGGGGTGAGAAGCGGGTTTCTTAGGCTTCCCAAATACATGCTTACCTATATACACATCATATGTACACAAATAACATTCAAGACACGCCCCTGCCCTGACAGATGACTGGCTTCTGCCCTGGTTTTAGTTCTGCCTTTTATTTGTTCTGTGACCTTGGGCAAATCATTTTTTCCTTTTGAGGCCCAGTTTTTTCTTCTGGAGAATAGAAATATGAATGTCTGCTTTACACAGTGTGAATATGAAATAAGCTTTGTGAGATGCATAAAGCAGTCAGGGTTTGGTTACTGTGCAACTATTATTGCTATAAACACAGATCCAGACACCACAAAGTAATCTCCCCTGACTAAGGTTGGGCTAGCTTTAGGGAGAAAATGGCCTTGTCGTGTCTGGTCCTCTCTGGAGCCAGCACCCATATCTGCCCCGCATGGACAGAGACCCCAGCGCCTCATTGAGGTGTGGAGGTCAAGGGAGCCTTCCACCCCCACTTTGTCTGTGCCTGGCTCAGCTGTCACCTGCTCAGCTGCTGCTGCCATCTGCCAGCACCCCTCTTGGCGTGGGGTTCCTAGAGGCTGAGTCTCCCATAGGGGTCCCCCTTGGGTCATTCCAGTTTCCTGCTGCTTGAGAAGGAGAGAAAGCAGCCCTAGGTTACTGACCCCACAATCCCCTGTAAAACTGCCCCTGGCACACCCAGTTCCAGTGGAGGCAGACACCAACATAAACAGACAGAGCCTTACACATGTGTTAGCACATTGCCCATGCATGCAAATAGGAGCTAACTAGGCTTCTGAGGACTTTTACTCTGGCGGGGGGCCCAGACCAGTACCGCAGCCCAGAGGGGCTGTTTAGACAGCTGTAGAGGCCACAAAAGAACTGCCTGTTGCTTCTCAGGCTTTGCGGTGTGGAAGCATAGAGGCTGTGTAGGTCGGAGTGTGGGGAAGGGGGCCTGGTTATTCCTGCTCTTGCTGGCAATACTGAGAGGGTGGACAGTGACTGCTGCCCCATTGTTAACCCTGTGCATCCTGGACAAGTGGCTTTAGAGAGTCTAAGCTGAGAGGGCCAGAGGTCAGCCTGGTACCAGGATAAGTAGGAAGAAGAGATTGTTGGTGTTCAGACCTTAGCCTGGAGGTGACAGGTCCTGGTCCTTGCTTTGCTCTAGGTATCAAAAGCATGTTCACACATATCGAATTCTGCCTGATGGAGAGGACTTCCTGGCTGTGCAGGTAGGAGCTCAGATCGGTGATCTCTAATTTTGGTTTAGCCTCAGGCTTGGGGACCTGCTGGCTGACTCTGCCATCCTTGTTACTTCAGACCTCACAGGGTGTTCCTGTGCGCCGATTCCAGACCCTGGGCGAGCTTATAGGCCTGTACGCTCAACCCAACCAGGGTCTTGTTTGTGCCCTGCTGCTGCCTGTAGAGGGGGAGAAAGAGCCAGACCCACCAGATGACCGAGATGCCTCAGGTATTGCTCATCTCACAGCATGAAAAATCCTTTCCTTGGGCTGGGGAGATGGCTCAGTGGGTAGAGCCCCGACCACATGAGTGCCAGGATAAGAGTGGATTCAGATCCCTAGAACCCACATAAAAGGTGGGTAGGTGTGGTAGCCTTGGGCTGGGAATCCCTCAGTAAATAAATAAGGTAAAGTGTGATGGAGGAAGCCTCTCAATATTAGTCTCTAGCCTACACACACACACACACACACACACACACACACACGAATCCATGCTAACATGTATTCACATGCTTGCACAGTACACATACATATACACACAAAGAAGGAAAATCCCTTCCTTGCCAGGCCCTAGACTCTCCCTGTTTCTTCCCATCCCCGCCTCCCACTTTCCCCTCACCGTGGTGCCACACGCACTGTGTACCCTCTTGTCTGTGGAAGTCTCTGACAGCCATGGCATATTCCTGTCACATAACATGGAATCAAAGCTGCTGTCCCACTGTTCCTTGTCCACAGATGTGGAAGATGAGAAGCCCCCACTACCCCCGCGCTCTGGCTCTACCAGCATTTCTGCCCCTGTGGGGCCCAGCATCCCCCTGCAACCCCCCGAGACTCCCACAACTCCGGCAGCTGAGAGGTGAGACCCTCCTAGCCCCGTCTGCTAAGCAGGAAGACCCTTCTCTGAGAATTGTTTCCCCATTTGACTGTCTAAGCCCCCTTCCTAGGGACCCCAACCCATCTCAGCTCCAGAGACAGAAACTCTGGCATATTCCACTCGGATTGCCTCCAGTACCTGAGGTACTGGGTAGAGCAGGGATGCCAGTGACAGTCGGCAGGACCTCCCCTGACTCTTTATTTCTCCTGGAAGCACTCCTAACGGACTCAGCACTGTGTCACATGAGTATCTGAAGGGCAGCTACGGGCTGGACCTGGAGGCTGTACGAGGCGGAGCCAGCAACCTGCCCCACCTCACCCGTACACTTGTCACCTCATGCCGCAGGCTGCACAGGTACTTGGGAAGGCTGAGCCCACGTGTCGCACTCTGGTCCTGACTTCCTCCCCTGTGCCCTGTTACTGTATACTAAAGATGGAAGTGCCACACTCAGTCACTGCCATGTTCCCTGAGCAGGTCAGGGTAGGGATTCTCACCCCTCCGTCTCTTCTAGTGAGGTGGACAAGGTCCTGTCAGGCCTGGAGATCCTGTCGAAGGTGTTTGACCAGCAGAGCTCGTCCATGGTGACCCGCCTTTTGCAGCAGCAGGTGGGATTGTAGGGAAGCCTCCAGGAAGCGCACACACCTTGGAGCTCGGGGGCGGGGCTTCTGCTTTGGAATCACCCTCTTTTCTCGCCCCTCAGAGCTTACCGCAGACTGGAGAGCAAGAGCTGGAGAGCCTTGTGCTGAAGCTATCTGTGCTAAAGGACTTCCTGTCAGGCATCCAGAAGAAGGTGGACTGACTGCCCTCACCTGCCCCTGTAGTCACTTATCCCAGCATCAGTGGAGCCCCGCCCTGTGCATCCCTCAGCAAGTGCCTTTGCCTCACCTTTTCCCCACCCCTCCAGGCCCTAAAGGCGCTGCAGGACATGAGCTCCACAGCACCCCCTGCTCCACTGCAGCCTTCCACGAGGAAGGCCAAGACCATCCCTGTTCAGGCCTTTGAGGTACATGGCAGGTGGGGCCTCACAGGGCAAAAGGTGGCTGGAGGCAAGGGATACCTCCGTCTAAGGTCTGAGCAGCAACCTTTCCACTCCTGTCTTACAGGTGAAGCTGGATGTGACACTGGGTGATCTGACCAAGATCGGGAAGTCCCAGAAGTTCACACTGAGCGTGGATGTGGAGGGTGGGAGGCTGGTGCTGCTGAGGAGACAGCGAGACTCCCAGGAGGACTGGACGACCTTCACACACGACCGAAGTGAGCTAGGGCCAGAGTAGGGAGATGTGGGCAGCTTGGCAGCACAGGTTTGTGTGACTCCCCTTTCATTCCCCTAGTCCGCCAGCTCATCAAATCCCAACGTGTGCAGAACAAGCTGGGTGTCGTGTTTGAAAAGGAGAAAGATCGGACCCAGCGCAAGGACTTCATCTTTGTCAGTGCCCGGGTGAGTTGCAGCCTGTGCCAGGGTATTGGGGCCTGCTGGAGTCTCCAGAGTGTATTTCCTATTGGAATATGGGGTGCGGGCCTGACATTTTTAGCAGGGTATGTATTGAGAGTAGACAGCCTAAAGTTGGATTCGAATAATCATTTTTGAGCAATATTCAGTAAGTGCTGTCATAGTATGTGTACAGTGGGGAACCTCAGGTATGACCCTTCTCTCATGATACCCGCCACAGAGCAGGGTGTCCCTGTGGAAAGATAAGGGTGCCTCCTGCCCCTGACTGGCTGCTGTATCCCCCTTCCCCCCATTAGAAGCGAGAAGCCTTCTGCCAGCTTCTGCAACTCATGAAGAACAAGCATTCCAAGCAAGATGAGCCGGACATGATCTCTGTCTTCATAGGCACCTGGAACATGGGTCAGGCCCAGGGGTTGTGGTGGGGGAGGAGGCTGGCCCAGGACTGGGGCATGACCCACCCCTCTAATTCCTGCTGCCTCCCTTCCACCTCCAGGAAGTGTACCACCTCCAAAAAATGTGACATCTTGGTTCACATCAAAGGGGCTGGGGAAGGCCCTGGATGAGGTCACAGTCACTATACCCCACGATATCTATGTCTTTGGGACCCAGGAGAACTCAGTGGGCGACAGAGAGTGGCTGGATCTGCTGCGTGGGGGCCTCAAGGAGCTTACAGATCTGGATTACCGCCCGGTGAGGGGTTTATCTTTCCTGGTCCCTTGTTCTCACAGACAACTGTGTTTTCTGCTTGACTTCATGGCTGGCCCTGGGGAGTACTGTTCACATGACTTTCCCTCTAAGCCCTGATGTTTCCTTTGGGAGGCTGAACTTGAATTTTATGAAAGGATGCTCTTCTTGTTCACTCTGGAAAGGGATAGCAAACCTTCCTAGTCTGTGACTGACGAGACGATAGGCCACGGGAAATGCAGGCAGGGACCTTGGCTTGAGGCAAGGATGACCCCACACTGTCTCCATAGATTGCCATGCAATCGCTGTGGAACATCAAGGTGGCAGTGCTGGTTAAGCCGGAGCACGAGAACCGTATCAGCCATGTCAGTACATCCAGTGTGAAGACTGGCATCGCCAACACCCTGGGTGAGCAGGGCAGGCGGGCCCCGACGGTGACATGCTTCTTCTGTTCACGCCTCCTGCCTCCTCGCCAGGGGTCTCCCACTTTGCGTGGTTTCAGTTTTCTCATATATGGGATACTCTGAACTTTGTATGTTCTCATCCTAAATCTCTTCCAGCCCCAAGGGAGACCCCTAGCAAAGGGGTGCATGTCTGTGTGCACATGTGCGTGCGTCCGTGTGTGTGTGTGCGTGTGTGTGTGTGTGTGTGTGTGTCTGTTTGTCTGTCTGTCTGTCCTGGGGAAGGGAGGAATGCCCACCATGCTGCTTGGAGGGATAGAGGACAGTCGGGATCCTCTTTAGGTGATCCTTTTTCTTTTTCCTGTCCTGATAGGGAACAAGGGAGCCGTGGGTGTCTCCTTCATGTTCAATGGCACCTCATTTGGCTTTGTGAATTGCCATCTCACCTCAGGAAATGAGAAGACCACCCGGTGAGAGACAGCCTCCTTATGTCTCTTTTCTTATCCTCCATTTTCCTGAGACATCCATTCCTTTTCCCATTGCCCAGGCCTTGACTTTCTATATTCCTGTCCCCAGGGACACCTCCTCCCATCTTCTCAGGACCTATCTTGTCTATGCTTTGATCTTGAGCCTGTCCCTACCTGCTTTCTCTGTCTCTAGGGACCTTCAACCCTGCCCATCCCTGACCCCAAAGACTTCTCACCTTTATGTTGTCCCTCCTTCCTGACTCTGGGTATCTGCCCTGGCCCCTCCACTATAGGCGGAACCAGAACTATTTAGACATTCTGCGTCTGCTCTCGTTGGGTGATCGGCAGCTCAGTGCCTTTGACATCTCTCTGCGATTCACTCATCTCTTCTGGTTTGGGGACCTTAACTACCGCTTGGACATGGATATCCAGGTGCCAGCAGGGCCTGGTGGGTGGCTGTAAAGGAGGGCATTTGGAGGGGAGGCTGGCATGGTTCTTCTCAAGAGGCAAGCCTCTGGTGTTTGTGTCTGCACCCCAGGAGATCCTGAACTACATTAGTAGGAGAGAGTTTGATCCCCTGCTCAGGGTGGACCAGCTCAACCTGGAGCGAGAAAAGCACAAGGTTTTCCTTCGATTCAGTGAGTAGGGGCCTGGCAGTGTTGAGTGATGGCCCTGAGACTTGGAATACGCCTGGGTCTTTGGAGCCATGAACTTCATGTGTCCTCTGCTCTCTTTAGGTGAGGAGGAGATCTCTTTCCCACCCACCTACCGCTATGAGCGGGGCTCCAGGGACACATACGCTTGGCACAAGCAGAAGCCAACTGGGGTGAGTGAAAATATAGATTGGGGGACCCCTCCCTGTGGTTTCAGAGTGTTGGGCGATAGGATATCAAAGATCTGAGTCTCTGCAATTACTACTTCAGCTTATGGCTTCCTTGAGGCCTTTGGGGGTGATGTGATGTTGGCTATTTTGGGAATCCAAGGAAGAAGGCAGGTACCAGGTCCAGTAATAGAAGAGGAGTGGGGTTTGGTCAGCTCTGAGTGGGACCCATGTTGAGACTCCCAGCTGACAGGACTGATCACATTGCCATTCCTGTCACAGGTCCGGACCAATGTGCCTTCGTGGTGTGACCGGATTCTATGGAAATCCTATCCCGAAACCCACATCATCTGCAACTCCTATGGTCAGAGCCTTGGGAAAGGATGATGGGAGACACTGGGTGGTCATTATTCTGCCTCAGCCCTCCTTTGGAAAGTGGTGCAGAGAGTAGGGATAGTTCTCTAGAGCCCCCATTCCTGTCCCCCTAAACAGGTTGCACCGATGACATCGTCACCAGCGACCATTCTCCTGTGTTTGGGACATTTGAGGTTGGAGTTACTTCCCAGTTCATCTCCAAGAAAGGTGCCTGTCCTGATGTGGAGATGTGTGGGAGGGCACATTCAGTGACCTAGGGATGTGATGGATTTGACTGACCACACATACATGTTTGGGTGTGTGTTCATAGGAATGCGGGACTATTTCTGAACCTATGATATGTGAGGCTGTCTGAGCTTAGGTCATCTCTAATGATGGGACACCTCTAATGCTGTGACATACCTGTGTGTCTGTATCTGTCATACATGTGCTTTGAGTATGCCTGCAGATACTGCAGATGCCATAGTGTTGGCAGACAGGCCTAGAAGCACTCTGATCCCCATGCCTTCTGACATGAACTTTTCGTGCTTGGCATGTCTTTCTGCCCCAGGTTTGGGTTTGTAGGTCCCTCTATTGACTCAGGACTGGGAGACTCTTTTTTTGTCGTATCTTCAAATCTGCCAGGGCCCCTAATTTTCTGTCCTAAGCTCAGCATCCTGACCTTTTTGCTTACAGTTCTTTCCTTGTTCCCTCAGGACTCTCTAAGACCTCAGACCAGGCCTACATTGAGTTTGAGAGCATTGAGGCCATAGTAAAGACAGCCAGCCGCACCAAGTTCTTCATTGAGTTCTATTCTACCTGCTTGGAAGGTCAGAGGGGGCCATTGCTGGCTGTGGGCCAAGAGAGAGTGGGCTGTCACAGGCTGCTCAGAGTGGTCAGCCCCTCAGCTGGGTCCTCCCACCTTCACCCCAGAGTACAAGAAGAGCTTCGAGAATGATGCTCAGAGCAGTGACAACATCAATTTCCTCAAAGTGCAGTGGTCCTCACGCCAGCTGCCCACGGTGAGGCTGTAGGAAGGGCCCAGACTTATAGATAGAGGGGCACAGAGAGCATGAGGCAGAGCCCAGCACACTGCGGGGCTCCTTGGGAGGGAGAGCGAGGATGGAGGGGATATATGTATGTGTGTGCTTTTGTACACAAGTAAGAAAAAGGATAAAGACAGTTACATCTTTGGGAGCTGTAGAACCGAGTTGTTGCTTATTTATTCATTTGTTTAATAAATGCTTTCTGAACCTTTGATAAATGGCTAGTATTGTCCATTGATGGCATAGAAAATTAATTAATTATAGTGACGTTAAATGCTATGAAAGGCCATGCAGTGCTGTGTCTTTAAGAGTGAGCATGAGGGGCTGGAGAGATGGCTCAGAGGTTAAGAGAACTGGCTGCTCTTCTAGAGGTCCTGAGTTCAATTCCTAGCAACAACATGGTGGCTCACAACCATCTGTAGTGAGATCTGGTGCTCTCTTCTGGCCTGCAGGCAGAACATAATAAGTAAATAAAAATATCTTTAAAAAATGAGCATGAACAAGCCTTATGGCAAGGGGTGAGTGGAGCCAGGATCAATGTGGGAAGGACATGATGGGATGTTTAGGACATTGTTTCTCACTGGGCCTCTCTGTTCCTCAGCTTAAGCCAATTCTGGCTGATATCGAGTATCTACAAGACCAGCATCTCCTGCTCACAGTCAAGTCCATGGATGGCTATGAATCCTATGGTGAGGGGGGCAGGAGGTACCCAGGGGTACAGGAAACCAGGTGGCACCCTAGAAAAGTCTGGCAATTTGCTCGTCTGTTGTATCTACTCCTTAGGGGAGTGCGTGGTTGCGCTCAAATCCATGATTGGCAGCACGGCCCAGCAGTTCCTGACCTTCCTGTCCCACCGTGGAGAGGAGACAGGCAACATCCGTGGCTCCATGAAGGTGCGGGTGCCCACAGAGCGCCTGGGCACCCGTGAGCGGCTCTATGGTGGGGGCTCCATTGGGCAGGGTGTGGGGCATGTGATGTCGTAGTGTGGGCAGACCCAGGGTGGCAGCATGTTGGAATCCTGTGTACTAGAAGCTATGACTGAATGGGTCTACCCTGAGGGATAGCTGGGAGGGGACTAGATATCCCCAGTGCCCATAATATTCCTAGGATCCAGGATCCCAAGTCCTCACTAAGTTTCCCATCTCTGTGCTTCCCCAGAATGGATCAGCATTGATAAGGATGAGACAGGAGCCAAAAGCAAGGCTCCTTCAGTGTCCCGAGGCAGCCAGGATCACAGGTGAGCTAGGGTTATGTTGAGTATCATAAGAAGGGACGCTTGGGGGCTTCTGGTCACCTCCACATTTTCCCTCTGTTCTGTACTCCCGGCAGATCTGGGAGCCGCAAGCCAACTTCCACAGAGGCCCCCTGTCCACTGTCCAAGCTGTTTGAAGAGCCTGAAAAGCCACCACCAACTGGCAGGCCCCCAGCCCCACCCCGAGCAGCCCCTAGGGAGGAGCCTTTGAACCCCAGGTGAGTGGAGAAACTTGCTATCCCCTACCTCTGTCCATTACTATGCCTGGCTCTCAGGGCCGGCCAGGTGATGATCTGCTGTTTGAGTACTCTGATACCTCAGGGTGACAGTGGCCAGCCAGGCCTCCTTAGGTGTGACTCTGAGTCAGAAGGAGCACAGTGTTTTCTCTCAATTCTGTAGAAATTGGTTCTAGAGCTAGGGCATGGGACCAAGGCCTATAATCCCAGTATTTGGGAGATGGGGCAGGAGGATTAGGTGTTCACAATCATTTTCAGTTACAAATGAATGCAACAACCAAAACAAAAATCAAACTCAAACAAACCAAAGCAGATACAACTTGAAGTGTTTAGAGAAGGCCCAGCCTCACTGTGAAATTTCTCAGGGTCCACCTTGTGAGGCTGACCTAACAAAAGGCCCCAGGGGAAATGGGTTCATGGCCAAAAGTTTGACAAATGCTTCTTGCTAGATTCTTCTTTTTAGATGTTCATTCATTATTATGTATTAGCAAATGTCCCGAGAATATGGATAAAAAAGAAACTTAAAGCTTGTTTAATAAGTTTCCCAAATCTAATGGGCCACAAAACTTCCCACATAGCAATGTCCTGGGCCTGGGCATCTTGGCACACACCACTCTCCCAGCATCCGAGAAGACTAAGGCAAGAGGATTGAGAGTTTGAGGTTAGTCTAGGCTAAATTGTGAGGTCCTGTCTAATGGGGAAGTAGTGTTCCGTGGGTGAAACACCAACCTGTACCTGAGTAGGATTCTGCAGAAGGACCCTCACCAGCGTCTGGAGGCTTTTCTGATCGCTTTGGTCACTCTTATGAGAGGCTTTTATCACCCATTGCACCCATTTGAGCTCAGGTTTCAGTTATAACATCATAAAAGAACTGAGAAGTGAGTATGTGAGGACAGGAGTTAGGGTTTTACCTTCAACACTCCCCATCCAGTTTTAGAGATCATGAAATCAAAGGCTCAGAGTGAGCCCTGACCCAAGGCCACTGCAATTCAGTGACCAGGACTTGCCACTTCTTCCCGCTCCCTCCCTGCACCCCTGCTTTTACTTTGGGTTCTGACGGTTTCCTGCTCTCAAACTAGGCTGAAGCCAGAGGGGACAGCCGAGCTGGAAGGAGGTGCAGCCCCTGCACCCAAGAACAGCTTCAATAACCCTGCCTACTATGTCCTGGAAGGGGTCCCGCATCAGCTGCTGCCCCTGGACCCACCCTCACTTGCCAGGGCCCCTGTCCCACCTGCCACCAAGAACAAAGTGGCCATCACAGTGCCTGCTCCCCAGCTTGGGCGCCACCGGACCCCTCGTGCAGGAGAGGGAAGCTCATCGGATGAGGACTCTGGGGGCACACTGCCTCCTCCAGATTTCCCACCTCCACCACTGCCGGACTCAGCCATCTTCCTGCCCCCTAGCCTGGATCCTTTGTCGGTGCCAGTGGTCAGGGGCCGAAGCGGGGGTGAGGCCCGTGGTCCACCACCTCCCAAGGCCCATCCAAGGCCACCACTACCCCCAGGCACCTCACCTGCCAGTACTTTTTTGGGGGAGGTTGCAAGTGGGGATGACCGATCTTGCTCAGTACTGCAGATGGCCAAAACACTCAGTGAGGTAGATTATGCTCCTGGGCCTGGACGCTCGGCACTCCTCCCCAGCCCCTTGGAATTGCAGCCTCCCCGAGGGCCTTCCGACTATGGCCGTCCCCTCAGCTTCCCACCACCCCGCATCCGAGAAAGCATCCAAGAAGACTTGGCAGAGGAGGTGTGTAGACCAGAGCCTGATGGGCAGTGTTCCTTCATTCTGTCACTCAGAACTCACTGGTGTCTACAGCCCCCTTTGCTTGTAGCTGGGTAACGGGCTTTTTGGGGACACACGAATCAGCTTCATTCTTGCCTTCTTTCCCCTTAGAGCATGGGTACAGTGTGGCTTGTTTGCATGTGTTTCTGTGAGGAGCCACCCTTAGTTCTCCCCCTAACGTGCTATATTTCCTCAGGCTCCGTGCCCGCAGGGCGGGCGGGCCAGCGGGCTGGGAGAGGCGGGCATGGGTGCCTGGCTGCGGGCCATCGGCTTGGAACGCTATGAGGAGGGCCTGGTGCACAATGGCTGGGACGACCTGGAGTTTCTCAGGTGGGGGCGGGGCTGGAGGTGGACAGGGCGGGGTGTCTGGCCTCAAGGGTGGGATTGTGGGCCCTAGGACCTCTTAGCCCATCTCCCAGCTTCTCTTAACTCCTGCAGTGACATCACTGAGGAAGACCTGGAGGAAGCTGGGGTGCAGGATCCTGCTCACAAGCGCCTTCTTCTGGACACCCTGCAGCTCAGCAAGTGATAGGAGATGGCTGCCGAGCTACAAAAGCAGAGCTCTTTCTTTCCCCTTTGGGAAGGGCATGTGCAACCATGGGCTGAAAAGTCCCGAGGGGCGTGGCAGCGCATCTCTGTCTATTTATTGGGGACCAGTGTTCCCTACTGCCCAGTTGTTTGGGATGTTCTAGTTAGGACAAAGAGCTCCCCACCTAGCTTTTAGGTCCAGGGTCGGGAGTTGAGTAGCCTGTGGTAATAATGAAGCACGCTGGTTACTCTGGTGTGGGCATCTCCCAGCCTCAGGGTTGTCTGTGGGGTATAGTTGGGTACAGACTGGTCCCCACTAACACCAATGTTTCCACCTCCCTCCCTCGGACCCAAGACACGGGAAGAGTTCCTCCTTGCAACTCCTACTCTAGGGACATCCTCCGGAAATGAAGGAAGAGCCCAGAACTGGGCTGCATCTATTTAAGTTTTTTCTGTGTGGGTTTTGGAGAGGGAGGGCACATTAATTTTATTGGGGTGGGGCAGGACCTCGGCCATAAAATGCAGATTTACCTAGTTCTGGCTGTACCTCTGGTCCACAGTGCCCTTGCCCAAGGAATGCGTGGCAGTCTGCTGTAGAGAGGGAAGCAGCCTCGCTGGTTGTCACTGCATTGGGAGACAGGGTTTTTGCCAACAGTTTATCCCATCTTGGGCACTCGGAAAGGTTGCCGGCTTGATGTCTTCAATAAATTAAGTTTTATTTGGATTGAGCAAAATCACCTTAATAAATTACAAGTTTTTTCAAAGAAAGTAAGGGGAAAGGAAAGCCACTTTGTTCCGTTCCCGACGACCCTTCCCCTCTAGTGTGTGGTGTGTGTCTACCCTCTGCACCGGACTGGCTAGGGATGAGAACCGGACCCCTCAGGTTGCTGATTTTAAGGGGTGGCTGACTCAGCTGAAAAGCAGGATCTGTCACTTCAGCTTCTTAGGCCCCTTTATGATTGGGCACTGTTAGGGACAGGTGTAATTTGACCCCGGTTCCTAAGAAAGCCAAGCTAGACAGGACTTCTGGCCGCCCTGGAGGGGATCCCGGTGTGAATACTCCTCTCCGCTGGGTGCGGGTGGGTGAAGACAAGATTGTTTTACAACGGAAGGGGAGGCCACATCTAGGGATCAGACACTGGGCAGTGGGGACGACAGGGCGCTTCCAGGCAGGCGGCCGGGATAGGGAAGACTGTCGGGTCCAGTAGGGTAGGGGTGTCTCTTGGGGCAGGCTGCGTGCCTCCAGACGCCCGCGGCTAGAAGAGGTTTGTCTTCAGGGCGGGGCCGGGCTTCCGGTGAAAAGAAGACAGAACTCCAGAGAAGGGCCCGGGCCCGGGCTCCGCCGGCTGCCAGGCCTTAAGCAGCTCTGCTGCTCCGGCGCCGGGCCCGCCACCCCCGCCGCCCGCCACCCCCGCCCACAACGCGCCCTTGAGTGGCTGGGGCCCGGGGCCTGAGCCCAGCGCGGCGGGCAGAGGGCTGGGGCTCAGGCGCGGGCTGGCCAGGCTGGGTGCGGGCGGCGGCGGCAGCGATGCGGTGCTGTCGGGCGTGGGGCTGCACGTGGACTCTTTGGAGTCGTCGTCCTCGGACGAGCAGCGCGCCTCGCCCTTTTTGGCTCCCGTCGCTCCCGCCGCGCCTTTGGCGCTGGCCGCGCGCTCCTGTTTGCGGAACTTGGCCCGGCGGTTCTGGAACCAGACCTGTGGGCACAGGGGCCAGTCAACCCAGAGGACGGTCACCAGGAGCACTTCAGCCCCGGGCCGCTAGGCGCGTGTGAGATCTCGGTCCAGAAAGGATCGATCTCGGATTATTATCCACAGCCTTCCGCCCTCCACCATTCCATTCAGCGCCCGGTCCATTCTTCCCGCCTGTGGTGCTCCTTCCTCCAGGCCCTTGGGTTTCTGTTCTTACGGTCTGTTCACCCTCAGACCCCGCTGCCTCCCCGTATTTTGGTCTTCTGGAAGGGGCTCTGCTGTCAGTCTTATCACCCTAGGAATAACTTTTTAGGAAGCTGGGCATTCGCCTGAAGCATTCTAGGACAGTGACGAGTGGGTCGGGGTCCTGGGAGACCTTTTGGGTAGGGTGCCTCTGTCAAAAAGGGCCAGCTGGGATTTGCACGCCCAAGTCTCTTTTGTCCGCCCTGCAGCTGCCCCAAACTTAAACTTTACTGACTCAGGAGTCCAAATTGCGACGCTGGGTCCGCTATCTAAAAGTACTGATTGGCCTGATCCTACCCATTATCCCCTGTCAACCCAGCCGCCTTGCTTCCTGGCTTCAGAGTAAAAATTCTTAAACCTCCAACTTGGGGGTTGGGAGAAGGAATGTAGGAACACCGAGTCGGAGGCAAAATGAAGCTACCCAGCTCTGGTCTTTGAGAGCCCAAGTCCCGGCCCGCTGCCTCCTCTGGTCGCTCAGCCACACCTGAACTGTCTTGACTTTCAAGCTGTAGTTGTCCCTGGCTCCCAGGTGTCTAATCTCCAGCACCCTCCTCTAGCAAGCGCATGCACAGCACGTGAGTGCATCCACGCACCTGCACGCGAGCCTCAGTGAGGTCGATCTTGAGCGCCAGTTCCTCCCGTGTGTAAATGTCGGGGTAGTGGGTTTCGGCAAAGACGCGCTCCAACTCCTTCAGCTGCGCACTCGTGAACGTTGTGCGGATGCGCCGCTGCTTGCGCTTCTCATGCAGGCCCGACGGCTCCGGGAAGAACTTGTAGGGCACTGCGGAGGGTGTGCGCGAGGGCAGGGGCAAAGAAAGAGAAGTGCGTGAGAAGCTGATCTCAGTCCCCCAGACCCCAGTATCTTGCCCTAGAGGAGATCGCATATAACCCCTCCCTGCCCGCTATTTGGTCCTCAATAGTCTCCAGCCAAGTGTCCCCAAAGGCTGAATCATCATCAGGGATACCTGGGGCTTAAGTGTTCCCTGAAGCAAACGAGAAGCTCCAACTAAGGGTCCGATGTCCAAATTCCCTCCACCTTCTTCCAAGCCCTACCGCTCCACTGCCCTCTCCCAGCCTGCCACCTTCACGGTGGTGTTTCTCCTCAGGCACCGTTCCTGTGGGAGTCCAGGTCCTGTTCCCTGATCACATGAGCCGGGTATGTCTGCTAGATCTCATCAGCACCAAAGTCTCCCTACTAACCAATCCCACGCCTTGGCTCTGCCTTTGAGACTCTCCAGCTAGGTCTATCTTGTCACTGACTGCTGTCTACCGATGTTTCCCGCTCTCTGTACCCCAGCCCATCTCTCTCCTTCCCGAGGCTTAGTTCCTCAGTTCTGCTTCTCATCCCGATGGTCATTCTTCTCCAGACATTTCCTCTCCTCTTCCTCACTTTCCTCCGTCTGAATCTCTTCAACTTCTCACTGTTTTCTTTGCACCCATTGAGGGGGTTCTTATTCCCACCTACCCAGATTTTTCTATCTTTGCTCCCTTTATCCCACTCAGTCACTTTCTCTGTGTTCCATCTCCTCTAAATCCTATCCCAGCTCCTATATCCTATGCAGATAGCATCTTCAAATATCTGGTTCCAAGTCTGGTTTAAGTTTCTATATTGTCCTTGGGATTCCTCAATCACCTTCTTTGTCCCATCTTCCTAAACCTTGTCTCCAGTTTTTTAATCTCCCTCGGGCTCATCTCTGTTTCCACCTCTTTTGCCCCCCATCTCCCAAAATGTGTGTTCCCACCACCTATCTCACAACACCGTGCACCCATTTCTCTCTCGGGGCCGTATTTGTGCTTCCATCTCTCTACTTTAACCCACCCACAGCCTCACAAACCCTTTTCCTGATCCCTTCTGCAATCCCCATTCTTGCCGGGTCCAGGATCACCAATCTTCCCATCCCCATTTTGGTCTCGGACCTCGCCTTAATGTTTCTTATTTCCCTAAATTCAAGTCTTTATTTCCCCACCAAACCCCAGTCCTCCTCTTGGGTTCCTGTGATCGTCCCAGGAGGGCAAGAGATAAGAGACGAGGAAGCCAGCCGGGTGGGGCAGAAGGGACAGGGATGCCTGAAAGGCTGAGTGATGCTGAGGGTTTGGACAGGGACTTGCTTGGATCAAAGGACTTGAATGAAGGTGGGAACCTCCTCCTGGGTTTTGCTGGCCTGTAGCTAAGGTCTAGGCTGGAGGGAATGTGGAAATGAAAGCGGCTCAATGACAGAGGCTCCTTTCTTTTCTATGACTATGGGAATCGGTCTTTGGTGATGCCGGAAGATCTGGGCCCAGGTAGGACAGGTCTAAGGGCAAGGAGAGGCTAGAAAGATGGTATTAAGGGCTCTAGAAAGGGTCCCGTCTGGGCAGCTCAGCTGCAGAAGGGATATTTGTTGAGAGCGGCATCATCTAGGACACAGGTGCTAAGGATGGGAGTTGACTGGACGGAGTTGGAAGTCCATTCCGAGGCTACGGGG
The DNA here is from genome assembly GCF_017639785.1 of Mesocricetus auratus. Classification (NCBI taxonomy): domain Eukaryota; kingdom Metazoa; phylum Chordata; class Mammalia; order Rodentia; family Cricetidae; genus Mesocricetus; species Mesocricetus auratus. The sequence continues at coordinate 96,531,369 of NW_024429182.1, forward strand.
AAATGGAGATGCTTGGTGGTCGCTTTTGTAGGTGGGAAGCAAAGGGCCTAGCTAAAGTCCCAGAACTGGACCTGTTTCTTTGATCCGAAAGGCACAGGGTAGGGATTTGGCATGAAGAAAGAGGAACGGGAGGGACAAGAGGGTGCGGCTCATCCCTGCCAAGAAGAAACTCCTAATTACTGGGGTTCTCAAAGTGCATTGGAGGATCTAGCCAGGGGCATAGATAGAAGGCGGTTTGTGGGGGTACAGTCACATTCACTTGCAGAGTAGGGCAGGAGTGGAGGTTCTGTGGGATTCGGGGGTAGGGTTGGGGCGGGACTGCGCTCACCTGCCGAGTAGGGCGCGGGCTGGTGGTCCCGTAGGGCGCCAAGCGCACAGTTGGAGGAGCCGAGCGCGGGGCAAGGTGGCCCCGCTGCGGGGAAGGCAGGCCGCAGGGGACTGTATTGGAAGCCGCCAGGCTGGCTGCAGGCGCCGAAGTCGCCGTAGGCGGACGCCTCCATGGCCGCCACGCACGAGTCGTACGAATTGAGGTAGGAGTAGTCCATCGGCCCGAGGGGGCGGGGGCGGGGGCCGGGCCGGCCGGGTCGGGTTGGGGTCCGGGTTGCTGGAGTTCGGGATGGGGGATTCGAGCTCCAGGAGCAGAGGACCTGAGACCGGCTCTGAGCACCCGAGAGTCCGCCCGCCCCGTCGCGGCCCGCACTCTGCCCCGGTGCAACGCAAGTGCAGTACGGACAGCCCGCGCGCCTTTTAACGCGGAGGACCCCGCGGAGGGGGCGGGGCGGGGCGAACTCCGCGGGGCGGGGCCTGAGCGCCCTAGACCCCACCCCTAGCCACCCCGGCCCCCCACCCTAAAGGGCTCGTGTCTCCCTCTTAAGGCTCCCGAGGAGCAGGAGGGGATGCGCGGAACCCCATCCCAAGAGAACCTTATCCTGCCCCAATCTGGTCCAGACCTTCGATCCCTACACGTCATGCCCAGCAGGAGGTCCCGACCTCGTTCCTGGGCCTCCCACCTGCGGCCCCGTGGAAGCTAGGGAGGCAGGCCCCTCGGTGCTGGTGTGAAGAAGTTAATTCAATTTTCCCAGATAACCGAATTATTCCGATCTGGCCCCTCAGCCCCGCCCCCAGCTAGGTCCTATCCCTGCGAGGACTGCGGAGGCTGCCCTGGAGTGAGGGGGGATGGAGACAAGGACGTGAAAGAGACAAGAGATGGAGTCTGAGACAGGGACAGGGAGGGGAAACGGGTACAGCGAGGAGACCGAAAGAAAAGGAAGGGGACAGACCCCGTGATAGGGTCAGGGGAAAGAGGGATGTATAGATGGAGACAAGGGTGAAACGCACAGAAGAGAAAGGCAGTGGTGGAGAAGGAGACGAGCAGAGAGAGGAGGCCAGCAGGATGGAGAAAGACATGCATGGAGACACAGGGACACGGATGGACGTGAATGTGGACTGCAACCTGGATTGTGATGGAGCGCCGGAGACGGCTGAGACAAAACAGAGACAATCGTAGTGAGGCCACACACAGGATGGTCTTAGACTGGCGAGGCCTGAGACAGACCAGCGGAACCGAGTCGGATGAATGGAGAGAAAGAACCTCCTGAGAGCTGGGATATGTGAGCCAGAGCAGAAGGCGGCCAAGATACTGTGGTGGAGGCTGTTGAGGGGGAGGCATAAGGGGAGGAAGTTGCAGGGCCGAGGTCTTCCTGAGTTGTCCCGAGGGCCGCGGGAGCCTGCACCTGCTGGGTCCAGCCACTCCCGCCCTTCCCTGTTTCCTCAGCTCTGTGGTCCTCCCCTATAACTTGTGACCTCTGCACCCGCGCGCGCGCGCGCGCGTGTGTGTGTGTGTGTGTGTGTGTGTGTGTTGGATGCTAAACCTTAGGAATATGGTAGTGACCCCCTTTCTGTCCTTTAGTGTCTCTCTTCTACCCTCCAGAGGCCCTTTCTTCTGGAAAATCAGGTAGAATGACCCTCCAAGGGTTTTCACCAGCTCTCCAGGCTGCGGAGTAATGGAACACATCTAGCAGCTTTACCTGGAGGATAAGCAGAACCCCTCTGCCTCTCCTGAAGAAAGAATTGGGCCCCTCCTCCTTAGTCCCCAACCCCAAGTCTCCAGGTTTCTATACTAGGTCTTGCTGACAGGAAGTCAGAGACCCAGGCTGAAGCCAGAAGAGGGCCCTGTCCTTGTCACCAAAGTCCTCTGGTTAGGAGGAACACTCTTGGAATCCCTCTTCCCTTATGTTCACCGGCACAGTGGGGACCACAGCCCTCAGTTCATCCATTTCCCAGTCTACTCATTCTGTGCCTGACACAAGCCTGGGTTCCTGTAAGTACTATATGTCAGGAGTTTTGGGGAGTATTTCACAGACCATTTTCCCCAATTTTTGGTTGGTTGTATGCATAATCACAAATTTTACCATCATAACTATTTTTAATTGTATAGTTCAGTGTTGTTAATTTATTCATTATGTTACATACATAGCACTACAGTGTCACTGCCATATTTATTTCCATAACTCTTCATCTTCTAAAATCCTAACTCCATATATGAAGCAATAGCTCTCTAACCATACCCCATCTTCTGGTAACTACCCTTCTGATGTCTGTCTGTCGTCTGTCTATGTAATTTTTTGAGATAGGGTCTCATCACCTCAGGTGGCCTTGAACTCCCTGTGTAGCTAAGGATGACCTTGAATGTCCGATTCCCCTAACCCTAACCCTGTACCAGGAATTGTGTGCATGCCCTACTGCACTCACTTTCATGGGAGGTTCTGGGGATCAAATCTAGGGCAAGCACTTTAGCTACATTCCCAGCTCCATCTCTGTAATTTTGAATATTCTAAATATCTTATAAAATGGAATCAAACACTACCTTATTGTGATCTCAATGCACATAATGTTCCCAAGGTTTATCTATGTGTGAATTTGCTTTATCTATGTCAGAATTTGCTTCCTTTAAGGTTGACTACATTTCCATCATAATTATATGCACTTAAAAAAAATTGGCCAAATCCCAGCACTTGGGAGGCAGAGACAAACGGATCTCTGTGAGTTCAAGACCAGCCTGGTCTACAAGAGCTAGTTCCAGGACGGCCTCCAAAACCACAGAGAAACCCTGTCTTAAAAAAACAAAAACAAAAAAAGTTATCCATTCATGGATACGTAGATTCATGTTTTAGCTGCTGTGAATAATGCTGATATGAATGTGGGCACATAGGTATGTAACTTTTGGGATGCTCTGCTTTTCATTATTTTAGAAAAAATTATTTTTTATTTTATTTTGGGACTGGAGAGATGGTTCAGCAGTTAAGAGCACAGGCTGTTCTTCCAAAGGACCCAGGTTCAATTTCCGGTACCCACATGGTAGTTCACAAATGTCTGTAACTCCAGTTTCAGAAAATCTGACACCTTCACAGAGACACATATGCAGGCAAAGCACCAATGCACAAAAATAAAAATAACCCATTAAACATTTATTTATTTTTTTATATTTTGCTTTTTTTTTTTTTTTTGAGAGTATCTTTGTGTAGCCTTGGCTGTCCTGGAGCTAGCTCTGTAGACCAGGCTGGCCTTGAACTCATAGAGCTCCACCTGCCTTTGCTTCTGTCTCCCAAGTCCTGGGATCAAAGTTGTGCACCATCACTGCCTGGCTGATTTATTACTTTTATTTTATGTATACAGTTTTGCCTACATGTATTTATGTGTATCGCATCTGCTCCTGCTGCCTATGGAGTTTGGAATAGGGCACCAGATTTCCTGGGACTGGAGTTATGGATGTTTGTGAAACATGTGGGTGCTGGGAGTAGAATTCTGGTTCTCTTCAAGAACAACATGTTCTCTTAACTCCCAAGCATCTCTCCAACTCACATTTTTTTCATTATTACTAGAGTCTCACTATGTTGTGCTGGATGGCCTTGAACTCACAGAGATCTGCCTGCCTCTGCCTCTTGAGTACCGACTAGGATTAGGCTCTCCTTTCAAATTTTCTTATTTTATTTTAAATATTTATTTTGTGTGTGTGTGTGTGTATGTGTGTGTGTGTGTGTGTGTCTTCGTGGATTCATGTGAGTGTCGGTGCCCGTATGGAAGTGTGTAGGTGCCCGTGGGGTCCAAAAGAGGGCATTGGATCCTTCCTTGCTGGAGTTTCAGGTTGTGAGCTGCCAGACATGTGTGCTAGGAACAGGCTCTCTGCAAGAATAATCTGCACTTGGGCCGGGCAGTGGTGGTTTATGCCTTTAATCCTAGCACTTGGGAGGCAGAGGTAGATTTCTGTGAGTTCAAGGGCAGCCTTGTGCTGGGACAGGCTCCAAAACTACACAAAGAAATTCTGTCCCAAAAAACAAACAAACAAAAAAGAATAATCTGCACTCTTTAGCACCAAGATATCTCTCTAGCCCCTGTTTTTGAAATGGTGGGCTATTTAAACCCAGGTTTACCCAGAAATCACAGTAATCCTCCTGCCTCAGCCTCCTGTGTACTGGGATTATAGCTGTGAGCCACCATGCCCAGCTGCTTTGTAGTTTATGTCCAGAAGTAGAATTGCTGAGTCACATGGTAATTCTACAGTGTTTTACTTAAATTTTAAAAAGATTAAAAAATTTTTTTCATGTGTATGGGTGTTTTGCCTGAATGTGTGACTGTGCATAATGTGCGTGGCTGGTACCTTTGAAGGCCAGAAGAGGGCAACTGATCTGGAACTGAAGCTACAGATGGTTGTGAGCCACCATGTAGGTCTGGGAACCAAACCTGGGTCCTCTGCAAGAGCAGCCAGTGCTCATGACCGCTGAGCCCTCTCTCCAATCCAGCAGTGTTTTTACTTTTTTAAAAAAGATTTATTTATTTATTTATTATGTATACAATGTTCTGCCTGCATGTATCCCTGCAGGCCAGAAGAGGGCACCAGATCTCATTACAGATGGTTGTGAACCACCATATGGTTGCTGGGAATTGAACTCAGGACCTCTGGAAGAGCAGCCAGTGCTCTTAACCTCTGAGCCATCTCTCCAGCCCCTATTTTTACTTTTTAAGGAACTGCTTTGTCATTTACATTTACACCAACAGTTCCTAAAGGCTCTAGTTTCTCCCCATCTGCACAAATACATGTTCTTTTTCCCATTACATTTTAGACTGTAGGGACTGAGACCTGACAGGTCAACCTCTTCAACAAGTCCTCCTCACTGGTGAGTGTGGTGCATCCTCAATTGGACACATCTACATATCTGGGGTGCTCAAGGAGTTACAATGGGATGGGTCAGTGTTCTCTTCTGTCATTCTATGGCTTTCTCTGATCAAATCCGGGTTCTCACCCTGGCCCACAAATATCCTGGGTGCCAGCACTCCTGCCCACCTCCTTTTATCTTGCTTTTCTTCATACACACACTAATTGTTTTGCTCAGAGATGCTCTTCCCAGATGAAAAGTTCATCCCATCCCCCTGCTTGCCCCAGTACCCAAACCTTGTATTATTTACCCACTGACTCACCTTGGACCTTGCTAGCTTTTCCAAGCCGTCTTTGGTGGCCCTGTACTAAGTTGGGTGTCTTTGCTGTGTCATATAGAACCTCTGTTTCCTTGATTGCTCAGCTCAGCTTATTGAATTGTTCGCAGCAGAGTGTGGTTTTAGTGCAGAACTGTGTCCTCTTTATCATTGTCTCTCCTGCTTCAACTATTTAGGAATGACTGAGACCCACCTGCCCTTGTCTTCAGGGGAAGAGTTCTCATTGGAGATTCCCACTCCACACTCTGCAAAGCGATCCCTTTCCTTCCTGTGCCCTCCTCTCCCCAGACACAGGGCAGTGCCTTCCTCCTGGGTCATCCTGTGCCTGTAGGAAACTTCTCCCAGGGGGATGTCTTTGTGAGTGCCTGTTCCTTCCCCATGACAAGGCTGACCACCCACAGAAGCAGCTACAGTTTGCAGGACAAACAAAGATATGAGTGAATTTGAGGGGCCCACTGCTGCTGGAAGTCGTAATTCCAGGTGTCTCAGAGGCCACCGTCCAACCTGTCACATTTACAGTGTAGTCCTTGAGCCAATAATACCTCCCCACCCCAACCCCTGTTCTGCAACACTTCTTTTAGAAGTTTGGTGGATTTTTATTTTTATTTTGTGTAGACGATGCTTTGTCGGTCTGTATGTCTGTGTATTATATGTGTTACTAGTGCCCGTGGAGAACAGAAGAGGACATCGGATTTCCAAGAACTGTAGCTACAGGTGGCTGTGAGTTACTGTGTGGGTACCAGAAATCAAACCCAGACAATACAGAGAAACCCTGTCTCGTAAAACAAAAAAACAAAAAACAAAAACAAACAAACAAAAAAAGGAATCAAACCCAGGTCCTCTGGAAAAGCAGCCAGTGCTCTTAACTCCTGATCCATCTCCCCTGCAACACTAGTTTCAGTTGGAATTCTAGCACAGCTAAGAGTAATCACATAGCATCATTTGCAGAATGTCGGCTATGGAATTCTCAGGGCAGGAGTCAGCCTCAAGACCATTGTATGTACAGCTGGGTTTCTCTCTTTGCTGGCAGTCACCGGCTGCTTGCTGACTTAGTAGCTGAGAAACAGCTGGAAACAGTGCTTTGAACCTTGTCCACTGTTGTGGTGGGATAGGGGACATGGGGGGATTTTGAAAGCCAGGTGAGAGAGAGAGAGAGACAGAGACAGAGACAGAGACAGAGAGACAGAGACAGAGACAGATAGACAGAGACAGAGACAGAGAGACAAAGACAGAGACAGAGACAGAGACAGAGAGACAGACACACAGAGAGAGACAGACAGAGAGAGAGATAGAGAGACAGAGACAGAGAGACAGAGACAGAGAGACAGACAGACACACAGAGAGAGACAGAGAAAGAGAGAGAATATTAAACAGATTTCTGAAAGAAGAGGAAAGGCAATGTGGGGTGGCTGGTGACTAGGAGTCTGGAGTAGGGGACACATTCCGTCTGAGGACTGCCCACCCCCATATGTGCTCTTGTGAGAGAACTAAAACGCTCTGAGGCTGGAGAGATGGCTCAACAATTAGAGGCTAGGCTCCCAACTAAAATGCTCTGGTACCAAGTGCTGTCTCAGCAATGTTGTGGGAGCCTCCTGTGAACATGATGTCTGCAGTTTAATGACTGATGGCGAATTCTAGCACCTGATGCTGATGGGCATAGCTCTGCCCTGCTACTGATTGTGCCTTGGCTTTCTCTTCTGTAAGCTGCTTTAGTTTAATGATTAGATGAGTAAAAACAATACAGTGTTGGAATATACAGTGTTTGCATATATTCATTCTATATTTACTTAGAGGAGTATTAGAGTGGCTTACAGGCTGTAGTCCAGCTATTCCAACAATGGTTCTCTACCCATGGGAAGACCAAGAATTCAATAATTGTTCTGTCCGTGAGTCTGGCTGTCTCAACCGGTCTTTGGTATTCACTGTAATCCTAAAGAAGTAGGCTCTAGTACCAGTTAAGGAAGGAACTTGTCGTTGAGAGTAGGGCAAGTAGGCAAAAAATGAAAGCTTCCTTCTCCCATGTCCTTTATGGAGCTGCCACCAGAGAGTGAGGCTCAGACTAAGGTGGACCTTCCGACCTCAGAAGATCTGGACTAAAGGTGGGTTTCCCACTTCAAACGCTGTAAGAAAATTCCCTCACAGATGTAACCAGATAATTGGTTTTGGTTCATTCCAGATATAGCCAAGTTGACAACGGACAGTCACCATCACAAATAGTGTCTTGTATATAGCAAACATTAATGAAGTTAGCTTCTACCGCACCACCAGGATCCTGAAGAATTACCCAGCCTGACCCCTGCAGAGACTGAGGTTAGGGGAGGAGTCTGGTGGGAGGAGCACAAAAAAAGACAGTGGGACTGAGGCAGGGTGGAGGAAGCCTGCCCAGAGAAAACGGGCTGCAAGGAGGAGCCTGTGGAGTGAGCCCTGTGGATCCCACTCTGTACTCTGAGCTCTACACCAACGAACCCACAGATGCTGGGCAGCAGCAGGGCTACGAGAACATCTGAGGTAAACCCGGAGAACACTGCCAACCATCGGTCACAAGGAGAAGGGCAGCCTGGGGGTTCCAGGGGTACTGTCTTAGCTGCCCCATTTTAGAGCAGGCACTGTTCTTCACCCCCAGTGCTCTAAGGCAAGATCTCCTGGGCTGTGAGTGTCACCTCCATGGTGAGCCTTCCTGCTACTACAGTGTAGGCTGCTACTCCTATGAGGCAATGACCTCAGGAGCCTCGATATCCCTTTATAATAAGAGCTAAGTGGAGTCGGATATCTCTCTCCCTCTGGCCATTATCACCCTGAACACGAGTCATCTCGGAAGCTAAGCATACTCAGGGCTGGTTAGAAATTGGATGGGCGACATCCGACATCCCGGCTGTGCTGGTTTGAGAGAGAATGGTCCCTATAAGGTCATAATTCAAATACTTGATCACCAGAGAGTGGCACTGTTTTCAAGGATTAGAAGGTGTGTCTTCGTTGGAGAAAGTGTGTCTATCACTGGGGGTTGACTTTGGGGTTTCAAAAGTTCATTCATTGTAAGCTCACAGTTTCTTTCTTCCTGCTGCCTGCTTTTTTTTTTTTTTTTGGTCTTGTTTTTCGAGGCAAGGTTTCTTTGTGTAGCCTAGGCTTTCCTGGAACTTGCTGGCCTCAAACTCAGGGATCTGCCTGCCTCTGCCTCACAAGTGCTGGAATTAAAAGGACTGCACCACCATGCCCCACTCAATTTTTTTCCTTTAAAAAATTTAAATTAGCACTCGGGAGGCAGAGGCAGGCGGATCTCTGTAAGTTCGAGACCAGCCTGGACTACCAAGCGAGTTCCAGGACAGCCTCCAAAGCCACAGAGAAACCCTGCCTCTAAAAACCAAAAACAAAAAAATTTAAATTAGAAGCGATCTTATTTCATATATCAATCCCAGTTCCCTCTCCTTCCCATCCTCCCATGCCCCCCACTGGCCCCCATCCCATCCATCTTCTGCTCCATAGAAAGGGGCCTTCTACGGGGGAATCATCAAAAGTCGGTCACATCATTTGGGGCAGGGCCTAGGCCCTCTCCTGTGTGTCTAGGCTGAGAGACTATTCCTCCATGGGGAATGGGCTCCTAAAGTCCATTCTTACACTGGGTATAAATGCTGTTCCAGTACCAGGGGCCCCATAGATTCCCCAGGCCTCCTAACTGACATCCACTAACTGAAGCCATCCTATGCTGGCTTCCAAGCTGTCAGTCTGGTGTCCATGAGCTCTCCCTTGTTCAGGTCAGCTGTTGCTGTGCGTTTGTCCAGCCTGGTTTTGACCCTTTGCTCACCACTCCTCCCTCTCTACGACTGGATTCCAGGAATTCAGCTAATTTTTTTTTTAAAGAGTTGCTGTGGTCATGATGTATCTTCACAGCAATAGAACACTAAGACACCAGTCTAGACTGAACTATAACAGATAAGCTCTGTAGTTTCTCAGATAGGGGCTGTAGAAAAATCCAAAGCTAAGGTTTGATTCTATTCTATTAGTTACATGTATTGCTGTCTGTGACCAGACAGAAACTTAAGGGCAAATAACTTATTTTAATTCATGGCCTCAGAGATTTCAGTGCATAGACCTTGACTCCACTGAGTTTGGGCCTGTGTTGAGGAGGGCATCATGGCAGCAGCAGGTGTGTGGAAGAGGCAGCTGTTTAGCTTCAGGCTGGAAACAGAAAGTGAGGACAGGGTTAGGGACCAGGTGAGACCTTCAAAGCCAAGCCCCGTGACCTACTTCCCCGTGACCCACCGCCTCGAGTTTCCAGGATTTAAATAGCGATGTCAGGTCGGGACACACACATGTACCAGTTGCGGACAGTTCACATTTAGTCCTTAGCACCTACCAAGCACACCACAGGTTGATAAACTTAGCTAGGTGGTAGTTGGGAGGAAGGGACCTACCTAAGGGCTTCTATAGTTGACACTTACAAATCGGTCATCCCAGCACAAGCCTTCCCTTTGGGAATTGAGAATAGTTCCTTCTACCCACGTGATCACTCAGGACAGGTGTGCTCACACAATCCTGCCCTCAGTCGGAATTGGTCTAAGTGTGGGTCCTGGCCAAAAGTGACCTAACAAAGCTCTTCCTCACCATGTATTGTTATATGAATTTAGAAAATAAGAGAGTATTATTTATTTTTAGACAGGATCTTATTATGTAGCTTTGGCAGGCCTGGAACTCATTATATGGTCTAGGCTGGCCTCAAGCAGGCAGAGATCAACTGCTTCTGCCCCCTAACTTTTGGTATTAAAGGCACTCGACACTATGCTCAGTGGCACACATTTAGTGTGTGTGTGGTGTGTGTGTGTGTGTGTGTGTGTGTGTGTGTGTATGTGTGTGTGTGATTCAGAAGATACCTTTTGGGGGTCCATTTTCTTCTGGAATGCAAGTCCTGTGGATCAAACTCATGTCATCAGTCTTGGTGGCTGCAAGCACCTTTCCTTGCTAAGCTGACTCACTGGCCCTTCCTGAGACATCTTTCCTCGTTCTTCAAATTAGTCGTCTAGCCATTTATTGGATTTTATTTATTACCTTACACATTCTTACATGTTTAATCTAGTTCAAGCTGGATTTCTCTCACTTCTAAGGCAATGAGTCCAAACAGAGTTGGTAGGGTGTGTGGGGATGCAAATGGAAGAGCCTGAACTTTGGAACGGGCTCTGCTCATGTGGACGGGATGCAGTGAGGTCCCTCCATCAGGGCTAGACACTCATCCCTGTCAGAAGATAAAGCAGCAGCTGGGACAATGCTGCATTCTGTCCTTTGGACTTGTCCTCAGTCTTCCTCTTTTTTCCATGCAACTTCAGGGGATTAAAGTGGAAAATGGTAAAATATTGGAGTGCACTTTGTGAAGACCTCAGGGGGAGTCCTTGAAAAGAAGGACATTCAAACTGGCATTGGGGGGGTCCAGGGAGACAGGGGGGGTCATGCACGGTCGTTGTTTGAATAAGAGTGCCCCCATAGGCTCATATATTTGGATGCCTGATCAATAGGGAGTGGAACTGTTTGAAAGGATTACAAGGATTAGGAGGCATAGCCTTGTTGAAGGAGGTGTGTCACTGGGGGTTGGCTTTGAGGTTTCAAAAGCCCGAGCATGGCCCAGGCTCTCTCTCTCTCTCTCTACTTATGGATCATGATGTAGGACTCTGAGCTACTTCTCCAGCACCATGTCTGCTTGGGTGCCACCATGCTCCCTGCCATGATGATGGACTAACCACGGAAACTGTAAGCAAGACCACAATTAACTTCTTTCTTTATAAGAGTTGCCATGGTCATGGTGTCTCTTCACAGCAGTAGAACACTGACTAAGACACACACTTACGGGCATCTTGGGGTATATAGCAAGACAGAGTGGGGAGGGGAAGCAAGCGAGGGGAGGGGCAGAGAGCAACAGGACCACGTGCGGTTGTGGTAAGGAAGCTCCTCCTGAGCTGAAACCTGAGGTTGCTTCAGGAGGATGAGCAAGAGTCACACGGCTCACTGAGTCCATGTTTTACAGACTAGCCCCATCCTAGAGTGAAGCATGGGTAAGGGACTGAGGAATGCCTGCCAGGTGAAATGGGGATGTCTGCGAAGATCTGGAGAAATGAGGCAAGTGTGACTTCCAGAACCTTGGGACTTTGGACCAATGGGTTATTTTTTCTTTTCTTTCTTTTGAGACAGGGCCTCACTATGTAGCTCTGGCTGTCCTGGAACTTGCTCTGTAGAACAGACTGACCTCAAACTCCCAGAGATTCACCTGCTTTTGCCTCTGGAGTGCTGGGATTAAGAGTATGAGCCACCACCACCCAGTTTGACTTTGGCCCAATGGAATGGAAAAGTTGACATTTGTTATTCCTTTTTTTTTTTTAATTTATTGCCAAGCAGAGGTGGCACACACCTTTAATCCTAGCATTCTGGAGGCAGAGGCAGTCCAATCTCTGTGAGTTAGAGGCTAATTCCAGGACAGCTAGAGATACATAGGGAAACACTGTCTTAAAAAACCAAAAATAAATAAATTAAAAAGAAAAAGAAAGGATAAAATGGGAGGATGGATCTGGAAGGAGTTAAGGGAAAGGGTTGGGGGAATGCTAAAAATACATTGTATAAAAATCTCAAAGAAAAAAATTCTCAAAGAATTAATAAAAATATTAAACAATACTGCAGCCTGACACACTGATAGTCTGTCAAGTCATTGACTCGTTTCTTCCATCCAGGATCTTCCACAGACCTAACTCCTGCACTGCTGAACTGTCTCTCATCTTCCCTCCCGTCCACTCCCCCTCCCTCCCTTCCTCTCCTTCTTTTTCCTCTGGACTGACATACACAGAGGTAAGCTTTGTCAATCTCCTAGGTCCTTCCAGTCAAATTGGTGAGCAAGATTAACTGTTACATCTTACTGTCAAATTGGTGAGCAAGATTAACTGTTTCAACATCATACAGTGATCGCTGCTGTTGTTGACAGACTCTCATGTATCCCTGGTTGGCCCTGAACTCACTGTGTAGTCAAGGACACCACTGAACTTTTTCCTTTTTCTCCTCTCTCTCTCTCTCTCTCTCTCTCTCTCTCTTTCTCTCTCTCTCTCTCTGTCTCTGTCTCTCTCTGTCTCTCTCTCTGTCTTTCTCTTTTTAAAAGACTTACTTTGGGGAGCAGTGGTGGTGCACGCCTTTAATCCCAGCACTTGGGAGGCAGAGGCAGGTGGATCTCAGTGAGTTCGAGGTTAGTCTGGTCTACACAGCGAGTGCCAGGATAGGCTCCAAAGCTACACAGAGAAACCCTGATTCCAAAAGAAAAAAGAAAAAGAAAAAAGAAAAAAAAGAGAGAGAGACTTGCTTATGTATTTCTTATGTATTTTATGTATATGTGTTTTGTCTGCATGGGTGCACACCAGAAGAGGGCACTGGATCCCATGAGTCCACAGTTATAGACATAGACAGTCACGGGTGCTGGGAACTGAACTCAGAAGAGCAGCCAGTGTTCCTAACCGCTGAACCCTTTCCTGCCCCCAGACCTCTAACTTCTGATCCATCTGCTTCTACATCCCAAGTGCTAGAATTACAAGCTTGGGACACCATGTCTGTTCTATCATCGTGATTTTAATTTGTATTTTCCTTAAGGCTAAATTTTGAGCATATTTCATGTGCTTATTGGCCACTTAATTATCTTTCTTTGATAAAAATGTTTTCAGATCCTTTGCTCATTTTAAAGGTCAGGAGCCCTTTTATTGATCATTTGTGATAGTTCTTTATGTACTCTGAATAGCAGGCCCTTATTAAATATACTGTTTTGGATAGATATTTCTGTAGGTTGTTTTTCACTTTGTTATTTTGAGACAGAGTCTCCAGGCTGGCCTTGAACTCTCAGAGATCCTCGGGCCTCTGCCTGAGTACTGGGATTAAAGGCATGTGCCACCATTATGCCTGGCAGCTCACTTTTTTTCTTTTAACTTTAACTTTTTTATTTATTTACTTTTTATTGTTTGTGTGTTTTTCAAGACAGAGTTTCTGTGTGTAGCTTTTGGAGCATGTCCTGGAACTCACTCTATAAGCCAGGCTGGCTCAACTCACAGTGAGATCTCTGCCTCCAGAGTGCTGGGATTAGAGGTGTGCACCACCACTGCCCAGATCAGCTGCTTACTTTTACATGCATTGGTGTTTTGTCTGCATGTATATCTGTCACAGGGCATTGGGTCCCCTGGAACTGGAGTTACAGTTGTGAGCTGCTATGCGGGTCCTGGGAATTGAACCTGGGCCCTCTAGAAGAGCAGTCAGTGCTCTTAACCACTGAGCCATCTCTCCAACCCCACTCCCCCACCTCCCCATCACTTTCTTAACAATACTATCTTTTGTCCAGGCAAGACAGACACTCTGCCAACTGAGCTACATCCCTGTCTTTATGAGTGTTCTTTATAAAAAGTTTTTTTTTTAATCTTTTGATTTTCATAGCAGCAGCTCTCAAACTGGGTTTACACCCCTTCAGGGATCAAACAGCCTTTTTTACAGGGGTCACGTATCAGATATATCCTGCATATCAGATATTTGCATTACGATGCATAACAGTAGCAAAATTACAGTTCTGAAGTAGCAATGAAATAATTTAATGGTTGGGGGTCACCACAACACGAGGGACTGTATTAAAGGCTCATAGCATTAGGATTGCTGTTGTAGAGGAAGACCCTGGACTTCCTGTCCTCCTGCCTCCACCTGCTGCGTGCTGTGCGGACGGTGAGCCGTGACCATGCCTGTTTATATTAAACCCAGGGCTTTGCACACGCTGGCTAGTCACTAGTCACTCTACCAACTGATCCTTGATTTCATTGGTTTTCTTCTTCCTTTTCCTTTTCAAAGCTTGAGACCATTTTATTAGAGTTTAAGAGATAAACCTCGAGCTAGGCAAATTGTAAATCCAGCAGCTGCCCATAGGAGAATGGGGCAGAGAAGGAATAAAAACCACAGATTTCTGGGCCAGTCAGTCACAGGTGGGGGGAGAGGACTTAGGAAAGGAGCAGGAAGCTCAAAGCACCTGAACCTCATGCTTAGGCTCTGGCCAGGATCGGAGAGGAAGAGAGGAAGAGGAGACTCGGCAGGATTTGTATGGCTGCTAGGAAGCCCGCCTTAGAGCTTTGGTTTTTGATATCAATATCTAAGACACTATTGACTAGTCTAGGGTCATGACAACCACGCCTCTCAAAAATTATGGTATATATATGCATACATATAAACACAAAAACTCACCACTTAGACCATTCTAAATGTTGGCACACACCTTAGATCATGGACAACAGCTTCTCCATGAGTTAAAAGGCCAGCCAGGGCTACATCATTTAATGGCATTTCAGGCATTTACCATGTTGCAGGGCATCATGTCTATCTAGTTCCAGAAAATCATACATCTGTTACGGCAATGCTTCCCATTCTTCCCCTTTGCTGGCACCAGGAGCCACTAACTTACTACTGCCTGTCTCTATTCTGGGCATTTTAACTGGAATCATATACTAGGTCTCCTTTTGTGTCTGATTTTTCACTCAGCATGAGGCTTTCAGGACTTTGCCCATGTTGTAGCATGTGTCCATATTTTGTCACTCTTTTGTCCCCCCAAGATAAGGTTTCTCTGTAGATCAGGCTGGCCTCAAAATCAGAGATCTGCCTGCCTCTGCCAGTTTTGTTTTAAATGTGGGTTCTGGGGAATTGAACTGAGGTCCTCACTCTCCTATAGCAAGGACTGTTGACTGAGCCTGCGTATCTCCCTCACCCAAGGTTCTCACTATGTAGCTCTGGCTCTCTTGGAACTCACTGTGCAGATTAGGCTTACCTCAAACTTAAAAGAGATTTGGTTGCCTTTGCCTTCTGGGTGCTGGGAGACAGGGTTTCTCTGTGTAACATTGCTGGCTATCCTGGAACTCCCTCTGTAGACCAGGCTTTCCTGGACCTCACAGAGATTCTCCTGCCTCTGCCTGGAGAGCTGGGATTAAAGGCGTGCACTACCATTGCCGGCTAGAGCTCTTATATATAGGCCTTTCTTCTATTGTGAGTTAATTTTTGTGTATATTGTAAGAAACGGAGTTTATTTCTTGGCACATGGATATCCAGTTGTCCTAATATTCTTATTCTTTTGAATTGTAATGCATACATTTTAACATTGGGCAATATGAGTGGGCAGCAGAAGCTATAATAGTATTTATGTCTAGGTATGGGTATGGCCCTCTGTTGGGCTAACTGCCTGGGAAATTAGGTAACTTAGTGAAGAGTTGATCTGGATATAGGTTTTACTGTTGCTATGGTTACTGTAATAGTGGAGAAGAGCCAATAGAATCGATATATATAATTATAAGGGGGGCTTATTAGATTGGCTTACACAATCAGAGGCTGGGTAGTCTCCTAACAGCCATCTGCAAGCTAGAGATCTAGGGGAAGGAGTAGCTGCTCGGCCCAGGAATGTGGCAGCTTCAGAGCAAGAACCTGTGATGCAGCCCAGGGTGGGGCTGGAGGCTGAGAAACACAGTCTGGATGGTATCTGATGTCTCTAGACGATGCTGGGGCCAGAAGAAAGACTTGAATTTATCCTGGCAGACAACTTCTTATTTATTAATTGACTTATTGATTGGTGGTAGGGATTCAGGGTCCTCTGGCATCTGATAACACTCCAAGTCAGAGTGCTAACATTAAACTATATCTCCAGTCCTTAAACTTTCCATTTTCCTCTTCTTACCACTCTTCTTCTCACTCTTCCTCCTCCTCCTTCTTGGTTTTTTGAGACGGGTTTCTCTGTGTAACAGCCCTTGCTGTCCTAGAACTCACTCTGTAGACCAGGCTGGCCTCAAACTCACAGAAATCTGCCTTGCCAGCCCATCTTCTGAGTGCTGGGATTAAAGATGTGCACCACCACCACCTGGCTCCCTCCTTTCCTACTGAAAAATATTTTTGAAGTGCTGGATCACTGGGGCTGGAGTTACATACAGGTGGTGCTGAGGAACTGAACTTGGATCTTCAGTGTTCTGGGGGGAAGCTCCACCCCAAGCCCCCTCCCTTATCTCTCCAAACCCTGCTACATCTCAGAAAGTCCACCAAATGGTGACTCTTCCCCCAGAGATGCTCAAGACCACTCCCACAGGGTATTTAAACTGTCCTCCAGAAAAGACATGTGGTTTTCCAGTCTCTCTTCTCTGTCTCCTCTCTGGGGGGGGGGGGCTAGAAAATAATCTGGGAACATTTTTATCCATGAAACCTGGGCTTTTTCTGATTTGGTTTGCTTTGTATTTCTGGGTTGTTGGAGAGGTTTATCAGGGTGCAGAAACTTTTCATCCAGACCCTTTAATCTTCTATTATACAAATTACAAATATTTCCTCCAATTCTGTGGGTTAGTTTTAAACTTGTTTAGTATTTATGTATATGGATGTTTTGTCCGCATGTTTGTGTGTGCAACATCTTTGTACATGGTGCCTATAAAGGCCAGAAGAGGGTGTCAGATCTTCTAGAATCGAAGTGACAAGACAGTTGTGAGTCACCAAGTACGAGCTGGGAACCAAACCCTGGTCTTCTTCTAGAGCTGCAAGTGCCCTTAACCACTGAGCCATCTCTCCTGTTTTTTTCCTTCTGTTTTTTTTAAGTCAAGAGAAGGCATTGCATTTTGTCAGTACTTTATATGAAGCAAGATGATCATGTGGGTTTCTTCCCTCCTCGCCTTGTCAGTGCAGTGCAGTGAGTTGACAGATTCCCCTCACGTGAATTATCCTTGCATTGCAGGGATAAATCCTACTTAGTGACAACATGAATCCTCTTTATATGCTACTGAATTTGTGTTCCTTGTGCTGAGACATTGACTGTAGTTTTCTTCATGTGTCTTGTCTTGCCTTTGGTATGGAGGTAGCCTGGTTTCAGTTTGAGTTAGGAGTACACCTTCCTTTTAATTTTTCTTTTTTAACTTTAGGATTCTTGTTTGTTCTTCTTTAACTCTTCGGTGGAATTAACTAGTGAAGGCATCAGGTCTAGGGATTTGTCAGGACTTTTTTTTTATAATTTGCTTATTTTTATTTCATGTGCATTTGTGTTTTGCCTGCATGTATCTCTGTGTAAGGGCATCTTCCTTTGGTTATCTGAGATTCTTTGAGTCAGTTATTTAACTGGACATGGTACATGCTTAAAACCAAGAATTAGGGCTGAAGAGATGGCTCAGAGGTTAAGTGTTTATTGCTCTTACAGAGGACCTGGGTTCAAGTCCTACCACCCACAAGGTCACACAGCCTTCTGTAACCCCAGTTTCAGTGGCTGAAACTCTTCTGCTCCAGTAAGCACAAGGCTGCATGTGGTGCGCAGAAAGACAAAACACTCACACACATATAGTAAAAAGAACTAAAATTCAAAGTTAAGGAGACCCCAGGACAGGGAAAGCTGAGCTAGGAGCAGTACTGTTTCAAGTTTGAGGACATCCTGGGCTACAAAGTAAGTTGAAGGCCAGGCAGGGCTATCTCATCTCAAAAAGCAAAAACAAACCAAAGCAAAAACCCCACGGTGTTAGGTTAGGTAAACCTGCTATTCTACCTCTTTCAACGATGGGTTCTGTTCTTATTTTCTTCTCTAAATGGGACACAATGCATCCACCCCAGTTTCCTTCAAGTCTCTCCTCTGAGGTTTGCAAAGTTTGATTGCTGTAGGCTGCTTCTGTGACAAGGACCAGCCTTAGTGTCTCCATCTTCAACCCACTCACAAAAAGTTTTGGGCAACCATAAAGCCCAGTGTAGCTTAGAACTTGCTCATGTAGGTGAGGCCTGAGTCAGGGCTGAACACGATTGGCAATCAACCACCGGCTGAGCTACATCTCCAATCTTTAAATTTTGTCAGATCTTGTTTTTTTTTTTTTTGTTTTTTGAGACTGGGTTTCTCTGTTGTTTTGCAGGCTGTCCTGGAACTCGCTCTGTAGACCAGGCTGGCCTCGAACTCACAGAGATCCACCTGCCTCTGCCTCCTGAGTGCTGGAATTAAAGGCGTGCACCACCAACGCCTGGCCCAGTGGTTTTTTCTTGTTAAATTTCATAAGACTTTATAATATTGAATAGGTAAAACATTAATATGGCTTAAAACTTGTTTAAGTGAATATTTTGCTAGATGGTGGTGGTACACATCTTTAATCCCAGCACTTGGGAGGCAGAGGCAGGTGTATCTCTGAGTTCCAGGCCGGCCTGGTCTACAAAGTAACAGCTAGGTCTGTTATACAGAGAAACCCTGTCTCAAACAAACAAACAAACAAACTAACAAACAAACAAACAAAGTAAATGTCTTGACATTTCCTTTCCACTGCTGTCCCTCAGATAACTGTCTCCCCTTGTGTGGTGGATTATGAACACCTGAGTAAATACACCCCCCTGTTTGATGCAACTGAGATCCTAATGTCTTTTATCCTCATGACTTTTTGCTTCTGGTTGTGGTGGTCTGAATGAAGTCTCCCCTATATTCTAGATAATTTGAATATTTGGCCTCCAGTTGGTGACACTTAGGTGTGGCTTTGCTGGAGGAAAGCATCACTAGGGGTGGAGTCTGAGGTTTAAAAGCCTTTCACCACTCCAAATTCATTCTCTGCTTCCTGTTTGTGGTTGAAGATGCGATCCCTCACGGTCACCTGCAACGGCCTCCGCCATTCCTGGCAGTGATGGTGATTAACTCACCCCTCTGGAACTCTCAGCCCCAAATACAAATTTTCTCTGGTCACGGTGCTTTACCACAGTAACAACAGAAAAGTGACTAATACGATGGTAGAATAAAGAGATTTTTTTTACACTCAGCTTTTATTTAGCCACTCACCAAATATCATTAATGCTGATAGGTTT
The DNA here is from genome assembly GCF_017639785.1 of Mesocricetus auratus. NCBI lineage: Eukaryota > Metazoa > Chordata > Mammalia > Rodentia > Cricetidae > Mesocricetus > Mesocricetus auratus. Next base: position 96,550,668 of record NW_024429182.1, read on the forward strand.
ACAACTGCCCTTGGGTTTTCTACATACACAATTGTACATCAAAACAAGAGAATTTACTTTCCAACATTTGTACCAATTTGGTATTCTCCCCTGGCTTCTTTCTCTGGAACCTTCTAAACAATGTCTTACTTCAGCCTTTACAGACAGGTTATACTTACAAGTAAAATATTTATTAGTTCTTTGATGGTCTATCATATACAAATAATTTTTCTTTAACTCAGGGTTAAAGAAATCCCACTCAAAACTGCATACACTGATGTTTTATCTTTCACTTAAAAACCTTAATTTTGAAGTAGTTCTAAACTTACAGAAAAGTTCACAAGATACAAAGAATTTCTGTATGCAGTTTCTTCTCTTCAGAGTGTAACTCAGTGTGCAAGCATGCTCGGCAAATTAAGATCCCTGAAACAGTTCAAGTTGCCTTTATATTTTCTAAAAATAAGGACATTCTCTTCAATATTCATAACTATAAAAGTGAAACAAACATTATCCTTCCATAGGTGACTAGCTCTTGCTCTGGTGGATTGATGGCTTTGCTGACTGGGCAGAAGCTGCATGTCCTCATGAGACAGTCTACAGTTCAACTTACTTGGAATTTCTGCATCTAGTCAGAGGTGAGATTAGGGTTCTAACAGTCAGTTTTATCAAGTCTGAGTACATGTGGGTCTTCTATTTGTTTCACATAGGTCACGCTGGCCTTGTAGTCACTACTTAGCAATGATCCTCCTGCCTCCACCTCCCAAGTGCTAGGTTTACAAGAATGAGTCACTATGTCTCCCCACCCTTTTAAAAGGCTAGCTTAGGCTGGCCTTGAACTTGTAGTTGAGGATGACTCTGAATTCCTGATCCTCCTTGTACAATCGTTTCATTGAGGGATGCCAAGCCAAGAACTTGAGGGCAGAACCTGGAGGAAGTGAAGCCGAGATCACAGAGAAACTCTGCTTACTGGCTTTCTCCTCTACCTTTTCTATACAGCTAGGTCCACCTGCCCAGCGATGGTACTGCCCATACAAGGCTGGGTCCTCCTACTTAAATTTGCAATTTAAAAACGCCCCACAGACTTGCCAACTGGCCAACCAAATGGAGGCAGTTCCTCAGTTGAGGTCCTCTCTCCCCAAGTGACTTGAGTGTCAAGTTGAAACTAACCAGTACATATATACATATATATTTCAACCCCAAAGTTTAATTATGGGGATGAGGAGATGGTTTATTTGGTAAGGGCCTGCTACATTAGCATGAAGACCAAAGTTCAGTTCTTAACACTTACAGGAAAAGCTCAGTGTGCTGGTACATGCTTGTAACCACAGCCCTAGCAAGGGAGACAGGGAGCTCCCTGGCAGTCAGCTCAGCCTCTACTCCAGTGAGATCCTGTCTCACAAACTTTGGTCCAATGGGATGGTTCAGTAGGTAAAGGTGTTTGTCTTCAAGACCTCCAAGAGAATGGATCTCTACATGCATGCCATGGCAAAAACATCCTTCTCCTTTCTACACACAAAGTAAATAAAAATGTAATAAAGTTTTTAAAAAAATGTAATGTACTAACAAAAAAACCAAGACAAATGGCTGAGGAACATACCTGAGGCTGACCCCTAACCTCTATATACACTCCTCTCCCAAAACATGGAAGCAAATCCACACAAAAGTTTAATTAAAGTGCTTTTTGTGCTGCCAGGCGTTGGTGGCACGCCTTTAATTCCAGCACTTGGGAGGCAGAGGCAGGCGGATCTCTGAGTTTGAGGCCAGCCTGGTCTACAGAGTGAGTTCCAGGACAGCCTCCAAAGCTACACAGAGAAACCCTGTCTCGAAAAACCAAAAGTGCTTTTTGTGGTGAGGTGTGGTGGTGCACGCCTTCAATCCCAGCAGTGGGAAGGTAGAGACAGGTGGATCTCTGAGTTCAAAGCCAGCTTGGCCCTACACAGTAAGATCTTATCTCAAAAAATACAAAAACACACAAAAGTCCATTGCCACAAAAAACAAACACAAAAGCAGATCAACCCAGAAACTGTTCTGTGGTGCTAGTGACTAGACAGAGTCTCACACAGGTTCAGCTGTCACTGAGCTACACCCTAGCCCACAACACAGACTGCATCTTGAGTCAGTTTTCTAGGACACTGTCATTTACCTGTTTTCAGGTTTTTGCTATGAAATTATAAACATTATTTCCCCATTCTGTGATTGTATCTAATTCCTTACTCTTAGTCTTGGATTTTCATTTTTGGCTCTTTTTCGGTTGTTGTTTTGTTTTGTAAGTTGCTTGTTGCATAACATTTTATTTTAATTTCTTTTCTCACACATCCTGACCGCAGCACTCACACTAAAACTATAACAATACGGAGAAGATTAACAGGGCTCCTGCGCAAGGATGACACTCATTTTTAGTTTTTTCTGGGCTCCCTTTTCCCTTAGCTAGCTCAGGAAATTTTTACCTATTTAACTTATACTTTCAGCCAATTCAAGAAGACCTGCCTGCTTCAGCCTCCTGAGTGCTGAGATTATAGGTGTGGGACATCACATCTGGCTGGTTACATTGTTTTTAATCCTCCTAAAGGTCAACTTTGAGTGCCCATTTTCTGCTTATTCTTGAGGTGTAAATGTTTTTAAACTTTTCATTTTAATGTGTGTATGTATGAGTTCATGTGCACCATGGGTGTAGGTGTCCACAGGGCTCAGAAGGTGTAGCATCCCCTGGAACTGGAGTTACACATAGTTGTGAGTTTTTATGTGGAGGCTGAGGATGGAATCTAGGTCCTCTACAAGAACGTAGTGTCTATTTCCCTCCTTAGTGAGTCTACATAATCATTACATACTTTAAACTCACAGTCCTCCTGGTTCTCCTGCCAGATGCCCCTCACCCCAGGGGTCACAGGTCTGGCCTTGTCCTGTCCAGCCTTTTCCCCTTGCACCACAGCCATGTATAACAGGTCCCTCCCTAGGATGCCTGCTGTCACTTTGATCTGCTTGCTCAGATCTTAACCCTGGTGCATCCCACTTCCTGGGTACAAGTTCATAACAAGTAGAAGTATATGGAATGAATAAACAATACCGTCCTGTCCTAAGGCCACCCCTCCCCATCTAATATCCCTGGGTGTCAGTGACATGCTAGCACCGCGCAGGTTCTGTGACTAGTAAGCCAGAAGGTCAGCATCTGCCCTCTTGGAGCTTATGTTCTAGCGACAAAGACTGGCAGCAGAGTGAGTGGTGCATGCACTGAGTAAAGGCAGGTGTGCTTCAGCACCGGACAATAGCAGACCAGAGTCCAGCACACCAGTGGGGCCTGGCCCGATGGAAGTGACAGCCCAAGTTCCTCAGAGCCCAAGGGTCTGTTCTGTTCCCCAACCTACAACCAGGAGGATAGCCAACGGGTTTCCGGGCATAAAATGACCCGGTTTTGAGTTAAATGCCAGCTGTTTTTGGCCACAATCGCCTATCCAATAGGAATAAGGCCAGGAGTGCAATGACCAACTGACTTAGAGCATCTAAGCCAGTGGTTCTCAACCTCCTTATGCTGTGATCCCTTAACACAGCTCCTCACATAGTGGTGACCCCCAACCATAAGATTACTTTTGCTGTTACTTTCATAACTGTAATTTTGCTGCTGTTATGAATCATGAGGTAAATATCTGAGGATGGTCTTAGGCAACACCTGCCAAAGGGTTATGTGACCCCCAGAGCGGTCACAACCCACAGGTTGAGAATCACTGCTCTCAGGGCAGTCTGACATCACAAAGGAAGAAAAGGAAAGAAACAGAAGAGGAAGAAGCAGAAAAGGGATAGTCAGGTTTTAAGAAGGCCACTGCATATGCTGGAGAGATGGCCCAGTGGTTAAGAGCACTGGCTGCTCTTTCAGAGGACCCTGGTTGAAATCCCAGCACCTACTTGGCGGCACAATATTGTCTGTAACTCTAGTTCCAGGGTATAAAACACACTCTTCTGGCCTCCAGAGGTACTGCACACATATGGTGTACATACATACATGCATGCAAAACACTCAGACACATAAATTTAAAAAAAAAAGAGGCTGCCACACATTCCAGTGTTAGACTGGACTATAGGCACCAATTTGAACACAGATGAAGAGGTAAAACCAGATGTGTGTGTATGCATGTGTTACCAGACCTATTTATTTTCTTTGTGCATCTGCTGGGAGGGCCTGGACACCATCAACCATATCTGGTGTCCAGATCTTACTCTTGTAGCATCAAAATCATTGATTCATATGATAAAAGGAAACCGGAGAGTGCTGGAGAAATGGGAGCAGTGATATGGAGACTGTGAGTGAATCCAGAACAGTCTATGGTGCTGGAACATTAGGCTGGAAACCAGGCGAAAGCATGAAGGAGCCTCCAATGGCCAAGTAGGGCTGCACTGAGCAACACACTTCCTACTACATCACAACGGACAGAATAAATTAGAATACATTATTGAATAAATGAGGTAAACTATTTCTTTAGAACAGAATACCAATTAATCAATACAGATGAATAAGGAACAACAAAGTCTTCATAAGTAATACAGTAACTACAACAGTAAATGTCTAAGATGGATACTTAACTCTAAAAAAATTCTAAGCATGTGACATTTAAACAGCTTCAAGTATCTTCTCAGAACATTTTCATTCATTTTTAAAATTTATTGTTATTACTACTATGTGTGTGTGTGGGGGCACCCATGTCATTGCATGGGTGTAGAGGTCAGGGAACAATTTTTTTTTTGAAGTTGGTTCTGTCCTTCCATCTTTATGTAGATTTCAGGGATTGAACTCAAATCTTCAGGTTGTGCAGCAAGCTCCTTAACCTGCTGAGCCATATTATAGGCCTTAAAAAAAAAAAAAAAAAAAAAAAGGGTCTCACTGTGCAGCTTTGTAGACCAGGCCAGTCTAGAATTCATAGAGATTGGTCTACCTGCTTGGCTCTTTTTATTTGGAGATAGGGTTTTACTATGTAGCCTAGCTTGGTCTGAAACTCACTAAGCAGCAGAGGGTAACCTCAGACTTGTGACAATCCTACCTCAACCTTCCAATTGCTAGGAGTCCAGGCATAAGCCGAAATGTCTGGCTTGATTTCATTTCTAGGGGAAAATTATATAGATATTTGTAATGTTTGGAATCAAACCCAGGTCCTCGTGCATATTAGGAAAGGTCTACTACTGAGTTACACTCCAGCCTGAAAGTTTACAATTTTTCAGTAGAGAACCCTTATGCAGACAACCCTAGCCTCATGATTACAGTTAACAGTTCAGGTGCTGGGAGGCAGATGGTGTCTATAAGAACGCAGATCTCAGTCTCATCAGTGGCAACAGTAGACAAACCCAAGCTGAAAGACTAAAAATGTCAAGAGTGCAGAAGAGCAAAGAGGACATAGAAACTGTCTCAGGCAGACACAGGGATGGGAAGTCAAATGCAGCATGGGATTTCTGGGCAGGTCCTGGAGCTGAAAAGGGACACCAGAGGAAAGCTGGTGAAGCCCAAATGCTTGCACATGGGGCAGGAGCACATGGCGATGCTCAGACCCTGGTCCTGGCTTTGTCATTCATTACCCCTGGCTCTATGCTGTCTGACATTAGGAGAGGCTGAGTGAAAAGCATGAGAGTTTTACTTTGTGTGTGTGTGTGTGTGTGGGGGGGGTTAAATTTCTATCAGTCTAAACAATTTCAAAATAAAAAGAATACAGTTATTGAGGTAGAGAGCAGCAGGCTGCCTGAGGGGCTGGGTGGTGCCACCCAGAGCTGTGATCATGAGCTGGCTTGACCATCATGTCATGACATTCTTCTATGACCCACGGCACTGGCTTCAGCCCCATCTCTGCAAACTGACAGAAGCTAGGTAACACACAGGAGGGTTCTACTCAAACCCTGTAGGTAACAGTGGCAACTGGTGGCTTCTGCAGATGATGCAGTGACTTGCCAGGCCTTGTTGTATCCTGCCCAGCTGGGTTGAAACACATGGTGTCCTGCTGTAAGCGTGGGGGCATGCCACGCTGAGTTACAGCAGGCTTATTCCAGACTCACTTGGCTGGGAGAACAGGGTTGCATTTGGTTACCAGGGACCACGGTCCCGTCCTAGAGAAAGGCAGGAAAAGGAACCACTCAGACCTATGGGTGCCCTACAATGGCTTAGTCATAAGGCTTGCCTCCAGGGTGGGCATGGTGGAGACTTGTAGGGCACGGGGAAAGGACATCTGTAGAATAAACTACAGAGCCATCCGTGCTTGGGGCTCTTGCCTTCCTCTGCTCCCATGGAGACACTATGGGGATGACCTGCATTAGTACAAGCAGAGGTGACATACCACTGCCTGGTCCCTGTCTCTTCGTCCAGCCAGACTTGTTTTCTGTTGCCATGCTTCAGAGCTTCTGGCAAAATGGTATAGCGTTCTAGTGACGTCGTGGGGTGGAGTCCATACTGAAGTGCAGACCAGGCCTTCCTGTTCCTTGCCTTGGAGATCATAACAGACTATGAATCTCACAACCAAGAAGGCAGGGGAGGGCAGCAGGCCTTGGGGAGGCACGAGGGGACGGTAGGTCAGCTGCCATGCCACAGCAAGGGGCCTTTATTAGATGTTCAGGGTACATACAGGCAGGTGGATGCTAGATGGTATAGCACACCTTCTCGGGGTGCAGTGGTGCTCGGATGTCCAGTTTGCGGGTCTTGCTGTCCTTATCAATGATCTCCAGACGCAGTGTGGGTGGACGCTTCTCAGCCTCAGGCGAGGGCAGCTTGGGGCTCTTGAGGAGGTGCTTGTCTGAGTCCTCCACAGTGATGCGCAGGGTGCAGCCCCCTGGTAGTAGGTCCTGCTCATAGGCTGCTGCCAGCTGGTTTACCACACGGCGTTCTACCTGCAGGTGGTAGGAGGTGACATGGCCATCACTGCCTTGGCCTGCACCTGACCTGTAGTTTGAGCCAACAGCTCACCTTTATCACTTACTGTTTGGGCAAGGCAGAAATCTCAGAGCCTCAATTCTTACTTGCAAATTGGGCTTAAAAGCAACTAGCTCACCAGTTACTGCTAATGGGTCCATCATGATGCTAGTTTTTGAGTCCCTTAGCCCAGGTCCTTCTAACAAGGGTTCATACTTATTCACCCCACTTACAACTAGTGTTTTGTTGTTTTTTTTGAGGCAGGGTATCTCTCTCTGTAACCCTGGATGTCCTGCAACTTGCTCTGTAGACCAGGCTGGTCTTGAATTCAGAGATCTGCCTGCCTCTGCCTCCCAAGTACTGGGATTAAAGATCTGTACACCACTGCCTGGCTAGAGACTAGTTTTAATTGATCATCTTTTATTTTTAGTTCTGAAGGGGTTTCTCTTCACTGTTGGTATGGATAATTCCAGCAGCTGAACTATAGGGAGACCAGCCGAGCCTGAAAGTTGGGTCTGGGGGCACCAGGGAGGAAGGTGTAGAGGTACCATATCTGTCTCAGGCCTCTTTGCTTACCTCATGCTTGATGGAGCGGGCACCATAGTGGACATTGTAGCCATCAACCAACACATCTGCTACCTCGCGGTCCCACAGCAGTGTGATGTTGTGCCTCTGCTTGGCCTGAGGTAGGTCAGAGAGAGGCCTGTCTGCATGTTGCCCACCCAGTACCTTCTGGCTCTAGGTACATTGGTCCGAGGGGGCCTTGAGAGACTGTGCCCCCAGGACTACTGGCCCCACACCACTTTTAAGGGTGGGAGTCATTCTTGAGAGTTCCATATATCTTATCCCCACCCATGAGCAGTCAACTCCCTCTTACTCTCTTGGCCCAGAAGTTCAGTTCCTTGTTGACCAGTTGGATGAGCTCTGAGTGGCAAAAAGGGAGGAAGTAGACAATCTCATTGATCCGTCCCAGAAATTCATCTCTCCGGAAGTGAGCCTGCAGAGTCAGGTTAAGGTTGGAGGCACTCAGTGAAGGTAGGTGGGAAGTCTCTGGACCAATGGGAAAGACAGGGACTCCCGTTTTTCTAGTGTGTTTCCTCTGTCCCCAAGCCCCAGCAGGAAGTCAATAGAAAAACTCACTTTCAGGATGGGGCGGATCACATTCTCCTTAAAGTTCTTTGAGATGGTGATCTTGTCACTAATTTGGACGTCCCCTGTGAAGACAGATTATAAAGGATTTACCTATCACACTCAGGACCTCTGACTTGCTGTTGAGTACATACAGCCATAGTCTAAGGTCCTGGGCCTTGTCTTGAGAACCTCAGCTAACTTCTGAGGCCCTTTGTCTCACAGATGCCACAAACCGCAAATTCAGATTTGGTTGGGTTGAGGCAGAAGACACAGCATGAAGACCTGAGCTCTGACTCAGTAAAGAGGCTCTGGGCTCATCCTGAGGAGACAGGCAGATGCAGTCTCTCTGCATCTCCAAGGCTCTCGCATGTGAGGCCTTGCCCACTTCCATAATCTCAGTTTCTGCTGAGTGTGTATCTCTCTAGTCCCTAGGGCTGGGTGGTAGGTTTAAAGCCATCCTATAAATCAGTGGACCAGGTTTTACTGAGGGAGGGGCCATTCCTCTCCTGTCCCCACTGCTCTCTGGGATGATACGTACTTTCTGCTCTAAGGATCTCAAGTCTATTTCTGCCCCCAGGTATACAATCCAGTATATACATCATACCAAGGTTTTCAGCAATTCGATTTCGGCTCATCTCCAAAGCTTCCTGCCTCAGCTGCAGTGCATGCTGGGCAATCTCATCGCTGGCTACATTGGAAGTCATGATGAAGATGGCATCTTTGCAGTCAATCGTCTTCCCCTTGCCATCCGTCAGGCGGCCCTAGTAAGGATGAGGGACGGTATGTTTAAGAAGCTGGTAGCTAAGTAGGCTCTATCAGACAGCTGTTCCCCAAAGCCCTATGCTGTTTCCTCCTACTCTAAGCTCTCTGGGCATAAGACTTACATCCTGACAATGGCTTTACCAACTGTGGCCAGTCTGACTTCCAACCAAACCACAAACACCTTATTTGGAGGACTACTCTGGGTTGGACTCTCTGAGCCTTGTCATGTTCCTGGCTTAGAGGGTCCGTGAGACCAGGAACAAATGCTGATGATGAAAGAAAGCCTGGGTTACGGGTTACTGTGCAAATGCAAGGGAGGGCATCTTAGAGGATGTTAAGAGGACCACAAGTGGTCACTGGTGGAAGAGATTCAGGAAGCCATGCTGGGCAAATGTTCAGACAGTTGTTACTCTTGTAGCTAATACTAGTAAAGTCAGTTCTACATCCTTTTTTTCCTTTTTTTTAAGACAATATGTAGCACGGGCAGTCCTGGAACTCACTATGTAGACCAAGCTGGCCTCAAACTCAGAGATCCACTTGCTTCTGACTCCCAAGTGCTGGAATTAAAGGCATGCGCCACCGTCCCTGACTTTTTGATATATAGTGTGTCCCATGAATGTGTGGGTGCCTGCAGAGGTCAATAGAGAGCACTAGATCCTCCGGAGCTGGAGACACAAGTGGTTGTGACACATGATGTGGCTGCTAGGAACTGAAAAGCAAGCACTCTTAGCCTCTCTAGCTCTTTCCCTCTCTGCTCTCTCACTGAATGAGACAGGGTCCCACACAGGCAAGCCTGGCTTCGTACTTATTGTGTAGCTGATGATGACCTTGAACTCTTGATCCTCCTGCCTCCACTTCCCTAGTGCTGGGATTACAGGTGTGTGTCACCACGCTCGGTATATCTAGCTCTGGAGCCATCCTCCATCCTGACACAGAGGGATAGACGGCCAGGTTCCTCCTTTAAGCACTTTAGGAAACTTTCATGGAATGTTTAGTTCTTTCCAGAAGTGACATTGAGGAAGTCATCTCTCCTGGAGTCAGGCAGGAAAAGGAACAAATGGCAGAAACAGAAGAATAAAAGCACAGTGTTCTGAAAGTAACCGGGTGAAGGGAGTCATGGCCTGGCCCTACAGCAAACCTCAAGGTACACCAACAACACAGTTGTGACAGCAGTGAGCAGGGCCTCACTGAAAGGGGTCAGTGAGGTGGCAAGGGTGCACACAGGCTCTGTGCTCTTCTCCCCTGGATCGAGGCCAGGCTGCTCATCACTGTCCAGGGCTAGGGCCTGGCCCGGGTGTCCAGCACTCACTTGCTGATTGCTTG